>NC_142854.1:27440516-28065516 GCF_061612785.1 Hesperophylax consimilis
ATTTAGCACTCAACGATCCTGAATCATATTTAGTAAATATGTAATAAGATGACAAACAAAAATATTTTTATTGACATTCCCATACCGCAAAAGAGAGCTAGAGTGTTTTTTTAAGGCCTGCAATATTGCTTTATCCCATGACTTGCGGTTTAGGGGTATTTTCAGGTAGATTAGAAAATATTTGCCCAATGTATTTTTTTTTGAACCTTCAAAATATTTTTGCCATCTTGAGCAATTTACAAACAATATTAAAACATCAGTAATTTGTAAATCTATTCGATCACTTTTATTTTTGCTTCCTGTAGTGTGTTGTAACAAGGGAAAATGCAGATAACTCCATTGGCGATGCCATACGTAGTAATGCAAAATCATGTGTTTTTGGTTTGAAAATTTGATCGCCTAGAAATGTTTTAGATGCTTTAATTAAATACTGCGAGTAGAATACATCTTGGCCTTTGAAATGATGGACTATTTTTTAGATAAGTCTTTTTATAAGCCCAGAAAAAAATAATGTAAAGGCCTATGAAAACTGCTTTAAAGTTCAAAATCTCCTAATTACAAACCCATTTTCGGTTATGATTCTATTGTGTAATGTGGCAAATAAGTTATTTATAAAATGATCGAAAAAAATTAAATATTTATGCCTGAACATCCACAAAATAAAATAAAAGGCACTTTTTGGCCATGTTTTTTTCTTGCATAAATAGAAACAGGCGGATGGTGTTAAGCGGGAATTTAAACCTTATTGCCATCTACGTTAGGGTTGTTATTGATAGCGGCTCAATTTAAAATATTACACGACATTGTGCATCGCCTTAATGGAGGACTGAACGCAGTTGGCGCTAGCAAAAAAATGTGCAAATAAGCGAAGCTTGCAGTCCACAATGGAGTGCTCGTACCTACCCTGATGTATGTAAGTGATGCATTGAACTGGCAAAGAAATTATGAAAGTAGACTGAATGCTAAAAATGAGATCCCTAAGACGTATGTAAACCATGTATGACCGAGTGAGAAATGTGGAGATCCGCAAAGAGTGCAAGGCTCATGTAAGTGTAATGAGTAATATTAAGAAAGCTTAGATATTTTGGGCATGTAAAGCGAATGAGCGAAGAAAGGAGTGTAAAAATAAAAATAAGATATTACGCCATATAGATTATATATTATTTTACAATAATGAATACAAAAAGGATACTAGCAGAATTGAGATGAATTGCGGTACGTTACGGGCCATTTAGAATGGAATCCTTGCTTGAAATTGCTTTAGTTGAGTTTAGCGACTCGATCAAAAGAGCCAAATGTGTAAATAACAAAGTAGATTTATAATTTTTGCAAACCATTGTCCATTAGACTTTAAGGAACAGCCGTCACCACTAAATGTATTAATTCGGTAATGGTATTCTCAATACCTACAGTGGCTAACCTACTGACTACAAATTAAATACCATCTATAAATAAAGGGTTTTCCAATAAGAGGTGTTATTTTGATATTTAAAGAAACTTTTCCGGTAAAAGATCAATGGTTTCGTTGCTTGTGTGGCACATAGCGCCGTCTTGTTGAAAGTAAACGTTGTCCAGATCAATACCATCCAATTCCGGCCATAAAAAATCATTAATCATCTCTCGATAGCGCAATCCATTCACCGTTACTGTTGCTCCAGCCTCATTTTCGAAAAAATAAGGTCCAACGACTCCGCCGGACCATAAACCGCACCAAACAGTCACACGTTAAGGATAGAGAGGCTTTTCAACAATAAATCTTGGGATTTCGAGTACCAGATGCGACAATTTTGCTTGTTGACAAAGCCACCGAGGTGGAAATGGGCCTCATCACTCAAGATGATTTGCATTTGATTCACTCAAGCGAATTTTAATAATTTCAATGCTTTGTTAATAATTTCACGGCGTAGTTTCTACTTGTCAAATGTCAAAAAATGACAGCTTCAAAAGTAACATCTACCGAAATAGCGGGCTAATCAAAATAACACCACTTATTGGAAAACCCTGTAGTATAAAAAAGTCCCTATGCGTCTATTTATGCGTTTAGTTCTTATAAACTACGCAACGGATTTTGATAAGGTGTTCACTTTCATAAAATATTTCTGCTCTGCAGGGTTAAAACATCTGTTGTTCAACCCTAAACACCAGAAAAAACTTTAACCCTAAAATAGCCGAAAAATATTTTTTTTTGGTTTTTTTTTTTTTTTGTGAAAATGCTCAAATCAAAAAACTTTATGTTTTTTTGGGTTCCCCATGTGGTGTAGATTCTCCAGTTTCCCGCTTGTACTACGAGTTTCCGGACACCGTGTATAAGCATTATTTTACTTTATTTTAAGCATATTCACATCGTATAATATAGATCAGTTTTAGAAACATATACTATCACATCGAGAAACGTCTGGACGCGAAACACAAAGCTGGTTGGTTGCTGGGAAGTAAATTATGAACATTTATAAAAGTGTCTTAACTAAATCCTTAAACGAAATATTCGACTATGAAAATAGAACCGAATTTTTTTGCCGAATTTGGACTTCGCAAATTTGTTCATAACGTGGCGAATAATTTGCGCTCCCATGTAAAAATGTCTATTCATTCAAAAGCAGATTTTACTTTTAAGAAGTAAATGGTGATATTATAATGCGAGATGCCTATTTACTGTCAGATTGATTTATTGACGAATCACAGTCAGTCTTACGCCCTTCGTTCTTCAACAGTTGATTTTACCCCTCGCCATTATCTTCTCGTCTATTAATTCCTATGTCTGTGGTCCCAGCGGAAGATCGTACGAGATGTCATCGTTCTAGTATCTAGTAAGAAGGAAGAGGAGAAAGATCGATGACGTCTGTACGAGCTCTAGCTGGGATTTGTTTAGTAACGAATTTATTTGCAAAGTGGTTTCATAATAATTTAGACAGTTTATCAAATAAGGCAGTGTAAATAAAAATGAAATGGGAATTCTCCCAGAGTATACGAGGACTGGCGACAGTTTTTTCTTCTAGACTTCTCTAGTCTAGACTTCTGACAACACTAGACTAGTAGAGATGTTTTTTTTCCGCGCTGATGACTTGAATTTTAAATCAGCAGAGAAATGTCAATATTTAAATTCAGCAAAACAAACTAAATGTGCTACTAATGTCACAAAATTGAAATAAAAAATGTGAATAATGTACAAAAGTCCACCTGCTCTGTTTGACATTGTGACACTATGGAATCTCCAATTGGTGTATGTTTGAGGCTGAATGAAGTGGAAAAGGGAAGAGGAAGGTGGGGAAGTAGTACCTGGCTATCCAGATTCGATCACATCTCAATGGAGCACAGGAAGATATCGATTTTCCCCCTAACCCTTATTAATATAACAACAATTAAAGAATGTTTTTATCGATTTGCCTTGATAATATGATATAAAAGTAATACAAAAGTATTCGGATTTTCATGAACACGTGTTCCGACATCATGATAATATATTCGTAAATTACTGAAAGTTTATCAGGAAACTTGTTAATTCATTCGTAAGGCCTGCAAATCCGTTTTTAACCGGAATTACCATTTTTCTCCGGGCGATACTGAGAGTATTTTGCGCTCAGGAACTAGCCGCAAATAAAGCATATTTTAAATTAATCACACCAAATTTACTTGCGCACGCAAGGATTTGAATTCGCGACCTGCAAATTGCTGGTCGAGACCCTTACACCTTGATCACGGTGGCCAATAAGTATCTGTCTATTCAAATCTGATCAATAAAGACAGCTAAAACATTCAAATAATTAATGACGGAGATTCGACAAAAGACTAGATTTTCACAAGAAAGATTCGTTAAAAAATAGAGATATTAAAAATACATAATGTGATAATTTTATAGATTATTTGTTAACCAAACCAAAGGTCATCAAGATCAATTCGTTCACATCCATGCATCAATGACCTAGATTCGGTCCATTTTGGAGTATGGTCTTCCATCTCGGTGGCTTCGTCAACAAGCAAAATTGTCGCATCTGGGGCTCGGAAAACCCAAGAGTTATTGTTGAAAAGCCTCTTTATCCTCAACGTGTGACTGTTTGGTGCGGTTTGTGGTCCGGCGGAGTCATTGGACCTTAATTTTTCGAAAATGAGGCTGGAGCAACAGTTACGGTGAATGGATAGCGCTATCGAGAGATGATTAATGATTTTTTATGGCCGGAATTGGATGGTATTGATCTGGACAACGTTTACTTTCAACGAGACGGCGCTACGTGCCACACAAGCAACGATACCATTGATCTTTTACGATTGAATATCAAAATAACACCTCTTATTGGAAAACCCTGTATATAAATTGGAGAATTATTTTTAGTTTTTTTTGGCAAAAAAAGATTTATATTTGGGTAGGTAATTAGTCTCAAGAGCCAGTACGACCAAGTCAACCTGAAATCAGAGTTTGTTGTGGTATTTAAACAGGGTGATACTGAAAGCATCTAATAATATTCGTGTTAATGAATTTACAATAACAAAATTGAAATATTTGTCACAAGATAATACAAAAAATCTCTGTTGAAGGAAAAACTGAAACACCTGTGGTAAATTTATTCCAACAACTAAATTAATACATAACTTGTATTTTTTCGATCCTTTTGTCTCACAAAAAAACTCGTTTAAATTAAGTATATTTATACGTATTTATTTAATATTCTGCTGTGAAATTGTTCACAAGCTATTTATTGACTTAACTTTTGAAGTTCCTATTGATAACAACAAACTATAAACGTGATTTTTCGTGTTCACAATAATTGTAAGAGATTACTGTTGGAGTCAAAGTGATACAGAAATTGGATGACACCATTGACTGATTTGCGATATCAGCTCAATACAGATGTGGTCACGTTTGAAAAGCTTTAGGCATATCGTAAGATTTCAATCATTCTCGTTGCATAGAAATGTGCAAAAGTAACTAACGCAAGGGTAGGCAGAGAGGACGGACCGCCAAACAACTCGGTCTTGGCACACACTCCTTGCCTCATTCACATTCATACATACTCTTCTATTATTCTGACTCTTGACATGCCCGACTCTGTATCTGATTCATTATTTTTTAATGATGAACTAATGTTTATAAGACATGGTTTTATACATAGCATAAAGGATAACAAATAATTATAAGCAATAATTTATCGCCTGAAATATTAATACAGATTGAAAATATCTCCCGAGTAAAAATAAATGCCGCCAGCGGGAATTGAACCCGTACCTTCTGATGTCCGGTCAGGTGCTCTGACATAGCTCGACATAGCTCATAGCTCAGTGTGTATTTGTTATCTGATTCACTTGGTCGTGCCATGTCTTCCTTGGGCGTCCCCGACCTCTGCTACCATTCACATTTGCATCATATATTCTACTTACACTCCTTTCTTCGCTCATTCGCTCTACATGCCCAAAACATCTAAGCGTCCCTTTCTTGATCTTACTCATTAAACTTACATCAGCCTTGCACTCTTTGCGAATCTCCACATTTCTCACACGATCATACATGGTTTTACCACACATACGCCTCAGGGATCTCATTTCTACAGCATTCAGTCTACTTTAATCCTTTCTCTGCCAGTTTCATATATATTTCATTTAACATATTATTTGATTACGTGACCTGATAACTCATCAAAATCACAATTGAAAACCTTTAAAAGTGATCAAACAAAATCTAGATTAAATAGGTTAGATTTATATGTAGGTTTTCGTTTAATTGACTTTATATTGATTTTTAAAGGGTGTTGAATTGTCAATGTATTGAGATATCACGGAACCTAGCATCTAGCATCACGTTCATCAATCAAATGCATTGTACATATAGTTCTGTATTAGTGATCGACGAACAGGTGGATGCAATCTGTTTGACAGTTAGACATAAATTGATAATAGTTTGATTAGTCTATATGTTTAGTAATAATATAGATCAATGTAGAAATGTACAGGGTTTTCCAATAAGAGGTGTTATTTTGATATTCAAAGAAACTTTTCCAGTAAAAGATCAATGGTTTCGTTACTTGTGTGTCACGTAGCGCCGTCTCGTTGAAAGTAAACGTTGTCCAGATCAATACCATCCAATTCCGGCATTTTATTCACCGTAACTATTGCTCCAGCCTCATTTTCGAAAAAGTAAGGTCCAATGACTCCGCCGGACCATAAATCACACCAAACAGTCACACGTTGAGGATAGAGAGGCTTTTCAACAATAACTCTTGGGTTTTCCGAGCCCCATATGCGACAATTTTGATTGTTGACGAAACCACCGAGGTGGAAATGGGCCTCATCACTCAAGATGATTTGCATTTGATTCACTCAAGTGAATTTTAATAATTCGATGCGTTGTTGAAGCGTGTATCGTTGCATTTTTTATTAATGGCGTAGTTGCTACTTATCAAATGTCAAAATATGAGAGCTTCAAAAGTAACATCTACAGAAATAGCGGGCTATTCAAAATAACACCTCTTATTGGAAAACCGTGTATTATATATTTGTACAGCGCCCTTGAAGTGATTTTGCATAAAAACGGTTTTGTAAAAATCATCTAAATATTATTATTATAATTAATAACCATTTAATTGGTATCATTCACTAAAACACTATGAACTGATAACTGCGGTTTTAAGTCAATGAATCCACCTAGATTTCGCCTTTTAGGTTCCATAAATTAGGCACATTAAACGAGGGATCGCTCAACTCGTTTTGAAAACTTTCCAAAATATGCCAATATTCGCTGCAATGGTTCTTTGCTATTTATGTATGAACCAAATAAAGTGTTACATTTGAATATAATGCATATTAAACGTGCCATTTGTTCGTAATAAAATATATATGCAATATAATCAAACTTACTTCATAGAAATCCTTGAAAAACGTTAACTAAATCACAATAACTATTTCTGTAAAAATTCACATTCAAGATTAAGTCCCTTTATACGTTGTATTTATTTAAAAACTTTCAATTTATTTAAAAAAACAAACTATTACACCAAATCACCGTTTAGAAAACTGCAGTTTTTGCAATTAAAATTAATCACTGTTCACAAAAAACTGTATTTTTTACAAAATAAAATTAATCACTGTTCACAAAAAAAAACTCTATTTTTTATATCTAAAATGAGTCACTGTTTACAAAAGCTTAAACATTTTTCGCAAATAAAATTAATCTCCGTTCACAAATAATTAATCACTGTTTATAAGAAGTTGTATTTTTTGCAACTAAAATTAATCGTTGTTTTTACAAAAGCAATATACTTTTTTAATTAAATTTTTATTGACATTGTTTACAGTAAAAAACGTCACAAATCCTACGACAAATTACATTTTTTTAAATAAACTCAATCAGTGTTTAAAAAAAAGGTATTTTTTTACAAATAAAATTAATCACTGTTTACAAAAAAAGTATGTTTTTTTTATTGTTTTAATTAAATTCAATCACTCTTTAAAAAAACCCTAGAATAACTATAAAAAATACACATTTTTTTACTGTTTTCGTGTATTTTAAACACGAAATTAATGTTTTCAAATTTTCGATAGGGACGAATACAAGATAAGAATTGCCGCATATAAACCGGTCCGCTAGCACCGAAGTACAGCGACTTACTGCCTGAAGTGAACTTATATACCACTGCCTCTGGTTTGGCCGGGTCATACGAAACGATCTGAAGGCATCTAGGTAGGCACAATGTAGCATGATTGTTTGAATGTGGTTGCTTACTAGGGCTCTCAAAGTTTGTAATAATCGAAAACAAACATAAAATACTAACTCAAATTTGTATAGGTCATATAAGAGGCTTGGAGATCAACATAACCATATTTTTAATGTATATTTTTTGAGATTGTTGAAGGAATCGGTTAGCAAAGGAATTAAACTGAAGACCGGTAGGAACCGTTAATTATTATTTTTATTAATATCAAAAAAGTTACAACACATTGCTCTGTAACTACCTTAATAGTTATTTTGTTTTAATGATAAACAAATGTTTATAAGACAAGGTTTTTTATGCATAGCATAAAGGATAACAAATAATTCTAATCTATAATTAGTCGCTAGAAATATCGATAAAAATTGAAAATATCTTCAGAGTAAAAATAAATGCCGCTGACGGGAATTGAACCCGTACCTTCTGATGTCCGGTCAGGTGCTCTGAACCACTGAGCAACGTCGGCTTATTTCCAACACGCCAAATAATTCAATATGTACTATCATAATATTTTATCAATAAATGTTGATATAATATGTCTCGACGCGATCTAGTGGGAAATTTAGCACTAACAAAGCCTTTCCTACAAAATAAAGTTGGTTGTTTACAGGTGAAAAATATAATAAGCAGTAATTGTTGATTGAAGTACTAGTACATATTGAATTATTTGACGTGTTGGAGATAAGCCGACGTAGCTCAGTGGTCTCAGAGGACCTGACCGGACATCAGAAGGCGCAATTCAATTCCAAGCGATATTTCAGGCGACTAATTATTGCTTATAATAATTTGTTACCTTGTTGTTATAAGCAATTGTTGAACTCCTTTGTACAACATAACTCTATATGATAACTTGTATTGTACCTGCTTATACAGGGTGTATCGGCAGTAACCCGACAAACTTTAACCAGCTATTCTTTAGCACATTTGGAGTAAAAAATGTTATGGGCACTTTGCTGTCCGGTAGCATTTTTTTTTCAATTAAAAACAAAAAAATTAAAAATTTCCACACTACATCACTGTCATTGGCATTGCTTTTCGGGTTCAACAGCTGTTATAAGCAAGTGTGTCGAAAAGCGTCTTCGCTCTTTCGCACACACTAAATAATAATAGTTAATAATGAGACGAATGGTGCCGTGCCATTTCGTTGTTTTTTTTTTTTTTTTTTATAGTGAATACCTCACAAGAGTCCCAACTGCTCCCATCTGGAGCCAGTGAGACTATGGCATCCCCAATTGGGGGATGTTGTGAGGCTGAAGGTAAGTGGGGAAGGGAAAGAGGAAGGTGGGGAAGTACCTGGCTATTCAGATCTAGTCACTAAACACGGCTAAAGCCATTTGGAGCAACGTTTCAATTCTGAATGGTGGTCTTACACCAGGGCGATACTGGTAGTATCTTCCACTCTGAAAATATACTATATATTATTTTAATTAATTAATTGTGAAATAACACAAATTAATCAAATAAAATTTATTTGCGCACGCTGGGTTCGAACCCGCGACCTTCGGAATGGCAGTCCAATGCGTGGACTATGCCGGCCGTCAACTGCCGGCCGTCAACGGCCGTCACTGGACTACGCCGGCCGTTGTGATTGTAAAAGTGCGCCAATATAGGTACACACGTACATTATTCAACGGAATTCGAATAAAATATTGCCAGATGGGTTTTCAAACTTTGACAAAGTATAAAACAGTGGTGACATGTGATGAAAATATGAATAATAATTTTTTTATTAAAAAAAAACGTTACCCGACAGCAAAGTGCACATAAGAGTTTTCACTCCAAATTATGCTAAGGAATAGCTGGTTAAAGTTTGTCGGGTACGTGCCGATATACCCTGTATAGTTCGTACTGAGTTTTTTTAATGTTTATACACTTATTATTGTACTCCTGAACAACTTATCTAAAACAATGTATACAAATAAAAGCCTCAAAAATGTATCATATCAGATAAAAATCAGTGTGTCTTCCCTACCTTACTTATATTTCAAATAATGTGATTTCCGTGCAGAGTTCCAACTGCCCGGATCGAGTGGGACTATGAAATCCCCAAATATGGAAGGAGATGACAGTGGAAGGTTGGGAAGTGTCCTGCTATTCGAATATGAGCACAAAACACGGCTACAGTCACTTAACAGTCACTAGCTAGTTACTTAGAACAACGACTCGGTTTTGAATGATGGTCTTTCACCAGGGTGATACTGTTAGTATCTGGTACCTTTACATATAACTTTTTTTTTATGTGACACCTCACAAGAGCGTCCCTGCATGTGCAGTGTACAGAGAGGGGAACTATGTCACCACCCGGTTGGGCGGCGTTGTGAGGCGGTATAAGGTAGGGGCTGTAGGAAGGGATTTGTTAATGCGGGCCTCGAAGAGGCTCGGATTATAGGAGGGAGGAAAAACAGATGCCGTTAGCTCGTTCCACATACGAGCCGACTTACACAAAAACGAGTTGTAAAAACGGCCCGTTCTCATGAGGCCAACGTCAACCGTGAACGGGTGTTCAGTTCGTGTCCGTCGAGTTTCGCGCACGTGCACCGGTGCATCAGGAATCAATGCTGCTAGCTCCTTGGAGCAGGCTCCATTGAAATACCTGTAGAACAGACACAGCATGCCTATATTGCGTCTATGCATTAGAGAAGGCAATCGGTCCATTAACAACGGATTGTCAATCAGACGGATCGCTCTCCTTTGCACAGACTCTAGCAGGTTTATTAAGTATTTTGGGACACCAGCCCAAAGGTGGCTCCCAAATTCAATAGTTGGGCGGACTTGAGACTTGTACAGGGTCAGCAGCTGGAGCTGGTCTGATATAGTAACTCCAAGCATTTCAATGGAGTCTTTATTGGGGAGAGTGCTCCCATCAAATTGCACCAGACAGTCATTGATCTCCCTCTTTGCCGAAATCAGACACGCTTGGGTTTTTGAGACGTTGAAACTGACCAAGTTGGCCTTACCCCATGCACGAACCATCTCGAGGTGGTGGTCAATTTTTTGCTTCAAAACTTCCCGAGCTGTTCGGACATAACTAGAAGTTAAATTTAAAAATTAGGTTAGTTGGGAAATGGTGAAGAGGAAGGCGAGAAAGTACTCGGCGATTCAGATCTGGTTACCAAATACGGCTAAAGCCATTTCAATCAATGTTTCAATTCGGAATGGTGGTCTTTCATCTGGACGATTCTGAAAGTATCTTCCGGAAAATGCCGCGAATATACTATATTTATTTATTGGACAATTTGTATAACGCCGCTTTTGTGAGATATCACCCTAGGGGCGCTTTAAAGTTGATGGAGGTATTACAAAAAATATAAATGTTACAAAAATAAAGTGAGGTAAAGTTAAGTAAAATGGGTGACCGTTTAAGTATGACCGGTCGGTGGCCGAGTTAACATCGCGCTTGGGTCCCACCCAGGCGTAGTGTGTTCAGTTCCTCGACTGGCTAACTAACCATCATGCTGTTTCCCCGCAGACCGCCAAACAACTCGTCTCATTCACATTCATAAATACTCTTTTGTTATTCCGACTCTTGACATGGTATGAGACAAGTATCTGGTTCACTTAATCGTGCCATGTCTTCCTCGGGCGCCACCGACTTACTACCATTCACATTCGCGTCATATTCCTCGCGTATTCGCACCCTTACACTCCTTTCTTCGTTCATTCGCTCTACATGCCCAAACCATCTAAGCGTCTAATCAAATAAAATTTACTTGAGCACATCGGGATTTGAACCCGCAACCTACGAAATCGTAGCCAACCATCGTAACCAGTCACAAAACAAAGCAAAAAACAGTGTGTTTTTATCACGCAATTTAAATAAAAAAATATATTTTACAATTATTTATAATTAAATTATATTTTTTTTTACTTGTTGAGAACCTTTAAACTTCAATTCTCTTATACAACACTTGAAGGAACGATACAACACCTTCAATTTGGGATACGAGCCTTATTTCATCTTGCACAACTCCACTAAGCAAAAAGGAACTAAACATTTTAAAGATCAACAGTATTACATTCATACAAATGATACAAGTTTTTTTACTAAACAACTTCATATTGCTTGTCTCCTCTGTTCAATGTCAATAAAATAGTTGATTTTATTGTATTAGGTCATAAAAATCGAATGAAAAAAATTATGTTAATTTTTTATTTACGTTGCCCGGCATAACACGGTACTTTTTGGGTTAAAAATGTTGCTACCTTTTTTAAATGTTCGTCAATCCATTGTCAAATAGAGAATTAAGGATATAACAGACCCAACTGCCCGGAGTTGGTGGGATTGGGGCATTACTTTGGCGTTTCACCAGGGTGATTAATGAGAGTATCTTCCACTATAGAAAGATAATATTGTTAATTCTGAAATTGAAATATGAGATCGACAAAAGTGAAGTAAAATAATAATAATAAAAACATCCCAATGGTCGAGTGGTTAAAGACGTTGTCCCGGTAAGACGAGATCTTGGGTTCGATTCCCAGTTCAGATTATTATTTTTTTTATTTTTCTGTGTCCTGTTCCGTTTCATGTTTCGTTTATATTTATTAGAATTATATTCTTTTAAAAAAATGCCATCAGATCTTCAATTTCAAATAGGTTCGCTGTTTTTTAACTTTTCCGAAAAAGAAATGCTGTTTATGAAAGCAGATGAAAACCTTTTTCAGATTTTAACAATTCAAAAGGAAATATACCTACAATTAAAAAAATAATTTTTAAACGCGAACATAGCTAAAGTTTAAAAAAAACGCTTACCGATGGTTTTTTCTTGTAAACTTTATTTTTTTACTTAAAACTCAACTAAAAAAAACACACTTATTTAGACAGATGTATTTTAAAATATACTGTCACTCATTTTTTCGTTTAATATAAAAATAAATTAAATTAAAGTTTTTTTTACTATAATACATCTATTTTGATTAACTTTTTTTTTGGTTTGACTGAGGATTGAATCTTCCTCCCCAGGGACTGGAGTCAACACCGCTAACACATAAGCCAAATCCTAATTGGATGGAACCGACAATTCTTAATTAATTATTAACTGCTGAAAATTTTTGTTATCTAGAAAAATGTGTGTGTGCGCGCGCGTGTATGCGTTAGTGCTACCAAAAGTTGATAGATTGCATTGTCATCGACAACGAGTCTATCTGCCGTATTTCTGCTCAATCGGTTGTTGCAAAGTTGGTTAATTTCCGCTTTTGAGATTACATAATTATTTAAAATTATACAGGAGCGTACATTGCAAACTTTTAAATGTAAACAAAAAGCTTGGTGTTCTCTCTTTCTAAATCTGTTTATACTATATATCTGACCATTATAGAAAAGGAGGTAGAGCGAGTTTTATGAGGACGCGTCAGTTTGTGACATATATAGCACTATGTGACCAATGCCATTTTAATTAACACATTTAAGGCCAAGCTTAATGCCAAATCACTATTTTGATGTATGTTTGTAGTTTACATTTATATTTGTTATTGAGTAATTTATTTATTTATTTGTATTCTACTCAAGGGAAACGATAGGGAAACCTTTAATGTTTCAATTCTTTCGGTATTCATAATGTACACCAATTCGTTATAAAGATTAATCAAAATAGTGATTTAGCATTAAGCTTCGCCTTAAGTTATTTATATATATTTTTGTTGATTCTGATTTGTAGTCCATGAATAATAGTTGAAAATAAATTTTTATTTGTTTAGTGACTAGATCTCAATAGCTAAGACCTTTCCAACCTTCATCTATCCCATCTCCTTCCCGTTCTACTTCCACGCTTAGTGCCCCACAAAATTCTAAATAACAGATCCAATGACTTGCGCGGAATTTGCTTTAAAAAAAAAAAACACAGCAAAAAAAATTGTTTTCGGTTACACAAAAAAGGTGCATTAATATTTCTGTTGTTAAAATTTAATTAGACATTCGCTAAATATCGTCGGAGATCGCTGTAAAAGAACTATAACAATGAATGACTATCAATCAAAAGTTTACTACAAGGTGTGTCAAAAGCTACTTAACACATGACTGAAAAGATACAAGGGAGAAAGCTACTTATACGAGATGGTGCAAAAGTCATCATTCGAATTCCTAAGGCAGCATCTTCGTTTGTAAACAAAAATATCATTATTTTAACAGAATTATTCAGCGTTCTTGTGTATTCTGCTTTTGTTTACTTTAAAATTTTCAAAGTCGTGATGACATAAAGCACCCTTGAAGGTCATACAACAATAAGGAACTGCAGTAAGTATTATGGCTTAAAAATATATTCAAATAGATCAACAGACTGTCATTCTGAATATATTCGTTTTTTATAAAGCGCCATTTAATAATGAATAAAATACTATCCAATTCAAACACACCATTTGGTTGGTACGACTGAACCTACAGTTTCAACACAACCAGTCTACGCGGGTAATATGTATATGGTCTACATTATTTACAACATCCACATCAGGGTTGCCAATTCGTGGAGAATTCCCCGAATTGCGTGAAATTTCTAAATTTTCATGAATTGGGTTTTTTGCGGGGACAACCTTTTTGTGGTAAATATGCGGAGATTCGGGACATTTCTTGATCAACCAAGGATATTTAAAAATAATAATTACAATAATTGTAAGAACGCACTATATTTCGTTTTCGTTCACAACAAATCTCGTGTTAAAAAAAAATAAATAAAAAAGACACTTTGAACAGTTAGAGCGGATGTAAAGAAAATGAGTGCAAGGATAATATAAGACGCAAAAGCTAATGGTAGAATTGACTCTGAAAATTTAAACAAAAAAGTTTTATTTGATTTTGAGATACATTTGAGTTGTCAGTGGCTGAGTTGGCATCGCGTTTGGGTCGCACCCAGTAGTAGTTTTTTCAATTCTCCGGCTGGCTAGTCTTCCATCACAACACAAGCGACATTTTCGGCTTAGTGTGGTGGTAGTAGGAGATTTTCAAATATTGTCAGGTTATTCGTAACCCGTGAATGTTCGTCTTTCTTAAAAAAAAATTACAAACCTACTCGGAAGAATTAAAAAATGGTTAAAAATGACTCGCCTAAGTGAGTTTGAATTTGAGATATCTAAAAAATGCTTAAAAATGACTCGCCCAAGTGTGTTTGCATTTGAGATAACTAAAAAATGCTTAAAAATGACTCGCCCAAGTGTGTTTGAATTTGAGATATCTAAAAAATGGTTAAAAATGACTCGCCCAAGTGTGTTTGCATTTGAGATATCTAAAAAATGGTTAAAAATGACTCGCCCAAGTGTGTTTGAATTTGAGATATCTAAAAAATGGTTAAAAATGACTCGCCCAAGTGTGTTTGAATTTGAAATATCCATAAAGTGCTTAAAAATGACTCGCCCAAGTGTATTTGAATTTGAAATATCTATAAAATTTACCAAATTATAATCCAGCGAAGGAATAGTGGGAACATGATAAAAAGGTAGCTACACTGTGAAGAAATGACCAGTGCATTACAGATGAACATTATCATCAAATTAAATTTAATTATATTTTTACAACAAAATGATTAAATGTTGTTTTGTGGCAGCTTTGCATTACTGCGTTAACTGTTTTGTTATTATTAAAATTCTAGTAATATCAATGACTTATAAATAAAGTATGGTACGACTAAGTGAACCAAATTATTGAATTGAGGCATGTCAAGAGTCAGAATAAGAGTGGTTATGAGACGATGTATGAATATGAATGAAGCAAGGAGATGCATAACAAGTCCAACAGAATTCAGGTCTAAAGTAAAAACTTACCCTTTTAAGGTCTCAAATAGCATTCTTGTATTGTCTATAATACATCACACTTACAAACACTTTTCTTTTTGAATTTATATTATACGAAATTTGTCTTATACTGAGGGACGGATCATATTTAAGAAAATGAATTCTGATCAAAACCTTGTACTGTAGTACCGCCCCGTGTAAAATTTAGTTTTCCTTTCCTAAACACGCTCATTAGAGACCATAAATACGTATTATTAAAATAAATAACGAAAAGTCCAAATATGTCAAATTTTTAAATTATATACGGTGCATTCGAACCGTATCTAGATTTCTCTAATAAACAATAAGCAGTATTAATCTCAAGTGACCTCCCAGGTAAATATGGTACTGTATATTATCTAGCTATACAAACTATAAATAAATAATAAAAATAACATATGTACATTCTAGCATCACGTTTATGAATCAAATAAATTGTACATATAGCTTTGTATTAGTGATCGACGAACCGGTGGATGCAATCTATTAGACATAAATTGATAATAGTTTGAACAGTAACAGAAAGTAATAATATGGAAAATCGTAGAATTGTATCATATATTTGTACAGCGAATGTATGATACATATGAGACATACAAATCATCCAACTATTATTATAATAATTATGTGTGCGCCGAGACAAAGTAGTGTGACGGTCTATTCTCTCTGCCTACCTCTTCAGAGAAACGGTGTGATCGTAAGTTATTTAATTGTTTAATTTTTTTAAACTTTTTTTGCACCACCCTGTATGGCTAAAATTTTTAGCTATTAAAAACACTTAATTTATTTTTACTGTTACGTAAATTTTTGTTAGAGCTATTGAATTTTTGTTATAAATGGAGAGACGTTTAAATTTTTTAATTAATTTTTAAACACAATTACTTAATAAATAATAACAGCATCACTTTTGCGATTCAAACGGTAATGGTTCAGTTTGGCTTGGTCATTCCCACCAAAAGAAAATGAAAAAGATATTATATAATAGTTAATAACATTTTTAAAATGCTGATGAAGATGCGTTGGCCAGTATAAAATTTCCTTTGTAAGTTTTACTTTTTACTTTTTTTATACTGTCTTCCCTATTATTGGGGTATGTTGTTATGCTGACTGCAGTATAGGAGGGAAGGTTTGGATGGACATGACTATTCAGACCTGGTCACCAAACGAGATCAATGCCATTTAAGATAACGCTCAATGTTTCAATCTGAATGGTTATCTTTCACCAGGGCAATACTGAGATTATGGTGACTCGACAGTAGGTCGCATTTTGTGGGCCGTGTATCTTCACTGCATACACCTTTTGGCCACAGCTTTATTGTTAGTAAAAATATTTGTATTGAAGATTTCCATTCAAGACGCTTGCAGATCTAAGTATAAAGACTTTTGTTATACGGCCGTGTATGATCGCTGCATACTTACGTTACCGTTGAAGACGTAAAGAAAAAAAAATAGGGGATCAACCGTCTGAGGGATCAACGGGACGAAGGATCAACTGTCCGAGGGATCAACTGACCGAGGGATCAACTGACCGAGGGATCAACTGTCCGAGGGACCAAATGGCAGAGGTATCAACTATCTGAGGGATCAACTGTCATGGAATCTGAGATTATCTACCATTTCACAGCTCTAAAGTTTTTTAGAAATTAAAATAAGATTCATTCTTTGTATAGTGGTCCCCATCAGGAAGGTGCTGAGATTACGAATATAAAATGCATCACTGCAAATCTGCGTAACAAAAGCGAGTTCTAGCGTAGGGAAATGTACTGAGATTACGAATATAAAATGCATTACTGCAAATCTGCGTAACAAAAGCGAGTTTTAGCGTAGGGAAATGTGCTGAGATTACGAATATAAAATGCATCACTGCAAATCTGCGTAAAAAAAGCGAGTTCTAGCGTAGGGAAATGTTCACATTTTTTGTTGATATTTCTGGGTTAACGCAGCCACTTTCAGCTAAAAAATAACAGTTTTATAATATGCGAAACCGGGTTGTAAATTGTAACTAGATGTACCTACTAAAAATGAAATAAATTAAACTTTGATGTACATAAGGGGCTAAAAAATAATATGGTAACAAACCGACTGGTTGACCGGTCGGTGGCCGAGTTGACATAGCGTTTGGGTCCCACCCAGGCGTAGTGTGTTCAATTCCTCGGCTGGCTAAGTACTCCATCACAACACAAGCAACATTTTTCGCTTACTGTGGTGGTAGTAGGAGATTTTCAAATATTGTCAGGTTATTCGTAACCCGGGAATATTTGTCTTTCTTTATAAAAAAAAAAAACCGAATTATTTATCTATTTTTTACTTACTGCCATCAAGTTTAATTTTTAGAACTCCATTTCAGTTTAAAGTTTTTCTTTTACATATTCAATATACATAAAAAACAGTTCATTTTATTTTGTCTGTGCGCTTAGTCCTTCTAAACTATGCAACGGATTTTGATAGAATTTTCACTATCATTTAGAGAATTTCTTTCGGAAGGTTTACATATATGATATATGCATATTTTGTTTATAGAAATAGAGAAAAAACGATGTTACATAAATCAAGTCGTAAAAAAATATTTTCGGGCACTAGATTGCTAACGTTGGCTAAACCTTATGAGATACATCAAAATAATGTACTACGGAATTGTATATCTTAAAAATGTCTACAGAAAATTCCAGAATTGTATATGTCTATCTCCTAAGGATAACCCCCAGTAACGCCGGCTACACGTCAGATGGTTTCATATAAAAATAATTAATACAGTCGGAACCTTTGGTTTCATAAAGTTGCATATTTCAATTCTTCTGTGATTATTTTCTACTTTTGAATATAAAGCGTGTTGTTTTCTCTTTCTAACACCGTTTAGATCATATTTCTCATGACAGTAAGAGAGCCACAAATTGGCCAGAGGATTTAATAAATAATCAAAGTTGGCTTACTTTTCAAAGGGCTTACAGTATATTTATTTATTTATCGTTTCTTTACATTGTATCTTTTTTTTAAAGTTATAATTTTTAACCTCACTAGGACAAGCCTGTGTTGAGGTTAATAATTTTACAAAATATTAAAAAAAATAGTACAAAGATTATAAGAGATTTAAAATAGTACAAATATTACAAAAAAAATAATTCAAATATTAAAATAACAATATTGTTACATTGACGTTTCTGCGAATTGGATACCTACATGGTACCTATCAGCCTATTCATTAAAATATAATGCTGTAAACATGTAGGGTGACCATGATATTTAATTGCATTAAAAATGTAACAAACTATTATTTTTTTTAAACAGAGAAGAAAGAAAGAGAGAAAAAAAAATTTACATTAAAAAAAGAAAAGGATGAAAAAATTAACTTATTCAAAATATTATGCCACAATTTAAAAGGACAAAAATGAAAGAATATGTTGGAAATCCTCGGATGGCAGAAATAATTTAACATTCTTTTTAAATGTACACAAGGAATTTGACGATTTAATGTGATCTGGAAGGCTATTAAATAAAAGTGGAGCCTGGTTCAAATAATGTCTCTGCCCAAATGAGGATTTAGGGTGAATTGCCATAAAGTTCAGACCAGAGCCAATTCTTGTAGTACGAATTTGTTGCGTTCTTTTCGCAGAACTAATATTGTTAAAAAATCTGCATAACGTTTGTAGGATAAATAGTTGTTTTAAATTCATGATATTACATTCCTTATAAAGTAACTGTGTAGGATATGTAAATTTTTTCTTGTACATAACTTTGAGAATCAGTTTTTGGGCAATATTAAGTGGTTCTATTACAGTCTTCAGGCAGGAACCCCAGCACACTATATTATATGAAAGTAGGCACTGAATTATATCAAAATACACTGTTTTTAATTTTTCCTTGTCTAGTATATATTGTAAGTCATTGGCCTTCAGATTTTCGTACAGCAATAATAAATATTTCAGGTAGATAATCATTTTTACAAGAGATACATAACCAGTAATTAAATATGGATAGCAGCGGATACCTTCGACTGCTTGCGCCATCCACTTATTCGTAAGATCAAAGTTCAAGAACAGTAATAATAGATAATTTGAAACGAACAAGCAACAATCACCAATACAACGATATTTTTGCATCGAGATGAAAATTACTTTGACTGTGCGACTTTTATAAACGTACTACAATCTAGATGTGTATGACTCTTGAATATACACTACTACAGGTAAATTATTTTTAATGATTCCATGATGTTTGATACCCAGACAGACATATGAATATATAGACTAGAAATTAAAGATGAGGGGTAAAATCAACTGTTGAAGAACGAAGGGGGTAAAGCTGACTGTGATTCGTCAATAAATCAATCTGACACTATATAGGCATCTCGCATTATAATGTCACCATTTAGTTCTTAAAAGTAAAATCTGCTTTTGAATGAATAGACATTTTTACATGGGAGCGCAAATTACTCGCCACGTTATGAACAAATTTGCGAAGTCCAAATTCGGCAAAATAAATTTCTACTATTTTCAGAGTCGAATATTTCGCTTACGTATTTAGTTAAGACACTTTTATAAATGTTCATAATTTACTTCCCAGCAACCAACCAGCTTTGTGTTTCGCGTCCAGACGTATCTCGGTGTGATAGTATATGTTTCTACAACTGATCCATATTATACGATGTGAATATGCTTAAAATAAAGTAAAATAATGCTTATATATGGAATGTAATACGACAATTGGGTTTATTCTCTTTTTCACATCTATTTTTACAAGTTTTCATACCACAAGATACCATTTTGCCGTGTTATTTCGTAAAATGAACCGATGATGCCTCGACCATAGTTCGCACAAGAATGATGACGTCACGTTTTCTAAATTCACTTGAGGCCATACGCGAGCACAGCCGGCTCCAATGGAACCGGTATGGGGAGTGGGGAATAATACGCTTTTAATCACTTAGGGCAGGTCTACTAATATTCATATGTCTATGGATACCCACGATAGTTGAATCCCCGACAGTTGGCCTCCTGAAACTTGCCCCCGCGACGGTTGATCCCCCGAACACTTGATCCCCTAAATGTTATTTAGTTATTAAATCTTTAAAAATACACGATTACAATCAGGAATAAACAGAAGTCGTATCTAGTCTTTTTATCAATATTTTAAATATAAACGCCATATATCCACACAATACAGTCCGCTATTTAAACTGTAGGAATATCTTTGCCAAAATAGAATACGTTTTTTATTTCAATTTCTCGAATCCATTTATCATTATTTTGAAAAGACGACACATATGGAAATTGGATGTAAAAAAGCATCGTGTAAAACGCCCATTACACCAGGGCGATACTGACACTATTTACAACATAATTATAATAGGATTAGGTTAGGTAGGTAAGTAAAATTAGTAAGTGAATGCGACGAAGCACGACTCAATACATTTGTAAACCGAAACACTAACGAAGTAATGCATAATCATGTGAATTGGTTTGAAAATTTGATTGTTTATAAATATTTCAGTGCTTTAAGCCTGTGACAGACCACGCTATAAACCACGCAAGTTTTGGCCTATTTCAAGCTGAAATAGGCCAAGCTATAAAGTGCCGCCTACCTTAATTAAATACTACCTGCAGACCACATCTTGGCCTATAAAATAATAGAGTCTTTTACGTTCCTTTACAAGCTCAGAAAAAAATAAAGTGTCAGGCCTTTAAAAACTGCTTTAATGTTCAAAATCTCGTACCTATGAACCCCTTTTCAGTTATGGCTGTATTTTATAATTTGGCAAATTAAAAAACAACAGTCAAACATTTTAATATTTCTGCCTGAACTTAGCAAAAAAAAAAATTTTTGTGCGATGTTTTTTCTTGTATAAATTAAAACAGGCGGCTGGTGTTAGCGGGAATTTAAACCTTATCGCCATCTACATAAGGAGTGTTATTGTTAGCGACCCGGTTCTGAACGTTACACGACGTGGCCTTAAGTTCAGAGAAACAAACCGATGCCAACTGTTACTGATAGGCTTTCATTTCCTTTTATAGAAAATCACGAAGATATTGATGATAATTGCATACTATAATCATTGTTAATTGTAATTTTGTTTGTCCCACTAAAAAATTTGCGAAAGGAATATAGTATAACATAACAATTTTATATATTTTTTAATATTTAGATTCTCACGGCCAAAAGCATTTTTGTTGTTTGTTTTTGGGGTTTTATGCCGTGTTGCGCTAACTCCTTCTTTAGCCGACGTTTCGGACAGCGTTGCAGTGTCCATCATCAGGGCAGATCCGGTAGATCCGAAACGTCGGCTAAAGAAGGAGTTAGCGCAACACGGCATAACACCCCAAAAACAAATAACAAAAAAAAAATCAGACATTTCATCCATCTATAAATTTTATTGTTACGTTCCGGTTCCGGATTAAGATGGTGGCCGTCTTGGAAACTATATTTTTATCCCGCCAGAGTCTGCATGATCGTAGTTCATGTTGTCAAATTGAAATAATTAAAAAATAATAAAAAGTAAGTGAAATGGTGACATTTCCTTGGATAAATCATAAAATTCCTTATTTTAAATTAAAAAAGAAATTATTTAAATAAATCAACTATTTACAGTAGGTACGTAAATTATTACTTGTTTTAACATTAAGGAATTAAAGGTAATTTAAATATTAATTAAATGTATCGTACTATTTTAGAATTTTTATTCAATGGTACCATTTCTCTTGTCATGCCACACTGTGCTAGAACATCTGTCCTGCCATGTGGTATCTTGAACAACGTTTAATCTACGCTTTTTAAAAGACATTATACAGCTGATATTAACTAAAATTTGATCTTCGGACTCGATTTAGTAAACCAAAGGTCACATAAAAAAATATATTAGACAAAATCGACTCGAAATGTGACATGGATTCACCAGTTTCCTGCTTGTACTATGAGTTTCCGGACACCGTGTATAAAATAACGAAGAGTGTCTCTGTCTGGGTTTGTGGTTTTTTAAACCACATTTATTTCCGAGATGGATGAAAGCTATATACATCTGATTTCGAAAAACTCTGCGTTAAGTCCGTGTAACGCCGGGAAACTAACATTTCTAACTTTCCCCCACCTTATTTACTTTCCTTCAACACTCTCATCGGAAATAAAAGTCTCAAGTATTGATACTTACAATTTACCTACTTATAACATGACACGGTCAAAACCGGGCACAAAAGCAAGTCATGATATCAAAATATCCGACTCCAGTTGCAAGTTATATATGCTATAAGCACGTTATGTGTGTTTGTCGGTAATCTTGAGGCGCATCTTTATTGGTTTGACCTGTCGCATTCATGTGCCAAATTTGCGAATTAAAGTTTCGTACAAGCTAAACGCGACTAAACTAGGTGACGAAAACTGAACACACAATCCCTAGAAGAGTTATTTATACAATCTATAAATTTTGGCGAGACAAACGCATGTAAAATATAATTTTAGGTAGGCACTAGATGTTAGACAAATTAACACAAAAACAATTTGAACTCTAATTTAAAAAAAGATACCAGAATTTTTTTCGAAAATACTCATCCAACCAGCCCTTACAAATACCTAAAAAAGATACAACATTTGGACAAAGAGACTTTACATAAGTTACGACTTAAAATTTACAATAACCTAACAAGACATTTTTTTATAATTAACTAGCAAAACCCCGCCACGCATAGCTGTGTCTCAATCTGTGCAGATAGAGACACAATATCGCGTGTTTCTTTTACGTCGTAACAGTCGGTAGGTACTGTTTTACAAAAAATGATGTTTTTACCTGTCACAGGTGATATCTAAATACTATAGGTATTCTATCACATAAGAAATTCTAAAAAAAAGTACTATGGGATTCATTTGTCTTATACTGATTTATAAATGTGGAAATTCTAACTATACAATTGTAAATGTTCTCCAAAAAGGCCTGGAAAGAATCTCAGACTTGTGATGTCACGAAAGAAAACAATCATCTATTCTGAATGCAATTACTAATGTTATCCAAATTGACCCTGGTAATAAATTACGTCTTTGCGATTCTTTCAAGGATTAAGAAACCATCCTGTCACTTCGAATGCAATCAATAATGTTCTCAAAATTTGTTTTCACAGCATCGCCATTCCATTGTAAGAATATTATGTACTAAATACACAATTTGGCTGTCCTGAAACGGGAATCCTTCCCAGTTGGACAAAGGTTCATTTTGTTTTGTATTTTTTGTAATTTATATACATATATATAAAATAAAATAAATAAATAAATATATAAAACACACGCGCATTCGAGTGCAACGTTGTGTCAAAATTTCAACGCAATATTTAGAACAAACACAGAGCCACAAAAACACGTGGCGGGGTACAGCTAGTTATAAATAAAATAAAATAAATACTTTCAGAAGGCTGTTAAAAAAATGTAAGCTAAAAAAACCGTTAAAAAACCTATATCTAATGTATTGTTGTCTGTTTTTAGTTTAAAGTTTGCTCAGAATTTTGTAACTAAGCCAACGAAATAGATTTATTAGCAACATCTACATTGTGAACCGAGAGTTTTAAAGTAGCTGACACATATAACACGGTCTGTCTAAGTGTCCATGGAGTGGGTAAGTACAGTCTAGTTGGCGCCCAACTAAATAGAAGTTAGACACAATAGTCAATATAGTACGGGGTGCTGAGATGAGTTGGGTTTACAAAGCGCGGAGTTTAAAACAAAGATTCTAAAACATTGCGTCATTATTACATACTGCGATGTTTATATGAATGTGTATAAGTGCAAGCGAGATAGCATGCTTCTGAGTATAAAAGGCGATGCATTCTAGGATTATCCATCTTTGGTTACAAGTAGCTCCCCAATAAATACCAGTACATAGATCACCAAAGAATCATTATTGGGTACGATCTTCACCCGCTACAATATTCCATACATTACGCGAAAAATCACGGGATAGTAGGAATGGTCATAATGATAGTATAACAAATTATTATAAGCATTAATTTCTGGCCTGAATTATCCATACAAATTGAAAATATCTCACGAGTAAAAATAAATGTACTTGTACATATTGAATTATTTGGCGGGTTGGGAATAAGCCGACGTGGCTCAGTGGTCCAGAGCACCTGACCGGACATCAGAAGGTGCGGGTTCAATTTTAGTCGGCGGCATTTATTTTCACTCGGGAGATATTTTCAATTTCATATGCTTATAATAATTTGTTATCCTTTGTGCTATGCATAGAAATTTTGTCCTGAAAAACAATAATGATAGTAGAGGTCATTACTATGAGAATATGTTATATTTAAAGAGTTAAATAACTACAGTAAAAATCGTTTTTCGATATCTTAAAAAATAACGAAGATAATGAGCATTTTAAAATGAAGTTGGGTAAACAGTTTGCAATGATGTCTAGTGACGTCATAAGAGAGACCATTCAATTAAATATTTTATAATTCGAATGGCAATGCAGCAGTACGTCGCGTATGTTGTACCGTGATGTCAGACGCTTTTCGGCCGGCCGCAAAAATTATCATTTTGACTGCTTATAATTATTTTCCACTAACGAAAACCAAATTGAAATTCAATAGATGTATACAAAATTCAATAGATGTATACAAAATTCATTAGATGTATACAAAATTCAATAGATGTATACAAGCAGTCATTCAACTTCATTTTAAAATACGTTATTTTTTCAAAAAATCAAAACGTTCTATCTCCAACATAACTGACTAACTAATCAGTATGAATTTTCTCCGCAGGGGTAGGCAGAGAAGTCCTGGCACACCCTCCGCATTCGCATTCATACATCGTCCCATACATACTCTTCTGGTAGTCCGACTCTTGACATAGCCCGACTCAAGTATCTGGTTCATAAAAACAGTTTATTTTTAAACAAGTTCTGCTGTGTAATTATTATTACGCGTGACAGCTGTTTCGCCCTCTGAAGGCATTATCAAACTGTGGGTAGCCCACTTACAGACGATAAATTTATATTATTTCTAGGTAGGTATTTTAATTTCATTTACTGATTTCTTAATTGATTTCTAAGTAAAATATCAAAAATTATTAATGGTTATTACCCCAGCAAAGTTTCCCCAATTAGTGTAATGTTTAAATTTGACTGAATGTCTTTATGTTAGTTATTCCCAAACGATGACTCATAGGGTTATTTTAATAGCATTATTAAGTACTTCATAGTGCACTCATATTTGCATTAGGTTTGAAGATATCTAGTAGGGGTGAACGAATTATATTTGTTTGTTCATTAATTAGAATAGCTTTTGGATTATTAGAGTTTTTGTTAATTTCTAACTGCTCTAAAAGATTCAGTTTACGGCCTTTATTTTGTATGTGTAACGGAGTTGGTTTATTATTATCATTAAGTGAGTGATTTTCATCTAGGAGATGTTTGGCAAATTGAGATTGTATTTTATTATTATTTTTAAAAGATCTTATATGTTCTTTAAACCTAGTGTTAAAGGACCGGCCCGTTTGTCCAACATAAACAGCGTTGCATTCGTCACACTGGAGTTTATAAATGCCACTATTTTGTAATTTGAGTACCTTACTTTTTGAGTTTTTAAGAGATGATCCTAAGTTGTTATTTGTGCGGAAGGCAATATCTAAACCACACTTTTTGAGGACTTTGGCAATTTTATTAGATGTCTGTCCGATGAATTCTAAACACCCGAATTTATTATTCGTCTTATTATTAGTCGTTGGGTAAATTAATTTAAGGTTATTTTTGTGTTTGTTATTATTAATTATTTTTTCAATGTCTCTACCCTTGAAGCCATTATTTTTAGCAATAGTTAGGATTGTATTTTTTTCCTTCTCGTATGCTTTCTTGTCAAGTGGGATATTAGTAAGCCTATGTACCATTGAGTGGTAGGCAGATAATTTATGTGACCATGGGTGTAAAGATTTATAATTAATGGTCGTATCTGTAAATGTAGGCTTACGGAAAATTTCAAACGTATGTTTATTATTTTCTC
The DNA here is from genome assembly GCF_061612785.1 of Hesperophylax consimilis. Lineage (NCBI taxonomy): Eukaryota > Metazoa > Arthropoda > Insecta > Trichoptera > Limnephilidae > Hesperophylax > Hesperophylax consimilis. Next base: position 27,466,942 of record NC_142854.1, read on the forward strand.
TACCGATAGTTAGGTCTAAAAAATTAATTTTATTATTACACTCTCTTTCAACCGTAAAGCAGATTTTACGGTTGATGGAGTTAGCAAATGTGACAAAAAGATCTAATTGTCTGTTGGTACCTTTCCAACAGACCAAAATGTCGTCAACATAACGAACATAGTATATTATGTGTTTGCTAAAGATTGAATTTAAAATTTGTTTTTCAATGTAATCCATGAATATTTCTGCAAGAAGTGGACTGAGGGGCGATCCCATTGGTAATCCGTCGTTTTGTTGATAGAATTTATCATTAAACTCAAAGTAGTTAGTTTCAACACAAATTTTAAATAGATCGAATAAGTCTTTTTTAGTAACTGGGTTTATATTAGATTCGTCTAAAATATCTTCAATGATTTTAAGGCATTCTTGAATAGGGATATTGCTAAAGAGACTGACCACGTCTAAAGATATGAACTGGCAATTGTGCGGTAGATTAATGTTTTTTATTTTATTTACAAGTTCGAGAGAATTTTTAACGCTATGTTTTGGGTAGAATTTAGTATGTTGTTTGAAAAGAAAGTTAAGTTTTTTGGCGAGTATTGTCGTTGGGGCGTTTATAAAAGAAACCACGGGACGTATGGGGATATTATCCTTGTGAATTTTAGGTTGTCCGTATAATGCAGGAGCCCTTGGATTCATCACCATTGCACTTCTTCTAGCGAATTTATTTGGGAATATTGATTGGCAATTATTTATTAGGTTGCGCACGTTTACTGAAATTTTGTCCGTTGGGTCCTTTTTTAAGATTTCAAAGTCTTCTGGTTTTAGGAATGCTTCTACTTTATTTAAGTAATCAATTTTGTAAGTGGGCTACCCACAGTTTGATAATGCCTTCAGAGGGCGAAACAGCTGTCACGCGTAATAATAATTACACAGCAGAACTTGTTTAAAAATAAACTGTTTTTATAAACCCAATAATAATATTATTGTATATATAAAAAATAAAAAATAAAATGGAGTTCTACAAATTAAACTTAATAACAATAAATATATCTGGTTCACTTGATTGTGGCATGCCTTCTTCGGGCATCCCAGACTTCCTCTACCATTCATATTCACCCTACATTCTCCTTACACTTCTTTCTTCGTTAATTTGCTGAACATGTCCAGAGAAGCGACGCAAAGAAAAAAAAGTATTTACAATTATTTTCGTTGAACATTTAAGGCGATGCACTACGTCGTGCATTATTTTAAATTGAGCCGTTATCAATAAAAACCCTTACGTAGATGGCGATAAGGTTTAAATTCCCGGTAACACCATCCGCCTGTTTTGATTTATGCAAGAAAAAAACATGGCCAAAAAGTGCCTTTTATTTTATTTTGTTTTTTTTTCGATCATTTTATAAATAACTTAATTTGCCACATTATACAATAAAATCATAACCGAAAATGGGTTCGTAAGTAGGAGATTTTGAACTTTAAAGCAGTTTTCATAGGCCTTTACATTATTTTTTTCTGGGCTTATAAAAAGACTTATCTAAAAAATACTCGATTATTTCAAAGGCCAAGATGTATTTTACTCGCAGTATTTAATTAAAGCATCTGAAACATTTCTAGGCGACCACATTTTCAAACCAAAAACACATGATTTTGCATTACTACGTATGGCATAGCCTTAATTTGATTTTTTTGACCTACCTGTCGTACTGCAGGCACCCTCTGTCCGGTAACGGACTCCAAGAGGTCCCGCAGAAGGTCTCCGTCCCGACATTCTGCAAGGGCGCGCACCCTCCTGGCGCTACGCCCCCTCTCCAGGTAATGGTTGGCCCAGTCTGTGTAGATCTGCAAAAGAAGACAATGTTATTATCACCTATTCTCGAAGACAATGTTTTTCAGTAGAAATCAATATATTTCGTTACTGAAAATTTTGCAAGCGTACTATTTTCATAAAAATTAGCCACCTCTGTGATAGATTGCCCGAACTACTTAAACTAAATCGATTAACCATACAAAACAGCCCTGAATTGTTAATGCCAAGTTGCGATGCCTACTCAGCTATTTCAAGTACAATTAATTTTAACACTAAACTCACTACTGGCTATTATCATTGACACCTCATACTTCGATTTATGACAGGTCTTATACAAGCCTAGTATAAATTAGTTCAACTATTGTTACACTGTTATATATTTTTTTTGAATTATGCATTGACTTACTGCACTTATATTAATAACTGCATCACTTGCAATAGTGATTCTTGTCTACACATTAATTGTTCTTTAATTTATTGCTATTGTTATCCTGTTTACCACTGTGCGCTTGTAATTCGATTATCACTGTATTGTAAAAGCCATTTTATGGCGTTTGAATAAATAAATAAATAAAATCACACATTAAACCTTACTCAGTGTACTTCTTTGTGGTAAATGTATTAAATATCTTTATTTAGTACAGTCAATTTGACAGCGCGAATCCAATTTCTATAAAATATTTTTCTTACAAAACTTTTCGAACAGCCGTTTACGATAAAAAAAAAACCATAAGTCTTGAAAAAATTGAAATTCAATAGATGTATACAAAATTCAATAGATGTATACAAAATACAATAGATATATACAAAATTCAATAGAGGTATACAAAAATTGTGTTCATACACAATTGACCGGGTCTGGCACCGAGGACTTGTCAACAAATTGCATTCTTACGGACTTCCCGCATCCCTGTGTACGTGGATTGCTGACTTTTTAAGGGATAGGTCGATTCAGGCGGTTGCTGACGGTTTCACCTCTTCCTCGCACTCCATAAATGCTGGCGTCCCACAGGGATCGGTTCTGTCTCCGACTTTGTTTTTGTTGCACATCAATGACCTTTTGACATGTGCACCGATTCATTGTCACGCGGATGACAGTACAGTTCATGATAGCTTTTTGTTTGACAAGCCCCCAAAGGGCACACAAACTCCAACGGCTCGGAGGGCTTTGAAGCAGAGAATGGACGGTAATCTCGAGAGTATTTCCTCCTGGGGTAAAAATAATCTCGTCGAATTTAATGTTTCAAAGACCCAATCCTGTCTGATTACGTCTAAAAGGGATCCAAATGATAATCTAGTCTCCTTCAACGGAAGCAATCTTCCGAACAGGCCTTCCATTGATATGCTTGGTGTAACTATAAGTGACCAGCTCAGGTACGGGGGCTCCATCGAAGCTAGAGTAAAGTTGGCCTCTCAGAAGCTGGGCGTACTGTACAGGGCCCGCAGATACTTTAATAGTACACAACTGCTCACCCTGTACAAATCGCAAGTGCGCCCTACTGTCGAATTTGGCAGCCATCTCTGGTCTGGAGCCCCAAAATACCTGAAAAAAACCCTTGACTCTGTGCAGAAACGGGCGGTCCGTTTGATAGATTCCCCAATCTTAACAAACGGACTGCAATCTTTAGAGCACAGGCGTCAGGTAGGTATGCTGTCCTTGTTCTATCGGTATTACAATGGAAGATGCTCTGAGGAACTAGCGTCATTGATCCCTTCGGCACCGGTGCGTAGTCGGGATACACGCCAAACGCGCGCCCAACATTTGTACACAGTTGACACTTGTCACATGAGAACGGGTCGCTTCTATGATTCGTTCTTAAGTTCAACAGCTCGGCTGTGGAACGAACTGCCGGCCTCTGTGTTTCCTCCCTCCTACAACATGGGACTCTTCAAGACCCATGTTCACTCCTTCCTCTCCACAAAAAGACCCTCCACACAGCATCCCCAAAGATGACATAGGCCCTGAGGGAAATTATTTTCTTCAGGGCCTCCTGTGTGGAGTAAATATTAAAAAAAAAAAAAAAAAAAATACATTTCTAAAACTCCATACAGTGAATTCGCTTCATTCAACTCGGTACCTTACAACTTCACAAGACTCCATTTAAATACTTGGAGTAAGCGTAATATGTAAGACCGGCTCAATTATCTGGACTCAATAGAGGCCCGAGTAAATCTGGCTTCCAACAAACTTTACGTCTTGTACAGAGCTAGCATATTCTTCAATAGTGACCAACTGGTAAACCTAGACAAATCACAAGTTCAAGAAGTCGAATCTGAGCTGAAATAAACCTACTTGATTTTGTGCAAAGGTTGGCGGTAGGTATGAATGAAAATCCATTGTTAACAGAGCGTTGCCATCTCTAATACACAGAAGGAATGTGGGAATGCTGAATCTGTTCTACGGGTATTTTAATGGAGTCTGAGCACCAGTGAACGTGAATACCCGTGATTTGTGATTGATTTTGGCTTAATGAGAATGGGCCGTTTCTCGACTCATTATGTGTAAGACTGCTATGTGGAACGAATTACCGGCATCTGCTTTTCTTACTTTATAATATCTGGGCCGGTCAAGACCCGCATTAAGAAAATCCCTACTTACAGCCCCTACCTTAACCCGCCTCACAACGCTTCCCAACCAGATGGCGATATAGTTCCCCTACCTTTACACTGTACAGACAGGGACGCTCTTGTGAGATGTCACATAAAAAAAATAACTTTCCCACAATACATATTATTCTACATACGCTATATCCATATACTTCCCCTTCCCCTCACCTCCCCATCTATTTCACCCTATTGTAACTTAATTTTATCACACCCAATAAAAACATTATAAACCGTCATCAATAAAAACAACGTTTTTTTAGTACAATACATTTATTTTCAATTTTCGTGCCATCTCTTGGGCCTGCTAGTAGCCAATTTCAGAGAAATGCATATGTGTGCGCGTGTGTGTGCGTGAGTGCATATAATGCATTGTCATCGACAACGAATTTCAGCTATATCGGGTGTCGGGAAGTGGGTTAATTTCCACTTCTAAGATTTGCAATCTGTGTAAAATGATTTAAGGAGATAAATAAAGCAAGAATCGAGATTATTCTTATTGATAATTGTAGACAGTGAATGTAATATTGTTCTTTGTGGTAAATGTATTAAATATCTTTATTTAGTACAGTCAATTTGATAGCGCGAACCCAATTTCTATAAAATATTTTTCTTACAAAACTTTTCGAACGGCCGTTTACAATGAAAAAAAAAATATTATTTTCCACTAACGAAAACAAAATTGAAATTCAATAGATGTGTACAAAATTCAAAAAATGTATACAAAATACAATAGATGTATACAAAATACAATAGATGTTTACAAAATTCAATAGATGTATACAAAATTAAATAGACGTATAAACAATGCAATAGATGTATACGAAATTCAATAGATGTAAATTCAATAGAGGTATTCAAAAATTCTGGTCGCAATACCAATAAGTATCAGTTTTATATTATGTCACCATCTATCTATCTAAATTAAAATGAAGCTGTTCGTTTGTTCAAAATGTTAAAGAAAGGAAAGTTCTTCATCGATTGCTTCAAAATTTTTACACAAAGTTGCATTAAAAAATACAACTAATTTAAAAATTAAAAATAGTTATTCTGCAATCCGTTCCTGTTGCACTTCGCCAATTAACTCTTGGCTATTAATACTTGGTACGTTGTTGTTTGAACCGCCTACAAACCGAGGGGACAGGGTTCTATTTCCGGACTGTCTCTCTCTCCGATACCAGATGCAGTATATATATAATAGCAGCGAAGTAAAGCTGTAGACGGCACGACATTATAATAGACTTGTAAAATACAGTGTTGATGTTCGACACGGTGCTGAATCATTGTGCAGTGAGATTACTTCGATTCGGCACGCTTAGGCCCCGTTTATAAACTTGACTTAGTTATAATAAGGACGAATTCGTGATTGTGAAACATTATAACTAACTAATCATCACGCCGTTTCCCGTAGAAGTAAGCAAGAAGGACGGACCGCAAAACAACTCGATTTATATTTATTTATTTTGTAAGAAACAAACACCTTTTATATAAAATACAATGATAGATATAAATATACAAGAACTGAAGTCTAGCCACAGAAGTTTCTTATGCTAAAGTTCATTGGAAATGAAGTTTTAATATCTTAAAATTAATTTAGTGTTAAAGGAAGGGGAGAGGAAGAGGAAAATAGGAAGAGGATAGGATATGCTCCCGATACATTCCACACTCTCATATTAATAATCGATCGTACGCATTACTTCATATCGATATTTCTTTAGGTTATTACTTATTACCAAAAATGTCAATGCTGTAAAATTTTGTATTTTATTGTGCACATATACGAGGAATTGGGGAATTTTTTCGAATGTTTGTTCTACACGAGGGTAGATAAAATAAATCAGATTGTCGGGTTGATCTAGACGGAATATGAAGATTTATTGAATTGGTAAGTTCTGGTGAGTCCAGACCATTATTTAGGATTTTAAACAATAAGATTTGATCAAAAATTAGACGTCGTGTTTGGAGGGAGTTAAAATGATGAAATTTAATGGATTCGGTATAATTTGAGAAGTGTAAGTTTAGTTTATAATTTATGTGTTTAAATTTTTTTTTTAAATTCTTTATATTCTTTCGATATGGGCTTGGTATAAAGGAGTCCAGATAGGTGTACAGTGTTCAAGGTGGGGGCGAATATATGAAATGTAAAGGGAATATAGTGTTTATGTTGTGGAAGGGTTTTGCTATGCGAATTATGTGTTGGATAAAGTTTAATTTAACATCCAGTGTTACCCCAAGGTCACTGATATATTTTACTTCATTGATATGTATACAAAGGATATTTTATTTTTATTACGTGTAAATGTTAATTTATTCCATTTATACAAACTCCACGCTTCAGTCACTTCATTCACGCCTTGAAATAACATCACCATAACTCCTAAAATTATTTCTCATGATTTTAATTGCATCCATAACTTTGTAATACAACCATGCTCATGCAAAAATATTGAACTTGTTTCAAAATACGCAATTGATTGTAATTTTAAATGGGATATACATATACTGCACGCGGCTTAGAGCTATAGTGAGCAAACTTTATAGATTGAAGTTTTTTGTTCCACCCAATACCCTTAGAATAGTATACCTGTCATTAACGGAATCCCTAATAAGATATGGAATAACTTCATGGGGACATTCAATAAAAACAAATCTTCTTTCAGTCCAAAATGTACAATATTCTTTGATAAAATTATTATTAAACAAAACTAAATACAAACAAAGACATGACATACCAAAGTCATTACTATACAATTCTGTAAATTTATTATCTGTTCGTGCTATATTGTGGCTTAAAATTGCGAGTTAGCATACATCTCAATCTGAACATAATAAATTAGTGACACATGTTCATAATACAAGACTAATTGCAAACGATGGACTTGTAGTTCCCAGATACCCGAATAAATACGGTCAAAGAACTCTAGAATACCTCGTTCCATTAATTTACAACATATTACAAAACGCAATAAAAAGCTGTGAATTGACTCACAGAAGGAAATGTATGTTAAAAAAATAGTTATGTGAAAGATTTTTTTTGTACTAATGTAATTATGTGTATATTTTATGTACTTATTAAAATTGTATATGTATTTAAAAGGTAAATGTTAAAAGAACCCGTTGACAAACTGATATCAATCAGTTTAACGGGACTTAATAGTAAAAAACTGTATTTTTGATAGTTAAATATAAATAAATAAAAAATAAGGCTATTAAACAAATAATAAGTGTACAGTACATAATATAATAAGCTGAGTATGAACAATATAAGCAGTTACAATGCATGTTATCATTAATTCTCATAAGCAACAATTAGTCCCCAGAAATATCCATACAAATTGAAAATATCTCCCGAGTAAAAATAAATGCCGCCGACGGTAATTGAACCCGCACCTTCTGATGTCCGGTCAGGTGCTCTGGACCCCTGAGCCACGTCGGCTTATTTCCAACACGCCAAATAATTCAATATTTACTAGTACTTCAATCAAAAATTATTGCTTTTTACATTTTTTCACCTGTAAACAACCAACTTTATTTTTGTAGGAAAGGCTTTGTTAGTGCTAAATTTACAACTAGATGGCGTCGAGACATATTATATCTACATTTGTTAGTTAAATGTTTGACTTGTCAAATATTATTATTTTTTTTAATGATAAACTAATGTTTATAAGACAAGGTTTTTTATGCATAGCACAAAGGATAACAAATTATTATAGAAAATAATTAATAATAAAATAAAACCAATTAATAATGATAAAATATAACCATGATAAAATGTGACCGTGATAAAATACTACTGTGATTAAACATAACCGTGATAAAATACAATCGTGATTAAACATTACCGTGATAAAATATAACCGTGATAAAATATAATCGTGATAAAGCAGAACAATGACGAAAAGAATACGGAAGAAAATAAACCTAACCTAATTTTATCTAACTAACTAAACCTCACGTCTCCTTTTTTCTCTTCACGCGTTTTTCTACGAAAGGGTAGGCAGAGAGATAAGACCTCTGTACAACTCTTCTTGGCACATTATCCTTGCTTTATTCACATGCATACATTTTCTTATTTGTACTCTTCTATTGTTCTGACCTATAATAACATGACCGAACTAATTAAAAGTATTTGATTCAGTTGATCGTGTCATGCTTTCAACCTAACCTAACCTTATATTATAATCTAACAGCTGCACATATAAAATCTGGTCAAATAATTTGTTTTTTGTTAAAAACGGGACTGGAGGCCTACAACGAATGAATTAACAAATTTCATAGCAAACTCAGTAAAGCACTAATAAGTTATGAGGTAGTCCGAACAATTGTTCTTAAAAATAAATAACATTTTCACATTCGTTAATTATATTTATTCGCACAAGGCAATTTCGAGAAAACGTGTTCAGATATATTCTGAATGACTAATATTTTATTAGTAAATGGTCAAAGTGTGAAGCTTAACACATTACAGTTAGCTACAAAACGTTGAAAGCTGTTATAAAAATACGGTTTGGTATTTAAAATTTTATTATAACAGTTCCAACAGCGTTCACCACGTCAGGTGGCGTCATGCGGCGTTAATTCCGTGAACTAATGTAATCCAGGATTAAGTAGCGACACGGTAAAGACCTAAACGTGTCGTTAGGTCACACTGAAGTTCTTATCCAGGGTTAAGCTAGTTTTGATAAACCGGCCCTCAGAGTAATAAAACAAAGGAACGAGGAACGTTCCAGAAATTTTGTGAAATTATATTTAACGAATTGTTAGTAATACTTATGATAAAACTATGATAGAAGATTAATTGTAATAGGTAATCAACTCGTAAAAACAAGTTTTTTTAAACTATAATAACCACTAATAAATTATTATAAGCAATAATTACTCGCCTGACATATCCATGCAAATTGAAAATATCTCCCGAGTAAAAATAAATGCCGCCGACGTGAATTGAACCCGCACCTTCTGATGTCCGGTCAGGTGATATGGACCACTGAGCTACGTCGGCTTATTCAAGACACGCCAAATAATTCAATATGTACTAGTACTTCAATCAACAATTAATGCTTATTATATTTTTTCACCTGTAAACAACCACCTTCATTTTTGTAGGAATAGCTTTGTAAGTGCTAAATTTCCCAATAGATGGCGTCGAGACATATTATATCTAAATTTGTTGGTGAAATATTTTGACTTGTCAAATATTATTATTTTTTTATCCTTTGTGATGTGCATAAAAACCTTGTCTTATAAAAATTAGTTATCATTAAAAAAATTATAATAACCACACTTAAAACCTCGTTAAATGTCAATCGAGTATGACGACATTTATTTCGTATATTAACATATCATATCATATGTATACAGACGTAGAAACACAAGTAAGATGCACATCAGGGATGTCACCAACATTTCCAATTAAAGTGGGGGTACACCAAGGATCTGTCCTCAGCCCATTGCTATTCATAATGGTCATGAATTACCTAACGAGTCAAGAAATGAACAGTATTCTCAAGACTATGCTTTTTGCAGATGATGTAGTACTGATAGAAGAAAATCATTGTGATCTACAAAATAGCCTGGAAAGGTGGAGAAAGATCCTGGAGGAAAATGGACTAAAAATTAGCAGGAAAAAGACGGAATATTTGTATTTACCATTTGAAGACCCAAATGCTGTAACTCCTTCGATGCAATTGGATGGAGTAACATTAGCCAACTGTGACTCATTTAAGTATCTGGGCTCACTCATCCACAGAGACAGAGGATGTGCAGCGGATGTCAACCATAGGATAGGAGTGGGATGGATGAAATTTAGATCCGTAACAGGAATTTTGTGCGACACGAAAATGCCAATAAAACTTAAAGGAAAGACATACCAGACTATTGTTAGACCCGCGATAATGTATGGCTCCGAATGCTGGACTATGTACAACTCCTACTCTAGGCAACTCGAATCAGCAGAAATGCGAATGCTTAGATGGACGGCAGGAGTATCATTAAAAGATAAAATTAAAAGCTCACGCATTCGTGGTAGCCTGGGTGTCACTGACATAAACAGTAAGCTAGAGGAACGACAGTTAAGATGGTATGGGCACATAAGACGGAGACCACCAGACCACACAGTGAAGCAGGCAATGTCTATAGAGCTTCAAAGACAGTCATCCAGAGGTAGACCAAAGAACTCCTGGATGACCCAATGCTCCAAAATCCTACAAAGAAACGGCCTAGATGAAAGCGACACTCAGAACCGAAGAAGCTTTAACCTGAGAACGAGAAGAGCCGACCCCAACAGCCTACCTAGGCAATGAGTTGGGATAGTGCTAGGAAGAAGAAGAAGATTAACATATCATATCATCCAATTTCAGAAGAATGCGTATATGAGTGATTGCCACCAAACGTTGATAGAATGCATTGTCAACGAAAACGAATCTATTCGACGAGTTTTAGCTCGATCGGATGTCGGGAAGTGGTTTAATTACGTTTCCAAGTTTTGCATTTATTCATGGGTCTAGACAAGCAAGCTGTTGGTCGCGGGTTCAAATCCCTTATTGATTAATTTGTCTTATGTCATATGTAATTTATATAAAAATAATATATCTTATATTTGCGGCACGTTCCAGAGTGGAAGATACTCTCAGAAACGCCCTGATGTAAGACCACTATTCAATGTTGAAACGTTGCTTGAAATGTTTGGTGACCAGATCTGAATAACCAGGTTCTTCCTGGGGATGCTGTAGTATCACTGGCTCCAGACGGTTGGGAGCAGGTGGGACTGCAGTTTTGCACACAAAGAAATAAACAAAATTCCGTAAAACAAATATAAATTTCAAAGAAATGTATTGAAAAAAAAAGGTAAATTTCATTTCTTTCAAGTGAATTACATATACTAAACGAGAATGCTTAAGCGATGTATAAATAAATATAAAAAATATTCTTATTATTTTCTTTATTTTTATCTTTGAACAATTAACACTTTCCTCACGCCTTAGTTTAGACGCCTCTCCGGCGCCGAGCACAGCGCTAACAAAACAAAAGGAGGAGCGCTCGGTGGGACACTAGAAACCGTACAAACAATCGCGTGACGTCACACACGCCTCATTACGTAATTAATGCGTCAGCTGGCTTGCGGACCAAAACAACAACGTGTTTATGCATGAATAAGGCAAAATTAGCTTGCTCTGAAACTGTTATCATTTTCAAAACAACATAAAAGAAACGCTCACAAAAAATCAAAACATCAAGAAAAAAGATTGAATGCTGTATAAATAAGATCCCTTAGGCGCATGTGTGGTAAAACCAAGTAAGATCGTGAGAAAAATGTTGAGATTAGCAAGCAAAGGGCTGATTAGTATGATAAAGAAAGGGAAGCATGTTTTTTTCATAATTTATACACAGGAAAATAATTTCACTCAGGGCCTATTTCATCTTTGGGAATGCCTGTGGAGGGTCTTTTTGATTAGAGAAAGAAGTGAACATTGAAGGAGGGAGGAAACACAGAAGCCGGCAACATAAGTTTCAGCTAATAAATAATTATAAGCAATAATTAGTCATCCGAAATACAAATACAAATTGCAAATATCTCCCGTGTAAAAATAAATGCCGCCAACGGGAATTGAACCCATGCCTTCTGATGTTCGGTCAGGTGCTCTGAAACCACTGAGCTATGTCGGCTTATTTCCAACCCGCCAAATGATTCAATATGTACTAGTACCTCAATCAACAATTACTGCTTATTATATTTTTCACCTGTAAACAACCAACTTTATTTTTGTAGGAAAGGCTTTGTTAGTGCTAAATTTCTCACTAGATGGCGTCGAGACATATTATATCTTCATTTATTGGTGAAATATTTTTGACTTGTCAAAATAATTATTTGTTATCCTTTATGCTATACATAAAACCTTGTCTTATTAGTTATGTCGGATTTGGTAACCAAACATAACCTCACATACTAATCTACTTTATTTTGTCCTATTCGGTGATATCATAGACATATGAATATTAGTAGACCTGCCCTAAGTGATTAAAATCGTATTATCCCCACTCCCCATACCGGTTCCATTGGAGCCGGCTGTGCTCGCGTATGGCCTCAAGTGAAATTTGAAAACGTGACGTCATCATTCTTGTGCGAACTATGGTCGAGGCATCATCGGTTCATTTTACGAAATAACACGGCAAATGTTGACTTGTGATATGAAAACTTGTAAAAATAGATGTGAAAAAGAGAATAAACCCAATTGTCGTATTACATTCCATATATAAGCATTATTTTACTTTATTTTAAGCATATTCACATCGTATAATATAGATCAGTTTTAGAAACATATACTATCACATCGAGAAACGTCTGGACGCGAAACACAAAGCTGGTTGGTTGCTGGGAAGTAAATTATGAACATTTATAAAAGTGTCTTAACTAAATACTTAAACGAAATATTCGACTCTGAAAATAGAACCGAATTTTTTTGCCGAATTTGGACTTCGCAAATTTGTTCATAACGTGGCGAGTAATTTGCGCTCCCATGTAAAAATGTCTATTCATTCAAAAGCAGATTTTACTTTTAAGAACTAAATGGTGATATTATAATGCGAGATGCCTATTTACTGTCAGATTGATTTATTGACGAATCACAGTCAGCTTAACCCCCTTCGTTCTTCAACAGTTGATTTTACCCCTCGCCATTATCTTGTCGTCTATTAATTCCTATGTCTGTGGGTGATATGATAGTAATTAAAACAAATGCTTCAATTCATTAAATTTCTAGACTTTGCTGATGGACTGTCTCCTATAGACTCCAAAACTACTTGACCGATATTACTGAAGATTTCAAAGGTTGTTCTTATTAGTGCCAGGAGTGTTTAGAGAGTAGTTTGAATTGTAGAAGTCAAGAATGCCTTAATGCCTTAAGGCGAAGCTTAATGCTAAATCGCTATTTTGATTAATCTTTATAACGAATTGGTGTACCTACATTATGAATACCAAAAAATATGTTTTAGATAAATTGAACGTTTTCCTAACGTTTCGCTTGAGTAGAATACAAATAAAAAAATAAAGTACTAAAAAAATTATTTTTCAATAGAGATGTAAACGCGTAAAGGAAACGACTTGTAAAAAATACAGTATTATAGCTAAGATTATCTGTGACAGTTTCACTTGATTAACTTTTTTACTTTCTTATAAAATTATTTACAAAATAAATAAAAATCACTTTTGTGCTAGAAATAGAGCGTTTCTAGACTCAGTTTGTCAAACGATTTTAATGCCTATTACCTACAATATAAAGTATACAAGAATATACACATTTTTGGCTTGTAACTTCCTCTTAACTATGCACTGAAAAGAGAAACAGAGTCGAATTAAATTTGATATAATGTAGATTTTCTAAAGTAACAAAGTGGTACACAGTAGTGAATGTTGAAGAAGTCGAGAACGCCCGAGGACGACATGGCACGATCAAGTAAAAATAACCCGAGCAAAGCTGGGTACACGTCAGCTTGTATTGGAATAGTACGTTATTAACTCTTGGATTTACACTTGTCTGAAATGAAATAATTTGACGCGTGACTAAATCTCGTTCCGGGAATATTCTGGATTTTTAAATTAGGAACTGTGATGAATGTCAGATTTCGCGCCAATTGCGCTGACGCACGCCTCGCCGGTTTCGCGGAAAAATAATGTGACAGTGCGACTCCTTTGGACGTTCTCGGAAACTAATCTAGATTAAAAAAATGTATTCTCTTTAATTTGGCGAATTTATTAAAAAAAATTATTATTATCAATTTTATCGTTTCAATTGAAAATAATTATTTTGTGGCTTTTATACAGGGTGTATCGGCACGTACCTGACAAACTTTAACCAGTTTTTCCTTAGCACATTTGGAGTAAAAAATGTTATGGGCACTTTGCTGTCCGGTAACATTTTTTTTCAATTAAAAACAAAAAATTATAAAAAAAATCCACACTCCGTCGCTGTCATTGGCATTGTTTCTCGTGTTCAACAGCTGTCATTAGCAAGTGTGTCAAATAGCGTCTTCGCTCTTTCATACACACTAAATAATAATAGTTAATGAGACGAATGGTGCCATGCCATTTCGTTGTGATTGTAAAAGCGCGCCAATTTAGGTACGTACGTATATTATTCAACGAAACTCGAATAAAATATTGCCAGATGGGTTTTCAAACTTTGACAAAGGATAAAACAGTGGTGACATGTGGTGAAAATATAAATGGTAAATTTTTTATTATTAAAAATGTTACCGGACAGCAAAGTGCCCATAACATTTTTTACTCCAAATGTGCTAAGGAAAAGCTGGTTAAAGTTTGTCGGGTACGTGCCGATACACCCTGTATACTAAATATTTCGCGGTTGATTTCTATGGAAATGTTTGATGCTGTCAGAGATATAGACATACTTTTAGTATAGTCTTCGCGCAAGGTCACGTTTTTTTAATGTGAATTTTACTCAAGTGTCCCAATTGCTACTATATGTCTTGAGACAGTCGGACTATGGCATTGCAAGTGGGAAGGAGAAGGAGATGAAGTATCTTGCTATTCAGATTTGGTCACGAAATATGGTTAAATCTTTTTTAAGCGTGGTACCTAGAGTATACCAGTCTGGAATGTGTCGAATCTTTTGATTGTTGGTTTTAGTTTTTCAATTTATTTATTTATATATATATACGCCTAAAAAGACTTTTACATAGAAGTGATACATGATGCAGTGTACATAGGAGAATATGTATTACACAGGAGATATTGACAGTAAATAGATGTAATCCATTTTAAAGAAGGTACAAAATACACACTTGTAAAATTGTGATTACAAGCGTAATGAGAAAATATTAAAAAAATATGAAGCAATATTAGTAAAACGTAAGAGTAACATAAAGTAAAAAACAAATTACAACAACACTACATATAAGACAAATCATTAAAACTAATTTACCAACGCTACTCTAATTTGTAGGATTCAACAAAGTGTTGTTGTAGATTATGCTTAATTCTATATATGGAGTCATTAAATAAATCAATAGCACCCCCGTACTTGCTGCCCAGATCATGCATCATATCTGTATTACAGAAGAATGTTATATTTTGTCTTGTATTCCTAGTCGGCACATGGTTGCTGTTACACAATTGCTGGTATAACTGGCTATAAGCGCTATTTTTTTATTGAATTTTGGCTTGGATTTGTGCTCAAACTCGACCAAATTTTAGCTTGGATTGTGCTCAAACTCGACCAAATGTTAGCTTGGATTGTGCTCAAAATCGACCAAATTTTAGCTTGGATTGTGCTCAAACTCGACCAAATTTAGCTTGGATTGGTGCTCAAACTCGACCAAACTTTTGTTCCCGATTATTTTGTAAATGTAAGTTTTTAATTTATCTTTCTGAAAATTGAATACAATGTTGAATTTTTGTACATAGTGTAAGATTTGTTATTTTATGTGAAAAAAGCTCACAACAAACAACCTTGTAATAGGTCACCCCAAGTGGTTCGCTACGTTTGGTGACTTAGCAGGGGTGCCCGGGTTCACGGGGTTGAGGCTTGTCTAGGGCTTAGATCTGATCGGGGGAGACTGGTTGAGGGAGACCTTTTGACCTCTCTAGCCGGACTGTCTCTCGAACCATCGATTTTACACGCAGTGGGAGGGATGGATTCATATGTCCCACCCACCCCCAATATGTTTTCTTTCTCAAAACTGGCACATTCATTTGCTTAAAAAAAACCGCTCCACATAGCATCCCCAAAGATAATTTTTTCCCCTCACTCCTCCAATTAATATCAGCACCGAATATATTCTACCACTGCCAGTTTTAATTCAGCTCTGAAAGGGTTGATGAAATCTAATTATTTGCTAAGCGACTCTAATTATATATCTTGGCGATGGGTCAGTAGGGGTTGAATAAAAAAGTAAAATGTTATGAACATTAATTATTAAAAAAAATAATTGATTTTTTTGATTTTCAATCCAATCCATTTCTGGATTAAACTTTATTTATTTATTAACGGACACCGTCCAAATTACAAAATAATAACACGAATAAAGTAAAATGAAAAATACAGGAGTAGACAAAGGTACATGAAAGCAAAGACAAATGGTAGATATAATATAAGAAAATAAAGTGACAAGTCGAATCAAGTCAAGAATACGCCGTGGGTCAGGACCACAGGACACTTATAATATTCCGTCACTTGTTTAGCGACTGGCAAAAATCATTCAGACTTATCCCAAAAAAAGTTAAGGTTTTGACTTGAGTTGACCAGTCTACACATTCTGGACAATGGTAAATAATATGTTAGTAAGCCTCACCTCATTTCTTCTGAAGACAATGGAGAGGCTAATGGACAGGCACATAAGGGACGGGGCACTGAAAGAGAAGCCCCTCCACGAGTTACAGTTTGCTTACCAAGCAGGTAAGTCAGTCGACGCGGCACTGCACAGGTTGGTGTACAAACTGGAGCAGGCACAAGCGACTGGGGAACTGGCGGTAGGGCTATTCCTGGATATAGAGGGAGCATTTAACTGCACCACTATTAAATCCATTGATGAAGCGGCAGAAAGACATGGACTCGACAAAACCACCAGAAGGTGGCTGAGGAACATGCTCTCAGGCCGGATACTTACGGTGACAAGGGGTGAGGTAAGCATCAAAGTGCTGGTGACACGAGGGTGTCCACAGGGAGGGGTCTTATCACCCTTGCTGTGGAGCCTGGTGGTGGACAACCTCATCCGGAAACTCAACAACAGGGGCCTATATACGCAAGGGTATGCGGATGACATTGCAACCATAATAAGGTGTTGGGATGCAGACACAACCCGAGGCCTTATACAGTCAACACTGGCAACAGTGGAAGAATGGTGTGAAGAAACAGGACTGTCAGTCAACCCAGACAAGACAGAACTAGTAATCTTTACGCGTAAAAGGAAACTAGAAGGATGGAGCAATCCAACCTTCTATGGAAAGGAATTAGAACCCTCTGACACGGTTAAGTACCTCGGAGTCATCATAGATGCCAAACTGAGCTGGAAAAACCAGGTGGAAACTGTAGGCAGAAAGGCCTGTGCTCTGATGTGGGCAACTAGGCGAATCTGCGGCAGAACGTGGGGTCTCAAACCTAAAATGATGCAATGGCTTTACACAGCCGTTGTAAAACCAAGGATCATGCACGCAGCCCTGGTCTGGTGGAGGAGAACAACACTGAAAACAGTGATGGTCACACTCAATCACATACAGGGACTTGCATGCAGAAGCATCACAGGAGCCATGAGAACCACTCCAATACTAGCCATGGGAGTGCTGCTGAACCTACCCCCACTAAACATAGAAATAGAGGGGGCGGCGATGGCGGCAGCCTACAGGTTACATTGCAATGGCCAATGGAGAGGAGAGTTGCCCAGAAACAGTCACACGGAGATAGGAATAAGACTGAGGGCAATTAGTCCGACGGCTGGGATGAAGCAGGACGGCAAACAAGCCGAATACTTCTTCGAACAGCTGTTTAAAGTGACGTACCCCACAAGGGAGGAATGGGACACGGTCCCAGGTCCAAACTCCAAACAGGAACTAATCTGGTTCACAGACGGGTCCAAGATGGAGGAAGGAACAGGGGCCGGGGTCTGTCTACAGGGATCTAAGAGGGAACTCAGTATACCTCTAGGAATGCACTGCACTGTGTTTCAAGCTGAGATGAAAGCCATCTTAGTCTGCGCACAGGAGAATATGAGTATCGGGTACAGAAATAAGAACATAAACATATGTTCTGATAGCCAGGCGGCCTTAATGGCACTGGAAAGTAACCGATGCGACTCCAGACTGGTGATGGAATGCAGGACTATCCTAATAGAACTGGCGACCATCAATAAAGTAACCCTGCTCTGGGTACCGGGACATAAAGGTATTGAGGGCAACGAGCGGGCTGACGAACTAGCAAGGAAAGGGGCGAAAGCACCACTTGTGGGATCTGAGCCGGCCGTAGGAGTAGCAGCTTGCCACACCAAACTACATATCAAGAGGTGGATCAAATCCCAACACTGGAAGGAATGGAAGAAGGCACCCGGAATGAGGCAATCTAAAGTACTCATAAACGGACCGGACCCTAACCGAACCAGGCAACTACTCGATATGGACAGAAACTCACTGAGGGAACTGGTAGGACTATTAACGGGACACTGCCATCTCAGGAGACACATGCAACTGTTGGGAGTGGAAAACACCAACATCTGTAGGAAATGTGAAGAGGAGGAAGAGACTCCAATTCACCTATGGTGCCAATGGCCCGCTCTGCTGGGAATAAGGCTCAGATACCTGGGAAGACACAGTGTGGAACCAGAAGACATCGCCACATATCCAATGACAGCCCTGGTGAACTTCATAAAAGGGACCGGGTTACTGGCAAGGGAATGAGGTAAAATGGGAGATAGTACAATGGGCCTATGGCCTAAGTGCTCGCGGGGAACGTAAGTAAACCGCCTCCGACTATAAAAAAAAAAAAAAAAAAATATGTTAGTAAAAACAGTAAATTAATTTTAAAGTTAGTACCACAAAAACACTTAAACGACCACATGGGGTCAAATTGATTACCTGCAAAATATTCGCTGTCTGGTTGTTGACATCGTCACTGGAACGTCTCTGAGGCCGCAAACACGTGGGGATCATACTGACCCCACTATGGTCGATCTAACCCTACTATGACAAACCTAACTTCAATATTATATGATTAACCTAACCCCATGTTCATTTTACTCCACACGGAGAAAACTTTCTGATAAAAAATATTTCAAATTTATTGACGATCTCTTCAAATTATTCGTAATCCGGTTAAAAATGGGATTGTAGTCTACTATATATCCTGATAAATTTTTAGTAATAATGTAGCGGTAGGAACTGTCCGCTTACGTAGCAAAACTTCTATACACGCGTTGGCATCAAATTTCAGCCGCCACTCGTTGAATTCAAGTAGCTGAGCGTTGAATTCCAGAGAAGCCGGGAGTTGGTTTTCGAGGCAGGAGGGAAGCACATCGCAAGACGGGCTGTTTGAATGTCGGAGATTTAATACACGCACGTGAGACAATTTTATTAATCCACATGAATTAGACACATAATCTCTTAGATATCACCATGATTATAAATTCGTTTAGAAGAGTTTTCTAGACTGGCGCTCAGTGGTGATTTCTTATTTTTAGCTTTATAGTTAATATAATCATACAAGTAAATGTCGTGGCCGAATTCAAATTACGTTGTGCTATCAAATAGCCAACCACCCCTGATTTTCTAAATTTAAGTATTGCTCTTGTAATCAAGTTTAACTCAAATATACTTCATGTTGTTTTATCACAATTGATATTGCTGTGTCATCATTTCATCCCCCTTATTGCTGCAAGCTATGGTGGAACATATAACCGGTATACGGTAAGTTTTTATTAATATATGGTGACAAGCTACGTTACAAAATGGCGCCCCACGTTGGGCATTCAAACAGCCCGTCTTGCGATGTGCTTCCCTCCTGCCTCGAAAACCAACTCCCGGCTTCTCTGGAATTCAACCCTCAGCTACTTGAATTCAACAAGTGGCGGCTGAAATTTGATGCCAACGCGTGTCTAGAAGTTTTGCTATGTAAGCGGACAGTTCCTACCGCTACAATATACAAATGTTTTGTCACGATGTCGGAACACGTTTTAATAAAAATCCCATTTTCATATTATACAAAACAAAACATCTGTAACGAAATGGGTCTTCCGACGACCCCATGCATTTTTATGTCTTATGGGCTTTTAAACCATAGAAATCCCAGTTAATAATGGTAACTTATGTATTTGCGCAGGAATACGTAAAATAATAAAATGATATGTAAAGTATTTAACGTTCTTATTAAAAATACTTAACTCTAAATTCGACTGTTGTGAACTCCTGCAACTTATAAACATACATACACCCACAGTAAAAACACGACAAAATACAATATTCTACAGCAGCACACATAAGCGTAACTACATTGCCCACTCTCCGATACAACGACTTCACACCATGGGAAATCATTACTTGGGTGATGTTGACATATTCAATACCAACTTGGCAAGTTTTGTGGATCATTTAAAACATTTATTTCAACAATACTCCTAAACACATCATGCAAACCTGCAAATAGCTGTAATTTTCTGTTTTTGTTTCTCGTGTTTGTATGACTTGTTGCATAGCTTTTATCAAATGTAATTTTATTCTTATTTTTTATGTTTCAAAGTATCTGTCAAATTAAAATTATACTACCAACCATGTAAAAGCCCTCTGGGCGTCAAATAAATAAATAAATAAATTTAAGCTAATATAAGGGGGATAGTAGTTTTGGGTACTACCTACTCCCCCACTTGGCTGCGGGGTAGTTAAGACAAACGAAAATGCAAGAACACGTATTTCGATATTATTACGAGTTTACAAGTTACAATCGGGAAGCGGTCTGCAGTCCCGTTTTAAACCGGATTGAAGAGATTTTTAATAAATCAGTAGTATTTTTTTTATTCCATACACTAATATTATGATCAATTTTATCTCACCATGAAAATTGTCAATCTTACCAACTCTCTTGATCTATGATCAATTTAACCCCATCACTTTAGTCTCAACATATTATTTACACAAAGGGTTAAATTCAACAGTATTTACGCGAAGCACTTTGGGCACTTTCGCCCTATTCTTTGTCACTTGTTTGTCGCACATTATTTGCATCGTTGAAGGGAATGGATTAATTTGTGTGTAAATCAAAATGTTTGACGAATGGGTGATTTAAAACCCGATAGGCACTTTATTTTGTTTGCACTAAGTCTAAACGATAAAGAGGGGAAACGTCATTAAAGTGGATTGATATAACATGTAGATATTATACCTACAGTACAATACAGTACAATGCAGCGCATAACAAGGTAGTGAAGTGGCAATGTAGTGCAGTACAATGAGGTACAGTACAGTAAAGTACAATACAGTTGGTACACTACACTACAGTGCAGTACAGTACGGTGTATTACAGTATAATACAGTAGGTACACTACACTACACTGTAGTACAATGTAGTACAGTACGGTATATTACAGTATAATACATTATGATGCAGTATAATACACTACAGTGCAGAACAATGAAGTACGATACAGTATGATACAATACGATACAGTACGATACAATATGATAAAATATCGTTCAGTACGATACAATACAGTATGATGCAGTGCGACGCAGTACGATACAGTAAAATACAGTATGATGCAGTCTGATACAGTAAGGTACTGTACGATGCAGTATGATACAGTACGATGCTGTACGATACTGTACCATACAGTACGGAACAGTACTATACAGTACGATACAGAATGATACAATACGATACAATACGATACAGTACGATACAATATGATACAATACGATACAGTATGATACAGTACGATACAATATGATACAGTACGATACAGTACGATGCAGTACGATACAGTACGATACAGTACGGAACAGTACTATACAGAATGATACAATATGATACAATACGATACAGTATGATACAGTACGATACAATATGATACAGTACGATACAGTACGATGCAGTACGATACAGTACGATACAGTACGATACAATGCGATACAGTACGATACAATGCGATACAGTACGATACAATTTGATAAAATACTGTTCACTACGATACAATACAGTATGATGCAGTGCGACGCAGTACGATACAGTAAAATACAGTATGATGCAGTCTGATACAGTAAGGCACTGTAAGATGCAGTATGATACAGTACAATGCTGTACGATACTGTACGATACAGTACGGAACAGTACTATACAGAATGATACAATATGATACAATACGATACAGTATGATACAGTACGATACAATATGATACAGTACGATACAGTACGATGCAGTACGATACAGTACGATACAATGCGATACAGTACGATACAATATGATACAATACGATACAGTATGATACAATACGATACAATATGATACAGTACGATACAGTACGATACAGTACGATGCAGTACGATACAGTACGATACAGTACGATACAACGCGATACAGTACGATACAATGCGATACAGTACGATACAATTTGATAAAATACTGTTCAGTACGATACAATAAGGTATGATGCAGTGCGACGCAGTACGATATAATACAATACAGTATGATGCAGGCGATGCAGTAAGATATAGTACGATACTGTACGAAGCAGTATGATACAGTACGATGCTGTACGATACTGTACGATACAGTACGGAACAGTACAATACAGCATGATACAATGCCATACAGTACGATACAATTTGATAAAATACCGTTCAGTACGATACAATACAGTATGATGCAGTGCGACGCAGTACGATACAATACAATACAGTATGATGCAGGCGATGCAGATACAGCACGATACTGTACGATGCAGTATGATACAGTAGAATGCTGTACGATACTGTACGATACAGTACGGAACAGTACTATACAGTACAATACAGCATGATACAATGCGATACAGTACGATACAATTTGATAAAATACCGTTCAGTACGATACAATACAGTATGATGCAGTGCGACGCAGTACGATACAATACAATACAGTATGATGCAGGCGATGCAGATACAGCACGATAGTGTACGATGCAGTATGATACAGTAGGATGCTGTACGATACAGTTCGATACAGTACGGAACAGTACTATACAGTACGATACAGCATGATACAATACGATACAGTACAATAGCTGATGTGTTTGTGATCCAATGAAGCTATTGTCATATTCGAATATCCCAAAAGCGGGCATACACGAAAAAAAAACCGAATTAATTTTTACGCTCGTTTTTCTTGATTCGAGTATTGACAGCATTCAGTCACTATGGACTTAACACCACTGATCATTTACGACCAGTTACTAACGTATCTAGCGATAAAATCCGAAACTATACATAAATATACACATCTGCCTTGGTGATGGATACAGAGACGCTGTCCGAAACATTGGCTAAAGAAGGACGTAACGTAATACAGTATAATATCCTAAAATAAATAACGATCTCATTAATTTGTTCACATGATGCTGACTTTTATAAAAGTGGTGTTTACTAAGTTATTGTTTTATTTGAAATTAAAAAAATATCATTAATCGTTTTCTATCAAATCAAAAATATACAGGGTTTTCCAATAAGAGGTGTTATTTTGTGATCAATTGTTTCGTTGCTTGTGTTGCTTATGTCTTGTTGAAAGTAAACGTTGTCCAGATCAATACCTTCCAATTCCGCCATAAAAAAATCATTAATCATCTCTCGATAGCGCAATCCATTCACCGTAACTGTTGCTCCAGCCTCATTTTCTAAAAAAAAGGTCCAATGACTCCACCGGACCATAAACCGTACCAAACAGTAACACGTTGAGGATAGAGAGGCTTTTCAACAATAACTCTTGGGTTTTCCGAGCCCCAGATGCGTCAAATTTGCTTGTTGACGAAGCCATCGAGGTGGAAATGGGCCTCATCACTCAAGATGATTTGCATTTGATTCACTCAAGTGAATTTTAATAATTTCAATGCGTTGTTGAAGCGTGTATCGTTCCATTTTTATTAATGGCGTAGTTTCTACTTGTCAAATGTCAAACAATGACAGCTTTAAAAGTAACATCTACCGAAATAGCGGACTATTCAAAATAACACCTCTTATTGGAAAACCCTGTATCATGCTGGTCATTAAATTTAGTCGCAATCTAAAATCACAATATCTCAATGTATTTGTAACAATATTTATTAAGTTTTTAATTGGACGATTGATCTAATATCGTTAATGAAAATGAATGAGAGGTTTATTGATATCCCGTTGATAGAAATAGGACCTAAATTGGATATTGATGGATTGATACTTCAATAATTCATACTTTGTTCAGATTTATATGAAATTTAGTAGCTTTGAAGTCGGCGGCTCAGATTTGTTATGAACTAGCTGGCGTTGCTGGACTTTTATCTTCTTTCATAAAATATAATATCCATGTATTATATATGTAAACCTTTCGAAATAAATTATCTAAATGATAGTGAAAACCCTATCAAACTCCATTGCATGGTTTAGAAGAACTAAGAGCACAGACAGACGCGGATACACAGTGACTTTATTTTATACTATTTAGATTAGAGATACCAACGTATATTCATGATTACAAATTTACTAAAAGTTATTCCGAGATGTTCCCGAACGTTCCAGACTATTCCCGAACATTCCAGAATGTTGTAGAATGCTCTCGAATGTTCTGGACTGTTCTAGAAATTTGTAGAGGTCGAAACTTTCAGCCCTCATATCTTCATAAGCACGCCCTTCAGGTAAAAACGGTAACCTTCTTGATGGATGGGGGATAGAGGACTACCACACCATATAAGTCCCTTGATTGTACCGGGAAACGTTTCTGAGTTTTAACGGCACGCACATTGTACGAGTACACTTACTTTTGTAATAAATATTTATTATGAAATGTTTTATTGCAATATATTTACCAAACTAAATAATAACTTTTTCCGATGAAAAATAATTTTTTTACACTCCCGACTCGCTCGTGAGTTCTACAGCTGGGCTTTGCCGGCCTTCGTGTTTCCTCCCTCCTACAACACGGGTCTTATCAAGATCCATGTCCACTCCTTCTCCTCAAAAATACCTTCTACACAGCCTCCCTAAAGATGAATTTGGTCTCGAGCGAAATTATTTTCCTCCTAACCTCCTGTGTCGATTTAATGTAAAAAATGATTCACTGCTTGTATTATCATAGCTCGTGGTTAGATGGCGCCACATATAAATTAAGACAGTGTTATGTGTTGTAATATGAGGCATATTATAAAGAAGTTTGTCTTGATGCCATGCCAGTTATTGGAGACCTGCCAGGTTTTGGTTCCGTCATATTGCAGTGGTCACAGAGGTTTAGCCATGTTAAGTTTAGATTTGAAATTCCAGTTTCTTCTAAACCTTCCCGTTTCCCATCTCCTTTACACACGCACCCTTCAGCCTCACAAAATACATACCTAGTCCAAATTGGAGATGCCTGACTGGCAGTTGGAACTCTTGTGCGTTGCCCACATAAATAATGCAAATAACACGAAGAGAAAATTTTAAAATTATCATGCTTAGTTATTCTATTAACCCGGCGCGAACAAGGTGCAAAATTGTTACACCGGCTGTAAGATGGGTATCACACACCCACAATTTTTTCATTCGAAATTCGATTTTAAATTTATATAATTTTGGCAGGGAACAAACAAAAAATATATTGAATGAGCGTAGCGAAGTCCTGATTTGACTTGAACACATCTGCATTTTGACTGTCTGTAAATTTTCCGTATCTCATCAATCCTGTCAAAATGGTAAACATGTTTGATAATACAAATAATCTAAAAAAAAACATAGATTAAAAAAAACAAAAACAAAAAACAAACAAATGCGTGAGCGTTGCGACTGTTGTGAGCTGTAATAATGTGTCAAGCGTAATAATGAACATTATACGCGAAGTCTACTGTTCACAGCATTACCAATATCTTCTTTTATAAAATGAAACAGATCATAATAAATAATTAATTATATTACCAAATCTGGCCTACGCGACGGTAAGCCGGTGTTCCGAGCGCCTAAATAAAACCCTAAAATATTTGATTTTAAAATTCCCGGGTATGAGATGCCCGACCTCATTCATGACGGGTTAAGTAGATACCTTCTATTAACATTTTAAATAATTCTGTGTAGATTATTTAGGTCAAATCTCGTGGGTGCATTTCATAGAAATGCATATTTTAAAATGACTTAGGCTTGGTGGGTAAACGTTGCAGTGTGTCTACAATGCCAGTAATGACTAGTCAACTATTCTAAAGGTTGAGAGTTCAATCTATGTATGTACAAAACAATATTAACTACAGAGAAGAACAGTGAATAATAATTTCACTCAGGGCCTATGAATGTCATCTTCAGGGATGACTTTTTGAGGAAAGGACGGAGTGAACTTGGGTCCAAATTTGTATAAATGTTGGGCGATCGTTTGTCTTCTCCAAACTTTACATCAATGTCGCTAGTTCCTCGCAGCATCTTCCATTGAAAAATTCGTAGAACAAGGATAGAATTTCTACCTGATGACGGTGCTCTAAAAATTTCAATACGTATCTCCAAATACAAGGTTTTCCAATAAGAGGTGTTATTTTGAATATCCCTCTATTTCGGTAGATGTTACTTTTGAAACTTTTAACATTTGACAAGTAGAAACTACGTTATTAATCAAAATGGAACGATACACGCTTCAACAACGCATTGAAAATATTAAAATTCACTTGAGTGAATCAAATTCAAATCATCTTGAGTGATGAGGCCCATTTCCACCTCGGTGGCTTCGTCAACAAGCAAAATTGTCGCATCTGGAGCTCAGAAAACCCAAGAGTTATTGTTGAAAAGCCTATGTATCCTCAACGTGTGACTGTTTGGTGCGGTTTATGGTCCGGCGGTGTCATTGGAACTTACTTTTTCGAAAATGAGGCTGGAGCAACAGTTACGGTGAATGGATTGCGCTATCGAGAGATGATTAATGATTTTTTATGGCCGGAATTGGATGGTATTGACCTGGACAACGTTTACTTTCAACAAGACGGCGCTACGTGCCGCACAAGCAACGAAACCATTGATATTTTACGATTGAATATCAAAATAACACCTCTTATTGGAAAACCCTATAGTATAAAATAAAGTCGCTATCCGGGTCTGTCTGTTTGTGCGCTTAGTTCTTCTAAACTACGCAACGGATTTTGATAGGATTTTCACTATGATTTAGAGAATGCATATTATATTTATAATGTAAGGAAAAGTCTCCCAGCTACGCTGGGTGCACGTCAGCTAGTTCTTAGTATTTTTAATAAAGGGGAATCTATCAAACACATCGCCACTTTTTGAACGGAGTAAAAAGTATTTTGGGGCTCCAGACAAGAGGTGGCTGCTAAATTCAACAATGGTGTGCACTTGCGATATATACTGGGTCAGTAGTTGTGTACTATCTGAGGACCCTGTATTTGCTATGGTGTAATTAATGTAGGTTGGCGTTCG
Source organism: Hesperophylax consimilis (assembly GCF_061612785.1). Lineage (NCBI taxonomy): Eukaryota > Metazoa > Arthropoda > Insecta > Trichoptera > Limnephilidae > Hesperophylax > Hesperophylax consimilis. The sequence continues at coordinate 27,494,432 of NC_142854.1, forward strand.
CTCAGTTTTGATTCGTGACGACAGATTTAAAAAATATTTTTTAAATTATTTCCCATGCTTAATAATAACGATTGGATTAATTGTATAACGCCGTTTTGGTGGGAAAATTACCGAAAGATTGCATGTATTAGGTTCTGTGGGATGTAGGTTATTTATAGAGATGTGCCGATTATGACTTTCGCCGACTAGCCGACTAGCCGATTAGTCGGTTGTAATAAGACCGACTAGTCGGCTAAGCCGATTAGGTACGGTTTGAAGCAGAAGCTTTAGTCTTCTTACATCATAATTTACCCTTAATTAAAAAATATAAGTAAGTTATAAAAAATATAAGGAGATTATGATATTTTTGGTTGTCACAATTGTGACTTTGATTTGATTAGATTATGTAGGTATGGTTATAAGAAATATGTTTTTTTCATTTTTTTTTTGTTTTTATCAAACAGTTCATGTTTAGAATTTTTGGATATATATATACATATATTACTGTGCATCTTGTACATACAATCTTGCTTTAATACATATAACTGAGTTTGTTAATTTAAAAAAATCTACTTTTTATTATAATAATAAGAAATACTTATAAATGTTCATTGAAGATAAGAAGATTTTATGTTGTTTTTTATGTTAATTAGGATAAGTACTAATTTTGTCATAATTATGTTTTCTTAACAAGCAAGTAATTTTAAAAATTGATTACCAAAGGAAAGATTGCTTTACATTTTTTAATGTATAAGACTGATTATAAACTAAAAAAAATAATATATAATCAACGTTTTTATTTCATGTAGTTCCCCGCATTCATATTATTGAGAAATACATACAACGTAAGAAGCCGGATAGTCGGCGCTCTTTGCCGATTAGTCGCCGACTAATCGACGACTACAATAGTGGCCGGATAGTCGGCTTTACCGACTAGTCGCCGACTAGTCGGAACATCTCTAGTTATTTAATATGATTCCTAACTGCAGTTCAACGTTTGCAAAGTTTAAATTGCACACGACAGTGCAGTGGGCGGAAAGCAATAACAATAATTGCACTATTGTCACGTTGTTCAAAATTACACCAACTATAATTATTAGTAATAACCTGATAACTTATAAATTGACTTATAATTTATACTCATGTGTGCAATTAAGTTGTAGGTATACATTTATTATATTGTTATTATTGCTATTGTGTAGTGCTTTTACTGATTGCTGCTGTGTTGAAATTTTACAATAGATTATGTTTTGAATTTTAGCTGGTTATTAGTATATCAGTTAACTTTAAATTTTTATTTATTTGTGTTCATACATCTTCTATTATTTTTTATTTATTATTTACAATATTGTATTTTTTGTAAATCTCTCAGGCCACGGGTACAGAACCCTTAGTTTTTTTTTAATATTCTTTATTATTACATATTATGATTTTAAGTGAAAATCTGTTTCGGATTTTATCTTTATTATTTAGTTTTTTCTTATATATGTAAATAACCTGATGATTTTCCCAAATAAATAAAAAAATAAAAAACTGTATTAGTATTTAAAAAAATATATTTACGGGACAGAAATACAATACATACATATAGTAGTAATTAAAAAACCATCTCGCTGTTTCTCCGCAGGGATAGGCAGAGAGGACGGTCCGCCAAACAAGTCGGTCGTGGCACACACTTCTTGCCTTATTTACATTCATACATAGTCTCACACATATTTTTATTTTTTTCTGACTCTTGACATAGCCCGACTCAAGTATCTGATTAATTTGATCGTGCCATGTCTTCCTATATTCTCCTTACACTCCTTTCTGCTTTTTGCTCTACATGCTCAAATCATCTCAGCGTCCCTTTCTTAATCTCACTCATTAAGCTTACATCACCCTTTGCCATTCTTAGCGGATCTTCTCATTTCTCACACTATCATACATTGTTTTACACCACACATACGCCTCAGGGATCTAATTTCTATAGCATTCGGTCTACTTTCACTCTTCCTCTGTCAGTTCCATGCCTTACTTCCATACATTAGGGTAGGTACCAGCACTCGATTGTGGATTGCTAGCTTCGTTTCTTTCTACAGTTTTTTTGTCAGCGCCCTTATTTCAATATCTCTGTCAGCCTTCCCATATCTCGTAGTATCAACTTGTAATACATTCTTAAACGCACACTAATGTTTTAACTCGACCGTTTTGCATTTCGTCTGTCTGTAAAATTGTTTTTACATTATGAAAACCATTCTAAACCGTTTTAAAAGATGAGGATAGATTACTTAACAAAAGTGAAAACATCGTGTTTATTTGGAATTTGTTTTTTTTTTTCAATAATATGGTACTTAGTACCCACGTGGCTAAAGAAAATATCGAAAAAAAGAATTGATATTGTGATAGTGACGTTACTTTGGAGAAATTGTATAGGTTTTTATTTGATTTTTTTTTAAACTAAAATAAAATAATTTAGTTTTATCAGTAGGTAGATATTTAAGTGTCTGCTTACAAATTTCATGATTTCAAAGGAAATTTTGGTTGAACTCTAAATAGCATAAAACTATTTCTGTTTGTGCGTTTAGTTCTTTTAAACCACGTAACGGGATTTGATAAAGTTTTCACTATCATTTCGAAAATTTCTTTTGGAAAGTTTATATAAACAGGGTTTTCCAATGAGAGGTGTTATTTTGCTATTCAATCGTAAAAGATCAATGGTTTTGTTGCTTGTGTGGCACGTAGCGCCGTCTTGTTGAAAGTAAACGTTGTCCAGATCAATACCATCCAATTCCGGCCATAAAAAGTCATTAATCATCTCTCGATAGCGCAATACATTCACCGTAACTGTTGCTCCAGCCTCATTTTCGAAAAAGTAAGGTCCAATGACTCCGCCGGACCATAAACCGCACAAAACAGTCAAACGTTGAAGATAGAAAGGCTTTTCAACAATAACTCTTGGGTTTTCCGAGCCCCAGATGCGACAATTTTGCTTGTTGACGAAGCCACCGAGGTGGAAATGGGCCTCATCATTCAAGATGATTTGCATTTGATTCACTCAAGTGAATTTTAATAATTTCAATGCGTTGTTGAAGCGTGTATCGTTCCATTTTTATTAATGGCGTAGTTTCTACTTGTCAAATGGCAAAAAATGACAGCTTCAAAAGTAACATCTACCGAAATAGCGGGCTATTCAAAATGACACCTCTTATTGGAAAACCCTGTATAAAACATGCATTTTATTTTTATAGAAAGTAGAGAAAAGTGGATGTTTTGTAATCTAAAAACAAATTTTGGGCACTACATCGCTAACACTGGCTAAACCTTATGAGATACTCGTACATCAAGATATTGTACTTCGGAATTGTGTATCTTAACTAGGCCTTATAACTTCAAAACTTTACCCCAAACCATTTATAAGTCCCCAAGCAACGTCCGGTACACGTCAGGTAATTTTATAAATAGGAGAAACAAAAATACACATTTTTTAGGACGTGAGTTCTACTGTTCTCAGAACTACTAGTATTAAATTTGATTATTTTTTAATCTCGTTCCAGAACGAAATACAACGTATATTGAATGAGAATCACTAATTCGAATTGAATTCTCATTTGCTTTAAAGTTAATTAAGTTATAGAAATAAGCAAAATAGGTCATTTTTGAAAAAAAAAATCAGTTGGAACTTTGTCCAAATAAGTTGACGATACATCTCTAATGGCGCACTAGATACATTTATAAAACCACTACAAATAGTACAAAATCATATTATCAAGGTTATATATAATAAAAAGAGGACATTTTCGACTGATCAATTGTACAAGGAATCTCAACTATTCAATCTCCGTAAACTATTTTTACTTCAAAGCCTGAAATATGTCATGAAAAACCAAAACACATATAAAAAATATGAACCCAAAATCAACTTTAGAAGAAATCATGTATTTTATACCCCACAAACCAATACCAAACTAATGCAAACTCACAGAAGCTTGATTGGACCTCGCACTTTTAATCTATTACAAAAAAAAATTAAGTAACAACTAAACTAGCGCAATACCAAAAAGAATTAAAGTTGTGGCTGTACAATGCAAATGATGAAGCATTATTCATTTAATTTTTACTTTTTTCTATTTTGTTTCTGTATAGTTATTATTATTTTATTTTGTGTTCTTTTAATTCATATAATATGTTATCTTACAATCTTTATTTTTACTTTGATTTATTTTTAATATTCACCTCTTGCACAATCTTTTAGACTAACTTTAATTATAATCCTACCGTTTTTCTTTATTATGCTTACTGTTTATTTTTAGGTACAAAAATGTAATGTATAACTTATATTACCCACGCACAGGCTGCGCCTTAGTGGGTTCCCTTTCCTATTATTATAAAACTTGTAATGTCAAATATATAAATTGGGAAAAAATAAAGGAAATACAAAAAAATAAAAAAAATGTTATTTATTTCAGTCTAATAGTGCCATTAAAATTTTAACTTCTTACATTCTAGTATTCTTAGTATTCATAATCATTACCATTACCCATTCGCCTTATAATCTAAGTGCAATTTGATTACCAAACCTTACCTAGTCAGACAATGCAAAACACGACTGCATGTGAAATTTGCACTGCCCTATAATGATGCAATGAATTGCATAATTTTCCTTGCTAATTATTCTATTCCTGAGAATAGTGTGGTCGTTTTAATTACGTTATGTTTGGATAAAGTTGAGATTTCCGTACCGACCTTAGTTTAGAATATTCCCAGAGAAGCAAATAATATATTTACTTTAAAATTTTGCAATAAATTATCATTGAAGAAGAAGATAAAACTAATAATACTAAATGAAAAATTAACTGGTGATCGAGCCCAGAACCTCTGTCTTACTGGGAATATACAGGGTGTATCGGCAGGTACCCGACAAACTTTAACCAGCTATTCCTTGGCACATTTGGAGTAAAAAATATTATGGGCACTTTGCTGTCCGGTAACATTTTTTTTCCATTAAAAACAAAAAATAAATAAAGAATCCACACTCCGTCACTGTCATTGGAATTGTTTCTCGTGGCAACAGCTGTTATTAGCAAGTGTGTCAAAAAGTGTCCTCGCTCTTTCGTACACACTAAATAATAATAGGTAAAAATGAGACGAATGGTGCCGTGCCATTTCGTTGTGATTGTAAAAGCGCGCCAACGTAGGTACGTACGTACATTATTCAACGAAACTCGTACAAAATATTGCCAGACGGGTTTTCAAACTTTGACAAAGGATAAAACATTGGTGACATGTGGTGAAAATATGAATAATAATTTTTTTATTAAAAAAAAATGTTACCAGACAGCATGTCCCATAACATTTTTTACTCCAAATTTGCCAAGGAATAGCTGGTTAAAGTTTGTCGGGTAAGTGCCGATACACCCTGTATACATCTATTTGAATTTATCTTTTTTTCGGTAATGAATGAATACAATGAAGTGAAAATTAATCCATTTCCCGAGATTTGATTGAGCTGAAACTCGGCAGATATACTCGTCGTCAATGACTGTGCATTCTGTCAACTTTTGGTGGCAATCAAGTATACACACGCGGACATATCCGCATTTCTATGAAATCGGAAGATATTACAGCAGTTAAAATACGAAATAAATGTCAGTCCTACCCGATCGGTATTTGGCGAGGTTGGTATAGTAGGAAGGTTCAATCCTCACTGAAACCATTTTTTTTCTTTTTTATTCTTTATGTTTCCACTTCAGATTTATTAGCATATTTATCAGGTTCTAATATTACATTGATGTGTCTAGCCTTTAAAAGTTGTTTAATAAATAAATTGAATCTATCTACATTTACATAAAATGAGCATGTGTGGCGGGCAGCGTGGATTGAATTTTATACAGATCTACAGTTTTATTTCGAGATTTATGAAATTTTGCACACTCGACCTTCAAAACTAGAGAAAGTTCACTCACAGTCTAAAAGATATTTTTAAAAACTACCCAGGTCCACTTTTAGCGCACCTTAGAGCAGAATTTTGAAACTGCTTGATGAAATTTTGCACACTTGAAGTTCAAAATAAGAGGATTATTACTGCCTACATATTTCGATGACAAAGACCGGGCAACGCCGGAGACTTACAGCTACTTCTCAACAATTTTTACGTATTTATTTGATTTAATGGAAAATAAGCTATAAATAGTTTAAAACACAACAAAATTTTGTTTTTTCTAATGTGAATAACGCGCAAGAATCCCAACTGCTCTATGCTAATCGGAGCAATTGTGGCATAATGTGGGACTGAAGGTTACGAAGCGAGGAAGCAGATAGGATAAATTAACGCGAGGAGGTACTTGACTATCTAGCTATCTAGATCTGATCACCAAACTCGTCTAAATCCATATCATGGTACGATCCGATTCTAAACGTACCACTCTGTATAAATAATAATTTATGTGTAATTTTATCGATTAACCAAATCGACCTATTTGGAGTAAATTGTGTCAGTTTTGACGTAATACAGTGTCTATGGTCCAGACAGCCATATATATACATTGTGAGGTAGCGACGCCCCCTTGTACAGAGGCACGAAGCGGTCATCAAATTTCTTTTAATATCCAGATGACGTTTATAAATAGAATTCATCATGACAGCTTTCAACTTGCTAATAAACGGAAGGTTCATGAATATAGTGTCACAAGTCAAGAATTAAATTAATTTAAAAAAATAATAATTAGAAAAACTCAGGTGTCGCGAGTCAATCCACTACAGCAAAGTCCTGCGTCATTAAAATAATATTTTTTTTTAATTTAAAGAAAATCAAATTTGATAATGTTATTAAAGTACTGCAATTTGTTTATTTATAAGATTTTATTGACGCCGCCATTTTTAAATTTTTTCTTAGTTTAAAGATTATGCCAGCATTTTGACAGCAAAAGAACATCTTCAATCTACATTTTTTACTCAAAATATGCTCAAGAATCGCTGCTTCAGATGTAGATTTTTTATTTTTTTTTATTACAAGATAATACATTACAAAATGATAACAAAGTAATAATGTATTATTCATTAGAAAGGACAAGGCAAATAAATAAAATACATTAAAATAAATAAACGCAGATGTTATTATGGAGTTCCAGAGAAAGATTGTGTTAGTCATTTATGAAACTGCTAAGGAAATAGCTTTTGTCAATGTTTTTTTGTTCGTTGCCGGAAGTTTTAAATTACTAGGTAATGCGTTATATTGTTTATGTGCAATGTATTGTAAGGAGTTAATTCCAAATTTGGTCGTGTAAGTAGATGACGATAAATGTATTTGATTTTGTGATCGTGTTTTGTGCTGGTGTACCTATGTCAGAATTGAAGACTGGTTTAGTGTTGGTGTGTGAGGAGTGTTGAATTATTTGTAGAATGGCAGTTGTGATGTTACTTTGGCAGGACTGTAAAAGGAAGTATTTGTGTCTGTGAGTATATATCTTTGACATGTGTATCCCATGGCAGATTATATATATTACGTACGGCTCTATTTTGAATTACTTGTATTTCGGAAATTTTTTTTTTGGTAATGGTTCCCCAGATACTAACTATATAACTCAGGTGGGAGTGGATCATAGCATAATATGTTGCACGCAGTAAAGATGTGGAGAGCACACCTTGGAGTCGATAAAGTACACCGGTTATCGGGGAAATTTTGGATTTTACATTCTCAACATGGGAGTTCCACGAGAGGTTAGAGTCTATGAGTAACCCCAAATATTTCGTTACTTGAACATGTTGTAGCTCTTCATTTCCAACAATGATATTCATACCCATGTTATCTTCATTATTCCATTACAAAAGAATCTGATTGAATTAGAAAAGAATAAATATATACATATTTTAAAAGAATCTTGATAATCATTTATTGCTCCCAGATTCGTATAATCCTGAACAGTTGAAATGTCAATGTGTTCATTTCGCTAATTAATTAATTGAAAAATACCCACATTCTTGCATCAAGCAAGGCCTCCATCCCACTGGCATAAATCTTAAGAAAGGTTCAAGCGTTCTGAGAAGTAATTCTTCTGACCTAACTGTAAGTCAGCTGACACTGTATGATGGCCTCCGTGGTCCAGGGGTAAGACTATCAACTAATCATCCGGAGTTCGAGGGTTTAAATGCAGGTTTTGTATTAATTTTTTTTCTCAAAATCCAATTCCAAAGTAGTATTACAGTTGCTGTTAGTTAAATATTTCCAATAAGAGGTGTTATTTTGAATAGCCCGCTATTTCGGTAGATGTTACTTTTGAAGCTGTCATTTTTTGACATTTGACAAGTAGAAACTACGCCATTAATAAAAATGGAACGATACACGCTTCAACAACGCATTGAAATTATTAAAATTCACTTGAGTGAATCAAATGCAAATCATCTTGAATGATGAGGCCCATTTTAACCTCAGTGACTTCATCAACAAACAAAATAACAGGTCCGGCGGAGTCATTAGACCATACTTTTTCGAAAATGAGGCTGGAGAAACAGTTACGGTGAATGGATAGCTATCGAGAGATGAATAATGTTTTTTTATGGCCGGAATTGGATGGTATTGATTTGGACAACGTTTACTTTCAACAAGACGGTGCTACGTGCCACACAAGCAACGAAACCATTGATATTTTACGATTGAATATCAAAATAACACCTCTTATTGGAAAACCCTGTATTAACTTTACACTGGAGGCACTGAGGAAAACAAAGAGTCATCTCTGTGAATGCTGGGTGGAAAGTCTTTCTAAGGGAATGAAGTAGAGGAGGTTCTGGGATGAAAAACGTCATGTGGGTGGGTAAGATTCTGAGGGTTTGTGTCCAGGAGTGACGTACTTATGAATACATCCCTCCTACTGCAGTACAGTGCGTTGTCAAAGGGTTTCCCTCAACTGGTGGGCAGATACATCCGACACCAGATTCATCTTCAATTCATTCAAACTTCATCCCGTCAACCCTGGTACCCCTAATAAGATAATACCCTAGCGTTAGCTTGCTATTTGGGGTGACCTATTGCAGGGTGGCGGCAAAATGAGATCCGGTGATCGACCATAAGACAATGTTACATTTAAATTTCTGTGCAACACCCCAACCTTATAGATACCTACAGATGTACCGTCTTAATCCTAATAGATAAAACGGGGGATAAGAAAGGGTTCTTATACCGGCCGTAATACGGCAGTATTAGTAGTTAACAGATTTTTAAACCGCCCAACCCCCAGGAATATGAACATATTACGATCGCAGTAAGACGGAAATGACGGACTTCGTTAATAATGTGGATGATTTGACAAATATCGGTCGCGTAATAAAAATGTAAAAAAGCAGTAATACCCCTTTGCAGCACTATCAGCAAAGCAAATACGGAAGCACAATTGAATTCGCCGGATTTTGATGCAATTAAAAACAGACATGGTCAATGACATTACAAACATCATCCGAAGAAAAGTGAAGTTAGCAATAAAATGCGAAAATGACTGTATTTTAGAGGTTTGGAACAAAATGGTGACAGTCTAAAAAAATCTTGCATGAATCTTATTATGAGTTAAGATTTAAACCTGAGCAATATACGGTCCTCTTCACCGTATTGCTATACTAACGGTGCAGCGGCGTAATAGTGAATCTTTATAAGTAAGACAGTATGAGTTGAAACGATTATTCCACGTTATATGTTTTCAAAATATCTTCTCAAATTTCTCAATGATATGGTTGGTATTACCTTGAGCGTTGGGTGTACCTACATTTCGAAGTAGTTTACCGTACAACTTAATTATTACTCAATAATATTCAGCCATAAATGGGATTCGAACCCAGGTTTGGACGCTGCATAAGGATACGCGCTCCATTGTTCCGCAGGTCAACATAACTGTATCAAAATTATTTTATAAATCGTTAATTAAAAATCGCATCACACTTGCACAATTGGAGAAATTCTATTTATTCGGGTAACGCTGTTATAAGCAAATAGCCAAGACACGCAAAAAATCATGGGATATGCATTATGTTTATTGCAGGATTCGAGAAGCTAAAAGCTTTTATTAAAAAAAATTGCCTCAGGATCATTGCTAATCAAAAGACGATCAGAAATTTACCTTTCGAATGAACACCGCAGGTAAACTTGAAAAATTACGATTTCTGACAAAATTTAAACAAAAGAAATACACAATAATTTTTTTTAAAATAATAATAGTTTTTGTAATAGTAGTTTTTGAGTGATGAGGCCCATTTCCACCTCGGTGGCTTCGTCAACAAGCAAAATTGTCGCATCTGGAGCTCGGAAAACCCAAGAGTTATTGTTGAAAAGCCTCTCTATCCTAAATGTGTGTCTGTTTGGTGCGGTTTGTGGTCCGGCGGAGTCATTGGACCTTAGTTTTTCGAAAATGAGACTGGAGCAACAGTTACGGTGAATGGATTGCGCTATCGAGAGATGATTGATTGATTTTTTATGGCCGGAATTGGATGGTTTTGATCTGGACAACGTTTAATTTCAACAAGACAGCGCTACGTGCCACACAAGCAACGAAATCATTGATCTTTTACGATTGAATATCAAAATAACACCTCTTATTGGAAAACCATGTACATCTATAACCCCTTTCTTAGTCTATCCCTGACTATCGTCAAAATTGCCTCATTTTTCTTTTAACTAATTTGGTCGCTAGTGCAAAGGGCCGTTAAAAGCATTATCTAACCCTACTTAAAAATCCATTTCCTTTTAACACAATTTCACCACCTCTCGGCAGACAAAGAAAACAAATAGAAAACCATTTCCAAATGTAGAATAGAAGTTCGTTAGTTGGTTTATTTGTCACCCCGGAAGCGGCGGCGTTCCTGTGTCGGGCGGAAGCGACGCTAACCGGAAATAGTTCGGCACCTGACGACGCAGACGCTCGCTCTCATTTTGTGGTATATTTAATCCGTCTATGGCTAACCTTAATTTAAAACCAGAGATAATAACTCTTGTCTAGAAATCGTCGTCCATTGAATTTCGATGGAAAAATGAACATATTTCATACTATGTGGTCACTATCCGCATTTGATGTCATTTCAAGCCACTTTTAACTGGTGGTCTTTCATAATATTCCGCTCTGGAACGTGCCGCAAATATATTAACAAATGGATCCTTACACACGGTATACATTACAACTACAATACCCATTCATTCTACATTTTATCAATTTAATCACCTTTCAGACAAAACATAATGCATCCTTATTCCCTAACTTAGCGGTATAGTATGTACATAATCAATTATTGTGATCTATTTACTAATAATTTCTCAAATTTTTCATCTTCTTATAATTCTATAACTTCTCCATCCTCTTCTTGCAACCCAAACTAGCTATACATCATTTTTCTTTTTTTATATTCTAGTAATGTATAGATTCTATGTCCGCAAACTGTAAAATTCACTCGCCATAACACATGGTCATCCCTAGCATAGAGGGTGAAATATCACAAAAAAACCACATTTACTCTCTAAATCATGTATCAATAAAATAAATAAATATTTTAAATGAATTAATTGTGAAATAACGAATATCAATCAAATAAAATTTACTTGCGCACGCCGGGATTTGAACCTACGACCTCCGGATTGCTAGTCAAGAGCCTTACCCATCGACCACGGAGGCCATCAATGCCCTATTATAATTTACTAGCTAACTATATTTACTAAAGGTGCGCGGAGAGAAATAAGTATTGCTACACGGGACACGGACAGAACACGGGATTTTTTGTAATGAACAAAATTATGTTTTTTGGGTTCTCGTTGTGATGTAGATTTCTAAGTTAAACTAAGTTAAAATTTGCACCGCTAGTTTTCGGACACATTCAGTTTAGTGATACAAATACAAAAAAAAATATCTTTCATTCATGATGACTCCAATACGAGCAATGATTCAGAAGGGTATTGGAGAAGCAGCAGACTTAAAATTAGTTAACTTAAAATTTTAAAATTAAAATTAAAAATAATAGACAGGATAGACATCTCTGGTCAGTTATTGTATAGATTTTGCTCTGCAGGTAAGTGATAATGAAATACAGTCAACTGTGCATTAAGCAACTGGATTAATCTGAATTATATTGTTTGACAAAAGAGGGCACCACTATTCCAGTTTGGTCGATTTAAGACTAAAAGATTTAAATATTTTTGTCACAAGAATGTGACAGTACTTTTTGAATTACAATGTGTTAATTCAAATTCTTCTAAATTCTACAGATCATTATTTCATGGTGTTTATGCAAGTTTTATTGTGCTGATTGCCGTCCGCTGCAGAATTCGGAGATTAACCTTGAGAATAAGGAATCGCTGCCAATCTCAATGCGAGTGATATATTCGGTGAGTTCTCTGTTTTTTTGTATTTGGTTGCTGGATGATAATTTGTTACGCTTCCTGCAGAGTGAATTTTGTAATCAACCCATTTTTTCATAGGGAATTAATTATTGCCTGATGGTCTGTGTGGCTTACAATCCAGACCATCCCCAGGTATATTAAAATAAAAATAAAAAAAAATAAAAAAAATACAAAAAATGATAGAAAAATAATTTTATTTTTGAAAACATCCTTTGCTTTTTTCTACACCTATATGCCCTAAAAATAGAGAAGTATTTAAATAGCCCGCTATTTATAGTACATTGTGTTCGCAAGAATACATGTATCAAATCATTTGGATATCATACTACGTTTTTACATTTGTGGTTAGGTATGATTTCAGATTTTCACGGCCAAAAGTATTATAGTGATTTGTTTTTGGGGTATTATACCGTGTTGCGCTACCTCCTTCTTTGGCCATCGTTTCGGACAGCATTGCAGTGTCCATCATCAGGGCAGATGTGTAATGTGATGATTACGGCATAATACCCCCAAAACAAATCACTATAATATGGTGTTATGTTAGGTTAGAGGTTGAAATTATCTGCTAATCAAACTAGTTCTACTTGCTGATCACAAATGACTGCTCAACTGACTATATTAGCCGACATAAAATATTAAGTCTGACCATTTAAATTATGGTCAATGAATTAATCTAATTTTAAGATAAAAAACCATTTAAAATGATGCATAATCAAAACCACCCATCTTCCATTCCCACCCCTTAAGAATATTGATACTACTTTTGTTGATGCGACTATGCTCATCTGACTCTATCGGCCGCTGTTCCCAACTTTTTAATCGTTATCTAAGTACAAATCTTTGTTTTTGCTCAGCCAAGCGATTTTTAAGCATTTTTTTGTAGGGAACGTTCGATTTGCGTTGTTCCCAATCATTTTATCTTTGAAAATCTTAAGTAGCCCCACACACTACCGCACATTACCATAGACAATAAAATGACATCTAATTAAAAACTTTCTATGTTAAATTAATATTAAAGAGTTAATTATTGTAGCTCTTATTAATACACATTACTTCTTTTAAATACCGTTATTCATAAACTGGTATTTCATATTTTTTAAACTAACGTATATTATATATTAAAAATAAAGTGACAACTTGAACGTGATGCCACAATCGGGACTTCCCATTTGATTTGACAGATCGACGTAAGTTTTTTCTCCGTGCGACAGCAAAACAAACCCAAACAAACCTTAAAATGGAGATCAAAGCAAAGCGTGCGAAGAACTTCACACAAAATGATAATGACAAATGCAACACAAAAAACTGAAAGGAACGCAACTGTCGAATGTCAGAGTGACATTTGATCATTGATTCGCGGTATTTTTTCACTCTGTCGACACTTTTTGTAACTAGTTTTTTCCTTAAATATTGCTTATGGCTAATCCAACTGTCCGGCTGGCTTAGACTGGGCGGCTTGCTTAAGCAATTATTGTGTGTTGGAATTACGTAGTGCAGTGGTGATTCGCTTAGAATTTGATTATTAGGATTGGGAACAGCGGCCGTAACAGATGATCCTGAATTCCCCTACCCAGCCGGTTATCCAATTACCTGTGCCTGTCTGACAGTGTGGAGTACCTACATCAGTGATATTTGCAACAATTTAATTATACATGACCAGTCTGTTAAGAAAACCGCTACAGTGCGTGTTAAAAATGTGCTAGGTGCTAGGCAGGAGCCTTTAAAGTAACTGGTGGTGAACTTTGCTAATGGTTCGTACATTTTTAACAGTGCGTTTAATCTCCGGAAAGTTATTCACTGATTGCGTTGAAATTTTGACACAAAGTTGCCTTCGCATACGTGTGTGTTTTTGTATACTTATTTAATATAGATGTCTCCTGCGACAGGTAAAAACATGCTTTTTTGAAAAGCAACGCCATCTGTTGCTATTGTTTCTCTATTTGCACAGACCGACTGAGCCACAGAAACGCATAGCGGGGCACAGCTAGTATTTTATAAATTCGCTCTCACCACCATAGATTTTGCGTCATAAGTAGTCAAATAACATAACATTTACTACCCACGTTCTATAAGCTTCATAGTATTATAATATTATTCTTATATAAAGACAATCATTACACCTTCATTCCTTTCCCTTTCAATGGGACGATAACATAACAATACAAGTTCATACATATTTAAGTCACACATCTGCATATAATGCCCGACGTAAACTGCGTAGGTAACGTTTTTTTAAAGAATAACTTACAATGGTGAAATAATAAACGAGGTTAATAAAGTAATAAAATTGAAAACTTTTTTTTTGGTTTTGAAAGAGAATTAAACCTTCCTCTCCAGAAACTGACACAAACATCAAATTCCAATTGGGTAGGACCGATATTTGTTTCGTATATGTTAATATACAGCAGTTATGCTGTAATGCCATCTAATTTCATAGAAATCCATATATATTCGTGTGTGTAATCGCGATTACAATCAAAAAGACCTACAAAATATAGCGAAATGGCTGAAATTAAAAAAATTAAAACCAAATGTAAACAAAACAATATATATTGAAATAGGCAACAAAACGCATAGCACAGACTTAAAATTGACAATTAATGATGGAAAAATTGAAAAAGTAAATGAAACCAAGTACCTGGGTGTAATACTCGATTCGAAACTCACTTTCACAGCAAATTTTGAATATGTGCTAAAGAAGATATCAAAGAAGTCAATTTTCTTGGAAGATTAAGAAGTAAACTAAATGGAAACACTATAGAGCTCATTTATAAAACTATAGTTGCTCCACATTTAGATTATTGCTCTACTATGTTATATTTGGCCAATGAAGGAAATTTGAACAAACTAGATGTTATACAGAATAGAGCTATGAGATGTTTACTGGGAAAAGGCAAATACGCAAGCATTAATCAAATGAGAGAGCAGCTAAATTGGATTACAATAAAAAAGAGACTGTTATTTAATGTGTTAATTTTTGTGCATAAAGTCATGACCAACCAAATGCCAAAATATTTTAATGATGAAATTGTTTTTAATAGAGATGTTCATAATTACGAAACCAGAAATATAAATAGAATTAGATTGCCACATCAAAATCAAAATCACAGAACTGCCTAATGTACAAAGGACTAAAGATGTATGATGAAATGCCTGAAAGTCTGAAGAATGAATTTATTTAAAAAGAAATGTTATGTTTATTGTAAAAATATTTAAAGTTTCAAATGAAATATTATCTTGTTTATATTCAAATGTTGTATGAAATTGAATGCATTTTTAATGACGACGAGTCTATTAGCCAAGCTTCAGCTCGATCGGATATCGGGAAGTGGGTAAGTGTCTGCTTACAAGATTAGCATTCATCAATTTGCGGCCATCATCACATCTGCCCGGGTGATGGGCGCGGTAACGCTCTCCGAAACGTCGACCAAAGAAGGACGAAGAGCAATGTGGCATTACACGATTTCTGGTGAACTGACTTCTTCATTTTATAAAACTCTTTTATTTGCTATCAATCTTATGCTGGATCCACTCGCAATACATAACAACATAACATTATGATGATGTAAATGTATACACGTACATAGGACAACAGAACACTTCTAGAAACTTTAGTGATAGTGAATCACGAATTTCTCAACGATTCTCCAGAGATAAAGGATTAATTCTGTTTACCCGCAGAACTTCTGGGGTCCATGCTACCGAAATAACCACTGCGGGTTCAGTGTACCAATGTACAAGACACCTAGCTTACTAGACCTAGTAGGTAGGTAGACTTGGGATAGGTGTTCATTGTTTACACGCGATAATTTTTATATATTAAACTAGTTGACTTTTACCCGGCGTTGCTAGGAGTTATCCTTAGGAGATAGACATATACTGTTCAGGACTTTTTTGTAGGCCTTTTTAATATATACAATTCCGTAGTACATTATTTTGATGTATCTCATAAGGTTTAGCCAGCGTTAGTAATGTAGCATCCGAAAATATATTTTTACGACTTTATTATAAAACATCGAATTTTCTCTACTTTCTACAAATATAATATGCACGTATTATATATGTAAACATTGCGGAAGAAAATCTCTAAATGCTAGTGAAAACCGTATCAAAATCCGGTGCGTAGTTTAGAAGAACTAAGCGCACAAACAAACAGACGATAGTGACTTTATTTTATAATATTTAGAGCTACATGATATTTAATTACAAGACATTTGTGACTAATGGAACGTAGTTATATTGTATTGAGTAAACAAGTAATAAAAGCAGAAAATTCGTTAACCCCTAAAGCTTCAAACATTTTGGAATCTACTTTTCTTTGTTTATTATCAGAATACAGATTATTACAAAGTTGTTTGGTGGTCCGTCTTCTATTCATATCCCTAGGGGAAATGGCGTGATGGTTAGTTAGTTAGTTTACCATTAAAAACTGATCTATATAGATAATATACCTGTAGAAGAACTATCTTTTTAATGGAGGAGAAACGCAAAATATTTTTAAATGCATAATAGGTATCTTGTTCAATCTGGTATCACGGAGAAAACTTTCTGACAAAAAATATTGTTAATCTTTTAAAATTCTGGTCAAATTATTCGTTTTCCTGTTAAAAACGGGACTGCAGGCCTTTAACGAATGAATTGACAATTTCCTATCAAATTAGCAGTAAATAGCGAATGACATATGAGGACGGCATGACACGTGTTTATACAAATACTAATATTGTCACATTTCGTCATTATATTAATTAGGAAAAGAACACCTGCATGAACACGTGTTCCGATATATGTTATGTACCAACATTTTACTACGAAATAGATTGCTACCTCGTTTTTAACAGGATCATCTTCTCGGTGTTGGCTCAAATCTGTATATAATATGAACTTTATGCGGAAACTGTACTGCTAAAAGGCTGCTTTTAGATAAACGACAGACAAAAAAATGATAATTCATCACATCTCTAAAAAGTTATATAAAGTCATGGAAAGAGATGAAACAAAAACTTTATTAACTGGGTTAAGTAGGTTAGGTTAGGTAAGGTTTAAATTTTTTTTCATCGTTTCTAATGACTTTATATCACTTTTTAAAGTTGTGTTGAATTGTCGATGTGTTGATTTATCATAGAACCACGACAAACATTGTGATTTACCTATATATGAAGTTTTTTAAATAATTAAAGTATTGTACGTTGTAGGTAGATTTTTAAAAATAATCTGTAAGATATAAAAATGTTGTTTGACGTCATAAGACTCTAATAACAGGGGGTTTGCTCGACGCTCACATTTTAAATATTTCTTATGAACGTATTACTAAAATCGCAAATGTTTCTAGAGGGATCCCTACGAATGTAAGTTATTTATATTTAAGATTAATAAAAACATGTAAGTTCATTAAAATATTTTATGTAAAACGGTTTGAAAATTTTATAAAACGTTTATTAACTATAAATTTAGCGATAGGAAATAGATTTTTTTTCTAGACGATGAATTAGTTACTTCCCGAATGATCCCTCTAGAAACATTTGAGATTTTAGTAATACGTTCATCAGAAATAATTAAAATAATCACACGGAAAGATCGATTTTTTAGGCCTGCAAGGGAAATTCGACCGTAGATCGGTCTATTACGCTGGGCCGCGCGCCGAGTATTGTTTTTAAACGACTTCATCACTTACGTCGTTAAGACTCCCACTTTATTTTAGAGATTTGATAGGGAAAATTCAATCACAGGTCTGTCCAATACACCAGGGCCGCGCGTCGCATTTTTTATGCACGGCTGCTTCACTTACGTCGTTTAGATTCTAGCTTTATTTTAGACTATTGTACCATCTTAAAGTATTCATTTCATTTTTTAATTAGTAATTCTTTAAAATGAATCACGAAACCAGGTAATAACAATTTGTTAAGTCAAGATTTCATAAGTCAAGATATCTTCCAATTCACCCTGAATAATGACCTACCCACAAACAAAACTTGCACTTCTTATAATTTTTAAGCCACGTACAGATATTCGCAACACAACATGCAATGCAACAAAGCTTACAATAAAGTACTGAAGTGTGTACGTCACTGTGCGCACGAACTGCGTACCGAAAGGGCATGAAGACAACAGAAATTTGTTACAACCTCTATGTTGCATTGCTTGTTGAGTTGCAAGTACACACAGTACGTGGCGATCTCCGTTTTTAATTCAAATTTACCGCTTTTTTTCAGATTTAAAAAATATTTTATTTAAATAAAAAATGTAAATATGCAGTTGCATACACATTTTGACGTACTTAATTTTTAAAGCATCTGCCTTTATCGTTCATGTACAAATAAACAATAAAGGTCCAAGAGGGGACCCTTGTGGAATTCCTAAATACCCTTTAATCTAACTTCTTGAAATCTGTTATGATTGATGTGGTATATGATTTAATCCATGTTAGAATGTCCTCATTAATCCAGATTTATAAGAGTTTCTTCTTAAGCAGGTCGATAGCTTCTTAAGCAAACATACGCAAGCTGAATTTTTACGTATTCAAATAGTTATTCTCTTTATAAATTATATTATATTTTTACATATGGATAGAGAAAACATGAAACAGCGTTTGTTAATACCCACTAGTAAAACGACTATATTATCATAGTAATATTCTCAATTTACTTTACTACTTTCTCTAATAAAAACTTATAAAATATTCATCACTTAATAGCTCAATACACTAAAACCACAAACATTGTCACCCTCCAACAAATTACAGTAAAAAAAAAACAGGCACAGTGTTCGCACAGAATCTAACATACGAGTATTCCCAATAAAAATAGAAATAAAACCATTAAAACACACTGTCCAAATAAACACAAAGTTGCCATTAACTTGAAGAAAAAATAAACATACAGTTCCCGCGAAAACAGCGAAATTGAAAAACAACTCTGCCGATATTTAAAAAAAGCTCCGATGCGCGCGAATCGGAAAACAAGATGGCCGTCTGAGAACAGCTGTTGGCCCGTCAAAAGGCGACCGAACACTGAGTCAGATTTGTGATTTTCCTCAGGGCGTGATTCAGATTTAAGATTCAACCAGCGTAAATATAGTATTAAGCACACTCTCAGGATAATGTTTGAGTCGATCTAAGTTTGTAGCAGGCGGTTTGGTGGGATGGTTTGTTAATATTGGCGGAAATGTAGAGAAAATGTACTCGAATTGAACACAATTATTAACTGTATAATTGCTGAATTAATAAAAAAACAGCACGGACATTAATTATACTATAAGTTAAAAAACATAATCCCGGTAAATCAATTGATTTTATGCTCGGCTTGGTAAGAATGTCGAGCTTAGCAAGGCTTAGAACAAAATACGTATATAGGTCATAAGCCTAGATATCAGCAATATCACTTGTATTGTCCATGATTTTAATAGAGCGACGTGTTTCTTTTTTCTTTTTAAAACCAAACTGTCTACGTGAATGAAATATCTATGCTCTCGTTTTTTTTGGCGGGTATTATTTACGAGTTGATTTTTTGATAAAGTTCCCGGCTTCATTCAGCATGGTAAATAGTAGTTGTTTTTCTGGAGTAGTGCACTCTTTGCAAAATTATGATCTCAGATTAGACATGTCATCAATTCTGCCACTTATCGAGGCTTGAGCGACAAATTTAGCCCGCTTACATTTGAGCGAGAAATGTCGTACATAGCGAGGATACGGACTGACTGATATACCGTCTTTGATATGGGTAGGTATAAAAGATGGAAGATTTATAAATTAATTTATTTACTAGTCACAGATTATTTTAAAAAACACCATGTTTCCGCCATGCTTGATTTGTTAGTTTGAAGTGACATTTGCCGATAGGTTCCGCTTCAATCTAAATACGTAAAATAAGAACATAATAATGTAATAATCGATACAGATAAAAATGAGTATTGCTGATTTATTAAAAATCTATTATTTTTAAGCAATATTTATTTGGCTGAAACACATATATAAATTGAAAAAATCTTCCGAGAAAAAATACATGCCGCCGACGGGTATTGAACCCGCAGCATTCTGATTGCGGTCAGTTGCTCTACCGATTGCGCTTCTAAAAGGAAAACAATTCATTTGTTAAGAACATGCAATCCTGCTTTTAACCGGTTACGATTAATTTGAAGAGTTTCAATAGCGCCCTTGAGGTGATTTTTCACAAAAACGGCGCTCTACAAATTATCCAATTATTATTATTATTATTATTATTATTAAATTAACAATATTTCATATCAGTAAGTTTTCTCCGTGTATGTTTGTAAATTCTAATTCTAAATAATTAGTTATTAAAATGCTTTTTTTCCGGAGACTGAAATAGATGCTTTTTATTTTAATTGTGCTATTACAAAGTGTTTAAAAAATAATTTGTTCGTATTAAAGATGACCAGCGACCCCGGGTATTAAATTATTTTATCTTGGTCTTAAGGCGAAGCTTAATGCCAAATCACTATTTTGATTAATCTTTATAACGAATTGGTGTACATTATGATTACCAAAAAATATGCTTCATATAAATTGAAGGTTTTCCTATCATTTCGCTTGACTAGAATACAAATAAAAAAATAAATAACCCAATAAAAAATAAAAATGTAAACTACTAAAAAAAATATTTTGTTCAATAGAAATCAATGAAAGCATAAAGGAAACAACTTAAAAAAATATTATAGCTCAGATTATTAAGACAGTTTCACTTGATTACCTTTTTTGCTTTCTGATAAAATTATTTACAAAATAAATAAAAACCAGTTTTTGCTTGAAATCGAATGTTTCTAGACTCCGTTTGTCAAGCGATTTTAATGCCTATTACCTACAATATCAGGCATACCAAGAATATACACATTTTTGGCTTGTAGCTTCATCTTAATTAACCCTTAGTGTGCCAAGACTTTATGGTATTTTGAACCTTAAAAAATGGTTCTTGCATACTATTTTTTTTAAATTCGCTTGGCAAGTACTTAATCTATCTTAATATTATTCTAGCTTGTCGTTTTGTCACTTGCAAATATGTTTATTTTATCTATGAAAAAAGGCTTCGCAAAATTTTATGTCAAATATCATAATTTTTCATTTTCAAAATCATAGTTCTGAATTAATTTAAAGGAAATCCTCAAATGACTTGGTTATATTTAAAAAAAAAAATTCTCTGAATATAAGTAGCTATTCCTTTGTTAGGGCAGTCCAAAGATATTAGAAGAACGAGATGTGCTATGCGCAGTTCGTACTGAGTGGAATTGTTTTGCCGAGTGTCGCCGGTTTTGTTCACCAATACTACTGCACACCTTCGCTTGCGCTAAGGTATCCGCACTAATACATAGAACAGATTTCTGTGCGTACACGTCCCGATACCGTTCAAAGTACCCTAATTAGGTAGTACTCCGGCTACGGTCCGGCGGCCAACATAGCATATCTCGTTCTTCTAATATCTTTGGGGCAGTCACTCTCTGGAATTTGGCTGCACAACGGTTAAAATTTCAATGTGTTTTCTTTTTCTTATAATTATATTACTTCTTGAACTTCGTTTGAACAACTGTTTGGTAAAATAAAAGAGTCGAACAGTACGTATCTACAACTTCAATGGTAATGGCCTATACGAATAGTAAACTTAAGTGGGCTATATCAATTAATCTATGAATACAGTTCCCTTAATGGCTCTCTGGGCCTTCAATAATACATTCTCATTAATATCGGCAAAGGGAGCGATCTGTATTCTGTCTTATGTTTATATCTGAATGATATAAAAAACGATTAATTCCTTTGTGAAGTGGACTATTAAAGTTGATAACAGTTATTATTTTTTAATGTCTATAAGACAAGGATTTTTATGCATAGCACAAAGGATAATAAATTATTACAAGCAATAATTAGTCGCCTGTAATAAGTATTGCTTATAATAATTAGTTATCTTAAAAATCTTGTCTAATAAACCGAGCTCTTCATTCTCTAAGTAATATTTGTCTTAACTCTAACATTGACATTTTTTCGGATTCACTGTCCAAATTCAAACGTGGCATCATGTCAATAACTTAAACTGTTCAATGCGCATACATACATACACACAAACACTCTCACACACCTATATACTACACACGTCACCTGGTAATTAAGGAATAAACATACCACTTAGCAGACATTACAAGGAAACAAATATCATTGGAACCCAACATGAAGTATCTTATTCCTGTATATTGTTTTACCTCTGTAATCAAGTACTGTTTGTTTCTATAATATAAAATAAAATAAAAAATAAAATTAGTTGATCATTAAAAAAATAATAATATTTGACAAATCAAAACATTTCACCAACAAATGTAGATATAATATGTCTCGACGCCATCTAGTGAGAAATTTAGCACTAACAAAGCCTTTCCTACAAAAATAAAGTTGGTTGTTTACAGGTGAAAAAATATAATAAGCAGTAATTGTTGTTTGAAGTACTAGTACATATTGAATTATTTGGCGTGTTGAAAATAAGCCGACGCAGCTAAGTGGTCCAGAGTACCTGACCGGACATCAGAAGGTGCGGGTTCAATTCCCGTCGGCGGCATTTAATTTTACACGGGAGATATTTCCAATTTGTATGGATATTTCAGGCGACTAATTATTGCTTATAATAATTTGATAAAAGTTATTCAAAAAATTTAATTTTATATCTAGTATAAACCTTTTTAACTTATTTCTATTACATTTAGGACACTTTACAAAACATCTAAAACTTATTATTTATCGTATTTAGGCATAACCCACGAAAAGCAGTTTGGTGTTCACTAAATAAACAATACCCAGATATTTAATTGGATATTATTACTGTTATTTTTGATGATAAACTAACGGTTACAAGACAAGGTTGTTTTATGCATAGCACCAAGGATAACGCATTATTTTTAGACCTGACTGGCTATCAGAAGGCTGTGGTTTCTATTCCACTCGGCGGCATGTATTTTATACAATTTATATGGGTATTTCAGGCTAATAATGATTTCTTAAAAATAATTCGTGGTCTTGTCAACGAGGTATTGTTGGGAAGTGAGTTAGCTAAGAGCTTCGCAGATGCACTCATAGAGGGCAGTGCAAAGAGCTTGCTTGGAAGTCCGCAAGATGGCAGCTAGTAGTCAGTAGTAGCCAGGGCCAGTTAGAATGCTCCCAGACAAACTTGGTGTTTTCAAATCTCATTTAGCTAGCTCCTAGTTAGGTCGACTATCGATACACCATTGTAATAAACCCCTGATTTTTAAAATATATAATAAATCCTTGATTTAACACAAAGAACTTATTCATCATAATCTCCTTCCACGTCGAGTTGGAGAAAGGTTTGTGGGAACACAACAGGTATATAGATAGAGTCAGCTTTGGCGTTCGAAGTATGTGCCACGCATATCGGATCATTGTCCGATGTGAGATATCGCGGGCATCAGTCGGTAACAAGCGCTCGCCGGGCATAGGTCTCCGTTGGTAACTTCAAAATGTCGACATGCACGCTGAGATATTGTACAAGTCGTACTGTAAAATATAGAGAAAGCAATTGTATAACCTTTCATCAGTACGTATGGTTTTACTTATTAATGTTAAAAACTCACCTTCGGAAGGATTCGGGCGACATCAACAGCGCCACACCCCTCTTCCAACTTTTCGCACGGGAACAATATTTTAAACTGATGTCGCAAGGAATGTAGACTTTATTTGTAAATAACTTAATGGATTTTACAGCGTTTAATATTTTGAAATTTGATTAAAGAACAGTTTCGTTCGCAGTTCATCAGAAACGAGGCTGACGTTTCAATGTAATAATTGGCAATCATCAATCAATCGACAGATGGCCAATATTGAACCATTTCGTTGCGGTGTGAGACGTGTTGAACGGAACGTTGGCGTTGCATCGAATGCGTTCAGGTTGCATCACAATTCAATTTGCATATGAAACCTGCATAATATTGTTATTATAATCTTAAGACATTACGATACATTATAATAATAACTGTGCGACCTTTTTCATATGTAATCTTAATTTTGGTTTTGACGCCAACATATCAAAAAAAAATTTAAATAATGTATTTTTGTTTTTAATTTAATTTTTGGAATAACTTAACCTCTCAGGACTTGACAGGTGTGTATTTCCGATTCTCAGTAAAATCCAAATAAATGATACATTTCTGAACGTATCCGAAAACTAAAAACTATTTTTTAAAGACAATGAAATACATTTTGTAATTTTATTATTAGAAATAAACATATAATTTTTGAAATATTATAATTTTGATAGCAAACATAAAAAGCAAAAAAAAAATTACTCACCTCATGTTTTTGTTTAAATAATGAACTAAAATTACTGATAGCAAAAAAATACAGAGTTTATTAGATAAATGTATTATAAACTTTACTGGCACATCATGTTTTTCGTTTTATACAAAAACAATTTATTTATTTTTCGGAATAACTTTATTGAGTAAAACCTCAAATTGTAATATTTAAATATTGAAGACAATATTAGTGATTTCTAAACGAAAATCTGAAACAGAAAAATCAGAAAAGGAAACGGTCACATCTGGGACTCGAACCCAGGACCCTTGTCTTTCCGGGACAGTGCTCTACCGACTGAGCTAATGGGACCCTATTCCCCTCGGTCACTTTTGACTGTATCATACTTCGAATAAGAACCACTAACATTGTCTTCATTTTTTCACCGCACATTTTTATTGGCAACTATCTTTATGTATGATCGCAAGATTCAACCCGAACTAAATGCAATCCAGACAGCGTCTTTTTAGATAAACCTATCTTATTTTTTTATTTTTAATGTGCGACATCTGTTGACTTTTCTGCAAGTCTAAGTCCCAGATGTGACCGTTTCCTTTTCTGATTTTTCTGTTTCAGATTTTCGTTTAGAAATCACTAATATTGTCTTCAATATTTAAAAACAATTTAATAAAACATTCACTAAATTTCACAATTTTTTCTCAAGTTGCGGTCGGAACTTTTGGTTTCATCGAGGTGTATATTTTAATTATTCTGTGGTTAACTTCTGTATTTGAATATTAAGCTTGGTGTTTTTTCTTTCTAACGCCGTTTAGTTCATATTTCTAACATTATTTCTAAGGGAGTCATAACGATTTTTATGAGACCTTATGAGTTGTTCCTAAAAGCGATCAAATTGACTCTACCAGAAAACCAAACAAATTAGCATGAGTAGAAAAACCTAAAAAATGGAAACATTGAAAAGAATATAAGCGACTCTCGAACAAAAAATTCAAACAGAAAAATCAGAAAAAATCGGTCCCATCTAGGAATTGAACCCAAGACATCAGCCTTGACGGGGCATTGCTCTAATACTGAGCTAATTCGACCCTACCTTCTTCAGTCATATTTAACTGTATCACACTTCGACGAAGAACTACCAACATTACCTTCATTTTTTAGGGCGTATTTTTACTGGCTACTATTATTTCTTTATGGATTATTATAAATGAAGGATTCTTCCCGAACTAAATGCAATCTAAGATAGTGTCTTGGATTAATATTTCCATTTTTTATTTTAATGTGCGACATCTATTGACCTTCCCACAAGTCTAGGAAGAATACATATTTTTATTTTTACTGGCGACTGTTATTTCTTTATGAATTATTTATATATGAAGGATTCTTCCCGAACTAAATGCAATCTAAGATAGTGTCTTGGATTAGTATTTCCATTTTTATTTTAATGTGCGACATCTATTGACATTCTCACAAGTCGAAGAAGAATACATATATTTATTTTTGGTATAACTTAATGAGTAAAACCTCATATTGTAATATTTAATCACTGAAGACGATATTAACTTCTAGGGTTAACCTATAGATTAGCAAGCCAAAGGTCACGGGTTCAAATCCCGGCGTGCGCAGGTAAATGTTATTTGATTAATTTGAGATATTTCCCAATTTTTCATTTAAAATAATATACTATAGTATACTTGCGACATAATCTAAAATGTATTATCCAGTATCGCCCCGGTGTAAAACCACCATTCACAATTGAATCGTTGCTTGAAACGGCTTTGGGCGTGTTTGGTGACCAGATCTGAATAGTCAGGTACTCTCCATCTATTTCCCTTAACCACAATCTTCAGCTTCACAAAATACCCCGATTGGGGATGCCTTAGTCTCACTGGCTCTGGACGATTGGGAGCAGTTGGGACTCTTGTGATGTATTCATATAAAAAGAGCGAATCCCAGGCAAAGCCCCGAGGCACTTGGTTCAATTCTTACCGATCTTTTTCTGTTTCAGAGTCTCTAAATTATTTAATTTGAAGAAAATATTTATATACTTTCTTATATATAAAACAAATATCTTATTGATTTCAGAGTTGATAATTCAATTAAAGATACACCAGACTGTGAGTCTGCTTTATGTCTGAGTTCTCTGGCCCAATTAGACTCAGATAAGAGGTTTAATATCAGACCGAGAATAGTCTCTCAAGTGGTTAAGAATTAAACGAATACTTCAGACTCTGGAACCTCTCTCAGACTGTTTCATTTGTAGGCATTAGAAGATTCCTCAATTATTCACAGTTTCTTAAGGGTGAGGCCTTAGACATATTTCGCTATGTTATGCGCACATAAATTTGGCGTGGGATGTATGTATTGACAAACTACGCTATAATCTTCCTCAGATTAATTGGGGAACTGCCGCTGAATATCATTTATTTGTATGGGATCTGTCACTTTGACAAATGACAGCCGCGTAATTACGGCGCTCCATAAATTGTTCTGACTCCTTCTCCTGCCGTAGGTAGGAGGGAGGGTCGCATAATTTTCAAATATAGCCTGGCTAGCAGATCACAGCGCACATCGTTGACACTTATAACATATCATCTTTTTAGGTGCGACAGGTTTGTATAGGATTGTATGGAGAGCAATATGGAGTTATTTAAAACGCTTAATGCCAAATCACTATTTTGATCAATCTTTATAACAAATTGGTGTACATTATGAATACCAAAAAATATGATTTAGATAAATTGAAGGTTTTCCTATCGTTTCGCTTGAGTAGAATACAAATAAAAAAATAAATTACTCAATAAAAAATATAAATGTAAACTACTAAAAAAAATAACTTTTCAATAGAAATGTATGAACGCGTAAATGAAACAACTTTAAAAATACAGTATTAGAGCTAATATTATCTGTGATAGTTTCGCTTGATTAACTTTTTTGCTTTCTTATATAATTATTTACAAAATAAATCAAAAACAGTTTTATGCATGAAATCGAACGTTTCTAGACTCCGTTTGAAAAGCAATTTTAATGCCTATTACCTACAATATAAGGCATGCCAAGAATATACACATTTTTGGCTTGTAGCTTCCTCACATAACGTATGTTATAATCAACACATAGATGGAGTTAATTAAATTATTTGATTAAATTTACTTTTTGTAAGTAAATATAAATTGTTTTGTCCGTATAAAAACATGAATCTATCACCAGTACAATATTGTATTTGTGTGCCTTTCCTGAAAGTTAGTTCTAGTTTTTAGACTGACAAAACTATGTGTTCATATTCATATTGCATATGTAAGGGGCGCAAACAAATAATTCGTCTTAATGCCATCTATGAACGCGTAGATTATTATGAACGTTGCGTTTAACCTAAAATCTGATTATTACGTTCAATTTATTGGAATAACTTTTGAGGTTTATGCAAATCGATGTAATATATATCACAGATGAACAAGATAATATTCATAAATTTATACGAAACGTGAAACAGAACAGGACAAATGAAATAAAGAGAACAGTTGCAACCGGGGATCACAAAAAGGACCTGTCTTTGCCACTCTGTCTTACCGGGACAACGCTCTAACCACTAAGCTACTGAAACATTTTTAAGAGAAAAGACGCGCTAGTCATGATGACGATCTCCATGGTTGAGTGGTTACGATCCTTAGCTACGAATCCGGTGGTAGCAGGATCAAACCCGTGGGTGCGCGTGTAATTTTAATTTAAAAAAATAACAATATGATGTTTTATCCATTTGGCTGTAATATAAACATAAACAAATAAATATAAACAAATGTCTAATTATGAGACGTTTGTTTATATTTATTTAAAAAATCCAATCTGATAGTATTATTGTCCTAGCGTCTGGACGATGTAGGCCCTCTGATAGTTCCAAATTTAAATTGTTTGTTTCGGTTAAATTCTGCTAACTTGAAAATTAAGACCCGATTTCATACTAAAATAGGATCACCAGATTTCTTCAAAAGCATCTTTTCCGCTCGTATAATTTTTGGACAATATCGAAGAAAATATGTTTTAGAAAGTTCACAATTCATTGGATTAATTACATTACAGTAAAAATTATCCACAATTAGTTATTTATGATTACTCCATCAATGATGTAGTTCTAACCGCTGTAACCGAGGTGAATGATTTAGTTGTAAACTTTGACCAAAAACTGAATTTTATAAACCATATTGAAATTACATCAAATAAAGCTTTGAAAATGTTGGGTTTTGTTATAAAAAATTGTAGCCAATTTAAAAATATTCAAACTTATAAAAATTTGTATTTGTCATTGGTTAGGAGTAAAATTGAGTACAACTCGACAGTGTGGGCACCTAGTCATTCCTCTCGATAGAAAGAATTAAAAAAAAATCTTAAGATTTATTAATTTCAGAATGGGTATTACGAAGGAATGCGTCAACTATGATTATCTACTATATCAACTCAATTTGTTAAAATTATCTGAACGTATAATAGTTAATGACCTAAAATGTTTATATAAAATCATAAATTCAATAATTGACAGCCCTGAACTATTATACTTAATTTCTTTACATATACCTCGCAAACCAACATCTTATCTACCGTTCTATTGTGATAACTCCAACACAGAATCTCAATTCTATACCCCCATTCGCCGTATACAAAATTTGGGTAGTGACTATAAAAATGTTGTTGATAAATTCAACACATCATTCACCAAATATCAACAAGCCATTACCCAATTTATTTCAGAAAGAAGAATATCAAACACAAGCAATCTTCCGAACAGGCCTTCCATTGATATGCTTGGTGTAACTATAAGTGACCAGCTCAGGTACGGGGGCTCCATCGAAGCCAGAGTAAAGTTGCCCTCTTAGAAGCTGGGCGTACTGTACAGGGCCCGCAGATACTTTAATAGTACACAACTGCTCATCCTGTACAAATCGCAAGTGCGCCCTACTGTCGAATTTGGCAGCCATCTCTGGTCTGGAGCCCCTAAATACCTGAAAAAAACCCTTGACTCTGTGCAGAAACGGGCGGTCCGTTTGATAGATTCCCCTATCTTAACAAACGGACTGCAATCTTTAGAGCACAGGCGTCGGGTAGGTATGCTGTCCTTATTCTATCGGTATTACAATGGAAGATGCTCTGAGGAACTAGCGTCATTGATCCCTTCGGCACCGGTGCGTAGTCGGGATACACGCCAAACGCGCGCCCAACATTTGTACACAGTTGACACTTGCCACATGAGAACGGGTCGCTTCTACGATTCGTTCTTAAGTTCAACAGCTCGGCTGTGGAACGAACTGCCGGCCTCTGAGTTTCCTCCCTCCTACAACATGGGACTCTTCAAGACCCATGTTCACTCCTTCCTCTCCACAAAAAGACCCTCCACACAGCATCCCCAAAGATGACATAGGCCCTGAGGGAAATTATTTTCTTCAGGGCCTCCTGTGTGGAGTAAATATAAAAAAAAAAAAAAAAAAAAAAATCAAATATAATATAATTTAACTAGAGAAACTAAGTAGCTCTGTTTATCTTACCAAAATTTGTAATTTTCCATTATATTTTCCATCTTGCATGGTAGTGTGTCTAGTTTACACTTTATTTCGTTTTGACACTGTTTTCGTTTAAGAAGTTGTGTTTTATTATGTATTCTATTTTCTTTTTGATTTTGTTTTTTATTTTACTTTGACTTTGTTTTCTTTTTGATTTTGTTGTGTTCTTTGTAAAAAAAATAAGAAAATAACACGGAAAAGCCCAGCCGGGCGTGAATTTATAAATAAATACTTATATTTAGCTACAGGGGGAAACAATTAATATGCACGATAAAAAATGAGTATTGCACATTTATTAAAAAACTCTTAAAATTATTGGTGATACGATTAAAATATATTCCTGATAAACTATTAGTAAATTCCTAACATATCGGAACATGTGTTCGTGCACCAGCATTTGCCTTGATATATACAACGACGAATATAAGCATCGTGATAATACGTTCGTATTTTACTAAAAGTTTAATGAAACCCATCAATTCATTTGTCAATGGCCTGCAATCTCGATTTTAACTGGGTTGCGAAAAATATGAAGAGATTCTTAATTAATAAATTATCAATATTCAATATTGCAAAATTTTCACCGTGTGCGTCTGGTTCCCAGGCCTTTATGGGTTCAAATTCCTCCATCAAAACACAAGTCAGATTTTACGAGTACGAATTCAAATATTGTCAGGTTATTCGTAACCCGGGGATGTTTGTTTGTCTTCCTTTAAAAAAACATGCGTGGCGCTCAAAGAATATACAGTTGTTTTTTCATTACATAAAAATAAATCAATGTACCAGGAGCGCAGAGATTTACAGAGGTCCGAGTTGTCAATCGACTTCCGCCACTCCGTCTTCAAGTCACAGTCGACAAGTGCGACATAAACTAATATTAAGCGACACTAAACGGTCAATGTAACGCCCGACCAGGGCCGTACTTGGGTAGCGAGTCGCCCAGGTAAAAAATAAATTGCCGCCTCCCTAATCAATGTCCGTAAAAAATATTTTTAAGTACAAAATATTCACTCGAAAGTAGGCCTATAATCTATAACTGCAAACGTAACAAGTAAATTGTTTTTTTACCAAAATATTAATATATCGCTTTAAACATCATATAAATTAAAATAGGCTAGAGGTAAATAAAATCATATTTAACCTAACTTAACCTATAACTGCATACGTGGCACGTTCAATGGTGAGTGCTTCACAAAATAGATTTTATAAGTAAATTGGTTTGCCAGAAAATATTAATAAATCACTTTAAACATCCATCCGTGAATTAAATCATGCAAATAAGTCTCTCAATGTGATATTTATAACACTGCGATTATACCACATTAAACACTGAAACAGCTGTGATCAGATTTTTATTATTTATTTTTTTAATTCATTTATTATTCATTAACGCCCTATCAGACTTTTACAGAGAAAATAAACAATTTATGTGGGTAAGTGTAACATAATACATGGATAATAGCATAACCATTTACAAAAAAATAAAAATAAAAACAAATGTTAGTACTAAGATTAACATCGAATACAAATAATAACACATGATATTGTAAATAAAGCAAAGTTTCAAATATATATAGTGAGTATGTACATTGTACATTCGTACATGCATACAATTATTCAATAATAGTACCCTTGACTCTGTGCAAAAACGGGCGGTCCGTTTGATAGATTCCCCAATCTTAACAAGCGGACTGCAATCTTTAGAGCACAGGCGTCAGGTAGGTATGCTGTCCTTGTTCTATCGGTATTACAATGGAAGATGCTCTGAGGAACTAGCGTCATTGATCCCTTCGGCACGGGTGCGTAGTCGGGATACATGCCAAACGCGCGCCCAACATTTGTACACGGTTGACATTTGTCACATGAGAACGGGTCGATTCTACGATTCGTTCTTAAGTTCAACAGCTCGGCTGTGGAACGAACTGCCGGCCTCTGTGTTTCCTCCCTCCTACAACATGGGACTCTTCAAGACCCATGTTCACTCCTTCCTCTCCACAAAAAGACCCTCCACACAGCATCCTCAAAGATGACATAGGCCCTGAGGGAAATTATTTTCTTCAGGGCCTCCTGTGTGGAGTTAATATAAAAAAATAAATAAAAAAACAGCGCCCTTGAGGTGTTTTTGTACAAAAACGGCGCTATACACTATACAAGTCATCTAAGTATTATTATTATTATTATTATTATGTTCGGTGCAAACCAGTAAGACTGAAAACAGGAAAATAATTTATTCGTAAGGTTTATAAAAAATTAATATATTTAATAAACTGATATGTTTTATGAAACAGAAGATGTAAAAAAATAAGAAAATTATTATCTGTTGTATTTATAGAAAAAAAAACTAATAAGTAATGGCAAAATACGAACGTTGTAATTAATATCGAATTTAAATAGTAATACTTGAAATGGTAAATATAATATACATTTCAATTAGGTCTGTACTTGCAAACAGTCATATGCGTGTAAAATAACAAATAAACTAAGGATTATGTGATTTAAATCTTGGAAGGTATAGAGACAAGACTTTTTTCAAAGCTAATAAATAATTTTTTTATTTTTTTTATTGTGTTTATTTCTTGCTAGAGCAATCCCGAGGAGTTACAGAACTCATTTTAGGGCAGGAGGAACTTACAATTCATATGTAGGAGGTAGTAGGTACAATTTTACAATGGTATTTTGATATCAAATATAAGTTTCACATTCAATACAGCATAAAAATTAAAAATTAAAATAATGACACGTTAAGTAGAACAAACAACAATAGAAAACAAGTACAGAAAGAAAAAAGAAAAACATGGATAAGATACAACAAGAAATGACAACACAGTTACATATTTTCATTTTTAAATGTAGTTAAAAAATATTCCTTTAAAGCATTGCTTTGCAATTTTTTATTATGGTGGATATGTTTGTACATATCTGGAAGCGAATTATATAGTGTATAGGCAATATAGTTCAGTGATTTTAACCCATATTTTGTAGTGTGTGTTTGAGGAATGCGGATTTTATTGTTATTTCGAGTATTGAGGTTGTGGATGTCTTGATTGTAAAGTGGCTTGATGTTGGTGTGAGTTGATTTTTGGGTAATTTGTAGGATGGTGCTTGTGATTTCATATTTAGGAAGGATTGTAATTGGAAGGATACCAGAAACTGAATAGATGTCCCTAACATGAGTGTCCCATGGAAGTTCAAACACATTTCTGAGAGCTCGGTTTTGAACCAGCTGCAGGTCAGCTATCAATTTCTTTGAGGCAAAACCCCAGATACAGCAGAGATAGGAAAGGTGTGTATGTACCATGGCATAGTATACCACAAAGTAATACAAGTTAATAACTAGCAAATAGGTCTATTATAAATGATTTAGTGGGAGGCTGAAGTTAGTGGAGAGAGGAAGAAGATGGGAAAGTACTTAGCTATTCAGATCTGGTCATCAAACACGGCAAAAGTCATTTCAAGCAAGGATTTTTAATTCTGAATGGAAATCTTACAACACGGCAATACTGAAAGTATCTTCCACACAAAAACGTGCCGCAAATATATTATACAAAATTTTAAATGAATAAATTGTGAAATAACGCAACTTAATCAAATAAAATGTAATTACGTACGCTGGAATTTTAACCCGCGACCTCCGGGTTGATAGTAGAGAACCTTATCCCTCGACCGCGGAGGCCTTAAAATGACGTCTTTATACATTATGATATTTACCTGGTAAACGGATAAATCATCAAAATGATAATTCATCACATCTTTAAAAAGTTATATAAAGTCATGGAAAGTGAAGAAAAAAAACTTTATTAACTGGGTTATGTAGGTTAGGTTAGGTTAGGTAAAAAAGAAAATTTTTCATCGTTTCTAATGACTTTATATCACTTTTTAAAAATGTGTTGAATTGTCACTGTGTTGAGTGATCATGGAACCTATTTACCTACATGTATACGTACACCATTGATAATAAGTCCATCGACCCACTACATAAAGCATTCGCATGCAAGTCTGTTTGAAATACTGCAAATAAATGACTAACACAATATAGAAACTACATAGTCTTTATACTTAAATATAACGAAATACCGCCACCCAAGAATAGCCGCCCCTGGGCAGTCTAGGCCTAAATACGGCGCTGGTCTTTATACTTAAATATAACGAAATACCGCCACCCAAGAATAGCCGCCCCTGGGCAGTCTAGGCCTAAATACGGCGCTGGTCCCAGCTGGTCTTTACTGTACGCTGTCAATCCCCATCCATCGATCCTAATTAATTGACATTCAGCTCGACACTTGCCGTTTGACGGGTCATTTTTATTAATGATTTACCCTTCTAGTTACTAACGAATCAGTGGACAGTTGGTGGTCCTACATACAAACAAAAAATAATCTTGTAAAAGTTCGGATAATCATTCTGATTTTATAAGATATTTTTTTGATATAATTTATGCTTTATATTTATAAGAATTATACAGTGAAGCTAACAGTCGACAATGGAGTACTGGTACCTACCCTGATGTATGGCAGTGAGGCTTGTAACTGGAAGAGGAAGTATGGAAGAAAACTGAATGCTGTAGAAGTAAGATCTCTGAGACGTATTTGTGGTAAAACCACGTATGATCGTGTGGGAAAAGTGGAGATTGGCAAATAATGCAAGGAATTATTTCGATCCCATACACAGTTAAAAATGTTAAAGAATTAAAGTTTATTTTTATAATTATGGTCGTTGTACTAAAAATGTGAAATTTTAATATTTCCGTTCATAATTATTTTTATAAAAACCGCACATTCTAAAATGGTTCCAACTGGCTACAACGTCACTATGGTATAGAAACACCAGTCCTGTAAGACGGCTGTCACCAAAGTCGGAATTCACGATTACAAACGAACATGGCACATTTTAAATTATATTATAGAAAATTTATTCGTTTACGTAATTTTTTTCGGGAATAAAAAACAGCCAAAATACCAAATTATTAAGCTCTTCTTAATGCAACCCTATCTTAATTCTCGAGTCAGAGAATTCTATCAGAAGGAACCAAAAACATGAAAAAAAACGTGTTGATACTAAGGCGACGCCGCACAGTGGGCTGAAAATCGCCTTCCATAGACATAGAGACAAGGACAATTTTCAAGGGTCTTTTTTTGGCTAGAAATGGATTCTGCTGATCATTACTATGCTATAAAATTTCGTACGAAGCAATTGCGTGTACAAATGAAGGAGTTATAATATTTTAATGAAAAATTTGTATGGCACTGACATTAAAAATGAGGCTATCTCTGGAATCATAAGGTTGGCCATTATATCCTTACATCCAAATATACTACTATTTATTTGTATGTTTTGGACATACTCGCTTTTGCTTGCGCTTTTTTTTTAAATCCTCAATGTTGAAAAAAAAACTTTTTTGTGTTGATGATTCATTTTAATGCTTAAATGCTTTACATATGAGTATGATTTGTCTAGTTTACAATATTTTAAGTGATTTCTTAAACTGTTTTGGCTTGCAGTGTAAATTTGCAATTGCTTCATATGAAATTTTATAGCATAGTAATGATCAGCAGAATCCATTTCTAGCCAAAAAAAAAATAACCTTAAAAATTCAAAAGTCTCTATGTCTATAAAAGGCGATTTTCAGCCCACTGTGCGGCCGTGTAGTCTATTTTATGATATAATATTAACCCCTCAGGCCTCTGGCATATTGATCGGAAAATTCGAAGGTATTTCCTATTTGCAATAAAATCAAATGTATATCATTTCTTAATATATCTGATAACTAACAACTGTTTTTAAATGTGATAAAATAATCTTTCAGCTTTTATTGTCAGAAATAAACATTTAGTTTTCTAAATATTAAAATATTGAATGCAAACATAAAAAAAAATTAAAATGGCTCATCTTACGTTTTTCGTCTAAATTAACTGATTAATTAACTATAATTACGGATAACAAATAAAAATAGACAAATGTACTATAAACATTACTGTAACCTCAGTTTTATGCCGTTTTATATAAATTAAATTTATAAAAACTTTCATAAATTTTCTCAAATTGTGGTTGGAACTTTTGTTTCATAGAGGACATTTGAATTATTCTGTAGTTATCTATTAGATTTTAATATAGAGTGCAATTTTAGATCACATTTCTCACAATGACAATTAGTAAGAGAGACAACGATTTCAACGACATCATATTATAAGTTGTACCAAAAAGCGAACATATTGACTAGGTAATAGCGGTTTATTCTCAAAACAGAACAAATTACACCGAAGAGTTAAATATTTAACGTATAGTTTTAAACGTTTAGAATCCCTCGAAAACATGATAATCAAATAAATATAAAAAACGCCTTAAAATATTGCCAGTTTCATATAATTTTAAAGGAATTCATTTAGCGGGGATTCGCTCCAGGCTAAAGCTTTACGTTTCTGTCAACAGATGGTAGTAAATCACAGGATTTGAACGGCTGCTGAAAAAATAACTTTCCCCATGAATCATGAACGAAAGACTCGTAAAATGTGAAAAAATGCGTTATGAATGTAAATTTTGGGAATTCCCAAAATTTTCACGCAATTTGAAGACAGAACAGGCAGTTTAAAGTTGCATTAGGGCCCGAATGATACCATCAATTCAAAATTTTCAATATCATTTTAGGGTTAGTTGGCCGCTTAATATTTTGTCATTTTTGTCACGTACACGGGAAGGTAACACGTTTTTCGCTGGACTAGGGATGGGAATATTCGAAACAATGATTTTATATTCGAAAGATTCGAAAGATTCGAATTATTTGGTCGTACGAACTCATTTTTTTTTTTAAATGACAATTTTGCCGATTTTCGATACTAATTTTAAAGGATCACCCGAAATTATAATTGATCAATTATAATTGATTAATTACAATGGATTAATTACAATTGATTAATTACAATTGATTAATTACAATTGATTAATTACAATAGATTAATTACAATAGATTAAATACAATTGATTAATTACAATAGATTAATTACAATAGATTAATTACAATTGATTAATTACAATTGATTAATTACAATTGATTAATTACAATTGATTAATTACAATTGATTAATTACAATTGATTAATTAAAATTGATTAATTACAATTGATAAATTACAATTGATTAATTACAATCAATTAATTACAATTGATTAATTACAATTGATTAATTGATTAATTACAATGTAATTAATTGCAATTGATTTTAGCATCAGAACATTCGAATTATGTTTAAGGGATGTTTTGAATTTTAGCCAGACAAGTGAAAAATCCCGAGATATGTTGGGAGTAAATCTTTAATGAAAATGGAATAGCGCAGAACCTTAAACACAAGAAATACAAATATTCTTAATGTTTAAAAATTCAACCTGTATGTTTGTGCTCGCGAAATTTGAACAGTAGTCGACCGATATCGTTGAAAAGTTCGCTGTTATTAGTGCAAGGAGTGTTTAGAGTGAGGTTTAAATGGTGGTAGAAGTCGGGGACGCCTGAGGAATACTTAACGCAATATCTCTTCACCGGAATGAGACACGGAGTTGTAATAAAATCGATGTAATGTAGTTAATTAACAGTAACATTGTGGTATACATTTGTTGTTATACAGACATTAGCAATAGTGAAACAAAATACGGGTTTTCCAATAAGAGGTATTATTTTGAATAGCCCGCTATTTCGGGAGATGTTACTTTTGAAGCTGTCATTTTTTGACATTTGACAAGTAGAAACTACGCCATTAATAAAAATGGAACGATACACGCTTCAACAACGCATTGAAATTATTTAAATTCACTTGAGTGAATCAAATGCAAATCATCTTGAGTGATGAGGCCCATTTCCACCTCGGTGGCTTCGTCAACAAGCAAAATTGTCATTTGGCATCTGGGGCTCAGAAAACCGAAGAGTTATTGTTGAAAAGCCTTTCTATCTTTAACGTGTGACTGTTTGGTGCGGTTTATGTCCCGGCGAATGCATTGGACCTTAATTTTTCGAAAATGAGGCTGGAGCAACAGTTACGGTGAATGGATTGTGCTATCGAGAGATGATTAATGATTTTTTATGGCCGGAATTGGATGGCATTGATCTGGACAACATTTACTTTCAACAAGACAGCGCTACGTGCCACACAAGCAACGAAACCATTGATCTTTTACGATTGAATATCAAAATAACACTTCTTATTGGAAAACCCTGTATTATTTAAATTAAAGGCAGGTTGGGATAGAGTGGCAGATATTCTCAGTATCGCCATGGTATAAGACCACCATTCAGAATTGAAACGTTGCTTGAAATGGCTTTAGCCGTGTTTGGTGACTTGAATATCCAGGCACTACCAAACCTTCTTCTTCCCCTCTCCACAACCGACAGCCGCACAACATGCCCCGATCGGGGAAGCAATAGTATCACTGGCTCCAGATGGTTGCGAGCAGTTGAGATTAATGTATGGTATTCACATAAAAAAAGGTAATTTGTCACTTGTCTGAATTCTTAAAGCAGAGTTACGTTCGCTACAGACAAATCCACTTACACACATTGAAATTAGTATGCATATGATTTTAAAATTGAAATGATTGAGTATATTAATCGATCGATTACATATCGAGAGGCATCGTCACTTATTGCTGTATGTTGTAAGACTGAAAATAGTAGACAGGGAAAGGAGATGGAGTAGATGAAGGTAAGTTAGTACCTACTCGGTCACAAAATATGGCAAAAGTTATTTCAAGCAACTTTTAGATTCTGAATTGCAGCCATTCGCCTGAGAGTATCTAACACTTTAGAGATTATTTTGTTAGAAAATTAAATGTTTTTAAAACATCATTAGAGTTTGCCAATAACACGCAATACAAGTTTGACGGCGTCTCAGCATTACAGTTTTTGAAAGAATATTAATTTTGCAATATAAGTTAATAGAAAACACATTTATAAAAACTTTTTTCTTTTGTATTTTTTTACCTTTGTCGAATTTCGACGATGTCATTGATTGCAACGCAGTTGATTTCGCTTACCTGTAACAAAGAGAGAAACAAATCATTAGCTTCACAAATATATACACTCAGTATCGCCACGAAAAACCACAATTAAATTGGCTAAAGCCGTGTTTCGTGACCAGATATCCAACCCTCCTCTTCCTTATCTTATATCAAGTTGAGTGGCGGGTATGGGCACCCCCGCCCCGTGAACCGTTTATTGTATAACATATACTCCTGCCATATGTCATCTCAAGTGGTTCGCTACGTTTGGTGAATTAGCAGGGGTGCCCAGGTTCATGGGGTAAGGTTTGTCGAGACCTTTTGACCTCTCCAGGCGGACTCTCTCGACCCATCGCCTTGAACCACAGTGGCAGGAATGGATTCGTACTCCGTCACTCCTGGATACAATGATTTCAAGATTACTACCCACCCCTCATACCTTTTTCCTTGCCAGAACTTCGTCTTCTTCTTTTCCGTAAAAAGACCCCCACACAGCATGCTCAAAGATGACAATATAACAACCTCCCATGTGGAAGTAATGTAAAAATAAACTAAATGATGTAGTTTTTTACTAAAGGTACCTACATTATTTTGACGTAACAAGTAGGTACCTACTAAGACGTGTGTCTGTGTGTGATTAGTTCTTATATAATATGAACGTACAAATGTTTGTGCTATGCAACCAAGGCCAAATAGAGTGCATGACAGTCCTAGGTGCGCAATCGCCAGATTACGAAGTCAGTCAGTACTGTCGCTAGGTAAACTTCACTGTTTAAAATGGTATAATCACTCTGTTTATTTAATTTTATTCGGTCTATATTATATCATTATTTGCGGTAAAACAACAAACAAATCACCAGTAATAACGAGTATCAACAACAGTCGCAGCCATTTGCAAATTGTCGTTGATCGATGGCACTGACTTGAACACGTGACACTTCAAAATCGATCGCGCGCAAGAGCCCTTATTGTACGACGAAACCCATGGAACAGTGGTTTTCTGTCCTGTTTTTGGCTTTTTTTAGAAATTAAAAATGAACGCCCAACAATTGAAGGCATCCACCTCTGGGCTGGAGCCCAATAATACTTGATTCTGTGCAAAGATAGGTATTGTTAACAAACCTATTGCCATCTCTAATTCACAGATGAAATGTGGGCATGCTGAGTTTATTCTAAATGTATTTTAATGGAGCTTGCTCTAACCCCCGGTGCACTGGTGCACGTGCGTGAAACTCAACGTACACGAGCCCAACACCCGTTCACAGTTGATGTTGTCTTCATCAGAACGGGCCGCTTCTTCGAATATGACGTATGTGGAACGAGCTACCGGCATCTTATTTTTCCTCCTTTATATAACGGAGCTGCTTCAATAAATCAGTTCCTACAGCCCTTACCTTAACCCGCCTCACAACGCTGCCCTGCCGGGTGGTGACATAGTTCCCCTGGCTTTACACTTTACAGACAGGGGCGATCTTGCGAGTTGTAACATAAAAAAATGTATTTTATAAACGTCATTCTTTATACCAACAAACGAACAAACAAACATATATTTCTCCACGGAAACTTCTAAAGATGTACCTGCTGCATTATTTAGCCTTTATAAAAGAACTTTTCTTTTCTAAGGATTAAATCTAATCTCACCTGCATTAGTCGGTGCAGTAGAAAGGAGAAACGGGAGAAGGGAGGATCGCAGGTAACCTCCAAGGAATACATTATTTTCCTTCTTTCTGTCAGAAATAGTATTCCTTCAACAGTTTTACGTTCTAGTAGAAAGTATCATAAAAATCAAAAACTATATTACCAAGCAAGTGAGTTAGTTTTCTTAATTTTTTATTAAAATATAATTAAAATTAGTTTTCGTTATGCATCGTTTACTTCAACAGGTCGAATTATAATCTAGTCTCTCTCAACAGAAGCAACTATCCACTGATATCCGCGGTGTAACTCTAATTGACCAGCTAATACATGGAGGCTCCATCGAAGTCATTTCAACCTCTCAGAAGTTGGGGGTAATCTACAGGGCCTGCTGATACTGCAGATAGTACACCACTGCTGCCCCTGTACACATTGCAAGTGCGTCCCACTGTAATTTAAGAGCCACCTTTGATCTGAAGGCCTAACACACTTTGTTCGTTTGTAGCCAGGGAAATCTTTCAAATAAATGGACGAACTTCGCATTTACAGGGTCAGCAATTGTGCTATATAAAAATCTTTGTATCCTGCACAGTACACCCTCCTACCTAAGCTAGTGACTTAAGATTACACCAAGCATGAATAAGAATAATTGAATTAATCATAAAGCTGTCTCTCGAATTTCTTCGTAAACTATTCAGTTAATTGTTTCTTTCATTACAAAAGTGTGAGGAAATTTATTTAAAATAAAATTAAAAACTTAGATTGTAATGAATTAAAGGTACAAAGGTAGAATTCGAAGCATTTCTTTGAATGTAGAAGTGTAAAGCAATTATTTTCGTTCAAGAAAGACAATGATTTATTTTAATACAAGAAAGTCTGGTATAAACCATTCCTATTCAAACCACCCCATCCCTTAACAGGCTGTCGTGTCCGCATCTTCAGAGGGTGAGTTTTAGAGAGACTCTTTCTTTGTAACCCTACAAAAGTATACCACTTCACTTAAACAGGCCAAGAACGAAATTAAAGGCGTGAATATTATGTTTCTATAGCTTTTGAGAAAGCTTTCTCATTCAACAAAAGGTAACAAATGTTCATAATGTTATTTATCTTCCAAACCAGAAGTAATAAAACCACTTTTCCGGGTCGAAAATAAGTGGATTTTTCTCTTGTTTATTTTTATACTATCCATGAAACAGTCGTACACCAATTTATCACAGATATTATTACAATATAGAAAATTATAATACATTTCTACAATAATCTATGTTATTACTAACGATATATGCAGATAATATACAGTACCATACTTACCTGGTAGGTCACTTGAGATTAACACATGTTGTTTATAAACAAAAAACTCAGAATTGAGGCCAAACAACTCGGTCTTTGCCTCATTCACACTCATACATCATCTCGTACATTCTTTTTATATTATTATGACTCAAGTATCTGGTTGCGTAAGTAATTGATTGT
Source organism: Hesperophylax consimilis (assembly GCF_061612785.1). Classification (NCBI taxonomy): domain Eukaryota; kingdom Metazoa; phylum Arthropoda; class Insecta; order Trichoptera; family Limnephilidae; genus Hesperophylax; species Hesperophylax consimilis. The sequence continues at coordinate 27,536,649 of NC_142854.1, forward strand.
GCCATAATCTTCCTCAGGCATCTCCGGCTTATTCTATTATGCACATTTACGTCGTACATTTTCCTTCCGCTCATTTCTTCGTTCATTCGCTCTACATGTCCAAATCATCTAAGCGTCCTGTTTCTAATCTTACTCATTACGCTTATATCAGTCTTGCATTCTTTCCGAACCTCCACATTTCTCAAACGATCATTTATAGTTTTACAACATATACCCCTAAGGAATCATTTTTTTCTTTCTTAAGACTTGTACAATTTAGCTAAATATCGATTTTTACACACTGATCCCTAGATTCCTATCGAACCCTCATACATTTTAACTTCCCAGAACTTCCTCTGCTTCCTTTCCTTAAAAAATGCCTTCCACACAGCATCCCAAAAGTTGACATAGGCCCTGAGGAAAACGATTTTCCTCAGGGCCTCCTTTGCGGGGTTAATATAAAAAAAACACATAGCTGATTTCGAAAAACTCAAATAAAGCCGGGGATTTTAAAAATCTTTCATATTTCCGATTCAAATATTAATCTTTACTTTAATATGTTCATTTTGGGATTACTAAAAGGTTTAAATGGTAAAAATAGAACCACCAAAACGTGGCTTCATAAATGGAAAATCTTTAATCATCTCTTCTCTAAATAGTTTAAAACAAAGTCGCCATCCGCGTCTGTCTGTGCGCCCAGTTCTTCAAAACTAGGCATCGGATTTTGACAAAGTTTTCACTATCATTTAGAGAATTTCTCCCGGAAGGTTTATACATATAATACATGTAAATTATTTATATTGAAAGCTGAGAAAAGTCGATGTTTTATACAAGTCGTAAAAAATATGTTCCGGCCCCTTACATTGCTAACGCTGGCTAAACCTTATGAGATACATCAAAATAATTTACTACGGAATTGTATATCTTTAAAAGGCCTACAGAAAATTCCACAACGGTATATGTGTAACTTATAAGGATAACCTTTAGCAACGCCTGGTACACGTCAAATAGTTGATTAAATAATATGAAACAAAGTCGCTATCCGCGTCTCTCCGTTTGTGCGCTAAGTTTTTCTAAACTACGGAACGAATTTTGAAAGGGTTTTCACTATCATTTAGAAAATTTCTTTTGAAAGGTTTATATATATAATACATGCATATTTTATGCATAAAAAGTCGAGAAATGAAAATGAAATGAAGTATTAAATTTTTTTTTCGGGCGCTTCTATTATAAACGCTGGCTAAACCTTATGAGATACATCAAAATAATTTACTACGGAATTGTATATCATTAAAAGGCCTACAGAAAATTCCTCAATGGTATATGTCTATCTCCTAAGGATAACCCCTAGTAACGCCGGGTACACGTCGGTTAGTACATTTGAAAAGGAAAGATGAATTCAAAAGAAATATGTAATGAAATATTGTGAGTTCGGTTTCTGCTGAATGTTTTCTTAGAGATTGCCTAAATATTGCTTTGGGGAGACAAGTTGTGCAAACTTTACCAACCTTCGCTAAAGAAATCTCTTTGGTTTTGGTGAGGGAAAGTTTGTTCTTCACCCCTTCAACTCTTTGAAAACCGATAGTAGAAATGTGGAATATTGGTATTACAGTTGAATACTGCTAGATGTATGATTTTCGTTGTCTTTGGTACTTCATAGTCATTTGGGAGGCAGGTTTGGGTACCGTCGCCCCGGGAACCATATATTGGATAACCTACACCTTTGATATAGGTCAGCCCAAGTGGTTCATTATGTTTGGTGAATTAGCAGATGTGCCCGGGTTCATCGGGTGAGGTGTGTTCAGGAAGCGCCTACCCGCCAGCTGCGTGGGTGCCAAATCGGGAGAGATTTGCGGAGACCCATTGACACCTCTAGACCTATTTACTTGCGCCGCAGTGGGAGGGATATATTCATATGTTCGTCACTCTTGGACACACAAATCCCTAGATTCCTATCCAACTCTCGTATCTTTAAACTTCCCAGAACTTCCTTTCCCTAAAAAACATCCCTCCTCACAGCATCCCCAAAGTTGACACAGCTTCCTCACAGCCTCCTGTGTCAATCAATACAGTGATTCAACTGCTTAAGGATCGACGGGTAAGAACCTCGACTAGTGAACCAGATACCATTAAATTTTTATTTGATAAATTTGAGTTTTTTCATAACTTATTGATTAACGATAACATATTTTGGCTTTGGCCGTGTTTGAGGACCATATCTGAATAGCCATGTGCTCGCCAACCTTCCTCCTAACTATCTCCTTCCCTTCCCCACTCCATTGAGCCCCACAGCGTACCCCGATCGGGGATGCCGTAGTCTCACTGGTCCGTACAGTTGGGACTCTTGTGCGTTATTCATAATGCAAAAAACACCTCATTCTTAAATGTGATAGCGATGTTTCGTGTTAAATTACCTTCAATTAGTTCAAAAACACCAGAGTACAATGCATTTCCCCATAACTTGCAAGTTTTCACCTAAAGGGACATTTCATGACCCATTACTTCTGCTAAATAGTCCCCATTAAATATCCCACAAATGTTGTACCCGCCCCCAAAGTGTTAGGATATATTTGCAGTGCGGTAACCTATGTTTGTACCAACCCCCGAGCAGCGAAATTTTCCGAGGCTACCGAAGAGATAACGCGATAGACGTGTGTTTTAGTCTTCAAATAGATTTTTTTTTTAAATATCTATTTTCCATATTATATAAAGAAGTGTGTCTGTGATTGGCTTTGTTTGTTACACAAATTTACAGATTTATTTCGAGATTGGTGAAATTTCACACACTTGACCTTCAAAAACAAGAAGATGACTGTCCACAGGAGTCGAAAAACCGCGCCCATTTTCCTACCACTTAAAGCATAATTTTAATACATCTTGATGAAATTTTGCACACTTACGTTCAAAATAAGAGGCAAATTAATGTTTTCATCTGATTTCGAAAAACTTGGAAAAAAGCCCGGGCAACGGCAGGGGTTTCAGCTATTCGAAATATATATAGAAGGTATGTATAAATATAGATAGATAGGTAGATTTGCGACACGATCATTCAGAATTAAAACGTTGTCTAAATGGCTTTAGCCGTGTTTGGTGACCAAATATTAATGTCCAGATACTTCCCCACCTTTCTAATATAAGCATGCATTGTTTCTGTTAAAAATATTGATGGTAAAATATCCAATATTTGGCATCAGAACTGCATTGACTGTTAACTTTAAACGATGGCTAAGATTTTCTGAAGGCTGTTAAAACAACAAATCATGTCAATAATTTAAACTATTCAATGCACATACATACAGACACACACACACACACACACACCCTCACACACACACACACACACAAACACTCACACATACATTACACACCTCACACACACACCTATAAACTACACAAGTTTCCTGGTAGTTAAGGAATAAACATACCACTTAGCAGACATTACAAGGAAACATATCATAGGTACACAACATGAAGTATCTTATTCCTGTATATTGTTTCAACTATGTAAATCATGTACTGTTTGTTTCTATAATATAAAATAAAATAAAATAAACAGAAAACAATAAAATTAATAGTTTACCCTTATTTACGAAAACATGTTGTTTATGACCCCAATGACATGGCCAAATTTCGTCTTAGATTATTCACTGGCAAAATTTGACATATTTGACGAAAACACAACCACTTTGTTACAAAGTCTGCTGTCACATTTGATTTACTGCTTGGATTATCATAGCTTGTAGATAGATGGCGCCACTAGGTCACTTTTACAAATTAAGACAGTCTTATGAAATATATTGTAAATATTGAGACTGTCCTGATAGAAATCGGAGCCCTACGAGGTATATAATTTAAAAATTTATTGGCTGTTCAAAAAATAAACATAACAACATCAATATAGGACTCTTATTAAACTCAAGGATCACAAAACAAACGAATATAAACGCAGGATAATTGAAGCTAACAATGTTTTCATTCTACATTTCTCGTTTACAAAAACAATGTAATCTTACCTGAAGTGTTGTTTTGCCATTTTCTTGCCATTTAATTAGATGCTCCCCTTTTAAGGACCATCCTGGGGCATAGCTTATTCCTGGAACCGACTGACGTTCCTGTGAAACCGGTCCGGAACTGCCTTTACTATCAGGAGCTAATGTCTTCGAAGAGGTGAACTTTTTCATACCACAAATAGTATTAGAATTGTTCATTTCACTTTCATAATCTCCTGGTAAAACAATGTCATCAGGAGCGCATCTTTGCGAAGATGTAATATTAAAATTATTGGTCTTTTTTGAACTAGAATTGAACTGAAATATTCTAGATTTGTTAGAGTTTTTTGTAACAGTTGTTGCTTCGCTTGTTTCGCTTTCTGTTAGCCTGATGAAATTTAAAACACCTTTGGTAGCAAATCCAAAAAGTTTTTTTTTCGGACTTTCTTGTAGTTTTTGAGTTGTGGCATCTTTTGATTTTGATGATGATGGCTTGCAATCATTGCTGACTTCTAAAACAGAGTCTGGTGATCCTAATTCTTCTTCTTTTTCGTTTTTAACTTCTATTTGTTGGGTTTCATCTTTTGCTACGCCTAGATCTTCGACTGATTGGCTTGTTTCTTTGCTAGTAAGAAATAGCTGAGTTCTTTGAACGAAAGGAGTTGCTTTTGAATAAAACTCGCTAGGTTCAGGTATTCTTACATTTGAAGGAATTGTACTTCGTAAGGATGATTTTGTATATCGTTTCTCCATATATTTTCGTGCCATTTAAGGTGGAATATATTTCACTTTACACAATATTGTTTAGGCAGGTAATTTTTAAAAATTATTGTAAAATTGACTATTTATTGCTGCTGTGAGAAAAAAATAAAATCAGACTTTTATAAAAAGTCAATAGCTATCTCATATAAATAAAAATCGGATATGTTTAGCCGAGACACTATCTATGTTACAAACTCATTTTCAATTTCATTAGAAACTTTGTGATCATTTAAAAAGGTGGATGCCAAAAATATGGGAAAAATTAGATGCAAGATAATATTGTTAATTCTGAATTTGAAATTTGAGATCGACAATTATGACGTTTAATAACTATGTCCCAATGGTCGAGTGGTTAAGATGCCCTTCCGGTTGAGATTCTGGGTTCGATTTTTTTATGTGAATACCGCACAAGAGTCCCAACTGCTCAAAACCGCCTGGAGCCTCTGAGACTATGGCGTGCCCGATTTGGGTATTTTGTGAGGCTGAATGTAGTGGGGAGGGGGATGAGATGGAGAAGAGGAATTCGGGGAGTACCTGGCTATTAGGACCTGGTCACCAAACACATCTAAAGCCATTTTAAGCAACGTTTCAATTCTGAACGGTGGTTTATGGCGATACTGAGAGAATCTTCCACTCTAGGTAATGATGATTCTATGTTTCCTGGTTGTGTTTGTTATCTTTTTTTAAATTTTCTGTGTCTTGTTCTGTTTCATTTTGATTAGTATTATCTTCTTTTTCAATGATACACAGTATGTTGTTTAAATTAAAAAAATATATATATATATCGGTCACTAATGACTCTTCACACAAGCAAATAAATTCTTGTGAATTCTGCTAAACGTATTATAATCTATTTTTTAATCGAAGATAAGAATATATAAATTTGTAAATATTTTACATCCATCTGCTCCTTTAAAATAAAGATAAAATTTCATAAAAAAGATAGCCTCTCAGAATAAATTTCTCTATAGTAAAAAAATACGATTCTTGGGAATTAGGTCGGGGAGTAATTACTTCAATAAAAATAAAAATTGTATTTCATCATTTAACCCTTTCGTCCCGGAAAGAAAAAAATCACATTGGATCCGAAGCGGGGTCACTCAGTCCCCCAATTTGTTTTGCTTATTAAAAGGTGTTAATGACATAATTCGATGAAATTTGTTTTGGTTATAATTAGAGGGAAGTATATATTACATATTTCAGTAGTCATTATCAAAATCGTTTCATAAATAAAGTCATAATTAATGTTCTAATGAATTTAGACCATAACGCATATGTTTTCAAAGAAAACGGAGAAGGCGGGTACGTAGCAAGCATCGCGCCTCGTTTCCGAATCTCGACTGCCGATTGGCGATTAAGCGTCGACGTGGGTGGCTAGTTTCTTGCATAGGGTGGTCTGTAAATGATGGATATGTATTTTTTACTTTTATAGTTTATGAAAACTACTACGTACTACTAAACTAGGTACGGATGTTAAATATTTTGAAACAAATGTTGTATGTTGATATTTAATGTAGGTATTAAATTATTTTATTTCTACAATTATTCTTATTATTATTATGTATCTTTTCTCGGGAGATTTTTCAATGTGGATGAGTGTTTCAAGCTAATAATTATTGCTTATAAATAAATGTTACCCTTTGTGCTATGAAAAAAAATTCTTGTCTTAAACATTAGTTTACAAAAAAAAAAATAATTAATATCTTATTTCTGATTGTTTTTATTATAATTTCATTTAGAGTATCATCTAGCATCGTGCCGCAGTTAACCTGTAATCATAAATGATGCGTTTGCTTGAATAGGTATATATTGAGTTTATAGTTTTTCACTGATCCATTTATGTAGGTATGTTTTACATTTTTAACGGTGAATGGTTTTGTTTTGTAATGTTTTATCAAATAAAATTGTAAAAAATAAGGTATTTTTAATAACTTCAAATTGTTAAAAATAAGGTATTTTTAAAGTATTGAAATCCAATCTTGAAATAAATATTTTTTTATTGTAGCCTGAGAATTCCCCGTTTTTGATAAACAATATTTATGAGAGATCTGGAAACGGTATTTATAAACTCGTAATAGGATACATATGAGAAACCGGAGAATTTCTCTCTTTTTCTTAGTAATGACGGCCCCCATGGTCAAATGGTTGAGATTCTGGGTCGCGGGTTCAAAATCCCAGCAAGCGCAAATTAATTCAATAATTATGTGATATTTCATAAATAATTCATAAAATATAATGCATTTAATATAATATATTTTCCGCACGGCCAAGGATGGGAAATGCGTTCAGTATTGCCCTGAACAAAAACCACCATTTAGAATAGAAACGTCATCATACTAGGAGGCTATCTCTTTTATGGTGACCATTTATAGGGATTGATTAAATAAACTGAAAATTGCAAAATTATAATAGAAAATAGAAAAAGACATTCGTAATATAAAACATAATTTTAATATAATTTTAAAATATCTTACACACATAATATCGTAGTAAAATGAAGAAATTTACAAAAAGACAAAAAACACACCTCAAAATATTATATTTTTACAAAAATACACCTCAACATTTTGGAAACACATAAGGTAGGTACCTACTTTATAATAAATGAGTTTTATGAAACAAACATTAGATATTAGCAAAAATTATTACACATATAGTATAATGAACATACCTATTACTGGTAAACAAGACATGTCGATCATCCAGTTGATTAGTCAGACATCTCTAAATACAAAGTTTTGAGATAATGAGGAAAGCAATGTTCGAATGCTCGCCATAAACCAAATATTATTTACATGTGTCTGTATTTTATAAATTAAATATGCTATAAAAAAATAACACCGGGAAGTATAACGGTTCGGTACATTAGTACGACATTTTTAAATTTTCTACAAATAACCCAGAAAACATATATTTTGTTTGTTTTTTCATTTTACATATAACTGTATACTCAACTCAAATTCCGATTCTTCGGAGATGTCTGACTAATCAACTGGACGATCGTTATATTTACATATTATACACAAATCGCGTGATGAAAATCACAACTTGAAATGTAAGATATTTACTCTTTATCGTATTATTACAAAGAATTTTTTTTCTTGAGCAAGTGGAATGTAACATATACACACGGCACGAGTTCCCAAAATTGAAGATGAAATAAACGAAAATTATAACCTAGCTAGAAGACAATAACTTTTTAAATAAAAATTCACAATTTAGAAAAACACACACAACACGATGAAAGTTAAACCCAAACAACATGGAATAAAATCAGCATTATTAAATAGCGAATAATTCTGTCAGCTATTAATTTTGGTACATACATATCCCAAACTTTAATTTATTGGTAAATCGAATAAATATACTCCAGAATAAATTGTATGAAAAAATGAAATGCAAAGTGATTACCAAGAAATAATCTAATCTAAAATTGGGATCATATTTATAAAAGAAGACAAAACAAAAACAAGCTGACGTTAACAACACAATTTTTGCGTAATTTGATGGAAAAACATAAAATATAATGTTATAAGAAGGTACAGTAACTATTGGATATTATGTCCGGTTTTTGACAACATTTCACTTGTAAGATATTATAGCGTAATGACTCCTGGATATATACTTATTGCACAAGACTGCAAAAGTGAACTAGATGTTCTGGAAAACATTGTAAAATTGATATCAAGTTATCAATAAACAATCGCATAAATTAACAATTTCCAAATGACCACTATGCTTTGAGCAATTGAAACCTTTATACATAAATTTAAATGGAAAATGAGAAAAGTGCACCACGTCTAAAACAGTAGAGGGACTTCTTATAAAAAAGTGATAAACAGAGAAATGATTAAAAGCACAAAAGATATGGTCGAAAAATGTTTGTTTTCTTATAGAAAAATATGTTGTTCATTTACCAAATGTTAGTAAGTGACTACATGCACTATCATGAATGCTTTAATTATTTAAAATACACGTAATTTATTATTAAAAACTATAATATTAATATGAAATAAACAAAACGGATTTTTATGCAAAATATTTTCCAACGTGATCATTTTAAAAATGAAACAATTCGACTGAGAATACACCAAGATAACACAAACAACCAGTACACTAATTGAGTTTGTGTAATCAAATGAACGTGAACAAATTCTAAAATACTAGACAAACCTAAAATTGCAGATCATGGCACCATTAGTATAGTGATGACTTGAAAAGAAACAGCAAAAATACTAGAAAAAGTGAATAATAGAAGAAATTTCTAAAGGTCGGATATGCTTATTACAAAAATGACAGATTGTTTGTTAATTTTAAAGTTCTATGAAATTTCTATTCAAGTTCTGTTATGATATCAGTATAGGCCAGGTACTTCACAGAACTGAAATAATATCGGAACTTGAATAGAACTTTCGCAGAACCTGAAAATTAACATCAAAATTTGATGAATTGTTTAAAATCTGTCAAAAGATCCGTCCTAAGCAACTTTTATTATTTTAACAACATTCATTATTGGCATTGTCCTTGATAGTTTTACAGTTAGTACAAAAATTTTCTTGGACCCTGTGCAGAACACAAATAGATTTCCTGCAAGTATAACAACACATCTTAGTTTTTCTATCAATGTTGCGCGGGCAAAGATAACACCGTCTTCGTATTGCCTTGGTAGGTAAAACTTGTACTTCATTTAATACAATATCGTCGCTTGTGCTCGGCATAACTTTTTCAAATAATTCGAAGCCGTATTGCTGCGCTTTGTGAAATTTTACACCGCTTTCTTTTCTACTTTTAATGTTGTTTTTCACTAAGTCCATGGCCAACTCCCTGATAAAGATTTTTCGTCTGCTTCGGTCATTTGAATGCCATTCTGGATATTTAGTGATCCAAATAACATAAGCATTCAAGGCAGCCATATCTAAAATCTCCATGAAAATACGAAATGGCCACCTTCTTGTCGACCTAACGCAGGAATATTCCCTTGTCATTTTGTCCCCGGTGTCTACAGTCCCCTTTGTTGAGTTGTAATGTAATATTATATCTGGCTTTTTTGACTCTGACGCTGATGAAATTTTGTCGTCGTGGAATTCGGTTGAAAGAAGAGCCACTGCACTCTTCTTTTTCGGCACATAAGAAACAATTGTAAGTGCATCGGTAAAACCAAAAAGGCTTGTATGTAATTCCCTTTGCGGAGAAGGTAAAAATTCTTTTGGAATTTCTCTTTTATTCGACCTCAATGTACCAGTCAGCGTCAAATTATTATCCAATAATTTATTGGCAAGAGGTATTGACGTGAAAAAGTTGTCTGTCGTAACACCTCTTCCAGAACCGTAATATGGTGCTACTAAGTCAGTTACGACTCGTAACCCCTGATTTACTTCTCGGGCATTGCCAATTTTGCCCGTGTATACTTGAGTATTTAAAATATAGGCTGTTTTGGCATCAGCTGCCACCCATATTTTAATTCCGTATCGTCCAGGTTTGCTTTTCATGTATACACGGAAAGGACATGATCCCCGGTACGTCGCCAAACGTTCGTCTACGGTGATGTGGGAATCCGGGGAGTAATTTCTAGTGCAAGCTGCGTTAAAATTTTCATAAATTGATTTTATCGCCTCCAGTTTTGTCCCACTTTGTGCGATTCTTTCGTGCCTAGTCACTCTATCATCAAATCGTAGAGTACTAAATAAGAATGCAAATCTATCTCTAGACATAGCTGCTGTATAAAAAAATTGCCTAAATAGATCATTCGTTGTCCACAACTCTTTCAACTGCATCTTTCTGCAACGGTTTCTCCCAGCAGCAAGCAATATGCCGATAAAGGATTTAATTTCATCCGTAGAAATTGATGCATCATCGGCTGTGCCCTTGTTTTCCCTCACACAAAAACGTTGGGTTTCAGTAACTATTTCTTTGAGAATATCGTCAGTAATAAACAATGAAAATGCGTCTCCAATAGATGAAATATTTTTGCTTTCATTTGTCAGGCCAGGACGAGAGTAAACAATATTGTGTTGCCTACTACGGGATTGTGTCGGAGGAACGGAACTCCACTTAAATCCAGATTTGGAAGTAAAAGATTTTTCTTCCGTTTCATCAGTAATCTTTTCGGCATCTTCGTCAGAGGTGTCGGATTCACTTTCAGAAGAACTTTCAAAAGAAACATGATCTTCAATGTCCGATGTGTTTTGAATGTTTTCAAATTCAAAATCACTGTTTGACTCATCACTACCAGAGTCTTTCTCTAATAACGCTCGCACCTGCTCAGCGTTTAAAAATTTTTTGGGCATTTTTTTAGAATTGTGTAAATTTAAAAAGTAAGTAGGTAAACTTGATATCGTAACTGAATCTGCAATCAGAGCCTGCAATCTGTAATCAGAAAAAAGTAATTATGTAGCATCAACCCACTTACTTTTCAATAATAACTAACTAAATATCTAATCATCACGTCGTTTCCCGCAGGGGTACCTAGGCAGAGAGGACAGACCGCCAAAAACTCGGTCTTGGTACACACTCTTTGCCTCATTCACATTCATATATCGTCTCATATATATATATATATATGAGACGATATATGAATATATATATACAGTCAAACTTGGTTATAGCGAGCACAAAAAACTAAATTTTCTCCTTAGAGCGATTACTCGTTTTATCCAAAATAGGTTTTCTAAAAGTCGTAAGTACCTACCTACCTGCCCCTACTATTAATATATGTGTAGTGTATTAGAAAACAACACTTTTATTCATAAAATTTATAATCAATGATTGTTTTTAATTTTTCGTTTTCCCGCTCCACAATTCCTTTCTCAAAACAATCAACACATTATAACTACCTTCACCTGGTTCGAGGCTTCCAAGAAAAATAACATTAAATTGCCAGTCGTAATATAATCAATAGCATGGGCATATTGTAATTTTACTCATTGCACTTACATCAGCCTTGCATTCTTTGCAGATTTCCACATTTCTCATACGATCAAATATGGTTTTACCACACATACTCCTCAGGGATCTCATATCAACAGCATTCAGTCTACTTTCATCATCATCATCTGCCAGTTCCATGCCTCACTGCCATACATCAGGGTAGGTACAAGCATTCCACTGTGGACTACTAGCTTCGCTTCTTTAGACAGCTTTTTGTTGGCGCCAACGGAATTCAGTCCTCCATTAATGGAGTTACCTGCATTTACCCATCTTTCAATATCTCTATCAGCCTTCCCATCTGAGATTGATATTCTCAAAATATCTCAAATCGAAAATTTATGCATCCAAAAAATAACCATGGGTGCCTTCCGTTGATTATGTGTTTACATTTTTATGTTTTTAATGATCTATCAAATAACGAAGATAAAATAAAATAAATAACAAAAACATCTTGAAATTATTATTTCACATAAAGAAAAGAATTAAATGATACCTTTTTGTTAATTATAATTAATGTAAGACTAAATTTAACGCTTCTTGAGGTGAATTTTCACAAAAACGGCGCTATTTAAATCATATGGTCATATTCTAATGCGTGAAAAACTAGTAGGTACTATTAGTACTACTAGTAGTACGATTATTCTATAAATTGTATGGTTTGAGCAATGGAATACATAATGTTTACATGAAAATAAATTTAGAATTAATATAATAATTTTTATCATAAAATAAAAGAATATGGGAACCAAATGAACATTTTGAGTAAAAGCGCAAAAACAAGCTGCAATAATATGCAGTTATAATAATAATACACCGAGAAATTTTGACACTGATACCATCAATAAAAGCAAACTATTAAAATGCAATATTTTAATATTGTGGAGAATAAATAATGTTTATGAATGTAAGTAAGTCCAAAGTCATGGTATTTGAAAGAGAGAGTATGAAAACAGTGTGCAATATAGTTGTGAATGATGAATACTTGGAGCAAGTGGATGAGTTTGTGTATTTGGGAAGTATGTTTACGAGAGATGGGAAGGCTGATAGGGATATTGAAAGAAGGGTGAATGCAGGTAACTCCATAAATGGTGGGTTAAATGCCGTAGGCGCCAACAAAAAGCTGTCCAAAGAAGCAAAGCTGGCAGTCCACAATGGAGTGCTGGTACCTACCCTGATGTATGGCAGTGAAGCATGGAACTGGCAGAGGAAGGATGAAAGTAGGCTGAATGCTGTAGAGATGAGATCCCTGAGGCGTACGTGTGGTAAAACCATGTATGATCGTGTGAGTAATGTGGATATCCGCAAAGAATGCAAGGCTGATGTGAGCGTAATGAGTAAAATTAAGAAAGGGACCCTCAGATGGTTTGGGCATGTAGAGCGAATGAATGAAGAAAGGAGCGTAAGGAGAATATATGACGCAAGTGTGAATGGTGTAAGAAGTAGGGGACGCCCGAGGAAGACATGGCACGATCAAGTGAATCAGATACTTGAGTCGGGTCATGTCAAGAGTCAGAAAAATAGAAGAGTATGTATGAGACGATGTATGAATGTGAATGAGGCAAAGAGTGTGTGCCAAGACCGAGTTGTTTGGCGGTCCGTCCTCTCTGCCTACCCCTGCGGGGAAACGGCGTGATGGTTAGTTAGTTAGTTAACACCCCTGAAACATATACTTTTATACGCCATTGCATAAGATAAATGTACTTACCAATCTGAAGACGCCCGTAGCACTGTGAAACTGGTCCGTTCCCAAAGAGAATTATTTAACACCAAAACACAAGTTAGCAATAACCGAAAACACTATTTATTCGCTGCAGTCTTCAATCATACTGTACTTTAAACTTTTGAGCAAGTTCTATCTTCCAAATTCCAACAAATTTAAAAAAATAATTGTCTCTTTCTGGTCTATTTGTATTTCATACGACAAACAGAGACGGATGCAATTTTAATTGTGTTCCTAAAATGTGTTGCTCATAGAATGTATAAGGACACCTGCGCCGGATGTTACCCAGACGAAATGGTCTGGGACCGCCAAGTGAATATCTTAGTATTTCAAAAGGACATATGAGAAGCGCTGTGTCACCGATTCGGATTAAGTCCTTTTCATTAATAACTAAGAAATTACTTACTATCCCTTAAAAATTGTCCAGTTACCGCCTCTCCCATTTCAATTCCGGTCAATCATTAGGTAAAGCAAAATGGTAAAGTGATAATAAGAATACTAGCGTGACTCAATTATAACGGTGTAGCCCTTTTTATTACAATGCAAAATTTATCTTTCGGCTACCGGCTTCGGCAGGATCTTCGTCCAGTTCGTGGAAACGTTTATAAAGTCCCGCCCCGTAAAAAATATTCTATCAGATTTAGATGTAATTTATTTAATATCTTAAAAAGTAGTAATGCGATATAAATTTTTTAAATGCAGATCGATAGCTGAATAGTTTTTCTAAGATTACCTAAATTATTTGTTATATGGTGTAAAAAACCATCTAGATACAGCTTAAAACTCTAGTTAGTGTAGAATTATAACCCCGGTCCGGGGTGGAAGTGTTAAATGTATTTAATCTATTTCCTCTAAGGTTTTAAATTTTAAGCCGAAAATATGTAATCTTTTTAACTGGTTTTCAATTTTGTTTCTATTTCCGCCGCTAGATTTTGAAGGGTCATCATTTTCAATCTACTCCCCTAAATATATTTTATCCACGATTGATTAGTTCGCCGAAATCCTACCCTTATATATATTTTATGTTCCCTCTTGGAGACAGAGCCCCGGGGGCTGGAATCAGGAGATGAGGGGGTGATTTTTCTGCAGCACAGGTGAATCTCGCGAATTATTTATCTGTTCACCCTCCCAGAGTTATAGAGGGATGAAAATCGTCCAATGTAATCAACGAGGAAGAAGATGTACTATGAGGAAAGAAATAAAGTTTTGGGACGAAATGTTACTTTAGGGATTGTATCAACTTTCTTCGCTAAACAAACAACTCTATACTCATAGTCATTGTCATATACATATACTCATAGTCATCAAACAACTCTAAACTCATGGTCATTGGATGGATGCTATTTTCAATATTAAGAGGTGCAAGCCAAAAATGTGTATATTCTTAGCGTGCCTTATATCACCACTAATATGGGTAATAGTCATAGAAATCGCTTGGCAAACGGAGCCTAGAAATCACCAGTCTAGCACGAAAGTGATTTTTATTTATTTTTTAAATAAATAATTATATAAGAAAGAAAACAAGTAATCTAGGGAATATATCGCGGATAATCTTAGCCATAATATGATATATTTTTAAAGGTGTTTTTTATGTGCGTTCATACATTTAAAACGAAAAAATATTTTTTAGAAGTTAACACTTTTTATTTTATTTTATTAAGTTATTGACATTTGTATTTTAATTCTACTCAAACTAAAATATAGAAAAAGCTTCAATTTACCCAAAGCATATTTCTTGGCATTCAAAACATAAACCGATTCGTAGTAAAGATTATCCGAAAATAGTGATTTCGCCTTCTATAAATATATTTCACGAAATGACACAACCTCTTAAAAGAATACCACAGACGCTCCAGGCTCCAGTGTCATCTTAAATAATTTTAAAACAGAAACCAACCAAACAGTTTACCCGGTCAAAGTTTATTATAATACGTCTAAGCCCGCTGTCCTACGGTCCGGTAAGTTAATGATATAAACTAAGTGCTGTAAGAAATATGAAGTTTTGTCACTGTGGAATTGTCTTACGCAGGATCTTCCGTTCATTTCGATTTCTTAGCCGTCCGGCTCAATGGGACAACAGGCTAACTAATGCGTTTTTAGTTTTTGGAAAATAAAGTTTATCTCAGATATGCAACATTTTGACATGGCCTCCTTGTATTGTCAGGCCCAATCACAAAGCATTTCCAAAAATGGAATATTTTGCACATTGGTATCGTGCAAATTACAAAGTTGACAATATTTTACACATTGGTATTGTGCAAATGGACAAAGTTGACATTATTTTGCATAATGGTATTGTGCAAATAGACAAATTTGATAATATTTTGCACATTGGTATTGTGCTAATGGACAAAGTTGACAATATTTTGCACATTGTTATTGTACAAATGGACCAACTTGACAATATTTTGAATACAATAAGCAATATTTTTGTAGTCCTATGCACGGTTTTCAAAAACTAGTAGTAAAGTAGGGAAATTTATGAATCTACGTCACGTTTGAAGTCGATTTCGTTGTGTATTTTTTTTTGATTTGCGCTTTTGGTTTCGATCTATTCGTAGTAGATCGACTCCGAAGTTGGAATTTTTTAGGACGAATTTGAAAAAAATCGGTTAATATCAGCTGTTTTGTGTATTTTAATCCTTTACTTGCCGACAAAATGTAAAATAAAACAATTGAAATTTAAACGCGAATACAAAAGTTTTTTCGGGTTTCCTATATATGATGTAGATTCAGCAGTTTCCCGCTTGCACTGTGAGTTTCAGAACACTGTGTATTTAATATCTACTGTTACAATGAATACTACATTTTAAAATTGACTGTCCCGAATTACTTCACTGTATCAATATCCATGTTCCCAAAAAATCATGCCGACATTTCTTACCTTTTTACTTTAATAACACCAGGACACTAGCTTACCAAAATTCTCCGATTCCGAGACTTCACAATCTCGGAAACAAATATTCTGATCTGGGTGATATATTTCATTTGAAAACTAATCAGTATAAATGTTGTATATTCTATCACTTTTATTCTTCTAGACATAAATAGACCTATGTACCCATATAACTTCTCCGCTTCTACTATTTTGTTTTGTTGAATCTTTTAAATTCAATTATATGCGTGAGGATTCATTTTTGCCATTATGTTTACATTCTTCTTTATTGTGTTAATTTTTAAGTGTTTACTCTGATACAAAATGCTTGTATTTTTTTTAAAAAAGGAAAGCCAACTAGGGCGTGTAAATAAATAAATAAATAATTGCTGTTGGAAGTACAAAGAGGAAAATCTACGCGTATTTTTACTAAATTCAGCGAATCCCAAAAAGCCGCTTGTCGTGTTTGCAGCAAATATCCTGCAGAAGCTGGGTTTTATCTGCTGGTAAGTAAATTAATGTTATTTATTTGCTTACCTACTTGGTATTATATATTTTATAATTTTTACCACGTGCACAAACGCGTCAGAAAAAATCAACCCGTATATAAAAAAGTTTTTTTCTTACATTTTAAAATATCTTTTAAAACTAAAATGGGTTTGACTAATAAGTCTACCAATATCGCATAGTGGCAATTTGTCAGTACCGACATTTGTTCCGTATATTAACTGTAATAATGTCCGATTTCAAAGAAATGCGTATACGTTGATAGCCACCAGTTGATAGAACACACTGTCATCGATAACGAGTCAATCTGATGAGTTTCAGCTCGATAGGATGCTGGTTCATTTCCGATTTCAAAAATTTGCACTCATTCAATACAAAAAAAATCGAAATTAAAAAATACGGATATCGTTGTCCCATACATGTCGATCGTAGCCAAAAAAATGATTATCGGTTCAATTTGGGAGTATTGTATATGTACCGCCGCCCCGGGAACCATTTATTGGATAACCAACAACCACTAGGTTATCCTAAGTGGTTGCTACGTTTGATGACTAAACAGGGGTGCCTTGGTTTATGCGGTGAGGTTTGTCTCAGTCTTTGCGGCATAATCTAGTCTATCTGCAGAATTTCCGCTCGATCGGAGGTCGGAGAGAAAACAAAATCAAAATTCAACGAGATGTACTCAAAAACACTACTTTTAGAATTGTGTGAATCAGAATTGAATCACAAACAACAAAACACTGCTTCATCTAACAAAAAAAGTCCAGTGTAATACAGTTATAGAGGTGGGATGTCCCATAAACCGTCAAGCTTCAGTGATTTTTCCTCACCAAGACGACCGCAGAGTTAATGAGGCATCACGGTGTGGCGGCTTTCATACACATGTGACTATTTCAATGGTTTTTTTTACGTATGGCAGTAAGATATACCCAACATGTGTTGCCATAAAAAAATCCAGGGTTTTTTCCGGTCCAACATGGACAATTTAGTCTTGAAACTGTGATTTATGCATAGCTAGAAGTATAATTAGAAGTTTTGGTGACAGTTCTTTGTAACTGTAGATGAATTCATTAGTTAATAAGTGACTAGTGGATCTCGCAATGCTTCATTATTGCTAATTTCTTTCTCGGGCGTCTGCGATATCATGCACCATTCGCTAATGTAGGTATACCGCAATGTTACTGTTGACACAAAAACTACATTACATCGACTTTAATTTTTCTAACTCCGTTTCTAATTCCAGTGCAGAGATATTCAAGCATTCCTCGGGCGTCCCCGACTTCTTGTACCATTTAAACCACTCTCTAAACACTCTTGGCACTAATAACAACAAACTTTTAAATTTTTAGCGATATCGGTCGACTATTCTTCGAGTATTGCGAGCACAAACAAACGTAGGCGGATTTTTTGAAGATATAAGATGTCAGTTCCTATGTTCAGACATTATTGAGATGCTGCAAATTTCTTTCGTCTTTATTTTAAACCTATAATTTAGAAATTTATTGAAGTGAAACTTCTTACGCGCGTCATGCATTTTCGAGGACCGGAGTAAAACCGACTCATGACCGTCACGAAAAACCGTGATCATTTGGTGGTGGGGGTACGGGAACCCCACCACCGCTCACCGTTCACTGTCGCTCTCTCACCGTAGTCGCTTACTGAGGTGAGGGAGCCACTGACGAACGTTCTCTCTCTCTCTTCTCTCTTTTCCTCTCTCACTAGCCAACGACGCCACGCCAGGCATCAGCTGCTTGCTTCGTGTACTGCGCGGTGAGTGTAATACGAGTGAAATACGTAATTGATTGTGGTTTATTCGATTTGGAAGAGAGTTTTAGTGTCAAAAATGAGTAGTGACGACATAGAAGTGAGAAAAAAGAGAGAATGAAATGAAAAGAGAGAGAGAAGAATACTAAAAGTCTCACTTCCGTCGTGCGTAGGCTTGCCACACACTGTATTTTTTTAAAATATTAACGGTAAAAATATACCATGAATCATATACAATGAAACCGAAACTATAGAATGAACAGAAACTAGACGAATATAAAAGTAAAAGATACAAATACACGCAAAACTTATGTATGTATTCTTATTAAAGTATGTAAACTCAGGTTAAGTTAGTATTGATTGAAAATACATGATTGTATAGCCTTCTTGTATCTAGATTACGTGCAGTTAAATAGATCTGCTTCATCTGCGTAACTATTACTAACTTAGTGTAATCTGGATACAAGCGAGTGTTTGAAATGCACAGTTCTGGTATTGTTACATTTAAACATAATTTTGGAACGAGTAGCTCTTGTAGGTATATGCAATTCAATGAGATTAAGTAAATTTGGGCTGTCTATACTACAATAAAATTTAGAGTTGATAGCCTGTTGTATGGCAGTAATACTGAACGATTAAAGTAGGCTGAATTATGTTGAAATGAGATCCCTGAGGCGTATGTGTGTGTTAAAACCACAATATTACAACTATACCGACAGAATGAAAAGCTGACGTAAACCTAATGAATCAGATGTAAGACAAGAACGCTTAGACGGTTTGCACGTTTAGTTTTGAAGCCTCTGTAATTGTGTGATTACGATCCTTCTGGGGTTCAAATGCAGGTGTGCGCAAGTAAATTCTATTAAATTTTTTCTTCATAATTTATTAATTAACAATAATACATAGTGTATTCAGTATTACGATACAGTACTAGAAACGTTACTTGATATTATTTTACGCGTGTTTGATGACCAGATCTAAATAGAAAGGTTCTCCACCACCTTCCTCTTACCCATTAACTTCTGCCTCACAATATACCCAATTGGTGATGCCATAGTCTCACGGGCTCCAGACGATTGGGAGCAGTTGGGACTCGCAGATACTTTGATAGTACACAGTAGCTGACTGTACAAATCGCAAAGTTTGGCAGCCACCTCTATCCTAGAGCCCCAAAATAAAATATCTAAATTTTCAAGATAACAAAATCATTTTTTACAGATGTACAGCTTTATGGTGGAGATATTTTTGTTTTCAGTGGACAGTACCTCAAATTTCCCGGTTCTATTTCCTGATAATCAATTATTGATGACAAATACCACACGACATGTGCTGCCATTAATTATAAGGGGACGTTGACAGTTGACAAATGAGACGTTTCAAAATAGAAGAAGAAACGACGTATTTATAGAAAAGGGTTTTCTTAACCGGTACCTAGACTAAGTTACATGCAAAATCATAATAATATTTGGATGATTTGTATAGCGCCGTTTTTGTGAAAAATCACCTCAAGACACTTTTTTTTTATGTGACACCTCACAAGAGTGTCCCTGCCTGTGCAGTGCACAGACAGGGGAACTATGTCACCACCCGGTTGGGCGGCGTTGTGAGGCGGAGTAAGGTAGGGGCTGTAGGAAGGGATTTGTTAATGCGGGCCTTGAAGAGGCTCGGATTATAGGAGGGAGGAAAAACAGATGCCGGTAGCTCGTTCCACATACGAGCCGACTTACATAAAAACGAGTCGTAAAAACGGCCCGTTCTCATGAAGCCAACGTCAACCGTGAACGGGTGTTCAGTTCGTGTCCGTCGAGTTTCGCGCACGTGCACCGGTGCATCAGGAATCAATGCTGCTAGCTCCTTGGAGCAGGCTCCATTGAAATACCTGTAGAACAGACACAGCATGCCTACATTGCGTCTATGCATCAGAGAAGGCAATCGGTCCGTTAACAACGGATTGTCAATCAGACGGATCGCTCTCCTTTGCACAGACTCAAGCAGGTTTATCAAGTATTTTGGGGCACCAGCCCAAAGGTAATTGCACGCAATGATCTATATTATAACTAACTATAGAGTAGACAAACTTTTATCAAGTTTTGTCTAACACATTGCATCCACAGGTTCGTAGATCACGAATACAAACTACAGGGTTTTCCAATAAGAGGTGTTATTTTGAATAGCCCGCTATTTCGGTAGATTTTACTTTTGAAGCTGTCATTTTTTAACATTTGACAAGTAGAAACTACGCCATTAGTAAAAATGGAACGATACACGCTACAACAACGCATTGAAATTATTAAAATTCACTTGAGTGAATCAAATGCAAATCATCTTGAGTGATGAGGCCCATTTCCACCTCGGTGGCTTCGTCAAAAAGCCAAATTGTCGCATCTGGGGCTCGGAAAATCCAAGAGCTATTGTTGAAAAGCCTCTCTATCATCAAAGTGTGACTGTTTGGTTCGGTTTATGGTCCGGCGGAGTCGTTGGACCATACTTTTTCGAAAATGAGGCTGAAGCAACAGTTACGGTGAATGGATTACGCTATCGAGAGATGATTCATGATTTTTTATGGCCGGAATTGAATGGTATTGATCTGGACAACGTTTACTTTCAACAAGACGGCGCTACGTGCCACACAAGCAACAATTTAACGATTGAATATCAAAATAACACCTCTTATTGGAAAACCCTATACATGCACAAAGCATTTGACCAATGAATGTATGCTGCGTTGGAATGTACATATATTGGTTATATTTTTATTTTCTTAATGATAAAATAAAGTTGGTTGTTTACAGGTGAAAAAATTTAATAAGTAGTAATTGTTGATTGAAGTACTAGAACATATTGAATTATTCGGCGTTTGGAAATAAGCCGACGTAGCTCAGCGGTCCAGAGCACCTGACCGGACATCAGAAGGTGCGGGTTCAATTCCCGTCGGCGGCATTTATTTTTACACGGGAGATATTTTCAATTTGTTTGGATATTTCAGGCGAATAATTATTGCTTATAGTAATTTGTTGGTTATATTTATTATCGGTTCCATGATAACCCAACATAATGACAATTCAACACACTTTTAAAAAGTGATTTGAAGTCATTAAAATCAACGAAAAACAAACATATAAACCTAACCCATGTAATCAATTTAATCTAGTTTTTGTTTCATCAATTTTCATGCAATTACAAATGCATTCCAGCAATTATGTTGAACTACAGCACTCTGTTAAATTATATGAATATGCTCAAATTGTCAGACAGAAGAATTGTCACTGACTTGGTATTTCTATATAAAATTCTAAACGATTTAGTTGATAATCCGGTATTGCTAGAATTGATAAGCTTCCGGATTCCACAACGTAATACTAGAAGTCAGGATTTATTTCAGTGCAGAAATTCTGGGACTTACTACCATATGTATTCCTCTTTGCCCAAAATACTAATAGAGTCAAAAAATTATTATAATAAGTCAGTGGACATCTTCAATTTATCTTTAAACAAATATAAAATGTTGTTAATGAAGCAATTCAGTTATGTACAATAAATAATGTATATTTCTTAATATTCATATGTAAAAGCCCCGAAAAAGGGCGTTAATCAACGAATAAATAAATAAATTAGACGAGGCTAGAATTTTTTATAATTAAATTAAAGTTAAATAACAAAATATGTCAAAAATGCCTCCAAAATCATTCAAAATTGAATCATAATTTAAATCACAAATATATAAAACAGTACATATCTGTAGTAGATATTTTTATATCTTTTAATTAAAATAATTATTATTCAGTTTGGTTGGGTATTTTAGACTCCAATCCAAATTTTAAACGTAAATGAAAAAGGCCAAACAGTCGTTCCTCTTCAGGCGAAGCTTAATGCCAAATCACTATTTTGATGAATCTTTATAACGAATTGGTATACATTATGAATACAAAAATTTTTGATAAATTGAAGGTTTCCTATCGCTTTGCTTGAGTAGAATACAAATAAAATAATAAATTACTCAATAAAAAATATAAATGCAAACTACTTAAACAATTATTTTTTCAATAGAAAAGGAAACAACTTTAAAAAATACAGTATTATAGCAAAGATTATTTGTGACAGTTTCACTTGATTAACTTTTTTTGCTTTCTTATAAAATTATTTAGAAAATAAATAAAAAACAGTTTTTTGCTTGAAATCGAACGTTTCTAGACTCCCCTTTTCAAGCGATTTTAATGTCTATTACCTACAATATAAGTTACACCAATAATGTACACATTTGTGGCTTGTAGCTTCGTCTTAATACAAGTTTGTGTTGATAAACAAAGATTAAAAAAGCCTATGAACATAATTGACTGAGTTTATTCTACTCGATTTAATATGGATAAAAAAACGAGCGCGTTGGTCCACTTTAATTCATGTTTTAATTGAATTAATTCTCTCCAATTTGACGCCTAAATATTAAATTGATAGTTATTGTTCTTTTATAAACACAAATTAATCACAATCACTCAGTTCTGACTGAGATGGATGACTCTGGATTATAACAGGAAACTGACATTGTATATAGTCACTTAGCAGTAACAATTGCCAGAAGAAGTAGACAAAAGATTTTTTATTAATTGTTTGACTGAGGATTGAACCTTCCTCCCCGGAGACAGCTGAGTCAAATCCTGATTGGGTAGGACCGATATTTATTTCGTCCAATTTCAGAGAAATGCTTGTATGTCCACGTGTACATGCGTGATTGCCATCAAAAGTTGATAGAATGCATTGTCATCTATAACAAGTATCTCTGCCTAATTTCAGCTCGTTGTGATGTCGTGAAGTGGGTAAATTTTTACTTCTAAGACTCTGAATAAGATTACAGAAAATTTAAACAACATTTCGAACGAGGCGCAGCAGATTCTACGAATGTTAGTAATCAAGGGCTTACAAAAAATGCTTAACCCCTCGAAATTAGAAAGAGAAAACACCACGCTTTATATTTAAATCTTGAAGTTAAGCAGAGAATAATTAACATTAACACTTCCATGAAACCAATATTTGAGAGAAAATTCCGAAACTTCGTGAAATTTTAATTAATTATTTTAATACAAAACAGTTTTTCGACATGTACACAAATATTTAATAAATTTAGATTTTATTTTCCAACAGAAAATGCAGGAGGCCTGAGATGTTAACCCGCTATTCTTTGTGTCAATGCATTTATGTGGATGCATCTATCTCCTCGCTTAGATAATAACAATGATTTGAGTAGGGATGCGGTCAAACACCACAGCAGGGGGGAAATTTTGAATTTACTTCGTGGCTCAATTCGTTGTGATAACAAACAGTTTTAATTGAAATCGTTTAGCTTTGTACAGTTTGACACACTTATCCCTGCAGGCGTCCTAAATACGGAACTTACGAACCATCGTATTTTTAACTCAAACATTTGTTGTATTCACAAAATCCTAGCCAATGTTATAAATCCAATAGTGTGTTTGTTTGTCTTTCTTTCACGTCGCAAAGGAGAGATCAATCAACGCAATTTTTTCGTAAATATAATTGACTGCTTTTCATCCCGGAAAAATAACTTATTCCTGTGGGAAAATTCTTAATATGTACAGTAGTAATATCTACCTAAAACCAAGCGAGCGAATCCGCAGGTAGAGGCTAGTCAACAATGTCGGCTATTACGACTCCATAGATTAGTATATCGATATGAAGAGTAATTATTTATTTTTAAATTGAAAATTGAGATTAAAATAATTTCCCTCCATAAAAACATGACGCAAGGCATGATGAAAAAATTTTATAACTTGAATCAATTGTCAAATGTCAAAAGTCTATGTTTATAAACTTTTGAGATGATGTGGAGGGTCTTCTGGAGGGGAAAAAAGAGTGAATATGGATCTTGAAAAGACCCATGTTTTTTGTTTTTGTTTTGTGCATTACAGATTGATGTAATCCTATTAGAATACACAAGAAATATACAATGCTTCAAATGAAACATTTTACAATAACCGATATTTTAGAGTTCTTGCTTAAAATGACTTTTGAAATCTTCAAGGCCAATGTTGAAAATGTCAAGAGACCTAGAGGTATCATTTGGCAGCACCATACCTGTAGGAGGTAGGGAACACAGACACCTTAAGATCTTTCCACGGCCGAGCAGTGCACTCAAGAATTCGAGGGTTCTCATGGGACAAATGTTAACCGTGTACAAATGTGCGCTTTTGGCTTGTTTCCCGACTATGCACCGGTGCCGAAAAGATCAATTACGCTAGTTCCTTGGAGCATTTTCCATTCAAATACCGGTAGAACAATGACAGCATTCCAAATTCTGTCAAAACACCAAAGTCTGTCTCGACACAGGTGTACCCCAGTGAGACAGATGTCGATAAATAGAACTAAAAAACTTTAAATATTGAAGACAATATTAGTGATTTCTAAACGAAAATCTGAAACAGAAAAATCAGAAAAGGAAACGGTCACATCTGGGACACGAACCCAGGACCCTTGTCTTTCCGGGACAGTGCTCTACCAACTGAGCTAATGGGACCCTATTCCCCTCGGTCACTTTTAACTGTATCATACTTCGAATAAGAACTACTAACATTGTCTTCATTTTTTCACCGCACATTTTTATTGGCAACTATCTTTATGTATGATCGCAAGATTCAACCCGAACTAAATGCAATCCAGACAGCGTCTTGTTAGATAAACCTATCTTATTTTTTATTTTTAATGTGCGACATCTGTTGACTTTTCTGTAAGTCTAGAATGAATATTTTATTTTTCGGAATAACTTTATTGAGTTAAAACCTCAAATTGTAATATTTAAATATTGAAGACAATATTAGTGATTTCTAAACGAAAATCTGAAACAGAAAAATCAGAAAAGGAAACGGTCACATCTGGGATAGATAAAGTTATTCCGAAAAATAAAATAAAAAACTTTATTTTGATAGATAAATAAATAAAAAAAATTTGAAAAAACTGACGCCTGTGCCCCCTAGACAGGGGAATCTATCAATCTGACAGCCCGCTCGTGCACAGAGTGAAGGGTAGGTTTGAGATGATGTATGAATGTGAATTAAACGAGGAGTATGTGTATGTATACCTGTAGAGATAAGGGGAAACAGTTAATTTTAGTGATGATCAATAAAAACATATTAAATCTCAAAACAATAATCAAACATACTAATTATTGCGGTCTCATGAACTCAAATTTGCTTTTTGTGTGGTATTAAAAATTAGAATTGATTATGTGAATAATAATTCATACAAGAGATTAAATAGGTAGTTACCCTATCTATCTATATAAATAAAAATGTAAGTGTTCGTTTATTCACAATCTTAAATCTCCCAAAGTTCTTCATCGATTGCTTTGAAATTTTAACACAATGTTGCATTCGAATATTAGCTATGCAATAAAGGTAATTTTATATACCTTTATAACGTAGATGTTACCTGTTGTATCCCGTGCTTTTTCACTCGAATTCAACCCGTAAAGATCAAAGATTTAAAATGTCTTTTAAATAAATAAAATACTTGATTTAGGATTGAACCTTCCTACCCTGAAACTGGAGTTCACAACTCAACTAACCTCGCCAACCACTGATTGAGTATATTAACTGACGTATTATCCGATTTTAGAGAAATGCATATATCTCCAGATGTGTCTACGTGATTGCCACCAAAAGTTAAAAGAATGCATTGTCATCGACTACGAGCCTATCTGCCAAGTTTCAACTCGATTGGATGTCGGAAAGTGGGTTAATTTCCGCTTCCAAGATTTGCATTAATCCAAAGTGAAATTCAAATAGATGTATTGAAAAATTCACTCTTATTTCGCATGTATTGTATAGGTATATAGTATTGGTTGATACAAAATTTTTGAGAGCACTTGAAAAACTAACGGTTTTAAGTGTAATTTAGCTTAGCCAATTGTGGTGTTTATACAAATAAAGTAATGCACATAATATTGCAGTACCGGTGTTTCATAAAAAAATATCTGTATTCTTGTTCACTTCGTAAATCATGATTTAGTTAGAGCACAATTTTTTTAAGGGTCACTTTAAAAACTCACTATGTAGTTTAATAAATTTAGCGTCACAAATTTTCCGCGTGGAAATGCACATTCAATGTATAAATCAGTTCGCACTGTATTGTGATGGAATGGACGCTTTAACAGTACAGCGTCGCATAAACACGACCGCCGCGACGCGCATCCAAGGGAGACTGAGGACGGAGGTATAAGCACACAGCCTACAGGAGGCGCTAGCCTATTATCCTGGAGATGGCGTCGTGATACATGGGGTTCGTGTATTCACTATTTATGTAACGCTAAAATATTTTCGTATTTAAATCAAAGTTCAGTATCACAGCATTTCGTCTAAAATTAAATGTGTAATTTTTAACTTATAGGCTATTTTTTTTTTAAATGAATGTGAATACCGTACAAGAGTCCCAACTGCTCACAGTTATCAGGAGACATTGTTACTATGATATAGTACCCCAAAATTTATTTAATTTTTGATTTAAACTATTTGAGTTTCACTTTTATTTTCTTCAATGAACGTATGAATCTAGGATGTGGAAATAAACCAACTTCCCGACATTCGATCGTGCTGAAACTCGGCAAATAGGTTTGATGTCGATGTCAGTACATTCTATCAAATTTTGGTGGCACTCACGCATACACACACGCTCACACACGCATTTATCTGAAATACTGATTTTATTTATTTATTCATTCCTGCGTTCAAGTTGAGAAATTATTCATTTTATATTGCTTAATATGGTTCTTAAAATCTATTTTACAGCGCATTACAATAATATTTTGCAATTTGAATGTTGTGATGCTGAAAGTAGCGGGAAAGGATATGAGAAAGGGGAAGGTTTAGAAGAACGAAGCGATTCAGTTGTGATCACCAAACACCATTGAAGCCAACGTTCTAGCAACGTTTTGATATTGAACGTTATCTTACACCCGAGTGTTACTGAGAATGTATTCCACTCTGGAAATGACGTTGCTAGATAAAAATATGTGAGTATTTATTTAGTATTTACACAAGTGAATAAGTGACTTGATATTTTTTTATTTAAAGCTAACCAAATTGTTCAACCATCCCTTAACAAATTACCTACCCTTTAACAAATAGCTTAACTTTTCTACACACTGTCTCAAATTTCCTTCGCCTCTAAAAATAATTGACGGCTTGGTCTAACCAGGACGAGGAAAAAGGATATTGTAGGTAAAGGGTGGCAGAACGCGCACGTGGAAATGTGGAAGCCAGCGCATGCGCGGTGGAATTTGACACGTGCATAGAATACTGCCGATCGTATTGATAGTGGATATGCTGTGGAAATTCTTTTAAATATTACTATTTGATATTTTACGAACGAAATAAATAGTAAAAAGTAAGCACTGACTGTGAGGCTGACAGAGATATTGAAAGAAGGAGAAATGCAGGTAACTCCATTAATGGAGGACTGAACGCAGTTGGCGCTAATAAAAAATTATCCAAAGAAGCGAAGTTAGCAGTCCACAATGGAGTGCTGGTACCTACCCTGATGTATGGTAAGTGAGGCATGGAACTGGCAAAGAAAGGATGAAAGTAGATTGAATGCTGTTGAAATGAGATCCCTGAGGCGTATGTGTGGTAAAACCATGTTTGATCGTGTGAGAAATGTGGAGATCCGCAAAGAGTGCAAGGCTGATGTAAGCGTTATGAGTGAGATCAAGAAAGCGACGAAAGGCTTAGATGGTTTGGGCATGTAGAGCGAATGTAAGTAAGGAGTTTAAGGAGAATATACGATGCAAATGTGAATGGTAGCAGAAGTCGGGGACGCCCGAGGAAGACATGGCACGACCAAGTGAATCAGATACTCGAGTCGAGCCATGGCAAGAATCAGAATAATAGAAGAGTATGTATGAGAATTGTATGAATGTGAATGAGGCAAGGAGTGTGTGTCAAGACCGAGTTGTTTAGCGGTCCGTACTCTCTGCCTACCCCTGCGGAGAATCGGCGTGATGGTTAGTTAGTTAGTTAGTTAACATCATTTAACCCTTGGAAAGCCAGGGGTAAAATACCAATTACCCGACGCACGCCAACTGACGGTTTTTTCGTAATAACACGTTTTTTGCAAAATTATATATTTGTTAATTGTACCGTCTTGCCATATAATGTATTTATATTTTTATTTATTGTCTGTCTGTTGGTGCGCTTGGTTCTTCTAAACTACGCAACGGATTTTGATATGGTTTTCACTATCATTTAGAGAATTTCTTTCAGAAGGTTTAAATGTATAAAACATGCATATTATATTTATAAAAAGTAGAGAAAAGTCGAAGTGTTGTTATTAAGACATTAAAAATATTTTCGGGCGCTTATATTGGTAGCGCTGGCTAAACCTTACGAGGTTAATGCCAAATCACTATTTTGATTAATCTTTATAACGAATTGGTGTACACTATGAATACCAAAAAATACGTTTTAGATAAATTGAAGGTTTTCCTATCATTTCGCTTGAGTAGAATAATAATAAAAAAAAAAAATTACTCAATAAAACATATAAATGTAAACTACTAAAAATTTTTTTTTTCATTAGAAATTTATGAACGAATAAAGGAAACAACTTTAAATAAATACAGTATTATAGCTAAGATTATCTGTGACAGTTTCACTTGATTAACTTTTTTGCTTTCTTATAAAATTATTTACAAAATAAATAAAAACCAGTTTTGTGCTTGAAATCGAACGTTTCTAGACTCCCTTTTTCAAGAGATTTTAATGCCTATTACCTACAATTTAAGGTACACCAATAATGTACACATTTTGGCTTGTAGCTTCCTCTTAAACTGCATTAATGTAATTATATACAGGGCAAAGAAGGTATGCTGTTTATCCCATGTATAAACTGCTAAGAAAATCTATTAAAACGTATCCCGCAGAGCCTTTGAAAGCATTACCGACTCCGTCTTAACGTTTCGCTAGCATATCAGTATACACGTTTAAATTTCATTAATTTTTCAAACAAAGTAGATTATTATACGTACGAATACGTCTAGTTATAAGTCCCGCTGGGCGTAGTGCATTATGTATTGTACACGGTGTCCGGGAACTAGTAGAATATATAAAATTATTTTAACATGTACTCCATCAAAACCATGTTCAGAAATCATCTTACAGCCTCTGGCAATTAACTACGTAGTAATTTAAAATCATGTGTTTTTGGTTTGAAAATTTGGTCGCCTAGAAATGTTTCAGATGCTTTAATTAAATGCTGCGAGTAGAATACATCCTGGCCATTGAAATAATTGAGTGTTTTTTAGATAAGTCATTTTATAAGCCCAGAAAAAAATAATGTATAATGCCTATGAAAACTGCTTTAAAGTTCAAAATCTCTTCTTACGAACATGTTCGGTTATGGTTTTATTGTATAATGTGGCATATTAAGTTATTTATAAAATAACTTAATTTGATATAAAAAACATTTAAATATTTGTGCCTGAACGTTCACAAAATAAAATAAAAGGCACTTTTTGGCCATGTTGTTTTCTTGCATAAATCAAAACAGGAGGATGGTGAAGCGGGAATTTAAGCCTTATCGCCATCTACGTAAGGTGTGTTATTGATAGCGGCTCGATTCAAAATATTACACGACGTAGTGCATCGCCTTAAAGACGTTTTCAGACAGTTGGAGAATATATGTATATTTCCACTTATCAATGGAATTAGAATATTACTGAAAGTATCAGAAAACAAAACAGTGTTAATAATTTTTTAAATATCAAAATTCGAAAAAAAAGAACGAAGATTTTTTGACTAAATAATACATTTATTTTTTTAAATACGAGTATATGCATGTGCATGTGCATATTTTTTGGTTTGGCTGAGGATTGAACCTTCTAATTGTATGTTACCGAAACTTTCATCGACAACGAGTTTATCTGCCGATTTTCAGAACGATCAAATGGATGTAAAAAGTTCAAATGGATGTAAAAAGTTCAAATGGATGTAAAAAGTTCAAATGGATGTAAAAAGTTCAAATGGATGTAAAAAGTTCAAATGGATGTAAAAAGTTCAAATGGATGTATAAAGTACAAATGGATGTATAAAGTTCAAAAGGATGTAAAAAGTTCAAATGGATGTAAAAAGTTTAAATGGATGTAAAAAGTTCAAATGGATGTAAAAAGTTCAAATGGATGTAAAAAGTTCAAATGGATGTAAAAAGTTCAAATGGATGTAATTAAAAACGGTTCCATTAATGATAACGAAAAAAAAACACACATTTCATTAGAGTCCCAACTACTCCCAAACGTATGGAGCCAGTGAGACAATGTCATCCCCAATTTGGGTGTTTTGTGAGACTGAAGGTAGTGAGAAGGGGAGGGAGATGGGGAAGTACTTAGCTATTCAGATCTGGTCACCAAACACGGCCAAAGCTATTTCAAGCAATTTTCACATTGAGTACCTTGCACTTTGGAACGTGCCGCAAATATACAGGTTTTCCAATAAGAGGTGTTATTTTGAATAACCCGCTATTTCGGTAGATGTTACTTTTGAAGATATCATTTTTGACATTTGACAAGAAGAAACTACGCCATTAATAAAAATGGAACGATACACGCTTTAACAACGCATTGAAATTATTAAAATTCACTTTAGTGAATCAAATGCAAATCATCTTGAGTGATGAGGCCCATTTCCACCTCGGTGGCTTCGTCAACAAGCAAAATTGTCGCATCTGGGGCTCGGAAAACCCAAGAGTTATTGTTGAAAAACCTCTCTATCCTCAACGTGTGACTGTTTGGTGCGGTTTATGGTCCGGCGGAGTCATTGGACGAAAATGAGGCTGGACAGTTACGGTGAATGGATTGCGCTATCGAGAGATGATTAATGATTTTTTATGGCCGGAATTGGATGGTATTGATCTGGACAACGTTTACTTTCAACAAGACGGCGCTACGCGCCACACAAGCAACGAAACCATTTATCTTTTACGATTGAATATCAAAATAACACCGCTTATTGGAAAACCCTGTACTTTATATTATTTTAAATGAATAATTTTGTGAAATAAAACAAATTAATCAAATAAAATTTACTTAGTGGAAAAGTATTATGTAAACTGACGACCTCCGTTCTCTTTCAAATCAGTACATGTCATATCACACTTCTAGGGAAATGTTATTCAGTGCGGCAAAGTGTCTGTACATTAGGCACAGCAATGACGTACTTCTAGGTGATTTTCCACACAATGTTTGACCAATTTCGCTTTGTGAAAACATTATCTGAATTTTAAATTTTGAACGCCTAAAATAATACGCCTATAAAACGCAACTACAATAACACACCATCCCTTTCGCACTTGTTGAAGTCAAATACAATCAGGAAAAATATAACCCAAAATAACGTTTGCCGTTTCACTCTCTCTAGTGGGGTCAGATAAATTAGGTATTTTATAAAATTGAAGTAGTTGAAGTGTTGTCGTCTCGTTTTATCTCACGTGATTTTTTGAGGAAATGCATGGAAATTGTAATGCTATCTCTGTCACTCGTATAATACGGGAAAATGCAAGTTAGTACAGGGTGTTTGAAATACAATTATTCTATTTATTAATTTATTTTTATTATTATTGATATAGATCGAAAAACCGTGTAAATAATTTGTTAATTCGTTAGATCTTTTTTGGCAGCCTGCACAAATAAGTATGTCAAGCTGTAGTTACTACCCTTAATAATTGAAATATTTTTTAACTATGTCATCCTTTTTTATGTGAATATCGTACAAGAGTCCCAACTGCTCCCAACCGTCGGCAGCCAATGTCATCTTTGGGGATGCTGTGTTGGGGTATCTTATGATGCTGAAGGTAGAAGGGAGGAGAAGAGGAAGATGGAAAGTACCTGGCTATTCAGATCTGGTCATCAAACACAACTAACACCATTTCTAGCAACGTTTCAATTCAGAATTGTGGTATTTTACCAGGGCGATACTGAGAGTTGAAATTTACTTGAGCTCGTCGGGATTTGAAGCTGCGACCTCCAGATTCGTAGTCAAGAGTCTTGGCCTTCGACAATTTTAATTTTGGGTCCTCACTTTTAACCTTAAATAAATTGCTTCACAGTTGTCGTTAACACTTAAAAATAACCTTGGCATATTCGGCACGCGTATGCCTGCTCAGTAAACTAACAAAATTACAGAAGCGGCTGTCTAGGCACGTACAAAAATACCATTAACAATCCTGTATTGCTACCGACACGAAAAGTTACGCGGCAGTTATAAAAAACAACAAAAATTAAATCGGTTGACAGTAGTAGTTGACATGAATTACGTTTTACATGGATGGTGACTAATGACTAATGACTAATATGACGTAAGGACGAATAGTATAATGGATTACTCATTTCTTGATTGCAGATGACTCAATGCGAAAAATTATTTCATTATAAAATAGTGGTGAGTATTTTTTTAATAATGTCAAATTGAAAAATCAAGGTCGTGAAAAAATATGGAAATATAGACATAAATAGTAATAACTAAAAAAAATCACGTGATATTATGTTTGTAAATTTGATTAGTTGGTAAATAACGCTTTATTGAAAATGTAAAAAGGGCAAATCCTACGAAATCTAAATTTTGAATATGAATTGAATTTAAAAGATAAATGTAGGTATACATTTCCTCCTTACTAATAAACGTGTTTTAAGTTTTACGCAACTGATCACAATAATCACTTTCCATTAATTGATGGTTGTTTATCCGTTGTTTTAAATCAAACAATTTATAACACGTTTATTATAAAAGCTCTTCAAATATAAATTATATCATAATAATTTTCTGTATAAAAATATTATATTACGGGTAGGTCATTGCTTCTATGTATTTTTAAAAAAATCTTTTCCAATTTAGAAAATGATAGTTAACATTATTTTTCTATTAAAATATATTATATTATGGGGAGCTACTTTATCTCTTGACATAATCAGTTCCAATTTTGATTTTTTTTTAAATTTTATAAAATTACAATTTGGGGCTCATGCCCGTATTATGTTAGTCGTACATGATTGACGTAAGAATAACAATTATAGAACATAAGAGGAAAGGAAATTGTTATGGTTAAAAAAATAATAAAAAAATGCATTTTATTATAGAAATCATATAAGAACTAAAAATAAAGATAAAACTGATTGATAAAAAAGCTATTTTAAAGAAAATGGAAATAAAAACAGAGTGACAATCGAAACGCTGCTTGAAGTGGCTTTAGCTATGTTTAGTGACCAGGTCGCAATAGCTAGGAAGGTACCAACCAACCTTCCTCACCCCCATCTAATTACCTTCCCAATTATTTTTACCTCACGACCTTCCCCAAACTTGGGATGGGGACGATTATAAGCGAGTCGTGTATAAACATTTTCACAATTTTTGCTAAATTTAAAGATTTTTCAGTATTAGCGCACTCACTCTAATATTCGTATAGACACATCTCCCTTTAAAACCATCTTCTTCTTCTTTTTGAACGCTTACCACTGAGCCTTTACGGTCTGCCGCAAAGACAGCGGAATCAAAATCATAAATAAAAATGCAAGGTTGTTTGAATATTGCTGATTTCATTTTACAATGATTTCCGGAACACCCGTTAGTTTCTTTGTCTTTGTGTTCGCAAAAGCTCCGTGCAAGCCAAGCGCGATTTGCCCTCTGTTTGCTAGACAATTTCGGAACGCACACGAACATACCTGCCCGCCATATAAACACCGTGCACCACGCACGGAAATTATGAACACACTCACAAATAACAATATCCAACATTCTATCATAAGCCGACCTCCCTTGAAAATCTCCTAGCGTGTTCACAAAATCACGAATTTCAACGCTCAAGTTCACAATGCAATGAAATATATATTTTTTAAATGGGTTCAAAATATTGTAATAGCGTTGCAATACTGAGCAACTAACTTACAATCACGCCATTTTGCCGTGGGAGTGAGCAGAGAGGGTTATAGTCAGATATATGTAACATATATTTTCAAATAATTATAAGCAATAATTAGTCGCCTGAAATATCAATACAGATTGAAAATATCTCCCGATTAAAAATAAATGCCGCCAACGGGAATTGAACCCGCACCTTCTGATGTGCCGTCAGGTGCTCTGAACCACTGAGCTATTTCCAACCGGCCAAATAATTCAATATGTACTAATACTTCAATCAACAATTACTGCTTGTTAAATTTTTTCACCTGTAAACAACCAACTTAATTTTTGTAGGAAAGGCTTTGTTAGTTCTAAATTTTCCACTAGATGGCGTCGAGACATATTATATCTACATTTGTTGGTGAAATATTTTGACTTTGAACACGATGATATTTTTACACAAAATTGTAAACAACCTGCTACCCAAATATTTTTCGAATAAAATTGTATACAAAAGGACATACACAAACATAAAACTAGGACGTACAATCAAATCAGGCTACCAAAGAAGGACAAAGCGAATACCCAGAATAGTATATTATATAAAGGGATGAAATACTATAACGCACTGCCGGAAAACCTTAAGTCTGCCCCAATTGAAAAGTTCAAGATGTTGTGTAGGAGCCACATCATGCAAGAAAAAAAACATAGTATATTTGTATGTAATAATTAATTAGTCATTTGTAAACTTAAATGTACAAATTACTAAAATAAACACAATAAATAAATAAAACGTAAGCAATAATTATTTGTTATCATTTATGCTACGCATAGAACATTGTCTTATAAATATTAGTTTATCTTTAAAAAATATGTATATTCTCAGTATCACCCAGATAATTCGCATTTTTTAAATCCCCATCTCCTTCCTTACCAATTCCCTTCAGGCTGACAACATATTCAAATCGGAGATGCTATAGTCCAACTGTTTTCAGATAATTGGGAGCAGTCATAACATTAGTGTGGTTTGCAAAAACACCATATCAGGGCAGATCGTACTGAAAAATACTACCCATGCGAACGGAGTTTTAAATTGTTTTCTTTGACACCAGAAAGTGGATGGTTCAAACAATAGATGTATTAACATTATCCAGCATAAATAAAACATGGCATGTCCTGGTTGAAACAAAGAAAGAGTTACTGTTCTGGCTTCCAATCACGTGATTGTTCTGGCTTTCGCTACGGTTATGATAATCGTTACGTATTACTATATCATCGTACGACTCCGTAATAGACTGATAAAAATCTGAAAGTTTTTAACAGCGTGGCCATTAATAATTTAATAATATTTTTGATACACGATAGTAACGCGATACACTGCAAAATAATTATAAAAAGTATTCTGTTTTTGAATATTTAATAGTGGTGTCGCAAATCTTGTATGCGAATCAGTTTGTAGTTGTGTTGTGTATCGTAATCAATAATTGAGACAACTAATGTTAAGCTGTTGTTAACAATTGGAATTGGAAATTGATTCTAACTTATTGATGCAGATCGACTTTGAGGGATACTTCGGGTAATCACTGAGTAAGGTTCGGTAATAGACTCGAATTAAAAGCGCTTAAACATGTTCACTGCACAGGTTTTCTTAAGATTCTGGTAATTTATAATAAATTGTTGAAATGTCACTGAGGTCTGTAGGTACTCCACACTGTCAGACAGGAACAGGTAATTGGGTGGAGTAATGCAGGAACACAGATAGGAGGGAGATGCATGTATTTGCGTCAACAGGTAGAAGACAAAATACTTTTATAAGCCTAGAAAATAAAGCATTTACTTTGCTGTATTCAACGAATTTAGAATTGAGAACTCATCCTTATGGGTCAACTGTTTATTTCCAACTCATCACCATCAAAGTGATGTCATTGAATTTAAGAACATTTATGAATTGCATCGCCTTTTACGGTAAATTACTTAAATATCCAGATCCATGATGTAAGTATTTTTATCTTATTCTGTACAAGAATTCAAGTGTCATAGGCCAGTGCAATTAGCGATTCGCGATCGAAGTAATTCCGGTAGTCCAAATTTTTTTATATGTTATATAAACTGATCCCCTGATGTAAAATCTGATTTTCCGACCTTGGCGCACCTGTGCTCGCGCCGCCATTTTGAAAAAACTGGCCGAAATCGGGCCAAAATCTAGTTTTTCCCAAATATCTCATTTCCAATGCAAATTTGGGTAAAGTATCTTAACAAGTATAATAGAACATAAAATAACCTACAACTTTGGTTAACAAAAATTTCTTCTATCTCTAATAGGTACCGAGGTAGAAAGTCGTAAAGGTGCGTATATTTTTGAAAAAACAAGTTTTTTGCGCGACTAGGTTTGGTTTTTTATAAATACCTCGTTTCCAGTACAATTTTGTGAAAAATTTATTGATAATAATTTTGTAGAAAATAAAATTTCGTTAAAGAAATATGTATATAATTTATATTTTTTATCTCTATTACGTATCCAAACTCTAATCCACCAAAACCAGGCCAAAAATTGAAACTGAGGTTAGGTGTTTTAAACTTGGCATTCCTTGATTTTATTTTTCTTTAACAATTATTGTTCTAAGAACATATACGTTGACAACAATCGTCATGCCTAGCTATAAATATAGTAGATAGACTATTTCAGCATATCGGTCGCCATACATTCCCAATGGGAAGACCACTAAAATAGGCCAAGCCACTACATTTGTGCTCGCAGCTTGGTTTGACATGCCTATCAACGAACCCGCGCTCTTTGGTTTGCTGTCTACATGGAGTGTTTTAAAACAATTATATAGTGATAAAATAACTATTTTTAGTGGTAGTTTATTTGTTAAGTTAAATGTTATATTAAGCGTATAAATATGTATTATTTGTTTTATGTGTGTAACGATATGATAAGTTGTATAATTAAGATGTTTAAGTAGTACTTGGAAGGGAATGGCCGACAAAGATGTCGATGAGGTTCGCTATCCATCACATCGCCAACCCTTCGGTGGCGCAAAGAGGAGGACGGAACGTGATCAATGTCGAATTGGTACATGGAACATTAGAGGAGGAATGGAAAGAAAGATGAACGAACTGTGTGATACTATGGTGAGCAAATGTTTGGACGTACTTTGTATAACAGAGAGTATGAAAAAAGGTAGCGGTACAATGCAGCATAATGATAGGCTCGTCATTTGGTCTGGGAGACCAGATACGGAGAGGGCTTGTCAAGGTGTTGCAGCGCTACTGTCTCCCAGAATGATTGAATGTATGTTGCAGTATGAATGTGTAAGTCCGAGAATAATGTGGATCAGATTTAAAATCGGTTTGACAAGGGTGTTTCTTGTTATTTGCTACGCCCCTGTTAATTCTGAAAGCGATGAAGTGAAAGATGATTTTTGGACTGGTGTGAATGTTGTAATGAGACTAAAAAATATGAACGAAAGGATTATAATGGCAGGCGATTTGAATGGGTGGGTGGGAATTAGACGTGACGGATTTGATTCGGTCTTAGGTATGTTTGGGGATAAAAGAACGAATGACAACGGGAACAGAATGCTTGAAGTATGTTTAGAGTGGAACCTGTTTGTGTCGAATACTTTCTTCGATCATAAAGGTATCCACCAATATACGTGGGAAAGAGGAAATGAGAGGTCAATTATTGATTTTGTAGTAATTGACTCTAGGTTGAGAGCTGTTACCGAGGACACAAGAGTTTTCAGAGGGGCTGAGGTCGAAACTGACCACTTTCTTGTAGTGTCGAGAGTAAACCTCTTTCGCGGTTGGCGCTCTAAAGTGAAAACGGTACCAGCTCCGACAAGAGTCAAAATAGAAAAACTGCAAAACGATAATGTGAGAAGTAAGTATGTGAATTGTGCAGAGATAAGATTGAATGCGAAGGAAATGGATGGTCTAAGCATAGACGAAACATGGAACCACATAAAAGTGTGTCTTTGTGAATCTGCTAGGGAGGTTTGTGGAATAAGTACGCAAGGTAGGAAGAAAGGTGATGCATGGTGGGATGATGAGATTAAAGCACTGGTCTCAGAAAAGAAGAAAGCATGGTTGTGTCTGATTGCAGCTGGCAGTGCTTCCAGCGAAGAGAAGTATCGAGCGAAAGAAGTATATAAGGAATGTAAGAAAAAAGTAAGAGTTGGAGTGAAAGAACGAAAAAAACGCCTGGAAGAGGAAGAAGGAATGAAAATGACAAACCATTTCCAAGAAAACATTAAGTTGTTTTGGAAAGAAGTCAAAAGGTCCCGGAGTGGCCCAGAAAACGGAAGCATGAAAGTGATAAAATCAAAAGATGGAAAAATGTTGACGAATGAGGAAAAAATAAAAGAGAGATGGATGAATTATTTCGAGGAAGTCTTCGAAAGCGAAGTGAATGACAGTGATTCCAGTGGCGAATCAGATATGAATGACGATGGAGTGAATGTTACCGAAATTAGCATGGATGAGATAGAAAGCTCGATTAAATGTATGAAGAATGGTAAAGCTGTTGGGTTTGACAATATTGCTGCTGAATATTTTAAAGGAGGTAGCCGTGTAATTCTCACATGGTTGTGCAATCTTTTTAACCAATGTTTAAAGGAAGGTTACACGCCTTTAGATTGGAGAAGGGCTGTGATCATGCCATTATACAAAGGTAAAGGGTCACGTATGGAATGTGGGAATCATAGGGCTATTAGCCTGCTTAGTTCAGTTGGCAAGCTGTATGGTAGAATTTTGATTGAAAGAGTAAGAAAGGAAACAAAGGATAAAATATGGGATGTGCAAGGTGCTTTCATGAGTGGAAGGGGGTGCATGGACCAGATCTTCTCATTGCGTATGCTCACTGAGAAGTTTCTGGCAAAAAACCAGAAACTTTTCTGTGCCTTTGTAGATTTACAAAAAGCATACGACCGAGTCGACAGGAAAAAGCTATGGAAGGTGTTGTCCAAGTATGGAGTGAATAC
Source organism: Hesperophylax consimilis (assembly GCF_061612785.1). Lineage (NCBI taxonomy): Eukaryota > Metazoa > Arthropoda > Insecta > Trichoptera > Limnephilidae > Hesperophylax > Hesperophylax consimilis. The sequence continues at coordinate 27,576,044 of NC_142854.1, forward strand.
GAATCTGATTCAGGCAATTGCGTCTCTGTATGAGGGAAGCGTTGCATGTGTTAGGGTAAACGGTGGTTTTACGGGGTGGTTTGATATCACAAAAGGTGTTAAACAAGGCTGCGTAATGTCACCGTGGTTATTCAATCTATACATGGATAATTGTATGCAAGAATTGAAAGAGGTGGGATTGGGCGCGAATTTGAATAATTTTAAAGTATGTTGCCTGTTGTATGCTGATGATGCGGTGCTGATTGCTAATAGTATAGATGATCTACAGTCTCTCGTGTCTAGGATGAACGAAGTATGCATGAAGAATGAGTTAATGATGAATGTAAGTAAGTCTAAAGTAATGGTGTTTGAAAGAGAGAGTACGAAAACAGTGTGCAATATAATTGTGAATGGGGAATACTTGGAGCAGGTGGATGAGTTTGTGTATTTAGGAAGTATGTTTACGAGAGATGGGAAGGCTGACAGAGATATCGAAAGAAGGGTAAATGCAGGTAATTCCGTTAATGGAGGACTAAACGCCGTAGGCGCTAACAAAAAATTGTCCAAAGAAGCGAAGTTAGCAGTCCACAACGGAGTGCTGGTACCTACCTTGATGTATGGAAGTGAGGCATGGAACTGGCAAAGAAAGGATGAAAGTAGATTAAATGCTGTTGAAATGAGATCCCTGAGGCGTATGTGTGGTAAAACCATGTTTGATCGTGTGAGGAATGTGGAGATCCGCAAAGAGTGCAAGGCTGATGTAAGCGTAATGAGTAAGATTAAGAAAGGGACGCTTAGATGGTTTGGGCATGTAGAGCGAATGAGCGAAGATAGGAGTGTAAGGAGGATATATGATGCAAATGTGAATGGTAGCAGAAGTCGGGGACGCCCGAGGAAGACATGGCACGATCAAGTGAATCAGATACTCGAGTCGGGCCATGTCAAGAGTCAGAATAATAGAAGAGTATGTATGAGACGATGTATGAATGTGAATGAGGCAAGGAGTGTGTGCCAAGACCGAGTTGTTTGGCGGTCCGTCCTCTCTGCCTACCCCTGCGGGGAAACGGCGTGATGGTTAGTTAGTTAGTTAGTTAGTTAGTATCAACGTAATCACAACATACATTTAAGATTATTAATACAATTAAGATGATAAGGTACATAAAAAAGATAAAAAATTGGTATTTTCGTAAAATTAACATTTATTGACATTCTTTTCTTTATTAGTTAAGTTGTCAGCATAACAAAAAATAAAATTAATGGTAGATCAGTTTAGACAGAAGTACGAGCCCTTGACTATAATTTCTTACTTCTGGCCCTGAATAGCTTCTTCATCTGTCTTATCACCCAAATTTGTGGCGACTGGGTCATCATATTCCTGTCATCGTCATCAACGAAGGCTTCTACAGCATTCTCGCAGGAGTTGCCATTGCAATGAATGCAGAGTAGGGAACATTTCAAACCCGACTTTCTGCAGGTGCACTTTCCAGCGCAACCTTTTTTATATTGACATGATATGAAGTTCAGCAAGGCCTGAGGTGCAGCTTTCTTCAACATTGTTACTGGAGTAAGTAACCCAACAGCATCCTTTTTCCACCCCCATTCAGTCGGATCTTTATCGTGATCAAGCCAAGTCTGCACTTGCAAGTATGTTCTTGAAGCGTGTTGCTGGACTGCATCTTTGGTGGGTGGTAGCCTGGATAAATTGAATTTGTTCTTTTTTACTCCTTTGACGAAAATGATGTACCTTAAATTTTCCAAATTTGATTTCTCGTTGCCGCCATACAAAAGTGCAAATAGTTGTTCGGCAGCCAAAGTGATTGTTTCTGTCTTTGCTTTTGGGTCTTGAAATACACGAACAAGTTCATTCACTGAGTGGTTCTTGAGAAGAATATTACAAAATTTGTGTTTGCCTTTACCGAACGGAGCTCCAGTTGTATCGCTACCACTTATGGCATGAAGTAATAAAATGTTTTCAACTATTTCGATGTGTTTAAAACATTTTTTCGAGTACAACGCGTTAGAACTTTTTGGTAATATACGTTGAGAGGTGAGAGAGCTGTGAGGAGTAGGTACCAGCAGATCAATATCCTGACCAACGATTATGACTACATCATGTTGAGATGACAACGAATTTGCTGTGTTCACTAAGAGAACGTCAGGATGCTCTTCAGCTTGTACTGTCGTTATGTAGGATCGTGCAAATGAGGTTCTGAGTAGGGAAATAAAACGAGACTTGTTCTTCTCGTTTCCCAGAAACTTTTCCTGTGGCACTTGTGGGTGCATGCTTTCAAAAAACAAAACTTCAGCAGAAGTTGTAACTCTGGCACGCCGTGCTCTTTCCACCCCTTTAGTGCTTTTCTTTTCCATAGAATCTGGGTATCCATAGTGATTTTGCACATATCTGACATATTGCTGGGAAATTACTGAAAAAGGATGAGCACGAGCCCCATACAACTTTGTGCAGTAAATATCCTCCATCAATTACCTGTATTTTACTGCTTCCCAGTTCTGTATTATTTGGTAGAGGGTTTAATGATGAATAAAATATAGACTTCGTTCTTTTGCGCATGCCTTCTTCTGAGAAAAGAGACAATGGTACAGGAGAGAGTTCATATTGAAAATATTATTTAAGTTCACTTTCAGACTTTTTGGCAATACACATACGATGGAATAGCATTAATGGATCTATTGACATAGTCACACCCTGATTTTTGACACTGCTGGTCACCGCCAAGAGAAACTATTGCATCATACGTTTTAAGTGTAGGTTTCCAAAGTTCTTGTTGATAACTTTAGACGTAGCTAATTTCCCCATATTTTCAGCCATGTGACAAGTGACAATCACGTTTGTTTTAGGAAATGGTTCATGGCAAGCAAACCAATCAATGAGAGTTTGAACGTCTCGATCATCCCTCTTAATTCTTGCAGGCCTCATCTCTGCATGTTGCTCTGACGTTCCCGATTCAATCCCACAAAATGACTCGATACCCTCACAAATGTTATGCAGATAAACGAATCCAGCAGTCCAACGAAGGATGGAACTGTCTGTGATTCCCCGTCCTTGGGTCAAACCTCCAGATGTTTCATCGATCTCATCAGAGTTTGTTCGATGGTCATGTCAGACCAAATCCCTGACCAAAATTTATGAGACCGTCGGATCGTAAAGTAGCCCTCTTTTGTAAATCTTTCATACTCGATTGCACTGAATCATTTCGAACTGAACGCTGCTGTGACACTGACGCTGTCAAGCTCCGCTCCAGGCTCAAGACGTGATACGCGGCAACTGAAGGGAACCGGAGGGGAGGAGTAGAAGGGTGGGGGGTAGCCCTCCCCATACCGAAGTGCCCTCTAGTAAATTTATAGATGTTTGTATTTAAAAATGCAAAAAAAATCTAATAACGTGATAATAAACCGTGATAGATTTTCTGTGCGTACCTACTTGGATTTGTTTATTCTTTATATCGGTAAAAAACTATATAAACATAAAAACGGCACAGCTTTGTTTGAAATTTTATGTTCTACATAATTGGTATCAATAAAATTTTCATGAAATTCCACTGGAAACGAGGTATTTATAAAAAAACAAACTTAGTCGCGCAAAAAACTTGTTTTTTCAAAAATATACGCACCTTTACGACTTTCTACCTCGGTACCTATTAGAGATAGAAGAAATTTTTGTTAACCAAAATTGTAGGTTATTTTATGTTCTATTATACTTGTTAGGATACTTTAGCCTAAATTTGCATTGAAAATGAGATATTTGGGAAAAACTAGATTTTGGCCCGATTTCAGCCAGTTTTTTCAAAATGGCGGCGCGAGCACAGGTGCGCCAAGGTCGGAAAATCAGATTTTACATCAGGGGATCAGTTTATATAACATATAAAAAAATTGGGACTACCGGAATTACTTCGATCGCGACCCCCTTTTTGGCGCTAATTGCACTGGCCTATCAGTGGAGCCAGGGATACCATGAAATCCCTTCTCGGGGTCACTTGCGAGGCTGAACGGAGTGAGAAAGAGAAGGAGATGGGGAAGAGGAGGGCCAAACACTTCTTAAGCCATTTTAAACAATGTATGATTCTGAAGGAAAAAAAGCAAATAACATAAATTGACCTCCTTAAAAATATGAGTTCACATAAGTTCTCTTTTTATGAACGTCACTTTCGTTTTTGTGAATGAATACAAATCTTGGACGTGAAAATTAAGTCACTTCCTGAAATCCTATCCAGCTGAAACTAGGCAGATAGACTTGTTGTTGATGACAATGCATTCTATCAACTTTTGGTGGCAATCACGCATACAAACGTGGATATATACGCCGAAATTGGATGATATTACAGCAGAAATAAATGTCGCTAGCCCGGTTGCTCTCAGTTCCTAGGAAGGAAGATTCAATCCCCAGTCAATCCAAAATAAATAAATTCGAAAATTGAAAATGGATTTATTTTATCACTGTCAAAATGAAACAATAATATTTTAATAGAAAAGAAAGAAATAATGGTGAATTCCACGGTTTTTTCAGGTTACAAAATCATTTATCACTCTGCGAAACCTTTTATGAAATTTCCAATAGAATTACGTAACTTTTCCATCACTTTTCAGGTCCACTGATTCTATTACGTGAAACTTTTGCATTTAAAATGGAAACAGGGGGAAATTTTCTACAATGGCGTGACGACAATAATTCTGTTTTTTTAATGATACGTATTTGGTAGCTTGTTAAGTAGATTGTTGTATTTAAAATAATTATTCATTTGAGAAAGGTGAATTAACTTTCTTTGTTCAAGTTGTATTGTTGAGTTTCGATTTGAATTCATTAAATTTCATCACTTGTATACGGAATCAGTGAAACCATAGTTTTTACTTTTCTAGACGATTTTTTTTTTTTTTTAAAAAAGAAAGACAAACATTCCCGGGTTACGAATAACCCAAAAATGTTTGAAAATCTCCTACTACCATACTACGATGATTAGTAACTTTCCGTGGAATACCTCCAGAAACATTTGAGATTTTAGTAATACGTTCATCAAAAATAATTAAAATAAACCATTGGAAAGATTGTTTGTCTAGGTCTGCTAGGGCAAAGTCAACCGTAGATCTGTCTATTTAACAACCTATTGATTTTTAATGATTGGAAGTCAGATTCCCTTTGGGAGTATTGATTCAAATCCTACCGGCTGCGCCAGTTTGTTGTGATCATTCTGTTGAAATATAAATCAGGTTTTACAACAAGCACAGTGTCTATTTACTGAAATACTTTTTGTAAGAGTGACGAGTGTATAAACAGCCAGGTATATATACAAATAACTTATATATAATCAACTGAAGAACTAGCGATCTACCTTACCGACTAGTTGCATATTTTGTCACCAGAGCCATCTCTGTACAACGACGGAAACTAATATCTCTATTATCACAGTTGTCTTTCACCGGCTATTATCTCCACCCCATCAAAGCTGGAGTCAAGATTATATCTTAGAAGCTGAGTGTACTGTACAAAACCCGCAAATATTTTAAAATTGCACAACTGCTGACCCTGTAGGTAGAAATCGCAAGAGCACCTCACTGTTGAATTTGGCAGCCACCTCTGGTCTGGAGCCTTAAAATACCCGAAAAACACTTGACTCTGTGCAGAAACCGGCGGTCCTTTAGGTAGATTATCTATCTTACCAAACTGACTGCAATCTTCAGAGCACTGGCGTCAGGTAGGTATGCTGTTTTTGTTCTACCGGTAATAACATGGAAGATGCTCCGAGGAACAAGCGTCATTCATACATCCGGAATCTTTGACAATTTTCACATGAGAACGCTTCGTTTCTACGACTCGATTTTGAGCTCAACAACTAATCTGTGGATCATTTTGCCGACCTGTGTGTTTCCTCCCTCTCACAACCACAGGTCTTGTAGAGAAGCATAATCACAACCTTCCTCTCCACACAGCATACCCAATGAAACATAGGCCCTGAAAGAAAATATTTTACACGAGGCCTGCAGTGTGGAGCTATTGTAAAAAGGAGGTCCTGATGAAAATCATTTCCCTCATCTTTGGGAATGATGGGTGAAGAGTAAGAAATAAGGAAAGGAAGTTCTAGGAAGGAAAACAGTACGAGGGGTGGGTAAAAATTTGGGAGTCGGTGTGTCATGGAGTGATGTACTGATGGATCCATCCCTCCCACTGAGGTGCAGTTGGTACACTGCGAATATTCTTCACTCTTGTAATTACTACAATCGATATAATAAATTATTACAGCATCATTATGCATTCACCTCGCGTTCGTCGGCTAATCAACCACCAAATTACATCCCCCAATACTAAACCACCCCTAACTAGAATAATACCTATATTATATACACACACAGACTCACAGCCTTTCATCTCTTAATTCAACCCTTCATTGTGTATTGTTCTCTTACCAATTAATAATATGCCATGGCAATTTGAGGTTAGGGCGTATCATTTGGTTCAAAGATTAAGATATTGAGATGTTGTTAAGACTTTGTGATTGGATCAGGATGCTCAAAAATTAATTGAACTTTGCTAATTTGTAATTAAAAAAAGTTAGACGGAATAAAACATTTTATGTTTTTTCATCGAAGTTTTTGTTGATGCTGCTAATAGTTAAAAAATTACAGGTAATAAATTCTTAATTTTTAACCCAACAATATTTAAATTCCTCCTTCTTTTACTGACTTTTTATTTGAGTGCTGCACAAGAGATCCAACTGCTCACAACCGTTTGGAGCCGGTTAGGGTATATTGTGGTGCTGAATGTAGCAGGTAGAGGAAGGAGATGGGAGATGAAGGTAAGGATGTGTCTGGCTATTCTAATCTGGTCACCAAACACGACTAAAGTCACTTCAATCAACTTTTGATTCTGAATGGTGGTCTTACATTGTCACATATATACAAAGTTTAAAATAATATATATCACGTTCCAGAGTGGAAAATACTTTCAGTATTGCCCTGGTGTAAGACCACCATTTAAATTTGAAACGTTGCTCCAAATGGCTTTGGCCGTGTTTGGTGACAAGATTTGAAAAGCCAAGTACTTCCCCACCTTCCCCTTTCCATCTCCTTCTTCTCCCCACTACATTCACCCTCACAATATACCCCAATTGGGGATGTCATTTTCTCACTTGCTCCAGGCGGTTGGGAGCAACTGGGACTATTGTGCGATTTCACATAAAAAAAATTCTCATGACATTACGTGATATTATGATATAGGTCTGTGATATTAATAATAAAAAAAATATTACTAATCTGATACTTGAAGCTGTTAGATATTATGATATAGGTCTGTGATATTAATAATAAAAAAAATATTACTAATCTGATACTTGAAGCTGTTATAAGCATTTCTCGTACGTGGAAACGAACCCTCAGTTCTACAGATCCCAGTAGTTCCTACCCCTGCCAATCAGCCACAGGGGTTGTAGAGGTTCAGGGTTCGTAATCCACTTAGCTAACCTTTGGACAGAGAAGCTTTGAGTTCGAGACCAGCGAGCGGGGTGAAATTTAGGGGTTGAATATAAAGTCATGTTATGTTGCAGTGAGCACAGAACGTTTTCACATAAGCAGGTATTTCAAATTAAAATATTTGATTTATTATTATTATTTTTTCATATTTCTATATTTCAAAAGAGGTCTTGAGAAAAATAAATTCCTTCAGGGTGAATTTCATCTTTGGGGATGCTGGGTGGAGGATCTTTTTAAGGAGAGGAAGGAGGGGAAGTTTAAGGAAGGAATGCAAAGGGACGAAAGAGTTCTGCAGGAGATGCAGTTTAAGCTGCTAAGAAAACTTACTGATATAAAATACTGTTGATTTATTAAAAATATGTTCAAATTTTTAAATTAAAAATGGGACTGTAGGCCTAAAACGAATGAATTGAAAGAGTTCCTAATAGAGTATCAGTTAACGGCGAATGTTTTATGAGGACGGCGGAACACGTGTTCATACAAAATATCGTCGCATTCTGTAATTTAAAAACAAACATCTCCTAACCTTCTGGAGCCGATGGGACTATGGGATCCCCAATTGTGGTATATTGTGAGGCTGTAGGTATTGGGGAGGGGAAGGAAATTGGGAAGATGAATGTTGGAAAGTAACAGGCTTTTCAGATCTGGTCACTAAACACGGCCAAAGCCATTTCAAGCATTTAATTCTGAATGGTGGTCTTACACAAGGGTGATACTGAGAGTATCTTCCACTCTGGAACGTGCCGCTAATACCCATCGACCACGGAGATCGTCATGATATCTATTAGGAAAAGAACACGTGTTCTCGATATATTCTGAATGACATCAGGATGTTGGAATAATCTGTGTAGGTATCTTTAATATGGTGACCGGATAAATCATCAAAATGATTATTCATCACATCTTTAAAAAGTTGTATAAAGTCATGGAAAATGATGAAACAAAAACTTTATTAACATTTTTTTCATCGTTTTTAATGACTTTTTAGCATGGAACCCTTTAATATTGACAAACAAATTTATTATTATTTTAAATATTTTTTTATAAATTCATATAAGAGGCCTCGACGAAAAATATTTCCCTCTGCGTCAATGTCATTTTTGAGGATGCGTATTGAGGGTGTTTTTAGGAGAGGATGGAGTGAACATGAGTATTTCGAGAAGACCCATGCTGTAAGAGGCAGGAAACACAGAGACAGCCAAATAGTTCAACAGCCGAGCTGTTAAACTCAAGAACGAGTCGTATAGACGACCCGTTCTCATGTAACAAATTAGTGTTTACCGTGTACATATGCCGGATGCGCGTTTGGCTTTTTTCCCGACTATACACCGGTGTTCCAGGAATCAATGACGATAGCTCCTCGGAGCATCTTCGATTGAAATACAGGTATAACAAGGAAAGAATTTACACCCGATGCCAGTGCTCTAAATATTGAAATTTGATAAGATAGGGGAATCTATATCCTCACTGCGATCTCTTATTCTGAGGATTTCATTTAAATATTATTAATATTTAGTAGTATGGATAGTTTTTTATTATTTAATAAATGTTTACATGTTTCATTTTTTTAACTACCATACTAGGCTAATGCCAATGTTGTGGTAGTTATACATAGGTAGGTAGTTATAATATAAAGTATTTACAAATATTTTTGTTATTTGTTTTTGGGGTGTTATGCCGTGTTGCGCTAACTCCTTTAGCCAACGTTGCAGTGTCCATCAGGGCAGATGTTTAATTGATAGAATTTTTTTTGATTTTATGGATTCTTTCGTAATCCTCTAACTAGCTAGGGCTTATAACAATACCCTTTCATGTTTCTAGTACTAAGTACTGACTAGTACTGCGGCTTATTTGACCTTATTACTATTACCATCTGATGGTTGTATTTACTTGACTGATTTTATGTTACATTAATGAGTTTTATGAGGAAAAATTCTTAACTGGATAAGTGGTGAAAAGTGTGTTTAAGTACGTCTGTGCGATACCGTGTTGCCAGCTCATTACTCTACGAGCTGGTTTTAGAGTAAAATTTAAAATGGTTTTCTGCGTTTAGCTTTGGTGTAGCCGTCAATTACCGGATATCAAGAACTATTTACAAATAGTGTTTTTTCTGAAATAATTATACACGGTGTCCGGAAACTCGTAGTACAAGCGGGAAACTGGAGAATCTACACCACATGGGGAACCCAAAAAAACATAAAGTTTTTTGATTTGAGCATTTTCAAAAAAAAAAAAAAAAACAAAAAAAAAATCTTTTTCGGCTATTTTATGGTTAAAGTTTTTTCTGGTGTTTAGGGTTGAATAACAGATGTTTTAACCCTACAGAGCAGAAATATTTTATGATTACACGTTGATTGAAGGGTGATTTCAAAATAATGCTTCAAATCCGAGTTTCTTCATTTGTTTTACTTTCAAATAGTTTTAATTAGTTGGGTACTTTGATCTTCAGTAATAATTTATAAGAATTTGATTAAAAAAAAAAAAAAAAAAAAAAAAAATCAACTTCAAACTCGATTTACTCGATAACGAAAGCTCAAATAAAAAAAAAATATATTACAAAATCGACTCCAAATGTGATGTAGATTCACCAGTTTCCCGCTTGTACTACGAGTTTCCGGACACCCTGTATATATATTACAAGGTGTTTTTTTGTTCAGTTGAGTGGTTTCAGATTCAGTCTGTATTTAGTGTCAATATATTATATTCTATTTCTGATCTCCCTATGTTTTGAATCCAGCTTTCTTATTTTAGATTTAAATGTTACTAAATACTTTTGTTAATTTTGAATTAGAGTGGGATTTTGCTGTACAGTTTAGTACCATATTAAGGGAAGTTTTTTGCCCAAATTTTGTATGTTGTAGTTGCTTGTTGGATATGTTTTTGACCTTGAGATCTAGTGTTTCTCATATGTTTGTTAGTTATTATTTCTAGAGTTTTGTATATTTGAATGTAAAGGAGTATTATTTTAGAATAGAGTTGTTGTTCTTACATTGATTTGAACTCGTGTCCTCCAGATTCATAATCGAGGATTGTAACCACTCAACCATGGTGGCCGTCTTACCAAGGGTAATGGATTTTTACTTAGTGTCAGAAAAAAATCACTTCAAACAAAACGTTCTTACAAACCATCCAAGAATATGCAACCCTATTTATCTTTTCTGCTTGCATCTTGCAATATTTATTTTCCATCCCTTAAAAAAGACGCTAGGGTATGCACAAATCGTTTTCAATTTGCTCCCTTTGATCTGGCGCCACCCCTAAGTGAAACTGACATCAAGGATCTCAGAAGATATTTCAATGATTTTATTTAATCGATTAGGGTAAAATAAATAGTTGCATTTTATACTAATGAGTTTACTGAGATATTGAGATGGCGAAATAACAGTTTAGACTGCTAATTGAGTGGCTTCGATTCTCGGATACAATTCCGGAGGTAGCTGGTTCAAATCCCGGCGTGAACAAGTAATTTGTGTTACTTCACAATCTATTAATTTAAAACAACGTTTGTTATATTTGCGGCATGTTCCAGAATTGTAGAAACTTTCAGAAACGCCCTGGTGAAAAACGTCACTCAGAATCGAAACAATACTTTGAATTCTCAGTACCTTTTCTAAAATATTGGAAAAAGTACTAAAAAAACAACTTATGATGTACCTAGAAGATAATAACCTAATATCGAAATCTCAGTACGGTTTTAGAAAAAACTTGAGTACTGCCGACGCCATAGACGATATCATAAATACGATCACAAAAAGCTTAGACCAGGGAAATAAATCTTTGGCAATTTTTATAGACCTGCAAAAGGCCTTTGACACGATAGACCATAAAATCCTTTTCAAGAAACTTAAAACAATTGGGATGTCAAACACAACTCTAAATCTACTGATAAGTTACATGTCAGAACGTTCACAGTGTGTTAAAATTGATAAGTGTAAAAGTAAACCTCTCCCAATCAATTACGGTGTACCGCAAGGAAGTGTCCTAGGACCTTTATTATTTCTGATATATATAAATGATATCTGCAACTTACACACCAACGGAAAAATCATTAGTTTTGCCGACGACACTGTCATTTTATTTAATGAAAGTGATTGGATAACCACCTACAAAGAAGCTGAAAACGGGCTTATCCTTCTGCAAAAATGGCTTATGCAAAACTCACTCACACTTAATGTTAACAAAACTAAATATTTAACGTTTTCTATAACGGCTAGAGGACAACCAGCTGAGGATTATACTCTCAAATTACATGATTGTCAAGGAAAAAACGAAACGCAATCATGCCACTGCCCCACCATAACACACTCTAGAAGTATAAAATATCTCGGAATTGAAATTGATGAAAATCTTCGATGGGACTCCCACATAAATAGTATCACAAAGAAACTCACAAAGCTTATATACTACTTTAGAAATATACGCAATATACTAAGTATAAATGATTTATATAAGGTATACTATGCTCTCTGTCAATCACGCATAGAATATGGGATTATTGGATGGGGATCTGCCTCAAACATCCACATGAAGCAGCTTATTAAAACTCAAAAAGCAATAATAAAAATAATCCTTAAAGTACCCATAAGAACTCCATCAAAAGACATTTTTAAAAATTTTAAAGTGTTCAGTATAATAAAACTATACTCAAAAAATGCTCTAATCAAATTTACAGAAAAATATGAGTACCCTGCTGACCAACACAACTATATTACAAGGAAGAAATCCTCAAAACTATTGAACATCCCAAAATTAAATACGTCTTTTGGCCAGAAAAATCATCATTTCCATGCTACAAAACTATATAATGCCCTCCCAATTGAACTCAAAAACACAACGGAGACACAAAAATTTAAAAACGACATCAAATTATGGCTAAGTAAACATGAAGATGAGGAAATCAATAAAATTATGAACTGAACAAATGTGAAGACAATTTTTTAAATTTTTTTTGTAGAAATTAACAAGGAAATCACGATCTACACCTATACAAAAACCTACAGTCCGCCTCGGAACAGGAATACCTAGTGAGGAGGACTGCGAATAATATACTTAACTTTGTAATTATAATTGTCGTTAATAAAAAAAAATAAAAAATAAATTGTACTTACTGTTCGGGTATACAGACGATTATAATAATATACTCCCTACCTTCCCGTTCTATAACCTTGTTACCAGGAGACGGAAAGTACCTTCAGTACCACTTCTGCCGCGCTACTGATAACAGGTTGTTAGGTTGTAATTCCGGGCTAAGTGTCTAAATACGTGGTAGAGTTTTTTCGTGCTGGCAGAGAAAGAAACTCTTAGAAAATTACATTATACAGGCTTTAAATCGACTCCGTATCTCATTACAGTGCAGAGATAATTCATTAAGTCTTTCACGATGAATGGTATACGAATAAATTAAAAATGTTTTTTTTTTTAATTTTCACTGTAATTTTCGTTTCTGACGTGAAATAACAAATTCAAAGCATGCTGTACGCAAGCAATGAATCTGTACGAGTAATGTGTTAACCATAATATAATAATTAACGATTATGTTTTCACAATTAGTTTTCCCTAGTTTTTTTCTCTTACTAAGTTCATTTTATCTTATTGGCCATCATTTTCCCCGTGACGTATTGGCTTCCGGAAATATATATCACTGTCAATCTTGGACAGGAAACGCGAGGCGCAGGCGGGGGGGTGCACTTCCGGTCTCCCCAAGGAACCGGAAGTGCAATTAAGGATGTAGTAGGGGGCGCAGAATGGAATTACTACATCAGGTTGCTGATTTAAGACGTAATATCGTTATAAGGAGACCTACAAGTAATTAAAAGCATCTGGTCGGAGGTTATCTGTGATCAGGGAACTACTGTATCAACTACACTCGAACCAGTTACCAATAAGAAATCAATTTCGACATGGTGTTTGGTGACCAGATCTGAGTACTGCACTTACACACATTACTATTCCTCCATATTTTTATCTGAGTACCGCACAAGAGTCCCAACTGCTACCGACTGTCTGGAACCAGTTAGAGTATGTTTTGAGGCAGAAGTTGGTGTGGAGTGCAAGGAGATGAAGGAGAGGCAGGTGAGGAAGTACCTGGCTATTCGGATCTGGTCCCAAACACGCCATTTAAAGCAAAGTTTTGATGATAAATTGTCGTCTTTCATCAGAACTATACTAAAAGTGCAATCCCATTTTTTTTCTGAGCAAAAAGTTAAAAGAATAGAAATAATTCAGAACAGAGATATGAGGTCTATATCGTGCTGTAGCAGATATACTAGGATAACAAAAAATTCAACGCCAACATTATATTGTAAGTGTGTGGCATAGTAAGTCTGTAATACCCTAGTATTTATATATTAAGTTTTTTTTTTTAAATGTGACCAGAATATTTGTCAAAAATGTGAGCAAAACAATATTTATTACAAACTAACTGAACAGATAGATAGATAGTGTCAGTCTGTGCAGATAGAGAAACAATAGCGCGTGTTGCTTAGACGTCCAACAGATGGCGTTGATTAAAAAAAACGTATTTTTACCTCTCGCTGGTGACACCCATATAATATAGTTATTCAAAAACACACACACGTATTTAAATACAACGTTTTGCCAAAATTTCAAAGTTAAGATTTTGAACAAACGAACAATAAAATTTTTATTCATATTGAATTATTTATTTATTAATTTACGCCAGTCGGGCTTTTAAATAAAAAAAGTATAATTAATTACATCACATAGTTAATTAAAATCAACATAATAACAATAATAAAATAATTATTAATATCTGTCAAAGAGTTAATTTATAAAAATGCAATAATCAGTAATTTTAAATACATGTAGGATTACGGAAGATTTTTTAAATATTTAAATTGACGGATCAGTGTGATTTATAGGTCCAGTTAGGAGTTCTACCGAGCCAAACCCTCTGATATGAAAATATCTGGAGTCGTTGAATTATTTTCCCATTTGATCTCTGGTGAGTTGACGTGTTGTTCTTGTATTTTTTGTATTTATTATGCTTATATAATGCACTTGCATAATGTTGATTGACTAGATGATCATTCGTGGAAAAGTGTGTTGAAGGGTTTAGTTTTTCTTGTGGGGAAGGTTTAACCCAGACATAAAGTCGAAAAAAAATGATTTAAATAATAAATATTCTCATAATTATTTTAAAGTATATTCCACTCTTTGAATATATTTTTTAAATTGTCGAACTGTGAAAAAACACAAAATAATAAAACTCAGAATAAGAACCCACGACCTCCGAATTCGTAGCCAAGGTATGTAAGTACTCAAACCATTATCATATTTAATTATTGATCGAAAACCGTGCAGAAGAAATTTTTTATTTTTATTATTTTTTATTTTTTTATTTATTGAAACATATAAACAAGGTTACAATTTTTTTAACAATATAAACACCAATATATCAATCACTCTCCTAATAAAGCAGCTGCTTGTGTTTAGGAGAGGACAACAAAAATATTTTTACATTTGTTTAAATTAAACAAAAAATATTAGTAATAAAACAAAAAATAACACAAAAATAACAATAAAAGTAATAAAAATATAGGTTAGTTAATAAATGATTCAAAGAATTTAAAAGGCAAAAACATATTTCTAAACAATAAGTAAAGTTATGAGGTGGTACAAGAGTATTTTAATTTAATTTTTTTTTTATATTTTTCGTAGTTTTCTTCCGATCGTATATCAAGGGGTAATTTATTAAATAATTTTACACCCTTGAATATATAGTGATGTTGTGCTGTTGTGGTTCGTGCTAGTGGCACGGTTAGTCCTCCAACAGATATTATTCTTTTGCTAATATTCAATTGTGGTAAATTATTTTTACTAAAGAAATCTTTATGTATTTGTAGAAGTGCAATTTTGTCATAAATTTTTGTAAGTGGGGGAACCGGGAAATCTTGAAAAACATTTATAGTTGGGTGGTAATATGGCTTAAGATGATTTTTATTAGTATTTTTTGAATAGTTTCCAGTGGGAGTAGGGATGATTTATATGCACCCCCCCAAGCCACGATTCCATATTGTAGGACAGAGTGCGCCAATGCATAATAAATATCTGTTAGTATTTTTAATGATACAATATTTCTTAGTCTAAAAAATATATAGATTAGTTTTCTCATTCTGTCTACTCTGGAATTTATTTGACTTTTCCATTTAATGTTATTATCAATAATTATTCCAAGATATTTTATTTCTTTTTTACTACTAATGTTTATACAGTTTGAATTACAGGGTGCGAATTTAAGGAGGCAATTTCTTTCGTGAATTTTTATGTTTAGATTTACATTTGAGTTATTCCCTGTTAGGCTATAAGGTATAAAATGGGTTTTTTCGACATTCAGTGTCAATAAATTTTCGTCAAACCATAGTTTAACGATATTTATTGCATTATTAGCTGATACTACGACCTCATTCCATGAATTTCCTTCAATAGTTATAACTGTATCATCTGCGTAAGATATGATGTTTCCAATGATTGGGAGTTGAAAAAGTTCATTAACATATAATATAAAAAGTAAAGGTCCTAAAACAGTTCCTTGTGGAATTCCAAAATCTATATTTTCCTTTTCACTTAATTCGTTGTTTACTTTAACCTGTTGAGTTCTTTGATAGAGATAACTTTTTAACCATGTTTTAGCTTTGCCAGTAATTCCTATATTATTTACTTTATTAATTAATTTTGAATGTGAGACACTATCAAAAGCTTTACTGGGGTCAATGAATATACTTAAGCATTTTTTGCCTCTATCTAATGTTTTGTAGATAAGCTTAGTTAATTCTGCAATTGCGTCTTGTGTGCTAAGTTTATCTCTAAAACCGTATTGACTAGGGTTAATACTTTTTTAGTTATCTGTATAATCAGTAATTTGTTTTTTTTATTACTTTTTCGTGTATTTTTGCAATGTTGGATAATAAGGATATTGGGCGGTAATTGTTTACTTCTTTTGGATCTCCGGATTTATATACTGGGATTATAATGGCTTTTTTGTAGTTAGACGGGAATATTCCGTATTTATTACTAATATTAATTATATGCGTAATCGGTTTGGTTAGAAAATTGCAGTATTTTTTCAAGATTTCTGTAGTTATACCGTCGTATCCTGGCGCACTACCATTTTTAAGTGATTGTATTATGTTTTCAATATTTTTTTCTGAAGTCGGTTTAAAAATTAAAAGATTGCTATTTGTTATTTTATCTTCATGTATGTCATCAGGTTGATAATTTTGGTCAATTTTATATGCAAGTTTTTGACCAACGGTAGCGAAAAATTTGTTGAAAATATTTGCGCACATTTTTGGTTCACGGATAGCATTTATTTTAGTTCCATTATTGTTTATGACATTTATTGTAGACTTATTTTTATTATTTTTATTCATTATTTCATTTATAGTGTTCCATGTTTTTTTAGGGTTTTCTTTTGTGAGGATTATTTTCTCCCTGTAATATTTTTCTTTTGTGTCTTTGATAATTTTAATGAGTTTGTTCCGGAATATTTTGTATTCGTTTTTTACTTGGCTATTGGTAGGGTTTTTTTTTGTGTCTATGAAAAGTTTTTCTTTTTTCCGGATAGATATGAGTAATCCTTGCGTAATCCATGGTTTGATTTGCCTTAATTTAGAACTTGGTTGATTATTTATAAAGGTTGTACAGTCTGCGATATGAGCATTTAAAGTTTCTTCAAAGAAGTTTGCGCACATGTCTGGGTTTTGGCAATTTAGTATTGAGGACCAAGATTCGTTACTTAATTTATTGTTTAATTTTACATCGTTCAATTTGGAAATTATGTTAATATTTTTTCTAGAGTCATTTAATCCTAAGTTTTTATTGAAATCATAAATAAAAATATTTGTATGGTGATCTGTTATATCATTTTTCCATATAATAGATTTAATTTTTTCTGTGTGTTTAATATTGCTCCATATGTGGTCCAGGCATGATGGCGATTGGTTTGCAAATTCTCTTGTGAAATTATTTACACATGATATAAAGTTCATTTCATTCATAGCATTTATATAATCTAATTTATTTTTACAGTGGTTATTAGGACCAATATTAATATTTAAATCACCTATTACGATACAATTTAGATGGTTTTTGTTACATAGTATTTTTTTTAATTCTTCTATAAATAAAGGTACATCAGAACTGTGTGTTCGATATATTGCGATTATATTGAATGGCATATTATTTAAAACAAAATTTAATGACAAACAGTTTGCTTTGCATATGTGTATTTCGGTAATATTGATATCAGTAAATTTTTCTTTAGCGTATACTACAATTCCACTATTTTTATTAATCTGATAATTTGTATTGTAATTTTTGTAGTTTGGGATGATTGGTATATTTATGTTTGCATGTATGTGCGCCTCGGATAGTATTATGAAATCTGGCTGTGAACATAATGTATTTAGGGATACCAAAAGTTCATCCATGTTTTTATTTATACTTCTAATGTTTAGGTGCAAGATTGTTAGTCTATTTATTATATTGTCATAGATCTTATTGCATTCACTGGCTGCTTCACATACGTATTCTTCTATATTTAGATTTTTATCAATTTCGCTTTAGTTAAAATTTTCCATTGTATTTATTTAGGTGTGATAAAATATGTATATAAAATTCTACGAGTAAATGAATAAGTAATAATGCTCATAATTAGTGTAACACTATTCTTGCTCGATTTCAGTTCATATCTAAAATTGAAGGTTTTGATTTTTTCTATAAGATTTATTTTATGTTTAGATAATACTCGGAGACATAGTGAGTGTTTGTTTAATTGACAGCAATAATTAATTTGATTCGTTCTTCTTTTTATAATAATTACAATAAAAAATAGCGTTTGGAAGAATATATCAATAGTACAAGTGAACATATAGTGTAGAGATTTATTGCCTATAGAATATTGGCAGCATGATATATGGGTTAGTAATGTATATAATAATAATTTTGACAAATTAATATATCTATAATTAGACTTTAGTATTCTGTAATTTACTAGCATTCGATAAATGCAGTTGTGGATTGTTATTGTATTTTCTATTTTCTGGTAGGAATATACAAATGTAGAACGTAGATGTAATGAATTGTAAAAATAAACATAAAAGTGTATTAAGTAGAGATGTGTTATCATGAAGAAAATATTTAGGTTTTTTATCTTCAATATAGAGAATGATTTAAATTTTTTGGTTTTAAATACATATATCCTGACTTTAAAGTATGTAGAGTGATGAAAGATTTGTCGGTTTTTTAATGTATAGACTATATTATTATTATTTTTTATAGCTTGTGGATATTCAAAAGTACATGCATATTTGTAAGACATTGAGAATAGATATGAAATATTTTTATAGACATCTTTAAAATTTATAACAATATTCCAGTTTTTGTTCCGTGAGAGCAAGTATTTTTTTGTAATATTGACAGTTCGTTTGATTATGGACATTTTTTTTTTAATTGTTAGTATCATTTTTGAATATTTCTTAGAATTTTCAGTTTTAATAGTAAGTATACTTGTTTTATATCCTGGAGATTGATAGGGAACATCATGTTTTTTTAAAGAATATATCATAGCATTATTAATTTTGTTAGTTTTTAAAATTTTGAAAGTGCAGGTACATGCATAATATATTGACAATAAACATGAGTTACTATGAAAAATATACCTTGAATCCAAATTAGTATTCAATTTTCTGTTGTGCGAATGCCAGCATTTTTTTATAATATAAACAGTTGGTTTTATCATTCGCATTATGATTGGTAGGAAATGACAGTTGAAACCTGTCATTTTGAAAAGTGCAGTTTACACACCTCGGTTGATTTGTTGAGGCACATTCTTTGAACAAGTGAGCAGCTCCACAGTGCGAGCAGGAAGGCGAATTGTTTTTCTCTTTCTGGTTGCAGTTTCTTGATGTATGTCCGTAACGTAGACAGAAGTAGCATTGTATTACTGGGCAGGCGTCGCCAACCGTAACTCGCTGGTAGCCAATGTTTATTTTTTCTTTATTTAATAGAATCTTCCTGGTTGTGCTGTCTACTTCTACTATGTAGTTAGCGGTGTCATTGTATTTGTTTTTAATTATTGCTTTTATGTTAAAAATAGAATTTTTTTCTGTTTCTTGCGTTACAATTTTGATATCCTCATTTTTGTTCAAGATATCGTCAGTAAAATCTTCTTTGATAAAGTCGTTGAAAATTCCCTTGAATATCATTGTTGGTTTTTTCTTTGTTAATTCTTTGCAGTCAATATCAGGTAGATCTTTAGTAATTAAAGTTTGTAGTTTTTTAGCGTCTTCTTTATTAACACAATCGATAACAATTCGATTTTGGGAGATTTTTTTAATGCCTTCAATGCATATTCCTAATTGGCTGGTTTTAAAGTGCCTTTGAATTTTATTTTGTATTTCTGTTGATGTATCTTTATTTTTTGGAGTAATTAAGATACTGTACTTGTTTTTTATATATTTTTGTTTTTTTATATCAGCAGGTTGATTATTCTCCAGAAAGCCCATTTTGGTAGCAACAAGGCTTATTTTCCTTAGCAGTTCTGTGAGTTTTGGTGACAATTTCCCCATTTGTTCTTTTGTAAACTTATTGCTTGGGTCCATTATAGTATTTTGTAAGGAATTTATAATTTGGTTTGCCGCAGAGATGAAAGAAAAGGTGTCACTGGTGTCCATGGTACTGCTAATTAAATTTATAGGTACCTAACCTAATTAAATAGGTACCTAATCTAATTAAATTTATTTTTTTATTTTTCATAGGTACAGTAAGGTCCGAATATTTTATTATCTGCCATTTGATACAATTAGGGCAGGTACAGATCCACTCTAGGAGATTATTTCACCTGAGAATTCCCTACAAGGAACTAATTGAGATGTGTTATTATTCGCTGCAGAGTTGGATGCTGTAACAAACATAACGACTGTGATAGTAATAATCAATTAACAAACATTTAAAAATATTCTTAAAATATATTGAACTGGTTAACAACTTAGATTAACTCATTTAGTTTTGGGAAAACATTATTAAATATATATTGAACTGGTTAACCCGTTGGATTAGTTCATTCAGTTTTGGGAAAACATTATTTAAACTATATTGAACTGGTTAACCCCTGAGATTAATTCATTCAGTTTGGGGAAAACATTCTAAAATATATATTGAACTGGTTAACCCGTTAGATTAATTCATTCAGTTTTGGGAAAATATTATTAAAACTATATTGAACTGGTTAACCCCTGAGATGAATTCATTCAGTTTGGGGAAAACACTATTAAAAAATATATTGAACTCGTTAACCCCTTACATTAATTCATTCGGTTTTGGGAAAATTATTCAATTTGTTTACTTTTGGAAACTGCTCATAACTAATGTTAATAACTAGGTCCCAATGGTCGAGTGGTTAAGACGCAGTCCTGGTCCGAGAACAGATTCTGGGTTCAAGTCCTAGTTGTGCCTGTTACATTTTTTTATTTTCTATGTCTAGATTTATTAGTATTATCTTCTTCAATGATGAAAAAAATATAATTTTCTAATAAAATGTGCGCTTTTTGGTAATCAGTATTTTGAGTTCACTATTTAGACGAAAACACGAGACGAGAGATTAGCCAAAAATTATATATTTAATTTATAATTATTTTTTTTATTTTTTTTATTTATTATTATTTTTATTTATTAGATTTATTATATAAGTACATTTTTGTTTATTTGTTACAATATAAGATAAAATATTTCAGGACCCCTCTTCCATAGAAGCATTAGCTTGTGGCTGGAAGAGGAGTGTACATTGTTTTATTGCAATAAGTATGTAATTAAAAATAAAATGATTTTAAACTTATTTAAATGAAGTGAGTTATTTTTCATGAAGTGAGTTATTCTTAAGATTAATTCAATTGGAAACATTTTTATTTTTTGTGAGTTTGTCTTTAAAATATTTTTTACAGTGTTTATTATTTTGATGTTATCATTAATGTTTCTAATTTCTTCAGGTAGTCGATTGAAAAAAATTCTTGCCCGGTAAGTGTAATAATTTTGTGCAAAGGAAGTGTTTAATTTTGGGCATGGAAAAATATATTTAAGTCTAGTACGGTTTTCAGTTAGAAATTGATACTTGTCTTTTTCTTTTATGATTTGAATTAGTGCATTTTTAATATAAAGATCTTTAAATGAAGGCACTTGAAATTCTTCGAATAATCGATCCGTTGGGTAATCGGAAGGTTTTCGTAATATTATTTTAATTATAATTAAAATTAATTAAAATTGAACATCACTTATCAAAACAGTTTTTAGTTTTCGGATACTTTCAAAATTATTAATTTGGATTTTATTGCAAAGCGGAAATACGCACAAATTCTCCGACCTTATGGCATAGTCTTTAAGAAATATAACAGTCACTATGCAAGAGGTCTGAGAGGTTAAATCATAGATAGTATAATATTATACCGTTCAAGCCTCGGAAGGACAATACTAGACACATACATCATATTCTATTAGAGGCTCTGAAGGACAGAGATGACCAGGACGTCCGTACATATTCTATTAGAGGCTCTGAAGAACAGAGATGACCAGGACGTCCGTACATATTCTATTAGAGGCTCTGAAGAACAGAGATGACCAGGACGTCCGTACATATTCTATTAGAGGCTCTGAAGAACAGAGATGACCAGGACGTCCGTACATATTCTATTAGAGGCTCTGAAGGACAGAGATGACCAGAACCTCCGTACATATTCTATTAGAGGCTCTGAAGAACAGAGATGACCAGGACGTCTGTACATATTCTATTAGAGGCTCTGAAGGACAGAGATGACCAGGACGTCCGTACATATTCTATTAGAGGCTCTGAAGAACAGAGATGACCAGGACGTCTGTACATATTCTATTAGAGGCTCTGAAGGACAGAGATGACCAGGACGTCCGTACATATTCTATTAGAGGCTCTGAAGAACAGAGATGACCAGGACGTCCGTACATATTATATTAGAGGCTCTGAAGGACAGAGAGGACTGGGACGTCCGTACATAACTCGGAGGGACAATACTAGCCACAAACATCATATTATTCCATAAGAACCTGTGAAGGTCAGATCTGACCGGGGAGTCCGGCGAAATTAACCGACTTCCCGACATTCGATCTAGCTTAAACTCGGCAAAAAGACTCGTTATCGATGACAATGCATTCTTTCAACTTTTGGTAGCAGTCACACATACACACGCTGACATATGCGCATTTCTGTGAAATTTGATGATATAACAGCAGTTAAAATTCGAAATTAATGTCGGTTCTACTCAAATGGGATTTGGCTAAGTTGTTAGCGCGGTTGACTTCAGTCCCTGGGGAGGAAGGTTCAATCCTTAGTCAAACATTATTTTAAATACATCTATTAATAAAACTAGATATACAATAGTAAAAAAATGTTTTTTGTTGCTTTTTTTCTATAATGCGAATATTTGTGATTTTTTCGTCGTTGGAAAGAGACATAATTTTGGTTCTCAATTTGTCTATAATATTTAAACTTGATTCCATTGGTACAAAAACCCGAAAAACTATCACTGTACGAAAAAGAGAAGTGTCAGTTTTCTGACTAATTCCACACACAAAAGGAATATGTTTTATAAGTATTGAATGCTTTCAAAATTATAGACGTTTTGAGTCAAGATGCTTCGGTAAGTTTTTTTTATCGACATTTTCATGTTGGATATAAAATTACTCACAACTGCATAACCAACACCTCTGCCAAATGCGTCTGCCCACCAGTTGCGTGGCGGGCCGGATCGGGAGAGGCTAGTTGAGGGATACCTTTTGACATCAGCCGGACTTTATCGACCCAATGCCTTGTCTCCTTAATAACTTATCCCCTATCCCCCTTACCCCTCATAACTTATTTCCTTCCCAGAACTTCCTCCCCTTTCTTTCAGGGCCTCCTGTGTGGAGGTGTTTTAAGATCTGGTCACCAAACACGGTTAAATCCATTTCAAGCAACGTTCCGATTCTTAAGGCAAACCTTAATGCCAAATCACTATTTTGATTAATCTTTATAACGAATTGGTGTACATTATGAATACCAAAAAATATACTTTAGATAAATTGAAGGTTTTACTATCGTTTCGATTGGCTTGAGTAGAATACAAATAAAATAATAAATTACACAAACAAAATATAAATATAAACTACTAAAAAAAATATTTTTTCAATGAAGTATGAACGCGTAAATGAAACAACTTAAAAAAATACAGTATTATAGCTAAGAATATCTGTGACAGTTTCACTTGATTTACTTTTTTGCTGTCTTATAAAATTATTTACAAAATAAATAAAAAACAGTTTTGTGCTTGAAATCGAACGTTTCTAGACTCCGTTCGTCAAGCGATTTTAATGCCTATTACCTACAATATAAGGTATAACAAGAATATACACATTTTTGGCTTGTAGCTATCTCTTTACGTTGGTAAAGTATCTTCCGCTGTGCTACCTTTATTCTGAATAGTATTAGTTAATATTTGTAAGTGTGTTTGTCCTTCTGCCCACCTTGTCGGGAGTTAGGAGAGGCTGCACAGATCAATGAGTTAGTTGAACTAACTCTCGGTGACAGATTCGATGCATTTATAATTTTTCTCGTTAGTCGCTAACGTCACTAACTGTCTGCCGGATAACCCCTTAGCTTTTATCCACTGTAGGTGCTGAAACTACCCTTATTTATTTAATAAATAGAATGAAATGAAGTATATTGTATGATGGGGGATGAATCAAAGATAACTATCTGAATTAATGCAACAAGATGACGACTTTATGAGGATCGGGGTAATAGTTATACACTATGCACGGAAACTATAAACATGGACAAACTTGCTAATCTAAATCACTTAGAGTCGATTTTGTGGTAAAACTTATTTTTTATTGATTTTCGTTTTCGGGTAAATTTTTTGGGTTATATATGAAAAAGAGGGTGTTAATTTCAGCTATTTACTGTCATTTTAATACGTGGAAGCATATAGCCATGTTTTACAACCCTTTAGTTTACAAAAAAGAAAAAAATATTCAAAACGTTTTTTGGGTACTCTATGACTTGATGTAAATACACCAGTTTAGCATTAATTTTTTTTAAATTAAAGTTTTTGATATTTATTTATTTATTTTTTATAATTCACTACATTATATGCAAGGAAGCTTTTGACTGTCCAACTAGAAAGGTTTCCCGGTTTAGGACAGTAAAATTATCCTAGAGGAATACAGGATTTAAGAATAGAGAAAATAAGTATGTAAAAGCGAAGATACAACTAGGCGTTCATGATAAATAATTATCAGATTACATTTTTTAGTAATATTTCGGAATCAGTTCTGCCTAGATCTTATAAGCATTTTGTTATTTTTACCGAAGGATGACAATTCACACAGTTTCAGTTTCCAATAAGAGGTGTTATTTTGAATAACCCGCTATTTCGGTAGATGTTACTTTTGAAGCTGTCATTTTTTGACATTTGACAAGTAGAAACTACGCCATTAATAAAAACGGAACGGTACATGCTTCAACAACGCATTGAAATTATTAAAATTCATTTGAGTGATGACGCCCATTTCCACCTCGGTGGCTTCGTCAACAAGCATAATTGTCGCATCTGGAGCTCGTAAAACCCAAGAATTATTGTTGAAAAGCCTCTCTATCTTCAACGTGTGACTGTTTGGTGCGGTTTATGGTCCGGCGGAGTCATTGGACCTTATTTTTTCGAAAATGAGGCTGGAGCAACAGTTACGGTGAATGAATCGCGTTATCGAGAGATGATTAATGATTTTTTATGGCCGGAATTGGATGGTATTGATCTGGAGAACGTTTACTTTCAACAAGACGGCGCTATGTGCCACACAAGCAACGAAACCATTGATATTTTACGATTGAATTTTTTTTTTTTTTTAATTATTTTAATATAGATCATAGTTACATTAATACATACATTTTTTTGCAAAATATAATATTTAGGTACATTATTGGTCATGTATACCGTATCAGAAAAGAGGAGCTCTTGTGCCTGATAAGGGAGCCACGATTCTTACTTCAGTGATTCAATGTTATGTGTAAAATATAAATATAATATATCCATATATTTTTTTAA
Organism: Hesperophylax consimilis; assembly: GCF_061612785.1. Classification (NCBI taxonomy): domain Eukaryota; kingdom Metazoa; phylum Arthropoda; class Insecta; order Trichoptera; family Limnephilidae; genus Hesperophylax; species Hesperophylax consimilis. The sequence continues at coordinate 27,601,624 of NC_142854.1, forward strand.
TATAAGTTTTTTTTGAAAAAAAGTTTGATTTTATTGATTTGTTCTTGTTGGTTCGTAATACAGCGCAATTCGGAAGGGAGATTATTGTAGTTTTTTATGGCTTGGTAAATATAATGGTTTTGCATTTGAGTTGTTTTACAGATTGGCGTAATAAATTGATTTCCATTTCTCATCAGTTTGTAAAATTCTTGATATTCTGTGTTATTTTTTTCTTTACACATTTTTATAATTGAAGTTTGCTTAAATATATCATCAATATTTGGTACTGGAAACATTTTAAAAAGCAATTTTGTTGGGAAAGTAGAGTTTTTTTTAAGTATTACCTTTATAATAATTTTTTGCGAGACTTTTACTGAGTTTAGGTTGTTTTTATAAGATCCTCCCCAACCTATGATTCCGTAAATAAGCAGGGAGTGGACAAGAGCATAATATACATTTTTTAGTATTTTCACATTTAAAATATTTCTTAACCTAACAAATATATATATACATTTCCTTATTCTCTTTACTAACTCCGTAATATGGCTTTTCCATTTCAAATTTTCATCGATGATCACACCAAGATATTTAATTTCAGAAGAAGAGTTGATTACAGTACAAATAGGATTAAGTAGTTTACAGTTGACATTGTCACAATTTTCATCATGGATTATGATATTTACTTTGTGTTTACGTATTTTTTGTAGTGAAAATAATACATATGTTGTTTTTTTGGCATTAAGTGTGAGTAGGTTATTATCAAACCATGATTTTAAGATATTAATACATTCATTTGCAAGTTTGTTAACTAGTTCCCATGTTTGACCTTTTATTAATAAAACAGTATCATCAGCATAAGAGATTAATTCACCTTTGATTTTCTGTTGGAAAATGTCATTTACATACATTAGAAATAGTAATGGTCCGAGGACCGTGCCTTGAGGAATGCCAAATGTACTTGTTAGTGGTGTACTAAAGGTTTGGTTTAATTTTACAATTTGAGGTCTCTCTGTTAAGTAGCTTTCTATCCATTTAAGAGCTAAGTGGTCAATGCCATATCAAAATAACACCTCTTATTGGAAAACCCTGTATTTTAGGACTGAGATATGAGAATAGTTTTTGATAAGCCGCTCTAATATACTACGTACTAATTATTATTTTTTGTTTTTACAGACATTTGAACTATATTGAGTTATATTAAATCTCAATGATCCGGCTGGCAACATCGCGAAGTGGGTAAAGGAGAAAAACAGGCCTTAAAGAGGAACGACAACGTGATAGTTCGTTTAAATATGAGCCGAATATGATAAAAATCAGATCTGCGACCACTCCAGAAGTCGTGGGTTTAAAATCCCGGCATGCGCAAGCTAATTTTATTGTATTATTATGTGTTATTTCACATTTAACCCCACAAACCTCTGGCATATTCTCAGAGATGGTCAGATGGTCTGAGATTTCCGCTTTGAAATTAAACCCAAATAAAGGGAATATTTCTAAATGTAACCGAAAACTTAATAATAATAACTACTAACGAAAAAATCGTTATTACAAAATGTATTATTAGAAATAAAAACATAATTTTTGAGGTATTAAAATTATGAAAACAAACCTAAAAAAATTGGTTTGCATTTACCTTACGGTTTTTGTTACCAAAACTACTGATAACCAAAAAAATAAAAACACACACATTTTAATGGAGCAATGTTTTACAAACTTTATTGTCACCAAACTTTTTTGTTGTTTCATTTCATATAAATTAATATTCGCGAAGTTTCATAATTTTTTCTCAAATTATAGTTGGAACCATTGGTTTCATAGACGTGTACATTTTAATTCTACTGTGGTTAGCTTTTAGATTTGACTATAAAGCTTGAGGTTTTTTTTTTTAAATCTTTAAGATCATTTTTTGTCACCACGACGTAAAGCAGATACACTGATCTCAATGTGACCAAATGAGCAGTTCCCAAAACAAAAAAATAGCCCGAGAGGTTAATTATTATAATCTATATCGAAGGAACAACACACTGAGAAAAATGACCTTATTCATAAAAGTGACAGCATGCTAACTTCCTGATAAAATATTAGTCATTCAGAATATATCGACAACAAGTGTTATTTTCCTAATAGATTGATATCTATCTGACGGAATACTACAATATAAGTATGTCAGTATCAATATCAGTATCTGCATGAACACGTGTTACGCCGAACTCATAAAACATTTGCTTTTGACTGATACTTTATCAGGATCTCTTTCAATTCATTCGTTATAGGCCCGCAGTCCCATTTTAACAGGAAAATTAATAAATTAACCAGATTTTTAATAAATTATCAGTATTTCATATCAGTAAGTTTATAGGAAGTACTTAAGGAAGTTGGGAAGGCTTCACCGCTCTTGAAACTTCAGCGAATCAAGCCAAAAATATGAATGCTTTCGCGGGACAGGGTGCGATAATGTGTGCTGGGGCGCAAAATTACCCCTATATATATCTCAATAAGGGTAGGAACAGCAGCACTGGCCGCCCCTTTGGAAAACCGTCTGGGGGTGACTGTTAAAATAAGATGGGCGATTTTCCATCAGGATGTGTCAAGGATTTCCCCATTTTATGACGTGAATCTGGGTAAATAAGTTGCTGTAAAATGGGGTGAATTAAATCAATTTTCAACTTAGAAACAAAATAAGTTTTTACTTTACATTTATCGCATATGTTTATGCACAACTATCAAAAAATATATATTTATTTTTGGAACAACTTAGTGAGTAAAACCTCAAATTGTAATATTTAATTATTGAAGACAATATTAGCGATATAAAGTAACCCCACTCCGAAAGGTAACTTTGACGTAATTTTTGTTTTTTACTTTCTTAATGCATAGATTTTTTTAAAATTATTGAAGACAATATTATCGATTCCTAAACGAATATCTAAACAAAAAAATCAGAAAAGGATACGGTCACATCTAGGACTAGGACTATAGTCCGTCTAGAACTAGGACTAGGACTATATAGTCCTCTAGATATTCCTAGATATATTTATTCGTTTCTGATTTTTCTGTTTCAGATTTTCGTTTGGGAATCGCTAATATTATCTTCAAAAATTTAAAAAAAATGAATGCATTTGTTAAGAAAGTAAAAAACAAAAATTACGTCGAAGTCACCTTTCGGAGTGGGGTTACTTTATATACCATTTTTAATAATTATAATGATTTATTTTTGGGGTATCATGCCGTGTTGCACTACCTCCTACTTTAGCCAACGTTTCGGACAGCATTGCAGTGTCCATCATCAGGGCAGATGTGACACACCTGCCCAAAGAAACGTTTCTAAAGAAGGAGATAGCGCAACACGGCATAATACCCCAAAAACAAATCACTATAATACTTTTGGCCGTGAAAATCTCAAATCAATCATTTTTTATAACTTATCCCAAAATATTATTAAAGAAATTCGAGAGCGAAACCGTATTGTATTGTAAATTATTTTATACATTCTGTTTCCGTTTCAAGATGGTGGCTGTTTTGACGGTCCAGAAAAGATATTTTTTTGCAAATGTGAAATGAGTTGTTTATTTCGACATCTTTATTCGCATTTTTCAATATTATGATAGGTACCTACCTGTCAGAAAGAAGTTTGGAAAACACAATTGTCATTGTGATTGAACAACTGTCAATAAAATGAAACAAATCAACTGAAAAAAATGTTTGAATATACTCAAATAACCAACTAATTTGACACTTATTCGTTGTATTCACAATGCCCGTATACAGGGTGTATCGGCACGTACTCGACAAACTTTAACCAGCTATTCCTTGGCATATTTGGAGTAAAAAATCTTATGTGCACTTTGCTATCCGGTAACGTTTTTTTTTAATAAAAAATTTACTATTCATATTTTCACAACATGTCACCACTGTTTTATCCTTTTTCAAAGTTTGAAAACCCATCTGGCAAATATTTTATTCGAATTCCGTTGAATAATGCACGTGTGTACCTATATTGGCGCACTTTTACAATCACAACGAAATGGCACGGCACCATTCGTCTCATTTTTAACTATTATTATTTAGTGTGAGCGAAAGCTTATAACAGCTGTTGAACACGAAACGCAATGCCAATGACAGTGATGTAGTGTGGAAATTTTATTTTTTTTTGTTTTTAATTGAAAAAAAAATGCTACCGGACAGCAAAGTGCCCATAACATTTTTTACTCCAAATGTGCTAAGGAATAGCTGGTTAAAGTTTGTCGGGTTAGTGCCGATACACCCTGTATAAAGTTTCCCTCTCACTAACCGGCGAAAATACTTTGACCTTATGGCCCTGTATAGACTTAAGTCTGCAATAACATCTGTCGACTGTCCTAATTTACTCGAACTAATAAACATTAAAATAACAGTACAATCACAATAGCTGGTGTCAGGGATTCAATCAATATAATGTGCAAATTGTATAATCTAAATCATTCTCTGAAGGGTTCCGACATATCTTTGAAAGCTGATTTCCTAAAATAAATATTTTAAAAATACTTCAACGTTATTAACTGTGAAACACACATGTTATATTTCTACCTTTAATTTTTTTCGAAACATATTATTGTAAAGGTTTATTGTATATTCCCTGCTTCTTCGTTTGGACAGTATGAACTTTCTCCCCCTTTTTGTGTAACATATATATACATTTTTTTCTACCTTTAAATTTGTCTAAAACAATCTTTTTCTCATATTAATCTGTCAGAAAAACTTAATGCAGGCGAATTTTCCATTTAATGATTTTATATTGTTTTTCTTTGATAATTATTGTCAGTCTGTCTCTGCGTTTTCTCCACAAATACAAATAAAATCTATTTATCTATCTTTATAAGATATTTCATCAAAATTAAAATTCAACACACCTTTAAAAAGTGATATAGAGTCATTAAAAGTGATGAAACAAAAGCTAGGTTTAATAGTTACCTATGTAACCTATTTAATCTGTTTTTTTGTTTCATCACTTTTCATGACTTTATATCAGTTTTTGGAGGTGTGTTGAATTGTCATTTTGATGACATACCCGGTCACCTTTCACAACATACCAATAGGGGATGTCGTAGTCTCACCGGCACCAGAAGGTTGGGAGTAGTTGGGACTCTTGTGAGGTTTCACATGAAAAATAAAAAAAGCAAATATTTGATGAAATGATATTATTTTGTCTAGGTTCGATGGGTTAACTATCGTGGACATCACGAAGTGACCATAAATCATTAAATAAATCTTCCATTTCAATTCACAGAATTCGGTAATTCCAAATAATAATTCAATAACGAGTCTGTCTTCAAGTCCTTCGTTTTTTTTCGTAGACTTCTAGACGACTTGGAAAATCATAGGTCACGGTGGAAAGGGTATAATGGGCGTGTTACACGACGCTTTTTTCACAGCGAACCCCATATGGAAACGACATCGAAACCCATATAAAAACGTTTGCTTTACACTATCACTATTTTCATACTTACTATTTCATACATATAGTTGCCATTAGAGAAGAAAAGATATTTTGGGGCATAAATCGTCAAAAAATAAGCATAAACATAGATCACATTAACTGAACACAACAAACCACAAAATTTCACAAATCCGTAATAAAACAGTAATACACGTTATCAATCAGTAATAAACAATATTTCAAAAGTTGAACGAAATAAATAGCATACTTACTTCGTTCTACATTCACAAATTTCTACCTAATATAGATACGTAAAATATTGACAACTGATAGATGTTAAATAATGTCCGCCATCTTAAACTGTACGAAAAGCGGTGCCAAAATACAGGGTTTTCCAATAAGAGGTGTTATTTTGAATAGCCCGTTATTTCGGTATATGTTACTTTTGAAGCTGTCATTTTTTTACATTTGATAAGTAGAAACTACGCCATTAATAAAAATGGAACGATACACGCTTCAACAACGCATTGAAATTATTAAAATTCACTTGAGTGAATCAAATGCAAATCATCTTGAGTGATGAGGCCCATTTCCACCTCGGTGGCTTGGTCAACGAGCAAAATTGTCGCATCTGGGGCTCGGAAAACCCAAGAGTTATTGTTGAAAAGCCTCTCTTTCCTCAACGTGTGACTGTTTGGTGCGGTTTATGGTCCAGCGGAGTCATTGGACCTTACTTTGTCGAAAATGCGGCTGGAGCAACAGTTACGGTGAATGGATTGCGCTATCGAGAGATGATTAATGATTTTTTATGGCTGAAATTGGATGGTATCGATCTGGTCAACTTTTACTTTCAACAAGACGGCGCTACATGCCACACAAGCAACTAAACCATTGATCTTTTACGATTGGATATCAAAATAACACCTCTTATTGGAAAACCCTGTAGAACACGTCCTTTTTTCATCTCGAATCCATATGAAAATACGATCCACATGGAAAAGGGCCATTAGAATTAGACCATTTAAAATTATATGTGGTTCACTTGGGGCACGTTCCAGAGTGAAAGGTACTCTCAGTATCGCTCTGGTGTAAGAACACCATTCAGAATTGAAACGTTGCTTGAAATGGCTTTAGCCATGTTTGGTGACCAGATCTGAATAGCCAGGTACCCCCCCACCTTCCTCTTCCCCATCTCCGTCCCCTCCCCACTTCAGCTTCACAACATACCCCATTTTGAGATGCCATAGTCCCACTGGCTCTAGACGGTTGGGAGCAGTTGGAACTCTTGTGCGGTATTCACATAAAAAGGGCGATACGAAGATTATCCACCACTCTAAATTAAATATTACATAACCTTATTAAATTAAAATGGCACAAAACTTATGAATCACTTGAAAATCTTCAAAAGTTTGGCTTCTTGAATACATGATGTAATATTAGGTATACCAATATTAATCCGCTTACGTTTTACCTAGCGTGACCTTTCGCCTGTCTCTCCTCGTGCAGTTAGTGTGACTAACGCACGGTAAGTAAGTCGGGGCAACACCTCGAAGCTGACATTAAGGGCAATCGGGGAGAGTTGAAACAGCGCAGGGTAAATCGTAACAATGAATAAGGTTTTGTGTCATGTTTAGTTGAATGGGCGCACTAAAATACAGTTGATTTATTGTTTTGTTTGCTGTTAGATAGGTCTTATACAAGCCTAGTATAAATTAGTTCAACTATTGTTACACTGGTATATATTTCTTTTGAATTATGCATTGTCTTACTGCACTTATATTAATAACTGCATCACTTGCAATAGTGTTTTTGTTTACACATTAATTGTTTAATTTATTGCTATTATTAACCCGTTTACCACTGTTTGTTTGCAATTCGATTATCACTGTATTGTAAAAGCCATTATATGGCGTTTGAATAAATAAAAAATAAATATACATTTAAATATATGTTTTGTTTTAACCCATCTAGCCTCTTAGGGCCTAATATGACCCGGCGTCAATATAGTACCATGATTTTTTTTCTATCATTCGGAAATATGTAATTCTTCTAAATTTCTCTAAAATATCAACGCAGTGTGTCACGAATTAAATCCTAAAAATAGTCACAGAGATGAATTCCTATTTCGGCCAGTTAAGGTTAAACGCAACGCTCGTTGTATTCTACGTGTTCACAGATGGCGTTAATTAATTAATTTTGTTTAAATACGCTTTTGCAAGGTATTGCTTTACAATATTAAGACAAATTATTTGTTTGCGCCCTCATATACGCAATATGAATATGAATAAATAGTTTTGTTCATATTAAAACTCAATTCTATCGAGAAAGGCATACAAATACAATATTGGATTGAATCATCGGTAAAATATTGTATTTGTGTGCCTTTCTCGAAAGAATTAAGTCTTTAAACGAACAAAACTATTGATTCATATTCATATTGCGTATATACGGGCGCAAACAAATGATTTGTCTTAATATTGTAAAGCAATACCTTGCAAAAGCGTATTTAAAAAAAAAATTAACTATTATTATAATCTACGCGTTCATAGGTGGCGGTAATTTTTTTCTTCTTTAAATACACTTTATGCTACATATGCTTTAACATATTATGACGAATTATTTGTTTGCGCCTGGACGTACGTATTATGAATATGAATAAATAGTTTTGTCCGTATAAAAACTCGATTCTTTCAAGAAAGTCATACAAATGCAGAATTGAATCGCCAATACAATACTGTATTTGTATGCCTTTCTTGAAATAATTGAGTTTTTATACTGATCAAACTCTTTATGCATCTTAATATTTTAAAGCATAACTTACGAAATGTGTATTTAAGTGAAGTGATTATTTATTTTTATGGTATTAAAAGTGACAATTTTACTAAAAATTCACAAAATAAATGTCTTTAAAATGAATGTGTTTTCGGAATGAAGTGTTTTATCAAATTTTTCAACGTTTGGAGAAAAAAAATGTAGAAAGCTGTTTTACAAGATTTTTTATGTTTGATAATAAAATGTTAATATTTAGAAAAAGTAATGTATATTTTAAATTAAAAGATAATCTTATCTAGTTTCTAAAACAGTATTTATTTCCGACTGAAAAAAAAATATTGTGAAGCCTAAAGAGTTGAGCTGAAAATCACATTTTTATTGGATCTCTAAATTAGGGAACTATTCATAGAAATGTTAAAAAAAAAAGTTTTGGAACGAGACACAAGGTAGACCCAGTAAGGTAAAAATAAAACAAAACGTATCTCTTACCTTTTCTTGTTCTGTCGCTCTCTCTTCCACTTTATCTTCAACAGCAACCACTGATTCTTCTTCCACAGGTTCTACAAATCCACCAAACATGTTTTCATAGTCACTGCTCCTTCCATAAGAATTCCCTGTAATCCTCAATCGACCATATTGAGGAGAAATTCTAGAGGTTTTCCTATCTGCATCACTTCCATAATCAAAGGGAGACATTGGACTAATTATTCCACTATCTGTATCACTGACGCTTTCGAAAAATGGATTAACTCTTCCTCTGTCTTCCACTATTAATCTTCTTTCATCTTCTTTGATTAGTCTTGTATCAGTTTTCACTTCTGAACCAGCTTCTTTACGTCCTTTTTCGACTTTTTTTACCATAATTGTTTCATTTCTGGCATCAAATCCTGAAGCTGGATCATATATTACATAATTTTCTTTATCAAATCGAACTCCATGTTGTGAAGTCACTGTGTACTTTTTATTTGGACTCATGTGTAATGTTTTGTTTTCTGAATCAATTGGAGTTTTGGGTATCTTCGATGGCATCTTTGAAATTACACCATATTTTACTCGTTGATTACTAGGACCATTAAATTTGAGTTTGACATATTCGTTTTCAGCAGTTTGCTTTGGAGGATCTTTGAATAAAGACATCAAATTGGATGGTTTTGATTCCGACGTCTTTGTGGAAAACATTTTGAATTTAAGCTTATCGTTTGTTTTTGATGGCGAGAAAGACAGTTTAAGTTTAGGCATTTTTAATTTTGATTCTTTTGCGGCTAATTTTGCAAGAACCGACTGAGGTGCATTTTTCATATCAGATTGATCACATTTAATTTGTATTTTGCCATTTTTCTTTATCTCATTCTTTTTTATGGTATTTCCATCAAACGAATTCTTTCGTAAACCACTGGGTTCCTTCAATTTGGAAGGTTTTTGACTTGTTATAATGATTGAATCTGTTAAGGACGCATCAGGTGAAAAAAGCGTAGCAGTTTCTGGGTGTACCTTTCCAGTCTTATCAATGAGGAACTTGTGATCTTTCTCCAAAGATTCTGAACAAAACAGAGTTGTTGGCTTAGTACAAACATTAGTGTATTCTGCTGTACTGTCCAAAATATTGCAATCATTTCCTAAAATTTCTATTTGTAATACTTCATCTAGGTTTTCTAAACTGTCTTCATTTTCACATCGGTACAGCTCGTCATTGAAATTAAGATACTCTCCTTCTAAATTATCAAAATTGAGACTTCTAGCTTCTTCTTCTCTGTCATTCCTCATTTGTAATCCATTAGCGTCAAGGGAAGCTTTCCTGTCTTTCATCCTTTGGTCATCACTCAGCACTTCTTTCATGGCTTGATGACACGAAAGCGTATCTCCACAAGAGTTTGGTCTTCTTTTGACAGTTCCAGTTTTTGCAGATGGAGAGTCCCAGTCCAAATTGGCAACGGAAGAAGACAAAAGTAAGCCACCAGAATGCTTTGGACTTGCCATTGTTAAAACGTATTCTTGTTTATTTGAATCATTATTCAAAATTAGTAGGATTAAATTCAACAGATCAATTGATCTTTGCAAATTATTGTTTTAATAGTTCTTCGTTGATCCATTTTAAACTTTGATCAAATTAGTTTTTGAGCTTTTTTTCTTGAAGAACACTAATGATTTATACATTTTGATTAATCACATACAATAATTCACTTTTCTCTGAATTTAAAATCACTTTATTCTGTGGTTATTTCATATTTCACTTTAGTTTCCACCGAGTCACTTTTAATGATTTAAAAACTTGTCATTAAACATGGTCCAACGAACACTTAAACAACAACCTAAATATTAACAAAAAAACGTCAACCATCTGCTAAGTGCTGTGAAGCAGAAAACAAAGAAAAAATGTTAAACTAATTTATATTTAGACCCGGGGTAAGGTAATCTATATAAGTTCTTTGAAACTGAGAACTTTTCTGATATGATAATGATTTTTGAAGGTTAGGTTAGGTTAGTCTAAACCGTGATAAATAATTTAATATTTACTACTTATAGTTATTATTTACTTCTAGTTAATATTTACTACTGCCCGGCTAATATTTAAAAAAAAAAAAAAACATTGAAAATTAATTGCACAAATTTTAGAAAGGAAGTCCTGAATAAAATGATTCCCTTCAGATCCCAAGTCATCCTAAAGGATGCTGCGTGGGAGGGTCTTTTAAGAAACAATGAAGAGGAAGTAAGGAGGGTACGGTTGGAATCTGGGGGTCAATATGTCTAGGAGTTACGAACGTATGAATACATCCCTCTCTCTGCGGTGCGAAGCGATGTTCCGAATGAGTGCTGCTGGAGAGGTCAAAAGGTTTCCCTAAACTAGTCTCTCCTACAGTTGTTTATTGGATAAATTTTATAGCGCCGCTTTTGTGAGATATAACCTCAGGGGCGCTTTGCAGTATTACAAAAAATAAAAATATTAAAAAAATTAAGTGAAGTTAAGTTAAGCCAAATAAAGCATAGGAACTGGTGACACGAAGATAGAAGATGGAGACTCTACAGCAAGAATCCAAGGTGGTGAAGAAACTGGACCAGCTGCTGCAGCGAAAGAGTCCACCGCGTCCACCAACAGTGCCAGCACGAGGTTCGTCATACGTCCAGGTACGTCTGCTGCTAATAAAGCGCTGACACACTATCTTCTCACAGATACCAGACCTTGGCAGCACCGCTGTGACGTTCGACGAAGATAGAGGATGGAGACTCTGCGGCAAGAATCCTATGTGGTGAAGAAACTGGACAAGCTGCTGCAGCGAGAGAGTCCACCAACAGTGCCAACACGAGGTTCTTCATCCGTCGAGGTACGTCTGCTGCTAATAAAGCGCTGACACACTATCTTCTCACAGATACCAGACCTTGGTAGCACCGCTGTGACGTTCGACGAAGATAGAAGATGGAGACTCTGCAGCAAGAATCCTAGGTGGTGAAGAAACTGAACAAGCTGCTGCAGCGAGAGAGTCCACCAACAGTGCCAACACGAGGTTCGTCATCCGTCCAGGTACGTCTGCTGCTAATAAAGCGCTGACACACTATCTTCTCACAGATACCAGACCTTGGTAGCACCGCTGTGACGTTCGACGAAGATAGAAGATGGAGACTCTGCAGCAAGAATCCTAGGTGGTGAAGAAACTGAACAAGCTGCTGCAGCGAGAGAGTCCACCAACAGTGCCAACACGAGGTTCGTCATCCGTCCAGGTACGTCTGCTGCTAATAAAGCGCTGACACAATATCCTCTCACAGATACCAGACCTTGGCAGCACCGCTGTGACGTTCGACGAAGATAGAAGATGGAGACTCAACTCAGCAAGAAGTTAGTGGGCAGATGCATCCGCCACCAAAACCTGGCCAAACCTCACCCCGTGAACCCGGCCACCCCTGCTAAAGTATCAAACGCAACGTATCACAATTTAACTATCTTCAAAGTGATAGTTATATCGATCTAGAAACTGCTGACAGAAAATCAGAGCTCACGGTTCGGTTCGATTTGACTACTGAACAACAGATTTAGGTTCAGATGTGATATTATTTAAGAAAAATGGTAACTACAGGTTAAAGTACCGAATAGTTATCTCGGACTTTATAAATAAATGAATCGTTTAAACGTAAATCTAAAATAAACGTTATCCTATGGATAGTGCTTTTAGCAGCTTATCGAGAGGATGGTTATATATTATACCTCTTACAAAGTTAATAGTTTTTGCACTAAAAATGAAAAACAGTGAACACAGCAATTTTATATCTATAAATTTCGGAACTACGTTTAGCTAACAGCGTTTTTTTTCATCATGAACAATGGATCTTTAAAATTTGCAATGAATTTTTCAACTGCACAAAATACTGTAAACTTTTGAGAAATATGAGTCAGAAATAATTATGCAAACTCAACCATTTTTATCTGGCTGTGTCATTACATTTACGAATTATGGAGTTTTGACACAAACACAACACGGCACAATCACCCAAAAATAAATCGTGATAGTAAAACTTTTGGCTGTGAAAAACTCAAATCGTAACTTAAAACATTGTTTGTTTCATATTGTTTAATTGTTAATAATGAAAATTCTTTGCGAAACCGGTTAGCAATGACGTCACACACAGATCACCATTTTATTCAGAAAAGGTCGAAAAACTCAACTGTCACAAAACAAATAACAAGAAATGTTGAATAACAACATCTTGTTCGCGAAATGTCTTCATTCAAACTGTCTCATTTAAGAAAAACACGGCCTTATATGGGTTCGGTTTTCCGGCCTTATGTCCGAACACTTTGTCCGAACGTAACAGCTGATTGAACACAAAGTGTACTTTGTATGAAGCTGAGTCATGCTTTGGGAAGTTTGCGCTATTCGGATGAACTGCTCGCTCTGCGAACGTGAATCAAGTGGAACGCTGGGAAATTCAAACAAGGAAAATGCGTCCGGTTTTCCGACGTCATAGGAATACAGGGTGGTTACAAAAAAATCACAAAAAATATCCACTATTGGCTTATTGGAGTGCTGATTCCTCCATTCAAATCTCTGGTAAAACCGAAACTCTGGTTGGATTCCTGGACATGTTCATGACATAGATCACGCAATGTTTGTAGTATTGGCACATTGCTAGTCAATCCAAGGGAGCCTGTTATGCAACAATACAAAGTACTATCCCATCAAAACCGTAGATTCGACAATTCCAATGAGGATTGGACATTCTTCCGTTCCTTCCTACCTTTTTTTAAGTCACTTGATTCCTCAGATTGTACATTCTGTGGTCTAGGAGTGGGAACTTTAAGTCAGATATTTTTTTTTAATTATTGAACATAATATTAGCGATTCCTAAATGAAAATTTTAAACGGAAAAAGATACGGTTACATCTAGGACTTCAACCCAGGACACTTGCCTTGTCGGTGTACCGTTCTACCAACTGAGCTAATGGAACCCTATCTCCTTCGGTCATATTTAACCGTATCATTCGCACATTTTTATGGACTGCTATCTTTGTGTATGATCGCAAGATTCAACTCGAACTAAATGCAATCTAGAAAATATTTTAGAGAATATACCTTTTATTTATTTTAAAGTGCAACATCTATTGACTTTTTCTGCAAGCCTAGGATGAATATTTTATTTTTTTTAATAACTTAATGAGTAAAACCTCAAATTGTAATATTTAATTATTGAAGACAATATAAGAGAGAGGTGAGAAAATGAAGACAATGTTTGTAGTTCTTATTGGAAATATGATACAGTTTAAAAAGAGCGAAGGAGATAGGGTCCCATTAGCTCAGTTGGTAAAGCAAAGCAAGGCAAGGCAAGGGTCCAAGAGAAGGTGCATTTAAGGTGCGTCTGCATTTTCCAATAAGAGGTGTTATGTTGATATTTAATCGTAAAAGATCAATGGTTTTGTTGCTTGTGTGGCACGTAGCGCCATCTTGTTGAAAGTAAACGTTGTCCAGATCAATACCATCCAATTCCGGACATAAAAAATCATAAATCATCTCTCGATAGCGCAATCCATCCACCGTAACTGTTGCTCCAGCCTCATTTTCGAAAGAGTAAGGTCCAATGACTCCGCCGGACCATAAACCGCACAAAACAGTCACACGTTGAGGATAGAGAGGCTTTTCAACAATAAATCTTGGGTTTTCCGAGCCCCAGATGCGACAATTTTGCTTGTTGATGAAGCCACAGAGGTGGAAATGGGCCTTATCACTCAAGATGATTTGCATTTGATTCACTCAAATGAATTTAAATAATTTAAATGCATTGTTGAAGCACGTATCGTTCCATTTTTATTAATGGCGTAGTTTCTACTTGTCAAATATTAAAAAATGACAGCTTCAAAAGTAACATCTAACAAAATAGTGGGCTATTCAAAATAACACCTCGTATTGGAAAACTCTGTAAATATCAATTTTATTTAAATTGGTAAATTTCAAAATTATATGAAAAATTGGAGTCGAGTTCAGACTTAGAAGAGATGTTGAATAGAGGGGAGGCAATTTTATATAAGGCTTGATAGAAGAAAGGATATTTGTTTAGAGAGGGATAGCCAAAAAATGTGTGATCTAAAGTTCCCACTTCTAGTCCACAAAAGGCGTATGTTATATTCGTACATTTTTTTTCACTTGAGTACATGCAAATGCATCAAATATAAGTGTTTGAACACTTTTACTTCATATATGAATGGCGTGTCTCAATTCGGCAGATTGAAAATCCATCAGGTGTGTTGAGAGATGAAAATTTAATATTAAAAACACTTAAATTATGGTGAATGCGCTTTTGAAACACCCGTTCGTTTGGCATGGTGACTCACATGGGACTCTATAGATTTAGTTTAGAGGAGAACGCGAGAGGGAAGATGTATCTATCTCTTTCTACAGCATGTTTATCAATAACCAGCAAACAGTATCACAAAACTAATTTTGAGATGAAATTATTTTTTTTCAGGGTCGCAAAACAATGCGTCTATAATAGCCAAATAAGAAAAATTAGGACACCTAATTTAATATAGAAGTGACGATAATGATGATGACAGATAAGAAAAGTAAATAGCTGCATAGCGGAATTTGATACTGACACTTTACATGATGCTTTTTTTCGTCCAGTTTCAATATGGATTTAGGATGAAAACGATAGATCCCATGATAACTCACACCTTTAAAAGTGACACAAAGTCATTAAAATCGCTGAAAGGTAACTAACCCTTAAACCTAACCTGCGTAACCTATTAACCTAGTTTTTGTTTCTTCATTTTTCATGACTTTTTAATGGTATGTTAAATTGTCATCTTGATTTATCAATAGATATATTTAAAAATATTTTTTATTTGACTGCGAATTGAACGTTCCTCCCCAGGAACCAGGGAACAACTGAATCAAATTCCAATTGCGTAGGACCAACATTAATTTGGTATATTAACTGTTGTAATGTCATCCAATTCTATAGAAATTCGTATATGTCTGTGTGTGTTTGTGTGATTGCCACCAAAAGTTGACAGAATGCATTGTCATCACTAACGAGTCTATCTGTCGAGTTCAGCTCGATCGGATGTCGAGAAGTGGGTTAATTTCCGATTTCAAGAATTGCATTAAATTTATTACCGAAAAAAAGTGAAATTCAAACAGATGTATTTAAAAATAATGTGTAGGGTAAACGGGTTTTCCAATAAGAGGGGTTATTTTGAATAGCCCGCTATTTTGGTAGATGTTGCTTTTAAAGCTGTCATTTTTTGACATTTGACAAGTAGAAACTACGCCATTAATAAAAATGGAACGATACACACTTCATCAACGCATTGAAATTATTAAAATTCACTTGAGTGAATCAAATGCTTCACTTGAGTGAATCATCATGAGTGATGAGGCCCATTTCCACCTCGGTAGCTTCGTCAACAAGCAAAATTGTCGCATTTGGGGCTCGGAAAACCCAAGAATTATTGTTGAAAAGCGTCTCTATCCTCAACGTGTGACTGTTTGGTGCGGTTTATGGTCCGGCGTGGTCATTGGAACTTACTTTTTCGAAAATGAGGTTGGAGCAACAGTTACGGTGAATGGATTGCGCTATCGAGAGATGATTAATGATTTTTTATGGCCGGAATTGGATGGTATTGATCTGGACAACGTGTACTTTCAACAAGACGGCGCTACGTGCCACACAAGCAACGAAACCATTGATCTTTTACGATTGAATATCAAAATTACACCTCTAATTGGAAAACTCTGTATTTTGGTACCGTTTTTTTTAATAGTTTAAGATCTTTGAGATTATTTTTCATTGTTTTACGTAACTTAATTATGTTGCATGTTTATTTCATTTTATATTTAAAATATTGATAAAAAAAGACTATATAATATGTAATTATAAGCAATAATTAGTCTCCTGAAAACAAATACAAATTGAAAATATCTCCAACAATAAAAATTAAAAATAAATGCCGCCAACGGGAATTGAACCGGTGCCTTCTGATGTCCGGTCAGGTGCTCTGAACCACTGAGCTATGTCGGCTTATTTCCAACCCGCCCGAAAAAAAGTAACATATAAAACGCCCTTAAGCATTGTGTTCATTGGTGTATATGTACACCTAATGTCCATACCAAGCGTCACCGAGAAAGAGCCTTTTATCTACGCCTACCTACGAATTGTTAATTGATTTTGAGTTTCGGAAAACTTTATAATTTACAGTGTGTTATTTTATTGGTCGATATTCGTTATGATTCGATTTCATCGATAGCTTGGTAGATATGACATTTGGCTAGAAGTCGGACGGGCCAAGTAAGATATTCACACAAGTTACGCTTTGTAACGACCATCCAATCCAAAAATTAGGCCGATTAGATGGATGTAAATATCCAAAACATCTGTGTTTGATCATCATTATAAAATTGACACGATGTCAGGCAGTGCAAAGAAAACAGAGCGCGTGCTAAATGGGCTAGAACCAAAATGAAAAAAGTCAGTGACGACATCAGTTTCCATTCAAATCTATATAGAAGCCAATGTCTAGTGTGTATTATTTATTTATTTCACAGGATTTTTATTTTGCTGAAGTATTTCTGAACAAGTTTAAACAGGTTGTATGCAAGAAATGAAAATATTTGTGAGAACTAGGTTCGCAGCAACATTCACCGCGAAAACTATAAACTTCCAGTTTTTTTTAATTTTATTTATTTAACTAAAATTATTTCATTTATATGAGTTAAATTTAAAAATACTTCGTCCTAAAATCCAGGTACTTAAAAACCTGTTCATTTTATAACGAACTGATCAATTGGTAGCTGGGTGGTCAAATGCGTCGGGCTATCACCCGTCGTCATTTGCTAACTAAGTCCACCGTCATTACACAGACAACATTTTCCGCTTATTGACTGAGCGTAGCGAAGTACTGTTTTAACTCAATCGTTTTGCATTTCGTTAGTCCGTTCCGTATCCGTTTCAAGATGGTGGCCGTTTTAATATTTCAGTTAAGATTCAAATGTGAAATCGTCGTATTTATTGGGATTTTCTCATTTGCATTTATATATATATATCAAATGGTACCTACCTGCCTAAACAAAGTTTTAAAAAATAATTAATTAATTAGACACATAGCAGTTTCATTGGTCCTCGTACATTTAACCTTCTACCACTACAAACTCAAATGATAAATAAAACAATAGAATATGTTAAAGAGGTAAAATTATGGCTGAATTACACAGATATTGAAACGCTTTTTATATAAATTTATTTATCCTTTCTACAACTCACTTGCTGAAACTTTATAAAATATTGTACATAATGTTTTCTCTTTACTTTTATAATAACTATAAACAAAAAAAAACCTTTTCTACTTATATATATTATACTTTTGTACTTGAAATATAGTAATGGTTTTATATTACCCACACTCAGGCAGTGCCTTAGTGGGTTTTCATTTCTTGTGTATACAATTTGGTAATATATATTATGTTATTATTTACTGTCTATTAATATGTATAATAAATGTAAAGAAATGAAAATAAATAAAGTAAAAAAATAAAAAAATATATTAGTTAGTGACTTTTGTATCTTTTGACAAATTGTATAATTCCTTATTTGAAATAAAAAAATGTTATTTAGACATAAAATATTGTTCAAAATTGGTGTGAGATTTCAAGTTCCTAATTATTAAAATACAAATCTTATGATTTCAGGGGAAATTGGGAAATTTTGGTTTTTGATGCGAGGTTTACAGTTCACAAAACTACCATAAATTATGGTTGTAGGAGTTTTTCAATATTGTCACGTTTTTCTTCAAATCAAAACAATGAAAAATATTTATCAAATAATCACAACCCTTAGCTATGTCAATATTTTGGTAGACCATTTTGTTTGGACAGAGGGTGAGTTCATTTGTGAGTTTGGGAAAGAGACATCTTACGGAATATTTCTCAATTAATTTTGACAGAATCACGTCAGATTTATTTTTCCTATCTATCCTTATGATTGATCGCAGCGTAATTATTATTTCATATTTTATTTTATTAGGCGCTAAAAAATGATGACGCAATTATATGCACCTTTCTCCAACGGTTACACACCTATAAAAAGTGCTTTAAAGTTATGAAAAGTGATGAAACAAAAAATAGGTTGAATAGTTACATATGTAACCTAGTGACAAAATGACAATTCAACACACCTTTAAAAAGTGCTATAGAGTTATGAAAAGTGATGAAACGAAAATTATTTTACCTAGTTTTTGTATCATCACTTTTCAGTTAGTTACATATGTAACCTATTTAACCTAGTTTTTGTTTCATCACTTTTCAGTTAGTTACATATGTAACCTATTTAACCTAGTTTTTGTTTCATCACTTTTCATAACTTTATATCACTTTTTATAGGTGTGTTGAATTGTCATTTTGATGAGTGATCCGGTCACCATCTCTAACATATATGGTCCTACATTCCTCCACCCAACCTGTTACTCAATTACCTGTACCTGTCTAACAGTGTGGAATAACTACATCAGTGACATTTGCAACAATTTAATCATAAATTACTAGTCTGTTAAGAAAACCTGTGCAGTGTACACGTTAAGCGTTCCCTCAGTGCGTTTAATTCGAGCTTATTACGGAGTTCGTGCAGTGGTGACTACGCAATGTACCTCAAATCCATAATATCTGTTCGTAATAATAATCTAACAGTGTACAGTGACCTACATTAGTTACATTTACAACAATTTAACTACACATGACCAGTCTGTTAAGAAAACCTGTGCAGTGTACACGCTAAGCGTTCCATGAGTGTGATTAATTCGAGTCTATTACGGAGCTTGTCCCACAAATTCATAATATCTGTACGTAATAATAATCTAATGCAACAAATTTAATAATACAAGACCAGTCTGTTAAGAAATCCTGTGCAGTGTAAACGTTAAGCGTTACCTCAGTGCGTTTAATTCGAGTCTATTATAGAGCTCGTAATGTACAGTGTGGTGAGCACGCAGTGTCCCACAAATTCATAATATCTGTACGTAATAATTATTCAATTTAATTATACATGACCAGTCTGTTAAGAAATCCTGTGCAGTGTACACGTTAAGCGTTACCTCAGTGGGTTTAATTCGAGTCTATTATAGAGCTCGTAATGTACAGTGGTGAGCACGCAGTGTCCCACAAATTCATAATATCTGTACGTAATAATTATCTAATGCAAAAATTTAATTATACATGACCAGTCTGTTAAGAAATCCTGTGCAGTGTACACGTTAAGCGTTACCTCAGTGTGATTAATTCGAGTCTATTACGGAGCTTGTGCAGTGGTGACCACAGAGTATCCCTCAAATCCACAATATCCATCGAAAAGACCGAGGGAAGTTAAAATCAATTCCAATTCTAACTGTTAACCACAGCTACCCCGATATTTGTGTCAAATATTGATTACAGTTTATAATAGAACCACAAACTATTCGGATATAAAATTGTGACTACACAAAAGTTTAGTTTTTTGGCAATTACAGAAAAGCACGTATAAATGCTGTAATTCTGAAATTCTGGATCTACGACATTCCCCGGACTGCTCGAAAATTATAAATGCACGCAGCATTGGAAATATATTCTTATAGTAGAATAACTTAAGCCCCCACCCCAGCTTTAATTTTTAAATTCTAAGCTTAATAGATCTTTGTTTCCTGCACTTGGCGGTTACACCAAAACTAAACGCCGAAAACCACATTATTGCGCAGTACTGTAGCACTTCTACATACTAAAACACACACACTTCACCACAATCTACACATCTGCCTTGATGGTGGACACTGTAACACAGAACAACACGGCAAAATAACCCAAAAATGTGTTATTCACAATGAAAACATTTTTTTTAAAACCCCACCCCAATTTCTACCGATTTATAACAAGTTTATCTTTAACTGCTTAAGTTTTTGAATTAAAATATATATATATTTTTTTTAAGATAATATCCGTACATCGTTACGCCGAAACGTTAATTTTATGAAATTCCCTCGATAGAAAAAAATCGCAAAGTAAGCTCCGAAAATTATTAAAAACACGTTTTTCTGTTATTTAATATGTTACAGGCATGAAAAAATTCATAGTATATCTTTAAACGCAACTTAAGGATTTGTCGAGAGATTTTTGCTCTATTTCAAACGAATCGTGTTTTATTAATCATTTTCGATTGATTTTTATGTTTTTTTAATATTAGCGCGCTCCCTCTAACATTCGTATTTACCTATCTCCCTTTCACACCATCTTTGAACGCTTACTACAGGGTCTTAATGAGTAAAACCTCAAATTGTAACATTTAATCAATGAAGGCAATATTAATGAAAGATAAAAATATTCAGTAGCATATAAAAATTGAACCCAGGAACTCTTCATTGCCGGGGAAGTGCTCATACCACTGAGCTAATTCAATTATATAAACTTAATTCATTTTTAACTTTATCATTCTTCGACTGAGAGCTTCCAACATTATCTTAATGCATTTTTTTGGCTGCTATCTTTATGTATGATTGCAAGATTCTACCCGAACTAAACGCAATCTAGATAAGTGTCTTCGATGAACATATCTATTTCAATTTTAATGTGCAACATATATTGAGTGGATATCGACATATATGTGAAAGAGAATAAGTGTCCCAACTGCTCCCTACCGCCTGGAGCCAGTGAGACTAAGGCGTTCCCAATTGGAGTTTATGTTCGTTTTAAGGTAGTGGAGAGGGGAAAGGGATTGTCAAGAAGAAGGTGGGGAGTACCTCTCTATTCGGATCTAGTAACCAAACACGGTTAAAACCGTTTCAAGCAACTGAATGGTGGTCTTTCATGGCGATACTGATAGCACCTACAGTTCGGATTCCGTAAAAAGTGAACGCATTCAAAGATAACCCAATAATTAATAATACTAATGTAGAACATTGTAATACAAAACCAACCATTAATTTTTGACATTTGCAACAATTCAATAAATTTTACATGACCAGTCTGTTAAGAAACCTGTGCAGCAAACACATTAATTTAAACATCAACTAAAAAGCGATATATTTATATTATTATCTTCAAAACTATTCGTATCTAAAGTCTTGTAATACTTTCCTAGTGCTCTTATAAGAATTGTTAGGTTACAATGTGAGTTATAATGTATGATATATCTTTCATCCCCCAAGGTGCAATGCTTACCACCCCCTGCAGGAATAAACAGCTGATTCTTTTCACCCCATATATATTTCTTAACACGTTTAGGGCGAGTGAAATTTTTGGCAGTGTGTATTTATTATATATATATTTTTTAATATTTAAGTCCACACTAATTCAAAACTTTTTCTCATGGTTTATGTCATCTTTGGAGATGATGTGTACAGGTTATTTTTTCGATTTCGAAAGTCAGAAATAAATTAAGATAACTCTCAGGCTAATTTTTTCGCTTTTGAGAACAGCTCAAATTATGGTATCATAGATATCGTTGTGTCTCCTTTACGGTCATTGTGAGGAATATAATTTAAACGGTGTTAGAAAGAGAAAACATGACGCTTTATATTCAAATCAAGAATTTAAATGTTCACCTATATTAAACTAAAGTTTCCAACCTCAATTTGAGAGAAATTTATAAAATTTGGTGAATTTTTTATTAATAATTTATACGAAACGACAAAAAAAATATGGTAACGGTAATAAAACGTGTGTGTATTTTTCGTTACCAAAAATATATAGGGTGAGTAATTTTTGAAACTTTTTTATGTTTGCATTTAAAATGACAAATATTTTAAAAATTAAATGTTTATCTATCTATACAAATAAAAACGGAAATGTTAGTTTCTTCAAAATCTTAAATAAGCCTAAACAGTATCAATATGCAAGAAATAAATAATATTTTTGAAAGAATATATATAACATTCATAAATAAAATAAATAATAAAAATAAGAAATTTATCTCCGGGCGTGAAAGTGTCAAGATAACAGTCGTCTCATTCTTTCATCAGATAACATTAAAGTCGCCGTTCTTAATACAGGGGTTGCACTTTTAGATTGGCCAAATAATATTCCTCGTTCCTTAAGGGTGCATTCTTCCCAATTCCCACCCCCTACATAATACCCAAGGGTGATTCACCACTATCCAACTAAACCCTGTGATCACACTTCTTATTCTTATTCGTTATACTGCGCTGTTTACCCCTCCCGGAAACTGTGGGAGACATGGAATGAATGGAGGTGCAATGTAATGTTGAATAAATTAATGAATTGAAAGTTGAAAAGCATAAATGTAATCTAGAAAATGGAATAGCAAACGATTTAAAACTACTCGTATCGCGTAGTGCTGCATATATCGTATGTCTCCAAAAACGTCCTCGTAAAAGTCATTCTATCTCCCTTTCTATTATGGTCAGACATATTACATAAATAGATTTATAAAGAGAGAACACGTAGCTATGTTTTTGCATTTAAAAGTTTGCCAATTACGCTCGAGTATAATTTGAAAAGAAATACTACAAAACAGAAAAACAGCAAACAGTTCACCAGGTTAAGGGGTGCCATTTCGACGTGAAGTGACAATAACCTGCTGCTGCCACACGCAAAGCTCACATCAACAGATAATATAAAGCACAATAGCGCTCGCCATACAATCCCATACAGACCCGACACACGTAAAAAGATAACGCGCTATAAGTGTGGTTCTGAACTTCGCTAACCGAATTTATTTTACGTAACCGCTCCCGACGCGATATTTGAAACGTTATGCGTCCCCCTCTCCGCCGTAAAAAGGAGAGGGGGTCATTTTAATTACGGAGCTACCAACTAAGTTCCGTGTTCCCTTTGACAGCCATGACATAAGCAGCCTAATAATGCATTTCTTATTTATTATGTTAGCTCATATCGTCATGTGTGCTAGTAAATTTAGAAACATAAAAAAATCAACTTTATTTGGCAAACATACTTAACATATATTTAAAATATAAATATAATCAATATTGGAATTTGAAGTAAACAAATTTTCGCGCTTTCAAAATTAATCATATTTTTAATCTCAGTATGTTTATATGGTAATATCATTCGGTTTTTTGATAAAGTTGGACGGCCTGATACCTACATAGAGAAGCTTCTAGTTTGTTCGTTTGTTGATTGTTTTCATTGTTGTCCAACAGATCCAGCAATAGGCGTCAAGTATCATCCATTTCGAAAACGTGCTCAAGCTGTCAGTAAGTAAAGTTGTCTCTTTGACAGATGAAATTATGTTCCTCGGCCGCTCTCGAATTCAACTGACCCCCTCTCCTACCATAGGAAGAAATATTTAATAGCGTCGTGTGTCGGTAGAAAAGATGATGCGCTGTACAATAACTTTTGATGTGAGCTTTGCGTGTGGCAGCAGCTTTATTGTATAATTAACGTTTTTTTTAATTTCGAATGAAGTAATAAATACAGTTGATGAAATTATGACCCTATATATTTATAGGACAATATCTTAGTCAGGTTTTGAGATAGCTAAGGGATGATGTTGGGAAGTAAGAGTTTCACAGATGCACTCATAGAGGGCAGTGCAAAGAGCTTGTTTGGAAGTCCGCAAGATGGCAGCTAGTAGTCAGTAGTCGCCAGGGCCAGTTAGAATGCTTCCAGACAAACATGGTGTTTGCAGATCTCATTTAACCAGCTCCTAGTTAGGTCTACCATCGAACGGTCATATTTTTTTTACTATAAACTAAATCTTTTTTAAATTGCATTAGAAACTACTCAGGCCTCTGACATGTTCTGTCTGTAGTTCAGAGTATTTCCGCTTTGCAATAAAATCCTTATAAATGAAATATTTATGAATTTATCCGAAAAATTACAAACTGTTTTTAAAAGGTAATAACACACGCTATCTAATTCACTGTAACCTAACTTTTTTGATGTTTCATAAAAAAATTAAAATTGCGTTCGGAATTTTTGGTTTCATAAAGGCGCACATTTTAATTCTTCTCTGGTTAAATTCTACAATTTATAAAAAGCGTGGTGTTTTCTCTGTCTAACACCGTTGAGATCATATATCTCACCATGGCAGTAAGGGAGATACAACGATATCTATGAGACCATTGACTGAGTTGTACTCAATAACAAACGAATTAGTTTGTGTGTTAAAGCAATTTAAAAATTGGTTTGAATCACGATTGAACCTTCCTATTCAGCAACTGTTGTCGAAAACTTTTTAACGAATTATTTCTGTCATCCCATTTCAGAGAAATGCGTATATATATCCGCGTGTATGTTTGTGATTGCCACTAAAACTTGAGAGAATGTATTGTCATCGACAACGAATATATCTGGCGAGTTTCACCTCGATCGGATACTGGGAAGTGGGTTAATTTCCGCTTCCAAAATTTTTATTCATTCATTACCGAAAACAAAAGTGAAATTAAAATAAATCTATTTAAAAATCAACGGAAAGCGATATTAAAAAATGAATTAGTTAAAAAATAAATGCCTCCGACGGGAATTGAACCCACATCTTCTGATTGCCGGTCAGCTGCTCTGAACGACTAAGCTACGTCGGCCTATTTCCAACACGCCTGTAAACAACATGAAAAACTGTAATATAAAAAAAAAATTCAGGCGAGTAATTATTGCTTATAATATAATAATGTTAAGAATGGGAATGTGTGGAAGTTTTAGATACTATCAGTATCGCCCTGGTAAAAGAGCAACATTCAGAACAGAAACGTTTCATTTTCAGAAAAGTTATCGTTGTAGAAAAGAGTTGGGGCGATATTTTAAATAAACGAGCAGCACTTAAAAGTGTACGGTACTAAAATAATTCAGAATGCTGTAGCGGTCTACCCTCTCTGCTTACCCCGGCGGAATATGGTGTGATGTTTACTTAATTAATATACGACTTTTTTTCTATTTCTTTACTGTTTACGATTACTCCGAACTAAAAAAAACTAGTTCGCAAACGAAAATTTAAATGCTAAGCTTAATATATATTTGTTTCCTGCACTTGACGGTTACATCAAAACCAAACGCCTAAAACCACATAAATGCGCAGCACTGTAGCACTCCTAAATACTTAAACACACAAACTTCACCACAATCTACACATCTGCCCTGATGATGGACACTGTAACACAGAACAACACGGCAAAATAACCCAAAAATGTATTAGTCACAATGAAAACATTTTTTTTAAATATTAAAAAAAAATGTATAAACGCGTTATTACGTTCATCTCGTTAAAGATAAACCTTGAGGTGATATTCACAAAAACGGCGCTATATAAATTATCCAAGTAATTTCCCGACCTTCCCACGTGGGTATTCGCACACAACTGAAGGCATTGCGACACAGCTGTGTGGACGACTCCGAACATTCCACCATCCCCTTCTCACCCCACGTGGGTGAATCTTTAATTCCATTAAAAGGGAAAACTGCCGATGTGGTGGGTGGTGTTTTGGTCAGGTGTGGATAACCCCCTGCTCGCGGGCCATAACTAGTCCGCAAACTGTTTTGAACGAAGAAGTTGATGACTCTAGAGGCAGACATGATGGTATCAAGCGAAAGAAATGGTTGCCGGATAATTCGACACAATGACAATTCAACGCATCTTTAAAAAGTGATGTACAGGGTTTTCCAATAAGAGGTGTTATTTTGAATAGCCCACTATTTCGGTAGATGTTACTTTTGAAGCTGTCATTTTTTGACATTTGACAAGTAGAAACTACGCCATTAATAAAAATGGAACGATACACGCTTCAACAACGCATTGAAATTATTAAAATTTACTTGAGTGAATCAAATGCAAATCATCTTGAATGATCAGGCCCATTTCCACCTCGTTGGCTTCGTCAACAAGCAAAATTGTCGCATCTGGGGCTCGGAAAACCCAAGAGTTATTGTTGAAAAGCCTCTATATCCTCAACATGTGACTGTTTGGTCCGGCGGAGTCATTGGAGTCAATTACTTTTGTGAAAATGAGGCTGGAGCAACAGTTGCGGTGAATGGATTGCGCTATCGAGAGATGATTAATGATTTTTTATGGCCGGAATTGGATGGTATTGATCTGGACAACATTTACTTTCAACAAGACAGCGCTACGTGCCACACAAGCAACGAAACCATTGATCTTTTACGATTGAATATCAAAATAACACCTCTTATTGGAAAACCCTTTATAATCATGAAAAGTGGCGTGATTGTTAGTAATTTAGTTATTTATAAATTAGATTAATTATTTAATTAAACGGAGTAATGCCATTAAAAATTTAAATAAATTTGTGATATTTATAAAAAAATCCCTTTTTTAATATAGTTCGTAACTTGAGTATTGTGAAAATTAAGTAAGGATAGGTTGTATCAAAAAAAAATTTACCAGTTCATCAAATTTCAAAGTTGATTTTCACGTTTTGTGAAGGTTCTATTCATGTTCTGTTATTTTATCATAATTAGCCAGTTGTTTCATAAAACTAAAATAATAACAGAACGTGAATAGAACCTTCACACAACTTGAAAATCATCTTTGAAATTTGATGAATTGTTAAAATTTTAAGAAACAACCTGTCGCTAGTTTTGGCTCGGATGTTGTGCGAATTGTTGCCCATGTCTGGAGTAGGCACTAGTTACGGCTAGGCAGGTTGCACTGCAAATCCGGTGGGCGAACCACCCCAATGCGGAGGCGTCGCTATCCTGAGTCACAGGGCGAGTTTTTTCATCAAGGTTTATGACATTGTGAATTGTTTATTAAGTTAACAAACTATTGTAAGAACGGCGGCATAAAGTCTTTTTAATGTTCTGAAAATATTTATGTATTTTTGAACATTAGAATTTTACGTATACACAATCGACATTACATTGCTTGCTTGTGAAGACCTGTAAAAAATCACGGGATATCATAAATTAATTATAGATAAAGGTACAGATAATAAATTAATTGCCTCGGTATCATTGCGTTTCAAAAACAAATATTTTCAGTTTTAGAGACTATTAGAAATTTTTCTTCCGAATGAACACCATTAGAAAACTTAAAAAATAACTTCTGTCAATAATGAACCACATTAGTAAACTTAAAAAATAACTTCTGTCAATAATGAACAACATTAGTAAACATAAAAATAACTTCTGTCAATAATGAACAACATAAGTAAGCTTAAAAAATAACTTCTGTCAATAGTGAACAACATTAGTAAGCTTAAAAATATCTTCTGTCAATAATGAACAACATTAGAGAACTTAAAAAAATCACTTCTGTCAATAGTGAACAACATTAGTAAGCTTAAAAAATAACTTCTGTCAATAGTGAACAACATTAGTAAGCTTAAAAAATAACTTCTGTCAATAGTGAACAACATTAGTAAATTTAAAAAATAACTTCTGTCATTAGTGAACAACATTAGTAAACTTAAAAAATAACTTCTGTCATTAATGAATACCATTATTAAACTTTAAAAAATAACTTCTGTCAATAATGAACAGTATAAGTAAGCTTAAAAAATAACTTCTGTCAATAGTGAACACCATTAGTAAAGTTAAAAAATTACTTCTGTCAATAATGACCAATATTTGTAAACGTAAAAAATAGCTTCTGTCAATAATAATTCATGCACATCTTGATACAGCAATGCCCTAGCGAGATGTGCAGAGTATGTTTTTTATATTAAAAACTGTTTTTTGAATAAATAAATAAAATAAAAAAATAAAAATAATGAAAAAAAAGAGTAAACTTAAAAAATAACGTCTGTCATTAATGAACAACATTAGTAAACATAAAAAATAACTTTAAAAATAACTTTTGTCAATAATGAACAACATTAGTAAACTATCAAATATACAGATATATATGTCAATAATTTTAAAAGAATTCCACAGGAACACAGGAATTCCTTAGTGAGATGAGCAGGGTAGGAAAAAATAAAAACACATAAATGTAAAAACTGAACCACGGTCGACAAACGCAACCCTAAGGTCGTAAATCGAGCGAGAGAGAAGCACTTCATATTGCATTAATGGTCCAAAAGTTCCCGAATGACTTTTGGCTGAATTAAAAACGGAATTGCATTCGCTAACAGAAGGGTAAACGTCCTCTTGTTCTATTGGACGTATTACATGCAGGGTTATGCAGATGCGTTCCGAATTTTAGTTGGGTTAATGTCCCTCCATGCCAGCAAAAAATATCTTAAACGTTTTAATAAAACTGAGATTCAATTGAAGATCTTAGCAAAGAAAACAAATAAAATACGACTATTACTAACGCAGACCCGTGAAAATTCACGCGATATTTTTATTGTAGATTTTATAAAATTGAAAAAAAAAGAAAATCTGACTTTAGATGTCAAGATTAACGGTTAGAAATTTAAACAAAAGAAACACGAACTTTAAATACAGAATATCTGGTAAGTAAATATTATATTACAAATAGGTACTTTATCGCTTGTCTGAATTTTTGACTCATCAGCTCCAATTTTGAAAAATTCAATACAAATAATTTTCTAATAAATTATTATGTTATGGGTAGGTATCTAATTTAACGCTTGAATTGAATTTAATAATTGAAAATTATTTCAATTGCCATTTTCAAAATCGGAACTGATTACTGATTAACTGATTGAACGAGAATTCAGACTATCTAGTTTAGAAAAAAAAATGGTGGCACGTTTTTTTACCTCCAATGAGTTCAATTGTTCTCGAACGCCGAACGACCGGAAACGACCGAATACGGTCTCAACTCCCTGCTACACGCATGTTAACAATAGAACACATTTCAACGAGATATTATAACGCAATAGATACTCTGTTTCTGTGTAAAATATAAATAGCTTATTTGCAAGCATTCAAAGGGTTGACTTTACAATTAAAAATCACCCTCTGCAAACAATGATATCAAAAACATCACCCTGTTTTACAAACAAAATACAAATACAATAAAACACCCTCGCATTAAAGTTATGACGACACGAATTTCCGAACAGAATTCCGATGCATTTATTCGATTTTAGTACAACTGTATTCAAATATAAAGAAAAATAATTTCGCCCTTACAAAAAGAGGATTTGAAAATAAGGGTTGCGAGTAAAAACATATCATTGATTGAATTGTGACGAATTTTAGTGAGACATAAGGGTATTTATTTGTTACAGGGTGTCGTCGGCTTAGCGTTATTTTTGTCTAGTTGGGGATAGACTAAAATATTAGGGTGGCGAATTGTACTTTCGTGTTGATTTTGGAAATTGTGTCGATGGTAAAGCAGTAAGCTAGGTGAAAAAAAAAATAAGTAAAAAAAAAAATTAAGGTAAAGGTTAGGATATAGGTTAGGTTAGGTAGGATTATTATAGGTTAGGTTAGGTTAGATTGGATTATTATAGTTTAGGTTAGGTTGGATTATTATAGATTAGGTTAGGATATAGGTTAGGTTAGGTCAGGTTGGATTATTATAGGTTAGGTTAGGATATAGGTTAGGTTAGGTTGGATTATTATAGGTTAGGTAAGGTTAGGTTGGATTATTATAGGTTAGGTTAGGTCAGGTTGGACTATTATAGGTTAGGTTAGGATGTAGGTTAGGTTGGATTATTATAAGTTAGGTAAGGTTAGGTTGGATTATTATATGTTAGGTTAGGTTGGGTTATTATAGGTTAGGTTAGGTTGGGCTATATTAGATTAGGTTGGGTTATTATAAGTAAGGCTAGGATATTGGTTAGGTTAGGCAAGGTTGGATTATTATAGTTTAGGTTAGATTAGGATAGGTTAGGTTAGGTTAGGATATAGGATAGGTTAGATTGGATTATTATAGGTTAGGATAGGTCAGGTTAGGTTAGGTTGGGTTATTATAGGTTAGGTTAAATAAAATAATAATGATAGTAATAATCTTTGACATTGAATGATGATCTAACCTTTCTACCCAGGAACTGGACTCGAAGACATGTCTTTTGTGCATTAACTGCTGTAATGTTATCAGATTTCGGAAATGCGCACATATCTGCGTGTGTGTACGTGGTTACCACCAATAGAATAGAAAGAATGTATTGTAATCAACAATGAGTATCTGCCGAGTTTCAGCTCGATCAAATGTCGGCAAGTGGCTTAATTTTCACTTCTAAGATTTGCATTAATAAAATTCACGAAAACAAAAGTGAAAATCAAAATGATTTATTTTATAAATATATTGAGTTCATTTGATTGGATGTAGCCAGATATATATTATAATAGCCATGTACATCACAACCTTCATCTTTCTCATCTCCTTCCCTTCCACACTCCCATGAACCTCACAACACACCCCGAATGGGGATGGTATAGTCCCACTGGCTTCGGACAATCGGGGGCAGTTGAAACTCTTGTGCAGTAACCTAACCTACTGAATTTATTTAAATGTATCCCCGAACACCTTGTATAATAAAAATAATAATTATAAAATTATATTTAATTTTTAAAGTTGATTGTTTTGTACCACGCACCATTGTGTTATATTCCAGACATAGTGCTTTCCAATCCGTGCCGCTCTACAGCAACGGTAACTAGGTTTGTATAGTGGATTTAGCAGGGTAGATAACGCAAGTATCCCGCTGGAAGTGGTGTAATTGATGGTCACAAACTATGCTGAGATGAATGCACGTGGTGCACGAGGGTGCCCACGCGTTTCTGATTAAACTTTTTTCAATATATGTTTGTATAAAATCCATAATTCAATGTTTGATACCCCTGATTTATTAAATACAATATCTTTTCATACTCCAAGCAGGTCGGTTACAAGACAGTACCTACCATATTATTGTAGCAATTCTATATCAACGTCCCAATATCACACTCCTATGCGACGGATTCAACAGCTAGGAAACAAATACTACGATGTTGTTGATATATTTAGTATATCAATTTCAATATATAAGCATACTCTATTGAAGTTTTTTTCATCAAGTAGTGGAATATTTTAAAAAAGGTATTTAATTTGACTAACACATAATAATTTTGTACTGAAACAGAAAAAAATATTTTGGATTTTTTATGTTTTATGCCTACATGCTGTGTAGATTAAGTTCAGTGATATTTTGACTTTTTATATATTTTTCTGCAATTGTTTTAAATAGTCGTTTCCTGCACTATTTTCGTGTATAATTTCGTAAATATTTTTAATATATATATGTATGTAAAAGCCTTAATAGGCGTAAAATAAATAAATATTGTAATAATTTTCGTCAATAAATTAAGGCTTCTGTGTTTGGGTGGTTTACTACTTGGCTACGAATCTGTAGGTCGCAGTTTTAAAACCCGGCGTGCCCAAGAAAAGTGTATTTGATTAATTTAGAGTTATTTCACAATGCATTAATACGTAGGTACATAGTACATTTGAAGCACGTTATAGATATATAAAAAAACACTACGCAAAATGGAAACGGCGATGTAGGACTTGCTTGAAGTGGCTTTACCCATGTTTGGTGTCTAGATCTGAAGAAGTCCCACACATACTACAGCCCCACAACCCGCAAAATACCCTAATTGGAGATGCCATAGTCTCATTGGCTCCAGACGGTTGGAGGCAGTTTTTTTTTCGCATAAACGTCACTGTTGATTTTTTTCTTCATTTTATATGGTTTACTAGCGCGGAAAGTGAAAAATCACGGGAAATTATAATTATTGTAGGATTTGTGAAGCTGAGAGTATTAATGAATTATTAATTGTTAGAGACGATCAGAAAATTACCATTGGAACGGACACAGTTCAAATAAAGAGTTATTATTATTAATTATTAAAATACAATCATGTTGTTACCTACTTTATCACTTGTCTTTGCGTGATTAAATTCTAATTAATGCAATAATTACAATAGCGTATTATCCAAGGTTGATATTTTCAGTTGCGAACTTACCGACAACAAGAGGTCCATAAAATAATATTTTTCTGATGGTTTGTGAATAATGTTTATGTCTCTATTATTTATACCTCTATTATGATTTGATTTATATCTACAACCTCTCTCCATGGCTATAAATGTATTGTTTTGTAAATTTTTCGTTTTATATAATCTTTTGTTTTGTATAATTTTTTTAATTCACATTCCTTTCTCACAAATTGAATTTACTTATTCCATATTATCATATTGTCTCAGTAGAGGATAAGTCACAAGGAGGAAATCCATAGTTGATTTATTTTACTATATAATACTTATGTACAAACTGATTAAATGTAAACTGTGGATTTCCCGACAATAAATTAATTAAATATTTCCAGTCACGCATGCATGCACCGACACTCGAATTAGTATGTTTAATTTGTATGTTGTTACTTTTGTCAATTATTATGGAATGCATTTCATTGCACTGCTCCTGCATGTCTTCTGGAATAAATTAATATAATTATTATTTTAAAGTTGATGGTCACCCCACCAGACATATTGCAAATCCAGTAGCGCACGGCGCAGGGTGTTTATGTGGGGGCTCTAGATGATCCGGAAAATAATTTATTACGCCCCTGGCCTTCTCCCCAACCCAGGGGCGTCCGCGGACGTTCTGTTATAAGTGTTGGGGGAGGTTTTATTATGGTTGCCATTAGAATTCAAGCTAAATTTAAACAGGGGATGTAGCGATGGCCGAATTAACTTTTTAATGCAATCGAGATGGGAATACAAACTAACTAACCAACAATCACACCGTTTCTCCGCAGAGCTAGGCAGAGAGGACGGACCGTTCCTTGCCTCATTTACATTCATACATCGTCTCATACATACTCTTCTATCATTCCGACTCCTGACATGACCCGACTCAAATACCTGCTTAAGGCGATGCAATACGTCGTGTAATATTTTAAATTGAGCCGCTATCAATAAAAACCCTTACGTAGATGGCGATAAGGTTTAAATTCCCGCTTAACACCGTCCGCCTGTTTTAATTTATGCAAGAAAAAAACATTGTTAAAAAGTGCCTTTTATTTTATTTTGTGGATTATATAAATAACTTTATTTGCCAGATTATACAATAAAATCATAACCGAAAATGGGTTCGTAAGTAGGAGATTTTGAACTTTAAAGTAGTTTTCATGGGCCTATACATTATTTTTTTTTCTGGGCTTATAAAAAGACTCATCTAAAAAATACTCGATCATTTCAAATGCCAAGATGTATTCTACTTGCAGTATTTAATTAAAGCATCTGAAACATTTCTAGGCGACCAAATTTTCAAACCAAAAACACATGATTTTGCATTACTACGTATGGCATCGCCTTAACTTGATCGTGACATGTTTTCCTCAGGCGTTCCCGCCTCTACTAATATTCACATTTGAATCATATATTATCCTTACACTCCTTTCTTCGTTTATTCGCTCTACATGCCCAAAACATATCTTTTTTAAGCTTACTTCTTACGCTTACATCAGTCTTGCATTCTTTGCGAATCTCCTCATATCTCACACGATCATTTTACCATATACGCCTAAGGGATATCATTTTTACAGCATTTAGTTCATCCTTCCTAAGCCAGTTCCATGCCTCAATGCCATACATCAGGGTAGGTACCAGCACTCCATTGTGGACTGTTAGCTTCACTTCTTTGGACAAATTTTTGTTAGCGCCAATCGCGTTCAGACCTCCATTAATGGAGTTACCTGCATTCACCCTGTCCAAATCTAAAAACGAATCCACCTGCTCCTCGTATTCATCATTTACTTTATTTTTTCGAATAGTTTTCGTGGATACTGTTATTTTATTTTAAATTAAAATAGTATGCAACTGCTGACCCTCGTAAGAATGGGTTCCACTTGTAAGTTTAGCAACAGTCCACATCTAATCTGGAGCCCCAAAACACCCTTGAATCTGTGCAAAAGCGGGAGGAACATTTGACAGATTCTCCTATATTTTTGAGTAACTATCGTTAATGATCGCCTCGGCACCGATGCACAGTCGATAACACGTCGAACGCGCTCCTAACATATGTACACAGTTGTCACATGAGAAAAGATCGTTTCCACGACTCAGCTGTGTAAATTATATTCCGTTCTCTGTGTTTTCTCTCATCTACTACGTGGGTCTCTTCAAATCCTCAAAGAAACCCTCCAAAACACGTCAATAGATGCGCACATTAAAATAAAAATAGGATATATTTATCCAAAGACACTGTCTAGTCGGAGTTGAATCTTACGATCATACATAAAGACAATAGCCAATAAAAATGTGCGCTGATAAAATGAAGATAAAGTTAATGAAATAAGATAGGGTCCCATTAGCTCAGTTGGTAGAGTGGTGCACCGCGAAGGCAAGTATCCTGGGTTGAATTCCTAGATGTAAGCGTATCTTTTTCTGATTTTTCTATTTCAAATTTTCGTTTAGCAAAACAAAAAACAAAATATAATCAGCGCAACATATTTTTTAGCAATAACACATTTTTTTCTAAATCCGTATAAATTATGGACGAAAATGTCTACTTCAGCACACTTCATCTTATTATATTAGAGAAGCAACATTGTACCTACCTAATCAGTGTCTCACCAGTACAGGTGTGACAATAACAAATCGTTTATGAACATATTTGTAATTACCTATTTGTTATTTACTTCTGCATATTTAGCGTATTCATTTTGTTACTATTTTTGTTATAATCATTTTTTTATTATTATGTATTTAAACATCCATGTATGTAAATTTTTGGGCACCATGCCTGTTTTATGTACTTAAATAAAAATAAATTATATTGTCGATACAATTGGGTCAGAGGACAACCTTAGCGATATTATTTTTAAACGTATTCAGGTGAAACATGCTATGGCGTTGTAGACGGTACCTACCAGCGACCTGACAGCGAACAGCACAAAATAATTATTAATTTAATTTCCTGATTATGGCAACATTCTGTGTTCAACACAACGGTCCGCCAGTGAGCCGACCGAATTATTCTTGATTTCCCGCTGGACCCGACTGGTTGTGCCTTCTACATTACCGTCTACATTCTAGAATCGTCCATGTAAATTTTATTGTCGCGTATAACAATGTGTTCAAATAAACTCAGTGAATTTCAATATTCTTTTATTAAAAACAACCTTCTGATATTGAGAGTCCTTTAGGATCTGTTTTAACCCAAAACACATAAGTAAGTAAAATCCTAAATTGGTGACCCCCGACGTTTCATGCGTATCATTATTGTCATCCGTCATCATAAATTGGTGACCCGAAGTTTCACACGTATTGACATTATTGTCATTCTAAATTACGCGTATTTATCATTATTATTATCTGCCATCCAGTCGAGACAGCGTGGAATCAAGGATCCTGAGACAGAATACCCCTCCGTAAGTAACTTTAACTATTATTTTCTCATAATTAACGAAAATAAATGTTCTCAGTATCGTTTAAGATAAAGCGCATCGCGCGATCTGCTATTTAGCAGCCCAACCATGGTGTTTACAAGCATTAATATGCAGTACGAGTTTTCTATTTAACGAAATACCTACAAATGATTAAAGTCTTTTAACTTTTTAATAAAATGTCCCAACTAATCATATAATATACTTGTTTCTTCGAGCATTAAGTGCGTTTTAAACTTAATTCCAGGAAAGATCGACCAGCTACATCCATCGGAAGACGGATTGCGTCATGACAACCACTTCAAGCAGTTGCAAATACGACGTCACGATACATTTCATCAGCGGGGCGAGATTTCGCCACATTACATCGGTCCATATGCAGAAAGACGATCTGCTGGGCGAATTCCAGTTTTCCTGAGTCATCCTGGGATTACAAGTTCCAGAAAGAAAGAAGAAATCATATTCACGTCACGTAAATGTTTAAACAGTTTTTACATACTATTAAATATACATATTAAAGTTAATATGTTGCATTGATTTGACGTAAATAATAATGCATTTCAAATAATATGTTGCATTGATTTGACGTAAATAATAATGCATTTCAAATAATATGTTGCATTGATTAGACGTAAATAATAATGAATTTTAAATAATATGTTGCAAATCAGCACATGTTTGAATAAAGAAATGTTCTAGAACTTTTGAAATATTATAACTGCAATATTAGAGTCATACCTACAGTTGATTAACATGAAACTACATACTAATATAAAAAAATTTAATAATTTTATGCAGTTCCAAAAAATATTTTATGAATAACGTTGAATGTTTTTTAAAAATAAATTCATATTTTGCAAACATTTCTAATGATTTTACAATTCTTGCAATTTTCACAAATCAGTTATCAATTTTAAAATAATGTACATGAATCTGAAAAGCATCTTAACAAAAACATGTATGATTCTTGAATTTCATTATATTATTAATTATTTCACATTATTGATTTAACATTATTATTCGAAATCTTTGAAAACTATTTAGTGTAGACTACTTCCATTCAAATTTTTGGTTTGCGTCTTTGATTATCCACGCAGTATTTACAAATATTTTCAACAAAAATACATAGATGGTTCTAAACATATGTATTAAAGTTTTTCTGATTTTTTTACTTGATAGTGAATGGTTAAAGATAATCTTATGTTAACTAATTACATTTTGCTTAAATACGTATTTAAATCTTAAGCCTTACATGCATTAAACTTGTCCATTTAAATACTACGAAAATGTCAGAATGATATCGGATGAAGAAATTCCCAACTTGAAGAAAACATTTGAATCAACTACGAATAAACTGGATACAAAGAAAACCGAAAACATGGAATCATCAAGCGCAACTAATCCCGATTCAAATATCAATTATGTAACAGTCAGGTTACCACCATGCTGGAGAGAAAGTATATCGCTTTGGCTAGTACAGGCGGAAGCGCAATTTGCTAATTCACGTGTTAAGGACGACTTTACTAAATATAACATAATTATTGCAGCGCTAGATTCTCAAACTCTACAATGCGTTAGCGATATTGTCACAAAACCACCCGCAACTGACAAATATTTAAGCCTCAAAGCGGCACTTATTGACAGACTGCAAGATTCGTCTGAGAAGCGACTCACCCGACTACTTACTGGAATCCAGCTGGAAGATCGGAAACCAACCGGACTCCTCCGACACATGATGGAACTTGCCGGACCAGCTTTAGCGGACAGTGCTATAGTGAGAACACTCTGGTTGCAGCGTTTACCGCAACACGTCCAAGCAATCCTGTCAGCTTTAACCGACAATGACACGAATCAGCTCGCGTTGGCGGCTGATAAAATAATAGACGTCTACCAGTCATCCGAATGCAGTGCTGTAGACCATCAAAATAAACCGGGTACCTCAAGAAAGGAAAATACGGAAAATTCTATATTATTACAACTTCAACAGCAAATTTCCGACCTTACACATGAAGTGTCACGTTTAAAAATGTCTCAAAATAACAACTTTACAAACTTCCGTGGACGACAAAACCAGAGCCCACGTCGAAATTACTCTTACAACAATTCATCACAACAGAATCCCGCTGGAAGGCCGAGGTCCAGGTCTCGCGGTAGATCACCCAAGAGGAATCCTGATGGATTATGTCATTTCCACAGACGTTATGGCGAAAAATCCTTTAGATGTTACCAACCATGTATTTTCAAAAAACAAAAATTCGGGAAACGACAACGGAACCTCTCAGTAGGGACGTGCGAGATTCCGAGTAACACATGTCGTCTCTTTGTTTATGATCTACAAACTAGACAAAAATTCCTAGTGGACACTGGGGCGGACGTTTCTGTCATTCCTAGAAACCCGTCATACAACAAAAACAACATCACTTCTGACAACTGTCCAGCTACACTATATGGTGCCAACGGAAATCCCATCAAGACATACGGCACAAGAACTGTAGAACTCGATTTTGGCCTACGCCGAGCACTAAAATGGCGATTTATTGTGGCTGATGTATCAAGATCAATCCTAGGTGCAGACTTTCTTCATCATTTCAACCTAACGGTGAATTTAAAAAAGTCAACAATCGCAGACCAGTCAACAGGATTAGTCATAAAAGGAATAACTCATAAGGGACCTACATCCGGTATTTCCACAATTTCTTCATCGCAAAAATACCGTGATATTCTAAACAAATTCCCAAACTTAACAAGACCTATCATGAAGACATCAGATGCCAAAAAACACTCAGTGACCCACTGCATCGAAACTCGAGGACCACCCGTTACCGAACGAGCCCGCAGGCTAGCACCAGCCCTACTGGAAGCGGCGAAGAAAGAATTCAAATATCTGATGGAACAAGGGATCTGCAGGCCTTCTAAAAGCAATTGGGCCAGCCCGTTACATATGGTAAAAAAACCCAACGGCGAGTGGCGTCCTTGCGGCGATTATCGTCGTCTTAATGCTAAAACGATCCCGGATAAATTTCCAATACCTCAACTTCATGATTTTGCACACAAACTTGCAGATGCAACCATATTCAGCACAATTGACTTGACCAGGGCTTATCATCAAATACCAGTGGAACCTGAAGACATTCCGAAGACTGCCATCATCACACCATTTGGATTATTCGAATTCACATCCATGCAATTTGGTTTATCAAACGCAGCGCAAAGCTTTCAACGTTTTATGTATGCTGTGACAAGAGATTTGGACTTTTGTTTCGTATACCTTGATGACATCCTGATTGCTTCTAAAAATGAAGAAGAACATAGAAAACACTTGGAAATATTACTCAAACGCCTTGCTGAATATGATCTAGTAATCAACATTAACAAATGCCAATTTGGCGTACCTACAGTCAACTTCCTGGGTCACACAATAACACAAAAAGGAATGTCGCCTATCAAAGAAAAGGTGAATGCCGTCATAAATTTTCCATTACCTAAAACAGCAAAAGACTTGCGACGTTTTTTAGGCATGTTGAACTATTATAGAAGATTCCTCCCTAAGGCTATCAACACTCAAACTAAATTATTTGATTGCATTGCCGGTTATAAGAAAAATGACAAGAGGAAAATAACTTGGAATCAAGAACTGACGGACGCATTCAAGGAATGCAAACAACTCTTAGCTGACGCAGCATTACTCGCACACCCAAATACCAACGCTAAAATAGCTATAATGGTTGATGCTAGCGACATAGCTATGGGTGCGTCATTACAACAGTCAAATGGCGATTCTTGGGAACCTTTAGCATTCTTTTCCAAGAAATTTTCACCAGCACAGCGAAAATACAGTACCTTCGATCGAGAACTTACTGGTGTTTTCGAAGCGGTAAAATATTTTAGAAGTCATATTGAAGGTCGAAATTTCACCATCTATACAGATCACAAGCCAATCACCTTTGCTTTTTGCAAGAAGCGAGCCTCTAGCTCTCCACGTCAAGAGAGACAGTTGGATTACATTGCCCAATTTTCAACGGACATCAGGCATATCTCTGGAGAACAAAATATAGTAGCGGACGCACTATCTCGAATCGAAGAGATTAACAGCCCTACTTCTATTGACTACAGGCAGATGGAGAAAGCGCAGTGTCAAGACGACGGACTTATGAAGGCAAAAGATGACACCGCCCTCGCCTTATGTCAAATGGTGATTCCAGGCTCGGAAGCTTCAATATGGTGTGACGTATCAACGGGCCATATCAGACCATTCGTACCCGCTTGCATGCGAATGCAGGTAATCGAAAGTGTACACAATGTTTGCCATCCTGGCATCCTGGGAACGACAAAGACCATAAAACAAAGATTTGTTTGGCCTAACATGGCGACAGACATAAAAAACTTTGTCAAACAGTGCATAGCTTGCCAAAAAGCTAAGGTCTCTCGACATACGGTTGCACCATTAGCAACGTATTTACTACCAGAGGATCGATTCCGTAATGTTCATATCGACCTGGTTGGACCTCTCCCAGCGTGTAATGAGTACCAATATATACTCACTATGATTGACAGGTACACACGATGGCCCGAAGCAATCCCTTTGAAAGATATGACTGCAGAAACCGTCGCTACTGCACTGACGACACATTGGATTGCCCGTCACGGAACCCCAGATACCATCAGTTCGGATCAGGGCAGACAATTTGAGTCCTGCCTCTTCAAAAAACTAACCGAAAAATTTGGAATAAAACATTCTAGGACCACCGCGTACCACCCACAAGCTAACGGTATGACCGAGAGATGGCACCGCACCTTAAAAGCCTCTCTCATGGCTTGTGGCGATCGAAATTGGGTCGAAAGCCTCCCATTAGTTCTACTTGGTTTGAGAGCAACGGTACGAGAAGATCTGAAGTGTTCACCAGCTGAATTAACCTATGGTAGAACCCTTAAATTACCCTGTGATTTCTTCACAGCAACACCACGCGAGGAACCAGACACATATATCGGACGGCTACAAAATACGTTCGAAGCCATTAAACCAACTCCTGCCAGTGTTCATGGTACAGGAAAGTTTTTTGTCCACAAAGACCTACCTAGCGCGACACATGTGTTCCTCAGAACTGACGGTGGAAGAAGACCACTGCAGAATCCGTACGAAGGCCCGTACAAAGTGGAAGAACGGAATGAAAAAACATTCCTAATTACTGTAAAAGGAAAACCTAAGCGTGTCACAATAGACCGCCTCAAACCTGCTTTTGTTCCTGCAGAAGAAAATGTATCTGTTCCTACATCTGTTCCAGTATTACCAGAAATAATCAGAACCACAAAATCTGGTCGAAGAGTTCATTTCCCAGACAGATTAGGACAGTTTAAAGCATAAAAAGGCATTTCTTTTCCTAAAAAATAAATAAATGATCTAACTAACCTATGTACTTAGATATGTATAAGCAAATCTTATATACCTATACTTAGAAATGTCACACCACGCTAATGTCCTAAATATATAATAGCTTAATAATATGTCTTATATTGTTCATGTAAAACAATGTATCACATATTACCAAAATATATAACTGTACAAACATGTTTTTTATAATTTTAAAAATATTCCGCAAGCGTTAATAGTTTTTAAGTTTTTTTTATATACTTTCACCATCCCGCAAATAGCGAAGAAATTGCAACTTGCATTTAAAATAATTACGCTTTACGCGTTGAAGCCTTGTATAATTTTAAGCTATAATTTTAAGCACTTTTAGGCTATATTTTTTAATATCAAATTCACAGATGATAAAAATTTTTAATGTAGTAATATAATATAACATGTGATAATT
Organism: Hesperophylax consimilis; assembly: GCF_061612785.1. Classification (NCBI taxonomy): domain Eukaryota; kingdom Metazoa; phylum Arthropoda; class Insecta; order Trichoptera; family Limnephilidae; genus Hesperophylax; species Hesperophylax consimilis. The sequence goes on from NC_142854.1 coordinate 27,643,326, forward strand.
TATGTGATAATTCTATCCAAATGTTTATAGAAAAGTGTAAACATTACTTGGCATTTCATATATGTAATAACAATAGTTTACAATGGAAATAAAAATGGAATATGCCAGACTGGATGAGGACACTACCCAGTTTCATTTTTGTTTAATATTACTATCTCCATTAATATGTAGAGATAATAAATAACATATTTCGATATACAGTTGAAAATAATTTTAAAAAAATAATTCCTGTTGTATTAAATTTAAAAATGTACAATTGTGTGTTATAATCACTGACAAGTTCTCAACTTTATAATTTTTTTTCTTTTTAAATCATGTATACTACTATATGTTTCTTACTTTATATATCGTTTAACAACTGGGGGCGAAGTATGTAGACGGTACCTACCAGCGACCTGCCAGCGAACAGCACAAAATAATTATTAATTTAATTTCCTGATTATGGCAACATTCTGTGTTCAACACAACGGTCCGCCAGTGAGCCGACCGAATTATTCTTGATTTCCCGCTGGACCCGACTGGTTGTGCCTTTTAGATTACCGTCTACATTCTAGAATCGTCCATGTAAATTTTATTGTCGCGTATAACAATGTGTTCAAATAAACTCAGTGAATTTCAATATTCTTTTATTAAAAACAACCTTCTGATATTGAGAGTCCTTTAGGATCTGTTTTAACCCAAAACACATAAGTAAGTAAAATCCTAAAGCGTCTTAAACAACGGGAATTGGGAACATTATTACTGTGTAGCTTTTACCCGTGGTATTAGGGAGAAATTACTGTGCAAAGAATTTTCCACGGGAATTAAATGTTTTTCCGGGATGAAAAGTAGGTTATGTCATTTCTTAATCTTCCAATTATCCCTATGCAAAAAATCACGTCGATCATTGATTTCGTTCCGACATGTAAGAAGGACAAACAAAGAAAAACTCATTTAAAATACATAGATACTGCCATTTGCATGGAAAATTCAACGTACAAAGAACCGTATTATGACATATAACATGTAACATATAGGACAAAAACTGCGACACGCATAATCCTTTTGGATTTTCGTTGAAAGTCCCCTAAAAAGCTGCACAAATATTACACGATATTATTATTATTGCGTTTCGAGTTGAACCCTCGTTTGACGGATTAATCTAGGATTACAGGGGCTTGTCCACCGTGCATTCAGCCTTATCAGATTCAAATATTTAAGCTGAAATGTCAATCAATTATTTAATGCATGTATTAACCGGCTAGAAGCCGAGTTGATAATTGTGTCTGGTTACCATTCAGGTGTCGTTATTCCATCATTGCACAAGCCACATTTTCTCACTATAATACTGTCAGGTACTTCCTCATCTCTCTCACAACCTCCAGCTTCACAGCATACCCCAATTAAGGATGGCATAGTCTCACTGGTTCTAGACGGTAGTGAGAAGTTGGAATCTTCTGCGGTTGCACATAAAAAAGTATTTCGTACATTGGGAACGTCTGTGTTCTGTCCTTCGATGAACTCAAATTTCGTACCATAGAATTGTCGTCCTCTGTCGAACTCAATCACTTCATTTATATCTTCGTGTAAAACGGTTATTCACCCATATATTAAGGGCAAGGTTACAACTTTGAGGTACATGTAAGAATAAAAGGACATGGGGGCAGTTTTACTATTTTGTGACATACGTAAACAAATACACGGAAAAAATTTACTGTTACTTTATTAAAAATCTTTTCAAAATATTTGTTTTCCTGTTTAAACGGGACTGCAGGCCTTTAATAAATGAATTGGCAGAGTTCCAAACCACTGGAGAGATTGGTGTCATAAATACATAAATACACTTACCATATTATTTAATTAATATTATTAAAAAGAATTTACTCAATACTCAAAAGAATTCTAAACTAAAAACTTACCTTTTTAATCTGTCATAAATTAAATATATAATTCGTGAGAGAAAGTCCCGTTATTTCCAATTTTCCAATTACGTGCTAAATTCTGTATCTAAATTTCGCCAGTAAAAAATTAGTTAATGTTAAGGCGATGCACTACTTAGTAATGTAAAATCATGTGTTTTTGGTTTGAAAATTTGGTCGCCTAGAAATGTTTCAGATGCCTCAATTAAATACTGCGAATAGAATACATCTTGACCTTTGAAATAATCGAGTATTTTTGAGATACTTAAGTCTATTTTTATGCCAAGAAAAAAATAATGTATAGGCCTATAAAAACTGCTTTAAAGTTCAAAATCTCCTACTTACGAACCCATTTTCGGTTATGATTTTATTGTATAATGTGGCAAATTAAGTTATTTATAAAATGATCGGAAAAAAATGTATGCCTGAACATCCACAAAATAAAATAAAATGCACTTTTTGGCCAAGTTTTTTTCTTGCATAAATCAAAACAGGCGGATGGTGTTAAGCGGGAATTTAAACCTTATCGCCATCTACGTAAGGGGTCTTATTGATAACGGCTCGATTTAAAATATTACACGACGTAGTGCATCGTCTTAAGTGTTAATCTCAAGTGACCTACCAGGTAAGTATTGTACTGTATATTATCTCCATATATAGTTAGTAATAACATAGATCATTGTAGAAATGTAATATATATTTGTACAGCGCCCTGAGGTGATTTTGCACAAAAACGGCGCTATACAAATCATCCAAATATTATTATTATTATTAAAAACATATGAAACTGCTAACTACGATTTAAAGCCAATGAATCCACCTAGATATATCATATATCATAAATATACAAGCGATCACTCAAAACGTGTTTGCAAAATGGAAAAATATGCCAACAAATCACTCCAGTAGAACAAAGTATCAGTTAAAACCCATTTTTTTATGCAGAACGCGTGTTCGTGCAAATACTAATATGTCATAATGTCTGTCGTTATATTTAGTAGGAAAAGAACACGTGTTCTCGATATATTCTGAAAGACTAATATTTTATTATGAAATTGGCATGCTGTCACTTTTTAACAGGATCATTTTTCTCCGCGTATTTAAAATGTCGACGGTCAATGCAGGATCGTTATTCACGCTGTACAATTTATTACGAGTTCCTATGCCTTTTCTAATTTTATTATTTACAAACATATACAGAAAAACATACTTTCCTGGCAAGTCGCTTTCGATAAACGCACTTTAGTTAAAAATAATTCTGCTTGCATGCAGAGGACACTATAGTAAAAACACTTTACCCTCCAATACTATTGATATTGGATTTATTAGAAGATAAGTGGCAACGACTATAGAATTTAGGACTTTTTAGGACTGGAGATTTTGGGACTCTTTAGGACTGTAGAATTTAGGACTCTTTATAACTGTAGATTTTAAGACTCTTTAGTACTTTAGAATTTAGGACTCATTAGAACTGAAGATTTTAGGACTGTAGAATTTAGGACTCTTTGGGACTGTAGATTCTAGGACTATGGGGATTAGGACTCTTTAGGACTATAGAATTTTGGACGCTTTGGGACTGTAGATTTTAAGACTCTTTAGGACTGTTGAATTTAGGACTCTTTGGGACTGTAGAATTTAGGACTCATTAGGACTGAAGATTTTAGGACTCTATAGGACTGTAGAATTAAGGACTCTTTGCACTGTAGATTTTAGGACTCTTTAGGACTGTGGGGATTAGGACTGTAGAATTTAGGACTCTTTAGTACTGTAAAATTTAGGACTCATTAGGACTGAAGATTTTAGGACTGTAGAATTTAGGACTCTTTGGGAATGTAGATTTTAGGACTCTTTAGGACTGTAGGGATTAGGAATCTTTAGGACTGTTGAATTTAGGACTCTCTGTGACTGTAGATTTTAAGACTCTTTATGACTGAAGATTTTAAGACTGTAGAATTTAGAACTCTTTAGTACTGTAGAATTTATGACTCATTAGAACTGAAGATTTTAGGACTGCAGAATTTAGGACTCTTTGGGACTGTAGATTTTAGGACTCATTAGGACTGAAGATTTGAGGACTCTTTAGGACTGTAGAATTTAGGACTCTTTGGGACTGTAGATTTTAGGACTCTTTAGGACTGTGGGGATTAGGACTCTTTAGGACTGCAGAATTTAGGACTCTTTGGGACTGTAGATTTTAGGATTCTTTAGGACTGCGGGGATTAGGACAAAAAAAAAATTTCGAGCGTTTTCATTGCCAACGCTGGCTAAATCCTATGAGATACATCAAAATAATGTACCACGTATATCTTGAATAGACCTACAGAAAAGTCTGAAATAGAATATGTCTATCTCATAAGGCTAACCCCTAGCAACACCGGGTACACATCAGCTAATTTGTAAATAATAACTTATCAGATTTAAATACTTATTATAAGTAAGCGCCCTTGAAGGGATTTCACAAAAACTACGCAATACAAATAATCCAATTATTACTATTATTTCGCCTCACATATTTTGCTAATACTTCTTTCTCCATGTTCAAACCATCTAAGTGTCAATTTCTTGGCGATGCACTACATCGTGTAATATTTTGAATCGAGCCGCTATCAATAACACACCTTACGTAGATGGCGATCAGGCTTAAATTTCCGCTTCACACCATCCACCTGTTTTGATTTATGAAAAAAAAAAATATGGCCAAAAAGTGCCTTTTATTTTATTTTGTGGATGTCCAGGCACAAATATTTAAATGTTTTTCGATCATTTTATAAATAACTTAATTTGCCACATTATATAATAAAACCATAACCGAAAATGGCTTCGTAAGTAGGAGATTTTGAACTTTAAAGCAGTTTTCATAGGTCTTATACATTATTTTTTTCTGGGCTTATAAAAAGACTTATCTAAAAAATACTCGATTATTTCAAAGGCCAACATGTATTCTACTCGCAGTATTTAATTAAAGCATCTGAAACATTTCTAGGCGACCAAATTTTGAAACCAAAAACACATGATTTTAAATTACTACGTAGTGCATCGCCTTAAACATATTCATTACGCCTACTAGTCCAGTCAGTGGGGAGTTTTACCTTGCAAAAGGTTAGGTAGTAGCGATTTTGATATATGTTGTTAAGATTGGGACTCTAAGGAAAAAAAAAAGTTTTCGACCTTGGGAGGGTCGAGCTCGACCCGCCATCTTGGATTGAAGGTGCCAAAATTTGTTTTTTTCAAAATAATTGTGAAGTGGTCGTTTTTACAACCAAATTGTTAAGAGCAAACTTAAAGACAACTAAATTACCTACATTTTTTGTAAAAAGTTTTTTTTTGTAAGTCTAATAGGTAACGAGTTACAGTGGCGGAAATGTGAATAATTTTCTAAAAAATGATGAAATTCCCAACTTTGTAATTTTTTCGGGTTATTCATTACATAATTATAATAATTTTGTAAACTCATTTCCACACCACCATGAGGTATAGAACGTGGCGCATTTTTTTATTGTGGTATCTCCAGTAGGTCTACTCCACAGATATACCAGCTATGGTAGATTTCGAAATTATGTTACATTACTATGAATTATGTTACTATAAATTATGTTACTTAATAACAGTCTTCGTCACCAATGTCATCATCTAACTCATTGCCTGTGATACTGAGATTCTGGGCTTTCATTGACAACATCTCTTCTTCTTCGTCCTCGACATCGATGTGAACCTCTAGCGAATTTCAGCATGTTTGACCATTACAGCACCCACATACAATAGAACACTTCAATCCAGCTTTCGTGCAGCTATATGCAACGCCGCTTCCTTTTTTACAATTGCATGAAATAAATTTTAATAAAGTCTCGGGTGCTGGTTTCTTTGTCATTCTTACTGGAACAAGCCCGTTGGTGTCACGTTTCCAGCCCCAGTTTCTGGATTTTTTTGGATTGCATACCATTTTTGGACTTGGTGGTACGTTCTAAATGCATGGTACCGTGCAGCGTCGTTCGTTGGTGGCAAAGAGGCAAGATTGATTTTGCTTTTTGTTGTCGACTTTGCGAAACGTTTGTAGCGGACTTCTTCCAAGGTTTCCTTATCCATGTCACCCCCGTACAAAGCAACAAGAAAGCGTGTTCTTGCAACTGCTATGTCTTCTGGTGTTGCATCATGTTGTTTGAAGATTCATATCATGGCATTGAGTCTTGTGTCGTTTTGCACAAGCGAACAAAATTTTATTTTTCCTTGGTTGAAGAAGGACGATGTTGTATCGCAGCCGCTAAATGCCATGAAGAAACAGAATATTCTCAGCCGCCTCTTTGTATTTCACACTATTCGCGGAACAAAGTCTTTCAAAAGTTTTGCCTCTCCCGGGTTTGTGAAGATATATACTACTTTTGGGTGGTGCTAATGCTGTCAGCAGAACTAGGAGATCAACGTCTTCGCCAATAATGAAAACAGCGTCATATGATGAACACAAGGAAATCGCAGTATTGACAATCAACTCATCAGCATCTTCTTCAGCCTGCTTAACTGTAAAATCATCCTGTATAAATTGCTTTGTAAGCATCAAAATCAGACGGACTTTGTTATTTTCAGTGGCTAAAAATCGTTCTTGTGAAACTTGAACTGGCATTGTTTCATCGAAAAGAACATCTGCAGACATGAGCATCCAGGCAACGTCCTGTAACCAGGACTCAATCAGTGTTGCCAAGTCAGCTGTAGACTAGGATCCCACTATAACAAATCAACGTCATCGAGTACACGAATGATGCTATATAAGTATATTGTAACGTAGAAATACGTTAAAATGATATTGTGTAATATGTTCGTACAAAATTTATCAAGAAAACTGGACTTTTACAATTTTTTGTCAAAATTTTGTTCTTTCAACCGCTGTAACTCGTTATCTATTAGACTTACAAAAAAAAACTTTCCACAAAAAATGTAGGTAATTTAGTTGTCTTTAAGTTTTCTTTAAACAATTTGGTTGTAAAAACGACCACTTCACAATTATTTTGAAAAAACCAAATTTTGGCACCTTCAATCCAAGATGGCGGATCGAGCTCGACCCCCCCAAGGTCGAAAACTTTTTTTTTTCTTTAGAGTCCCAATCTTAACAACATATGTGAAAATCGCTACTACCTAACCTTTTGCAAGGTGGAGCCCTTTTTTATCCCCCACTGACTGGACTATACATCAGCCTAAAGAGAAGATCTCTTTTGGTGCAAAGTAAACGGCACCAACAAAAGATGCTATAAATACGTCCACACATCTCTATATGGCGGAGTTTCAGATCTAAATCGGAAGCAGGTTAAAATAGGGAACGGTGTTTTGCAATAAAAAATAAAACTTTCCCCTGTTTGCCGAAAGTACCTAGCCTCAGGGCTGGGGAGCAACGACCTACAATATTAGGGTTGCCATCACATATTTATCAATTAATTAATTTTTATTGGACTCCTTAAAACAGTTATACACAAATATATTACAGAGAAGATTATAATTTTTGATCATCTAAAGGTACAGTAAATGAGAAATGATTAAGAAGCAAAAAATATAGGCATTCAAAAAATGCTAACTAACTAACGAGATAAATAATTATTATACTCGTTAGCAATAGTTAGTCGCTTACATCCACACAAATTGAAAATATCTCCCGATTAAAGATTGTTTACAGGTGAAAAAATATAACAAGCCGTAATTGTTGATTGTAGTAGGTATTAAATTATTTGGCGCGTTGGAAATAAGCCTACGTAGCTCAGTGGTCTCAGAGCATCTGACCGGACATCAGAAAGCGCGGGTTCAATTCCCGTCGGCGGAATTTATTTTTAATCGGGAGATATTTTCAATTTGTATGAAAATTTCAAGCGACTAATTAAAACTTATAATAATTTGTTATCCTTTGTTTACATAAAAAACCTTGTATTATTTATCATTTAAAAAAAAAACTAACTAGATAACTAACCATCACGCCGTTTCCTTACAGGGTTAGGCAGAGACATTCACACATCGTCTCATACATAGTCTTTCGTTATTCCGACTCTTGATATTGCCCGACTCAAGTATCTGGTTCGCTTGATCTTACCATGCCTTCCTAGTACGTTTCCGATTTCTTCTAGCATGCACACTCGCGTAATGTATTCTTATTACACTCCTTTATTCGTTCATTCTCTCTACATGCCCAAACCATCTAAGCGTCCCTTTCTTAATCTTACTCATTACGCTTGCATCAGCCTTTCATTTTTGGTAATCTCCACCTTTCTAACGTGATCTTATATGGCTTTACGCCTCAGGGATCATTTTAAGAGGAAACTACAAGCCAAAAATGTGTATATTCTTGGTATACCTTATATTGTAAACGGAGTCTAGAAACGTTCGATTTCCAGGACAAAACTGGTTTTTATTTATTTTGTAAATAATTTTATAAGAAAGCAAAAAAGATAATCAAGTGAAACTGTCATTGATAATCTTAACTATAATACTGTATTTTTTTTAAAGTTTTTTCCTTTCCGCATACGTTTTATACTATTACTTCATACGTTTCTACTGAAAAAAATTTTTTTTTAGTACTTTACATTAATATTATTGAGTAATTTATATTTTAATTTGTATTCTATTCAAGCGAAACGATAGGAAAACCTTCAATTTATCTAAAGCATATTTTTTTTGTATTCATAATGTACACCGATTCGTTATAAAGATTAATCAAAATAGTGATTTAGATTTAAGCTTCGCCTTAAAGCATTCAGTTCTAGATTCTATCCGTGTAACTCTGGTTCAATGAACTCTGATTTGCTTTGAATTTAAGAATCGTTTTTTTTTTTTTAAATTAAAAATGATAGTGTAAAGATTCATATAAGCGATAAAGTACCTAACTACTAATATAATATTTTTAATAGAAAATTATTTTAATTATAATTTTCAAAGTTGGAACTGATGTGTCAAAAATTCATAATGTCCCGTGATTATTGACCGGTCTGCGTTAGTTCATTCATATTTTATAATTTTTGGTATCCTAATTGACACCCCTACACCAGACTAACCAATCTGGCCCCCACCGGAATGAAATGACAGAAACTCGTGCCGCTGTTATTATTTTTAGGTCGGTACTTACGTACCAACCATTGTCAACATATGAGGCAACACTGCGTCTATACGGTCGGTACCATTGTCACAATACGAGGCAACACTGGCTCTAGTCTATATTATATAAGTACCTAGTCAATAGTCAACCCCACTGATATACTCTGATGTTATCATCTTTGATTCGGTCGCTTTGGGGCTGAATGAGTTAAGTATCAAAGGACTGACGAAATTGGAATCAACATTAACCTTCATTATACCAGCTAAAATGCCGAGTAACTTTAACTTTAGAAAAAAATCGGGAATTTAATGTACAAACTATCACAGAATTGTATAAATGAAACGCCTTAAAAAAATTTATAAATAAAATTTCATCATTAAAATTCAACAGTTAGATAGCATAAGCAATAGATTCAAAACAAAGGGTCTAATAGCCATCCCAATGCTTGTCCGAAAATAAAATGGTAACCGAAAATTTGAAATACGAACAATTCAAAAAGGAAATTAACTCGGAGAAATTGGATAATGATATATTCTACCCTTAATATACGCATACAATCTATGCTATCTAGCATTTAAAAAAACTTTGGCTTTTGTTATAATAATTCAAATTCTCTCAAATTCATACATTTTATAAATTTTATAATGGGTATTCCAGCTATTATGTTGAACTACAACACATAAGGGCTTAAAAATGTTGGGATTTATAACTGGGCTAACCAGAAATTTTAACGATATAAAGTGTATTAAATTGTTATATTTTGCCTATGTAAGAAGTCAACTTGAGTACAATTCTCCTGTCTGGAATCCACATTATAATATACATGTAAAAGCTGTTGAAAGAATACAAAACAAATTCTTACGTTTTATAAATTTTAAAATGGGTATTCCAGCAATTATATTGAACTACAACACTCTGTTAAATTATATGAATATGCTCAAATTGTCATTTTGTAGTTTGTAGCCAATTTAAAGATTGAATTTTGTTAATTTGTTTGTAGTGATTTAATAAGACTTTGAATACTGTTCACACATCACCTTTAAAACATTTTTTTCTTTTTGTAAAATATAATTCATTTTAGTATCGAGCATTTTTTTTAGGTTAAAAATACCATAAAATTGAGGCGAGTGCGGCGAGTTCTACCAAATCCTGGCTTTGGAGGGGTTAAATGTAAATTTTAGTTGTTGCTTCGAATTAAGTACTTTATCTGATAGATCGAAATGTATAATGTACATTTTTTTATGTTTATACCGCTCAAGAGTCCCAACTGCTCTCAACCGTTTGGAGCCATTGAAACTATGGCATACCTAATTGACGTATACCATACTCGGGTAAAGACGTTTCAAGCAATGTTTCTTTGGGGATGGTAAGATGAGACGAATGAAAGATATTGTAGAGTATCACAGCGTTTATTTATGACTGCAAACCGACGACGCCCGACGTAATTGGTGGACATGATCATGACAAATTATTCAGGTCGAAGATCGACGCAGCGTCGGCGTCGGTGGTTATAGTCGACGGCAAATCCTCACACAGTGTAAGCGGAGATGAACGGTTGTGGAATGGTCGTGGCGATGAAGTTGATGGCTCTGTGGTATCTCACAGCAGTGCTGCCAAGGTCTGTTATCTATGTGAGGATATTATGTCAGCGCTTTATTAGCAGCAGACACATACCTGAACGGATGACGAACCTAGTGCTGGCACTGATTGTGGACGCGGTAGTCACTCTCGCTGGAGCAGCTGGTCCAGCTTCTTCACCACCTAGGATTCTTGCTGCAGAGTCTCCATCTTCTATCTTCGTCGAACGTCACAGAGGTGCTGCCGAGGTCTGTTATCTATGTGAGGATATTATGTCAGCGCTTTATTAGCAGCAGACACATACCTGAACGGATGACGAACCTAGTGCTGGCACTGATTGTGGACGCGGTAGTCACTCTCGCTGGAGCAGCTGGTCCAGCTTCTTCACCACCTAGGATTCTTGCTGCAGAGTCTCCATCTTCTATCTTCGTCGAACGTCACAGCGGTGCTGCCGAGGTCTGTTATCTATGTGAGGATATTATGTCAGCGCTTTATTAGCAGCAGACACATACATGAACGGATGACAAACCTAGTGCTGGCACTGTTTGTGGACGCGGTAGTCACTCTCGCTGCAGCAGCTGGTCCAGCTTCTTCACCACCTAGGATTCTTGCTGCAGAGTCTCCATCTTCTATCTTCGTCGAACGTCACAGAGGTGCTGCCGAGGTCTGTTATCTATGTGAGGATATTGTGTCAGCGTTTTATTAGCAGCAGACACATACCTGAACGGATGACAAACCTCGTACTGGCACTGTTGGTGGACGCGGTACTCTCTCTATGCAGCAGCTGGTCCAGTTTCTTCACCACCTAGGATTCTTGCTGCAGAGTCTCCATTTTCTATCTTCATGTCACCTGTTCCTGTTCTTCATTTTACTTTACTTAACTTCTCTTTATTTTGGTAATATTTATATTTTTTGTAATACCTGCATCAACTGTAAAGCACCCCTGAGGTGATAACTCACAAAAGCGGCGCTATAAAAATTGTCCAATATATTATTATTATTATTATTATTATCAGGGTCAATTTTAAAGATGAGTGGAGGATCTTTCAAAAGAAATGATGTTGAAGAAGTTCTGAGAAGGGAAAAGGTTTGAGGGGTGGTTATAAGTCTGAGGATCAGTGTGTCCAGGAGTGACGGACGTATGAATACACCACTTCCACTGCAGTGCAAGGCGATGGGTCGAATGAGTGCTGCTGAAGAGGTCAAAGGGTCTTCCTCAACCGGCCTGTCGCAATCAAGTCAGTTAGTGCACAGATGCATCCGCCGCCAGGCCTGAACAAAACCGGCACCCCTGCTAAGTCTCCAAAAGTAGCAAACCAATAAACATGAGATTCGCCATTAATAATGCCGCTAAGTGCATCGCGTTAAAATACTACGCATGTGAACGAGGCCATAACTTATAAACACAAACAAATCATCACGCTATTTTTCTAATTAGATTAAGCTTCAATTGATAGTCCCAAAATTCTTAAACATACCAGCATAGTATGAAATAGCTATAAATCAATTAATCTCCCCGCTATATAACCCACTGACTTGCATCAAGCAATGATTAATAATTGAAATTTTATTCATATAACGATTATCCAAATTAACTAGGGTATTAAACAGATTGGTGTTTGTTGTGTGATGTACTATAGCGAGCTTAAAAAAAGAAACGGAGAAGCGAAGTTAGCAGTCCACAATGGAGAACTGGTACCTACCCTGATGTATGGCAGTGAGGCATGGAACTGGCAGAGAAAGGATAAAAGTAGACTGAATGCTGTATAATGAGATCCCCGAGGCGTATGTGTTTAAAAACCATGTATGATCGTGTGAGAAATGTGGAGATCCGCAAAGAACGCAAGACTGATATAAGTGAAATGCGTAAGATTTAGAAACGGACGCTTAAGTAGAGCAAACAAGCGAAGAATATAGTGTAATGAGAATATATGACGCAAATGTGAATTGTAGCATAAGTCGGGGACGTCTGAAGACATGGCACGATCAAGTGGATCAGATACTTGAGTAGGGCCATGTCAAGAGTCAGAATATTAGAAGAGTATGTATAAGACGATGTATGAAGCAAGGAGTAGATATGTGTCAAGACTGAGTTGTTTGGCGGTCCGTCCTCTCTGCCTACCCCTGCGGGGAAACGGCGTGACGGTTAGTTAAATATTTATATTTGTGTAGAGTTCCTGAGTAAGAAGGTTTAATCCTGATTTGATTGAAAAAAATATGTATTATACGATACGATATAGTTGTACCACCCTAGCCAGGAGCACTCCTGTCCCGGTGCTACCGGTACACCAGGGGTCACTGATTTGTTAGGACTAACAGATGTTCTTAGGATTGGAAGGAGGTTGGAGTTTAATCGACCGGTATACAGGCAACCCAATAAGCCAATGTTAGAAGGGTGAGCAGGAATAAAGGAATTGTCTGAGCGTTATTTTTTTCTTCTTTGTGTCTCCATTCTTCTTACAATTCCTAGACTCTTTTTGGGTCTTATTGGTTCATCTTGTCTCTGATCATCACTTTTCATGACTTCATATCACTTCTAAAGGTGTGTTGAATTGTCATAGTACTGATTTTTTACTAATTTAACTTCCTTGTTTTGAATACTATATTTCTGTACTTCTCCGAAATAAAAATCAAATTTAAAAAAATGACATAAATTGTGTTTTACAACCTATAAGAAGTCATGTATTAAAACACCCCTATAAAATATGACCATAAAGACTAAAACGCCGTAAAAAATATATCATTAAATATTATTTTATTAGTCATTGTAGTACCAGAAGTAAAATTCCATTTTAGTTCTCAAGCGATTCTGACCCATATTTGCATAAACTGTTAAGATTATATCTCTATAATCAATTTTGTTTTAAGGTGAAGAAAATTCTATTAACTTCATTTTAGGTAGGTAAATGTTGAGTGCAAGCAAATTTAATTATTATATTACTAGCTGAAGTCTCCGCAGTTGCCCAGGCTCTACGCAGAGTTTTAATGTAGATAATAATGCTATGTGTGCAAAATTTCATCAATCTCAAAAGAATGCTGTAGATTTGTATAAAACTCAAATGTACGCCGCCCACCACAGGCACTCTTCTTAATACAGGGTGTCCGGGGGTAAAGTGCACAAACTTCCGAAGGTGATTCTACATGATAGTTAGTTCAAGTGAAAAAAATAAATAACCTTTTTCTAAATTTCAACGCTTTAAGGTAATTTTCAGGTACAAAAGTTGATTTTGTTTGTAGAGGGAAAATAACATTCTTTCATGGAAAAAAAAGCAGAAATTCGAAAAAAGTTATTTGTTTTTTTTTTTACTTCTACCATTACATAGAATCACCTCTCAAAGTTTGTGCACTTTACACCCTGTAGAGGTTGAAATTCTCGCTTGTGATATCGTTGATATTAGTGTATGTACTCATCCATAGACGGCACTAGATCTAGTCTATTAGGTAACCCAATGATGGCGTTAGCTGTCGAGACAAAAAGGATAATAAATAAAGTGAGAATCTCAACCGCCCGCTAGTTAAGATGTCAGAGAAAAATGAGTATTGCTAATCTCTTCAAATTATTAGTAATACGGTTAAAAACGGGATTGCAGGCCATTTCCTAATAAACCTTTAGTAAATTCCCCTGCCTTGATAATAATAATATATAATGACAAAATACGAGACTATTAAGATTTTCATGAACCGAATTACGAATAAATTGAAATGATTCTTTATAAATTAGAAATACTCATTTTTCTCCGTGCATTGTCAATCTATCACATTAAATTCCAAGTGTTTTCTTGAAGCCGGAGTTTTATTTAATAAGAAAGTTTTTGAGAAAACCTAAGTGATACAACAATAACAAATCAATACGATTTAAAAAAAAAACTATCACAGGAAATTGGTCGCAAGTGTGGAGGGTTGTCATAGTACTAAGTATCTAAGGAATTTCAGAATTACGTTATATTTTATATCGTTGAATATTATAGGGGTCTTTATGTACATTTGATGAAGGGTGAAAATTTATTAGGGTGAAAATTGTGTAACTTTTATGGTAATTGAAAATTAAAGAAGTTATTAGAATTTTCACGGTTGCTTAGCTCGAATAAATGCGGGTTTGCTTTATATATTGTAGGTCACGCAATAATTACAGTTGACCCAACAAGACAAATTTAAAATTGTGTGTATCGGTGCATATTTATATCTACACTTCCGACAGTGATGTCCTTTACAAACCTCACTGGGAAACAGTATTTTGTCTCACTTACGCCTATTTATTAGTATTTTTAAATACATCTGTCGAACGATTTTGCCGGCTTCTGTGTTTCCACCCTCCAACAACATGGGTCTCTTCTTCCTCTCCTTAAAAGAAACCTCCACACAGCATCTCCAGAGATGAAATGAGTGACATTGTTTTCCTCAGGGCCTCCTGTATGTAGTTAATGTAAAAAAATAATCTATTTAAATTTTGTTTTCGAATTAATGCAAATCTTGGAAGCATACACTAAATTACTTCTTGATATCCAATCGAGCTGAAACTCCACAGATAGACTCGTTGTCGATGACAGTGCATTCTTTCAAATTTTTGCACTTATATTTATACTCGGTTTTTACAGATGTTCTCACTTACGTGAGAACTATTCAGTTATAAAAACTCAGTTAAGTTACAGGCAAAAATCTACACCTTACATACATACAGGTAAAAATGCAATTAAATACAGGTTACGTACAATTAAAAAACCAACCAAATAATAATATAAAATTATACATAAGTTCAGTAAAATGACAAATAATACCAGGAGAGACAAGAGACAAGAGAGTTTCAGTGATACTATTATTATAATTATACATATAATAACTAAATAATATGTTTAATTATACATATATAATTAAACATATTATTTAGCAGCAACAGAACATTTTTTTTAATCTGTATAGATTATCGACGAAAAAAGCATAATCTCAGTTTAATTTCGAGCCAAGGACATTTATGAAAACAAGAAAAAGCAGGGGGCCAAGATTTGACCCCTGTGGTACTCCAGAAGTTACAACTATAGTGGATGTATCCGTTAATAAGCACTAGTTGTGTTCTATTATATAAATATGATTTCAAATGCATTTCTCCGAAAATCTTTGACATTACAGGCGTTAATATACGCAATAAATTCGGTCTATAACCAGATATTTTTTTAAATTTCACTAGGATATTTGAAAATAAATTTATATTTTGAAAATAAAATAATTAATAGATTTTTTCCTTTCTAGACCCTCTGCGCAGCATCCTCAAAAATGAACTTTAGTGGGCTAAATGTTTAAAAATCTGCTGGCTCAGAGTTAGAGTTGGGGCTCTAATGCCGTATCGATTCATCGTATCAAATTAATCGATTAGAGTCAGGAAAAACCAACCACTACCGGCACAAAGTGCGGCCCGCGGTCACGAATAGAGCCTGATGATTAGTGCCAATATGTTGGCTGTCCACACTGAACACAAAATCACTAGAAGCGAGGTCTATATATTTCTGTGAATTTCCGAACCGTTTGAAGACAGTAAGATTATGCCATCCACAATTGGGGTAGTTGGGGTTAGTTATTTGGGGTAGTAACATCATCAGCTGTAGGCAAACTGATAGAACCTAAGCGCAAGCCAAATACTTAGTTTGGTGATCGCGCTTTCGGAGTATCTGGGCCGAAGGCTTAGAATAAACTCCCTCCGGAACTAAGATCCACAACAAGTCCAACAGAATTCAGGTCTAAACTAAAAACTTGCCTTTTTAAGTGTCATATCCTTAAATTAAATATACCATTCCTGAGAGAAAGTCCAGTTATATTCAATTTTCCAATTATGTCCTAAATCCTGTATCTAAATTTCGCTAATAAACAATTAGATAATGTTAATTAAGTGTTAATCTCAAGTGACCTACCAGGTAAGTATTGTACTGTATATTATCTTCATAAATAGTAATAACATATATCACTCTAGAAATGTATTATAAATTTGTACAGAGCCCTTGAGGTGATTTTGCACAAAAACGTCGCTATACAAGTCATTCAATTATTATTATTATTATTATTAGTTGTGAGGCTGAAAGTGGTGGTGAGAGAAAAGAGATGGGGTAGAGGAAGGTGGAGAAGTAACTGAATATTCAGATCTGGTCACCAAACACAGTTAAAGTCATATCAAGCAACGTTTAGATTTTGAATTGTGGTCTTTCACCAGGGCGATAGTGAAAGTATTTATTAAAACTTACTTTCGCACCTGGATTTGAATCCACGACCTCCGGATTCGTAGCCAAGGATATTAACAGCTCAACCACGGAGACCGTCCATTGAATAAATATATTTAGACCATTTTAGGAAGGCGTTACAATAACATAATGTTCGGGAATGTTTGGTATAATATATGCAGCGACATATTTTTTTTCATGAAGTTCAACAGAAATGTGAAGAATAGCGTATATTGGGCGCACTGACACGCTCATAACCAATTTCTAGCGGTTTATATCATCAGTGGTTGTCCACTGTACATGTTTATGTCCTGTGTAACATTACGGATTATGCCTTAATTCGTAGGCTAGACGCGCATATTGTCATTCCGAACGGACTGCATATTTTACGATGGTGTATAGTGGTGTGTGACCAATGTAACACACATTATAAATAATGCCATGCTACATTTTGGTTCTAGCGCATTTAGCACGCGCTCTGTCTCTCTTCACACTTCCCTGAGGTCATGTATCGTCATACGATGTGATCGAAATAAAAATGAGTTAAATTCTTATGAATAATTTAAAAAAAATAAGTAAGCGCTTTTTACTACAAAAATTAATTTAAAAAATTTTAGAAATAAAAAAATATTTTGATGGGCTTACATTAGCACAGTCTTTCAAATTAATAGACGAGTTAATGGTCTTTCAAATTAATAGACGAGTCATTAGTCTTTCAAATTAATAGACGAGTCATTAGTCTTTCAAATTAATAGACGAGTTAATGGTCTTTCAAATTAATAGACGAGTCATTAGTCTTTCAAATTAATAGACGAGTCATTAGTCTTTCAAATTAATAGACGAGTTAATGGTCTTTCAAATTAATAGACGAGTCATTAGTCTTTCAAATTAATAGACGAGTCATTAGTCTTTCAAATTAATAGACGAGTTAATGGTCTTTCAAATTAAAAGACGAGTCATTAGTCTTTCAAATTAATAGACGAGTCATTAGTCTTTCAAATTAATAGACGAGTCATTAGTTTTTCAAATTAATAGACGAGTACTTAGTATTTCAAATTAATTGACGAGTTATTAGTTTTTCAAATTAATAGATGATTCATTAGTCTTTCAAATCAATAGACGAGTAATTAGTATTTCAAATTAATTGACGAGTTATTAGTCTTTCAAATTAATAGACGAGGCATTAGTATTTTAAATTAATAGACGAGTACTTCGTATTTCAAATTAATTAACGAGTTATTAGTCTTTCAAATTAATAGACAAGTCATTAGTATTCCAAATTAATAGATAAGTCATTAGTCTTTCAAATTAATAGATAATTCACTAGTCTTTAAAAATTAATAGACGAGTCATTAATCTTTCAAATAAATAGACAAGTCATTAGTCTTCCAAATTAATAGACAAGTCACTAGTCTTTCAAATTAATAGACAATTCATTAGTCTTTCAAATTAATAGACAAGTCATTAGTATTTCCAATTAATAGACGAGTCAATCAGGGAAAGGGGAACTAACCAAGTTGCACGGAGTGCGGGAGGTGGCGTTACTGTCCCAATTTCGGTGATTTATCAATAAATCAATCTGACAGTATACAGGCAACTCGCACTGCAATATTGTTCAGTCCTCGAAAATAATATCTGCCAAACAATGGCGCGCAAATTGCTCGCTGCGTAAAAACCATAACTATTGTTGTTATTTGTATCCAAAATTTAATATTTTTTACAATCTTTAGTTAGACACTTTTACAAATGTGTTATAAATTACAAATCTCACTCAATTTTAGCGTAGCTACGCCAATCGTTTCTAGACCAGAAAATGTTATATCTAAATAGTATTAAATAAAGTCGCTATCCACGTTTGTCTGTTTGTGCGCTTAGTTCTTCTAAACTAAGCAACGGGTTTAAATAGAGTTTTCACTATCATTTAGAGAATGTCCTCTGGAAGTTTTATATTTATAAAAAGTAGAGAAAAATCAAGCAACGCCGGATAAACGTTAGCTGGTATAATTTAAAACACAAACAAATAAAAGTAACTCACATCGTTATAAACACATGTTTTGTGTTCAATGATCAGATCTGAATAGCCAGGTACTTCCCAACCTTTTTCTTACCCATCTCCTTCACCTGCCCAATACCTTCAACCTAACAACATAGTCTAATTGGGGCTGCCAGAGTACCAATCACCTTAGACTGTTGGGAGCAACTGGGACCCTTTTGCGATAAGGATACACATTTAAAATAATTAAATAATAATTGCAATTATTCTAACGCGATTTTTTCCTCATCGCATAGCCCAAAACCAAATTCCAAAAATTAACAAGTTGGAAAATTGCCACTTATGCTCGAAGAAGATTTTCCACCCTACTGGACTGCTAATGATCATAGCGAACGGGGGTAACTTCAGATGGAAGATGTACAATGTTCGACAAACTGTGAAGATGTAAATAATACTAATAAATCTAAACTAAACATGAAACAGAACAACACACAGGAAAATAAAATGTAACGGTCTCATCTGGGAATCGAACCCAGGATCTCTGTATAACGGGGACAACGCCACTAACCACCCAGCCACTTGGAGCTAATCATTTTACATAATTTTAGTCGATCTTAAATTGCAACAAAAATATCAGGACTGAAAAATAATCATGGACATTTAGATACTCGCTTGTACCTAGATTGCATGCAGTCGGCAATGTTATCTCAGAAGTAGTAGATGTGTTCAACTGCACGGAATATAGTTATAAGAAGGCTATAATAACATACCTCAAACACAATGATCAATGTCAGGAATGATAATATTCTTCTGCATGACTCCTATACCATATTTTACTACATTTAAACTATTTACTTCAGATATCTTATAGTGTTAGCTAACATATGTATTATTTTATAAAAAATTATTATTTCTTCTCCATAAGTATCATTGAATCGCCGACAGCCCTGAATTGTTAATACCAAGTTGCGATGCCTTCTCAGCTATTCCAAGTACAATTAATTTTGTGGGTAACAATAAATTCACTACTGACTATTATCATGACACTTCATACTTCGACTTTGACAGGTCTTATACAAGCCTAGTACAGGGTTTTCCAATAAGAGGTTTGATATTCAATCGTAAAAGATCAATGGTTTCGTTGCTTGTGTGGCACGTAGCGCCATCTTGTTGAAAGTAAACGTTGTCCAGATTAATACCATCCAATTCCGGCCATAAAAAATCATCAATCATCTCTCTATAGCGCAATCCATTCACCGTAACTGTTGCTCCAGCCTCATTTTCGAAAAATTAAGGTCCAATGACTCCGCCGGAGCATAAATCGCACCAAAACGTCACACGTTGAGGATAGAGAGGCTTTTCAACAATAACTCTTGGGTTTTCCGAGCCCCAGATGCGACAATTTTGCTTGTTGACGAAGCCACCGAGGTGGAAATGGGCCTCATCACTCAAGATAATTTGCATTTGATTCACTCAAGTGAATTTTAATAATTTCAATGCGTTTTTGAAGCGTGTACCATTTTCATTGATGGCGTAGTTGCTACTTGTCAAATGTCAAAAAATGACAGCTTCAAAAGTAACATCTATCGAAATAGCGGGCTATTCAAAATAACACCTCTTATTGGAAAACCCTGTATAAAGTAGTTCAACTATTGTTACATTGGTATATATTTCTATTGAAATATACATTGTCTTACTGCACTCATATTAATAACTGCATCACTTGCAATAGTGTTTTTGTGTACACATCAATTGTTCTACAATTTATTGCTATTTTATGCTGTGTACCACTGTACGCTTGTAATTCGATTTTCACTGTATTGTACTGCCATTTTATAGCGTTTGAATAAATAAATAAAATCAGAATTAACAATATCATCTTCAAATAATTTTTCACATATTTTTGGCTGCTATGTTTTTGAATTAATAACAAACTTCTAATAGATAGATAATAGTAAAAAATATCAGCGAAACATGAAACAGAACAAACAATACATAAATAATAATATAACGAAGTTGAAGCAGCATTTCCCACGCGATTTGTACGAAGTCTGCGTACATAATATATTTATATATAAACATTCGCAACGTTCAGGTGATTTTTGTATGGATTTGCCATTATAGGAAGCGCGCATGCGTAGCTTTCTCTTTCATTGAAGGGAGGGAAATGTATTATTTCGAAGGGATGTTTGAGTACGAAAGGTTTCAGTGATGCGGGTGACATCTAGCGGCGAGTAGGGAAACTAGAATTAGCGGAGACGCACACCGATGAGGAAAACTACACCGTGCTAAGAAAAAACGCATTTATATAACGTTTATTTATATTTTATAGCCATGGAACTATAGAAAACAATTATTTCTTCAATAATACCAAGATCACCTCCTTGTGCAGTGTAAATAATTAATGTAGCGCCGTCTATGAACGCGTAGATCATAACAAATGCTTTAGTTCGTATTTATCGTTCATAGATGGTGCTATTTTCAATATTTTAGAAAACAACAAAAAAACACTTTTTGTTTGTGTTGTGATAACTTGCGTTTTGTTTGGTTTGTTGGTGTAAGTATGTACCTACACACGGAAAAAAGAAAATATGAATAACTAGTTTAAGTTCGTATAAAAATATTTAATTCTTTTAAGAAACAAAATATATAAATAAAATATTTTGTTGTTGGTGCAATTTAGTCGAGTGGTTCAATTCTACGACTGCGAACTTAGACGTCGAGGGTCTTAGTTCAAAACCTAGTGGCGCAAATTATTAAATTTAATTAATCTAATTTATTAGATATTGTGCTGTTATTTCATGTTTCATTATTCATACGAATCAAAAGGTTACTAGAAATAGCCTTAACTGTGTTTGGCGACTACATCTGTATAGACAGGTACTTCTCAACCTTCCTCTTTCACATCTCCTTCCATTCCTCACTCCCTTCAGCCTCACAAAATAGCTCAATGGGGGATGCCAAAGTCCCACCGGTTCCAGACGTTTTGGACACTTGTGCGGTATTTAGTAATGATTGGCACCCAGGAATATTCTTCTGAATTTACCCATCGCTAGCGGAATTCACATTAAAATAAGTCTATTAGAGCAGAGGTTCTCAATTATTTTTTCTTGAGTACCCTTTCGAGAAAAGCCCAAACTCGCGTACCCCTTGTAACCAATAAAAAAAAGTTTTTCGACATTTTTTCACCTCAGTTGGACAGGGTTCTAACTTTAGCAGTTTATTAAAGGTGCCTAAACATATACAAACGTGCAGTTAGAACCATATGCAACCAGCTAGGTCATCATAATTCATTGTATAAGGTTCTAATTTAATTTCTCTAATACCATTCCAAGATGGGGCCACGTTCTAATTAAATATTTTCCATTAAAATATGTTAGACTAAAATTCTTTATACAATATATAACCTCAAAATCAGAAAATGTTACACATCAGAACATGGTAAGGCGAAATTAGAACCCTATCCAACTAAACTGACGAACAATAAAAATGATCAACTATCAGATACAAACAGAATGACAATTGCGAAAGGTTCAAAGTGATGTTAAAACCCTGTAAAATAAATAGAAGTTTAAAAAAATATATGTTAGAACTTCGTCATAGAATTATTTATAATACGTATGGCTCTGAAAGTTATTTTGGTTGTAGAAATAAGCAAAATAAATGGTTTTGCATTCAACGGACATTTAAAAAAAAAACTTGTCTACATAAGTGAGGTGACGGTTTATTAACTTTGAAATCTTTATCCTTTTTATACTTTTCCGACTTTTTGTCCGGGTTAAATCTTCCCCACAGGAAAAACTAAACCCTTCCGCACATTTTTCTACAAATTATCATCTAGTCAATCCACATTATGGAAGTGCTTTATATAAGCATAATAAATACAAAATAATACAAGAACAACACGTCAACTCACCAGAGATCAAATGGGAAAATAATTCACCGACTACAGATATATATCACAGGATTGGGCTCGGTAGAACTCCTAACTGGACCTATAAATCCCACTGATCCGTCAATTTAAATATTCAAAAAATCTTTCGTAATACTACATTTATTTAAAATTACTGATTTTTGCATTTTTATGTATAAATTCTTTGACAGATCTAATACGCCTAAATATTGAATGAAAGAGCTAGGTATAGTAGCTGAAGTAATAAATGGTAATATTTTTATAGTCTTGAAATGCCAAATTCTTTTAATCTCATTTCCTAAATCTGTGTATTTTCTTATTTTTTCAGAAACAGATTTTTCAATATTACAGGAATTTGGAATAGCGACATCAATGGTATAAGTTATTTTTTTAATTTTTTCATGTAAAACTATATCGGGTCTATTATGTCTTATCGTTCGTAATAGCATAACAATTCTAATAATAATGAAAATCACATAATGTTATTCATGTTTAATGGGACATCTCTTTTTGCACAGCTCTGAAAAATCAGGTTGATTTTTAGTTTGCGGATTTGCTTAGCAGATTGATTGACTCAAAATGTATTTCGGCCATAGATATTTAAATTGGTGGACAAGCCCATCAGGGGAAGGTGAACTAACCAAGTTATACGGAGCGGGGATCGTCTCCCTTCCTGTAATATGTCAATATATGAATCTGACAGAATACAGGCAACTCGCATTGTAATATCACAATTTAGTCCGCGAAAATAAAATTTGCTTACGAATTATTAATCTAATTTACCCACCTCACTCATTTTTAGCGTCGCTAAGTAACCCAATTAGACGGCGATTTTATTTTTTAACAGTACTTATGCACATTTCAATCCTGCACAGGAAACTTCCACAATTGATTGCGCTGCAAAACGTTGCCTTACTTTAGCGAACTGTACTTTTCTGCGCAGGGTTTGGTTATTTCAATGAAATTATTAATTATTTCTCTTAGACTTCAACGTACGTCTGACGTCGTAGATTTAGATAGCTAACGTTTAGTTTCTCATGTTGACAAAAATATGGTCAAGTCACAGACATAGGAATTAATAGACGAGAAGATAATGGCGAGGGGTAAAATCAACTGTTGAAGAACGAAGGGAGTGAAGCTGACTGTGATTCGTCAATAAATCAATCTGACAGTAAATAGGCATCTCGCATTATAATATCACCATTTACTTCTTAAAAGTAAAACCTGCTCTTGAATGAATAGACATTTTTATATGGGAGCGCAAATTACTCGCTACGTTATGAACAAATTTGCGAAGTCCAAATTCGGCAAAAAAATTCGGTTGTATTTTCAGAGTCGAATATTTCGTTTAAGTATTTAGTTAAGACACTTTTATAAATGTTCATAATTTACTTCCCAGCAACCAACCAGCTTTGTGTTTCGCGTCCAGACGTTTCTCGATGTGATAGTAACAACTGATTCATGTTATACGATGTGAATATGCTTAAAATAAAGTAAAATAATGCTTATATATGGAATGTAATACGAAAATTGGGTTTATTCTCTTTTTCACATCTATTTTTACAAGTTTTCATAGTACAAGTCAACATTTTGCCGTTTTATTTCGTAAAATGAACCGATGATGCCTCGACCATAGTTCGCACAAGAATGATGACGTCACGTTTTCAAATTTCACTTGAGGCCATACGCGAGCACAGCCGGCTCCAATGGAACCGGTATGGGGAGTGGGGATAATGGTGCTGCCACACGCAAAGCTCACATCAACAGATAATATAAAGCACAATAGCGCTCGCCATACAATCCCATACAGACCCGACACACGTAAAAAGATAACGCGCTATAAGTGTGGTTCTGAACTTCGCTAACCGAATTTATTTTACGTAACCGCTCCCGACGCGATATTTGAAAAGTTATGCGTCCCCCTCTCCGCCGTAAAAAGGAGAGGGGGTCATTTTAATTACGGAGCTACCAACTAAGTTCCGTGTTCCCTTTGACAGCCATGACATAAGCAGCCTAATAATGCATTTCTTATTTATTATGTTAGCTCATATCGTCATGTGTGCTAGTAAATTTAGAAACATAAAAAAAAAATTATTTGGCAAACATACTTAACATATATTTAAAATATAAATATAATCAATATTTGAATTTGAAGTAAACAAATTTTCGCCCTTTCAAAATTAATCATATTTTTAATCTCAGTATGTTTATATGGTAATATCATTCGGTTTTTTGATAAAAGTTGGACGGCTTGGACGAAAGTTGAGCTTATTTTACAATAATTTATTATATGTCGCTTTCGTCGATCGGCGTGCGAACTGCGAATTTCCTGATTCGACGGAGAGGTTATGTCAGGTTTTGTGAAAATGCGCTATTTACGCGCAGATTGTTTAAAATCTAAAAAGTTTATAAATAGCATTTATAATTATATAGTTGGCGGCATCATCATCTGAGGATGAGCTGTCCAACAGATCCAGCAATAGGCGACAAGTATCATCCATTTCGAAAACGTGCTCAAGCTGTCAGTAAGTAAATTTGTCACTTTGACAGATGAAATTATGTTCCTCGGCCGCTCTCGAATTCAACTGACCCCCTCTCCTACCATAGGAAGAAATATTTGACAGCGTCGTGTGTCGGTAGAAAAGATGATGCGCTGTACATTAACTTTTGATGTGAGCTTTGCGTCTGGCAGCAGCTTTATACGCTTTTAATCACTTAGGGCAGGTCTACTAATATTCATATGTCTATGGGTCTAGTAGTGGTTTGCCTCCAGTTCGTCGAAACGATACCCAGATTTTATGTAAGGGCAAGTCTATCAAATTTGGTTATCTATGATTTCGGCGATTTTAATGTTTTTCAATATCATTACTTTTCTTCTAAGGTTCTCCGACCTTTATAAGAATAAGAAATAACAAAACAATAAAGACTACCCTATTCTATTTTATCTCGACTCCAATCGTGACTACTCTCTCTGCATACCAATGAGGAGAGTTCGGGACCATGTTTCCCCACGAAGGCCATTAGATGGGCAAGTCGCAGAGTTGGAAAGTTTCGAATTTAAGGGTCGATAATTCGAATTCGAAGATAACCCCATGACCACAAGAGTTGAACTAAATTAACATGAACTTGAATGTTGAATACTATGTAGTTGAATATCTTTTATTTTTATTTTAATGACTATATAAAATTAAAATACGGTGTATAAACAAAACATAATTGTGAATTTACGCGCCTCAAGACTCGAAGAATCTAAAATAAACTCAGAAACTTAACGACGTAACTGAAAAAGTCGTGCATACAAATATTCGGCGTGCGACCCTGGTGTATTAGACAGACCTACGGTTGAATTTGCCCTAGCAAATCTATAATAAAGTAGGAATATTAAAGACATAATTGATGAAGTCGTGTAAAAACAATGTAATTGATGGACCTACGGTCGAATTTGGCGTAGCAGGCCTGAAAAATTGATCTTTCCGTTATGTTTATTTTAATTATTTCCGATGAACGTATTACTAAAATTGCAGATATTTCTAGAGTAATCCTACGGGAAGTTACTAATTCATCTTCTATAAAAATAAAATTTGGTGCTTACTGCTAATTTTATAGTTGAAAAACGTTTTTAAAAAATTTCAATCCGTTTTAAAAATATATATTATCGTTACGAATTCGTCGGAATTAGTGAAAATGTGAACCTCAAGCTATTTATTTACTAAGTCCAATTAACACATTACAATTAGAAAGAAGAAATGTTACAATAAAAGATGCTGTGACAAAAACAATAGAGATAATGTCAAGTCAAGATAGGATCAAGGTTTTGATGAAATTCATGACTGCAGCCACATCAATACAAAATATTTCTTGCGACTGACTAAAATCATTTAGGCTTACACCAAAAGATTCAAGTTCCTGACTTGAGTTGACAAGTCTGGACATTCTGGACATTGGTGATTAAGGAAAATCAAATAATTATTTCTTATTCCACGGGAAGGGATATAGAAAGAGATGAGTTGCAACAAAGTAGGTGAGTCAATCATGCTGTTAATAATTTTGAAAATGCAGATGAGATCAATGTCCTTCCTACGTTTTTATAAAGAAGAAAGATTTAATATTACTTCAAGTTCATCGTATGAGTAATCGCTTCTTTCTAGCCCTAACCTCCAAGCAATTCCCTTTAAGAAGATGCTGTACCGATTCGATGTGATTAATGTGAACATCGTAGAATGGAGACAAAATAACGCAGGTATATTATAGATCAGGGATTAGGAGGGCGAATCAACGAACAGTAAAGAGGTTTTAGGGGATAATATTATTGAAGTCATAGGTGATTAAGGAGTTATTAACCACATTGTTAATTATTTTTTTATATTATTTATTTAATTAGAATATAAACAAATATATACAAGGTAACATTTAATTTAATTGTATTTACATGTGTATATTCTTGGTATGCCTTATATTATCACGAAGTTAGGTAGTAGGCATTAAAATCGCTTGACAAACGGAGTCTAGAAACGTTCAATTTCAAGCACAAAAGTGGTTACTATTTATTTTGTAAATAATTTTATAAGAAAGCAAAAAAGTGAATAGAGTGAAACTGTCACAGATAATTTTTGCATCAATAATGTATTTTTTTAAATTGTTTCCTTTATGCGTTCATACATTCCTATTAAAAAAAATATTTTTTAGTTTTTTACATTTATATTTTTTATTGAGTAATTTATTTTTTTATTTGAATTCTACTCGAGGGAAACAATAGGAAAACCTTCAATTTATCTAAAGCATATTATTTGGTATCATAATGTACATCAATTCGTTATAAAGATTAATCAAAATAGTGATTTAGCATTAAGCTTCACCTTTAAGTAAAGCGATGGTGTTGGTTTCTTAGTCCTCTCCACTAGGGTCTTGTGCTAAGGAATATTAAAGTTATTTAATTCTATTTTATTTGTCCTCCATGTCGTTTTTAGTGTCTTTTAAGAGTTTTTCTTACTGACCTCTTTCAGCCAGATTTTTATTCTTGATTTGTACTCATTGAACTTGTCTATTCGTTTTATATCTGAAGGGAGGTCATCGTGAAGTTTTGCTGCAAAATAAATTAAGTTTCTTTGTTTGAATCAATGGCGGCTCGTGACTTTTGTGTGTATTAGAGTGATAATATGACAAAAAATGGCATTATTTATATTTTTGTACCTCTGTTTTCATATATATTTTCAGGAAATCCGTGCGGCGCACAGTGGGCGGAAAATCGCCTTTCATAGACATAGAGACTTGAATTTTCAGGGGTATTTATTTGGCTAGATATGGATTCTGCTGATCATTACTATGCTATAAAATTTCGTATGATTAATACAAATGAAGGAGTTATCATTTTTTTAAGAAAAAATTGTATGGCACTGACATTAAAAGTGAGGTTATCTCTGGAATCATAAGAGTAGGCTTGCAGTGTAAATAAAATATTGTAAACTAGACAAAGCATACTCATATGTAAAGCATTTAAGCATTAAAATGAATCATCAACATTAAAAAGTTTTTTTTTCAAATTTGAGTATTTAAAAAAAAATCGCAAGTTGCGCCACAATACGAAGTATGTCAAAAAAATTCAAATAAATAGTAGTATATCTATGTGTAAGGATATAATGGCCAACCTTATGATTACAGAGATAGCCTCATTTTTAATGTCAGTCCCATACAATTTTTTCTTAATTAATGATGAATCCTTCATTTGTACACGCAATTGCTTCTTACGAAATTTTATAGCATAGTAATGATCAGCAGAATCCATTTCTAGCCAAAAAAATACCCTTGAAAATTCAAGTCTCTTTGTCTATGAAAGGCGATTTTCAGCCCACTGTGCGGCGCACGTCCAAACTGAAATTTCCTGAAAATCGACATATAAAAAATCAAAATTTCAATCGTTTTGCGTTCAAATGTCCATAATAATAAATAGGTACTTAGGAATGTGTGTATTGTATTCGTGTATCTGAATACGCTTACGGCAGCGATATCCTTCTGAAGCGTTACTGAGAAACAGTTTTTATTCTTGCATTGTTATTAGCGATAATGGACAATAGGTCATGTGCACCATCATCAAAATTTAAGATTCAAAAAGGGTTTAAAAAAACTGGAAAAAAAAGTTTTATTAAAAACTAAAGCGGACCCGTGAAAAAACACGGGTCAGTCCGAATTCTCAAAGACCAAAAAAATATCTGTTAAAATATTACAATATTTTCAAAATTGGAACTGATTTTTCCTATAATTCAGACCATCCCGTGATTTTCATTGCATTCCTCTTGTCATGCTATGCTGTGCTAGAACATCTGTTCTGCTGTGTGGTATCTTGAACAATTCGTGGTGACGACTGCGGCCGGAGTTTTCAAGTACGCTTTTAACTAATCTATATTTATTTTTGTATATCAAATTCACTAGGAATAAGAAAAAACTTAATTCACTTCTTTCAATTTGTGTCTTCAGTGTTAGCGAGGAATGGGTAAAGGCGGGTAAAACGGACCGCGGGGCAGTGAGTAATAATATAATTTCATCTCCTCACCGCTGGAAGTGCGCAAGTACCTACCCAAAGCCCGGTGTGTACTGGTAGGTACCGCCAACGTTGGTACAATACCCGTGGGGAGAGTGGGGACACGTGGTACATAGTAATGGCTTCACAGGCTGGGGGGACCTAACTAGCCAGTGATAGTCAAAGTACAACAATAAAAAATGTTTATATATGGACGGTGTCCTAGCAGTGGGAAACTAAGGAATCTACAATCTAAATCACATAGGGAACCGAAAAAATTTAATTTAAAAAAAAAAACGATTTAAATACACAAAAGTTTTTCCATTTTTTTTCGGTGATGTCAAAGTGTGACTATTGCATCGCCAAATGGGCTATTTTATGAGGCATTATGTTAGGTAGTGAAAAGGGAAGAACAAAGAGAAGAGGAGTTATAGAGTGTATGAACGATTGGGGATACCATAGTCACACTTATACCAGACGGCCCTAAGGAAAATAATTTGCCTCAGGGCCTATATCAGCTCAAGTCACCGACCGTAGCGAACCACTTGGGGTGACCTAATGACAGAGGTGTTGGTTATACAATTAATGGTTCCCGGGGTAGCGGTACCACGTAAAAGAGTCATCGGAGTCCAAATGATATCAGTATTTTTAGTTTAAATAACAATCTTTCGGCTACATCCTGATCATATTCCGTCAATTGCAAAATATAGGTAAACGTTTATTATTTATATTTCCAAAACTTTGACAACCCCAAGCGTATCAGCCGCACATCCCCTAGGTGGGAAAAGTGACTTCATTTCCCTCCCGCTTCTGAAAACCACCCTTCCTGAAAGAAAACACTCCAAAACCATCCCCTTTCTACCCCTCCCCCTTACCCACAGCCAGCGACACCTGCCAGAACCTGCGAGAGCCTGCGGGTTAAATAATTTACACTATTTAAGGCTTCGCGGGTTGATGAATTGAGCTAAAACCTTATTTTGCGGTCGATATATACAACTGTTATAATATTGAGACGAATAAACTTTACAATGTTTATTTATTTATTTATTACTAACAGTATTAAATTACGTCAGTATTTGAGAGCCTCTGTGGTCGAAGGGCAAAGCTCTCGACTAGCATCCCGAAGGTCGCGGGTTTAATTGATTAATTTGTGTTATTTCAAAATGTATTCATTTAAAATAATATATAGTATACTATCGGCACGTTCCAGAGTGGAAGATACTCTCAGTATCGCCCTGGTGGTAAGACCACCATTCAGAATTGAAACGTGGCTTAAAATGGCTTTAACCGTGTTTGGTGATTACATCTGAATAGTCAGGTACTCCCCAGCTTCTTCTTCCCATCTCCTACCCCTCCCCGCTACCTTCAGACTCACAACACACCCCAATTGAGGATGCCATAGTCTCACTGGCTCCAGACGGTTGGAAGCAGTTGGTACTCTTATGCAGTAAACAAAAGTCCACAATTAAGTGCTGATTCCAACCCTGATATATGGCAGTGAGGCATGGAACTGGCAGAGGAAACATAAAAGCAAACTGAATGCTCTTAGCAAAATCAGATCCCTTCGAGGCGTTCGTGTGGTAAAATCTTGTTAAAAATGTGGAGAGTTGGATAAAATGCAAGGTAGATGTCACATTTCTGAGCAAGATTAACGAAGACTAACGAGAATCTTTTATATAAATAAAAATGTTAATGTTTTTGTTCAAAATCTAAAATCTCCGAAAGCTCTTCACAGATGGCTTTGAAATTTTGACACAACTTTGCATTCGAATATGCGTTTGTTTTTATACACATATATTGTATAGATGTCACCTGTGACAGGTTAAATAATCTTTTTAAACAGCGCTATCTATTGGACGTAAAAACAAAATACGCTATTGTTTCTCTATGTACACAGATAGACTGAGACACGGCAACGGGTGGCGGGGTACAGCTAGTATATAATATAACGGTATAGCAATACTGAGAACATGGTATGAAGCTCTTGTTCGCAGTACCATGGAATAAAGCACCATTTTTTGGGTCCCTTCTGAACAAAACCAAAGCCTAGAAATAGAAAAAGAACAAAAGAGGGTTATGTGTTACTTATACAGGGTGTATAGGCACGTACCCGACAAACTTTAACCAGCTATTCCTTAGCATATTTGGAGTAAAAAATCTTATGTGCACTTTGCTGTCCGGTAACGTTTTTTTTTAATAAAAAATTTATCATTCATATTTTCACCACATGTCGCCACTGTTTTATCCTTTATCAAAGTTTGAAAATCCATCTGGCAAATATTTTATTCAAATTGAATAATGCACGTGTGTACCTATATTGGCGCACTTTTACAATCACAACGAAATGGCACGGCACCATTCGTCTCATTTTTAACTATTATTATTTAGTGTGTGCGAAAGAGCGAAGACGCTTTTTGACATACTTGCTTATAACAGCTGTTGAACACGAAACGCAATGCCAATGACAGTGATGTAGTGTGGAAATTTTAAATTTTTTTGTTTTTAATTGAAAAAAAATGCTACCAGACAGCAAAGTGCCCATAACATTTTTTACTCCAAATGTGCTAAGGAATAGCTGGTTAAAGTTTGTCGGGTTATTGCCGATACACCCTGTATATGAGAGAATATACTTACTATCTATTCTGTATCAATACTTGTTCTTAATATGAATGTTCGATTTCAACACCTTAGAAGCAAGTCGAAAAATATATTTTTAAACTAATCTCTGGAATTTACTTAATCCACTTATATTGAAAGCGGTTAATTTATATGTGTCTAGCAAGTATACTCGTGGGAGATCTTATGCACTTGTGTTATACTTCAAAAGCGAGGACTTCTGCCTATCAGAACTCGCAATTTTTCAACGTCACTTACAGACAGTTCAACATCTATCTGTTGACGTATGTCACAAAATATTAAAACTTCTTCCATGACCTTTTATACTTACATCTACCTCAAATTTTGTCATCTTTTCCATAATATATCATAGTATGAATACGAAGGAAGCGAGGAGTGTGTTCCAAGAACGCACACACCAGATACTAAGCTCGGTGAACGTGCTTTCGGATAGGACCTAAAGCCTGGAATGCTAAATCACTATTTTCGATTAATCTTTATAACGAATTGTTTTATTTTACAAATACCAAAAAAATTGCTTTAGATAAATTGAAGGTTTTCCTATCGTTTCCCTTGAGTAGAATACAAATAAAAAAATTAAATGTAAACTACTAAAAAAAAAATTTTTTCAATAGAAATGTATGAACGCATAAAAGAAACAAATTTAAAAAAAACAATATTATAGCTAAGATTATCTGTGACAATTTCCCTTGATTAACTTTTTTTGCTTTTTATAAAATTATTTACAAAATAAATAAAAACAAGTTTTGTGCTTGAAATCGAGCGTTTCTTGACTCCGTTTGTCAAGCGATTTTAATGTCTATTACTATTCGTGGCGATATAAGGCATACCAAGAATATACATATTTTTGGATTGTAGCTTCCTCTTAAGAATGATCACAGACTCGACAGAATTAAAAAATTCTCCAGTCCGAAAGAGTCCTAAATTATCCGTTTTTTTTAAAATATATCATCACTACTTTTGCGACAAATCTTCTAATAAATGTAACATACATAGTAATGTAAAATTAAAAAATTAAAATCAATGTACAGTATTTTTAGTATACTGTCCTTTGCGTGCAAACTGATTAATAAAAGTGTGTTTATCTGAAGTGACCTGCCAGGTAAGTATGATTTTCTGTATCTGTTTGTAAATATAAGTATGTTTTTCTGTAGCTGTTTGTAAATGATATAATTACATAGAGACAATAGACCAAATTGTACAGCACCCTTGAGGTGATGACAAAAAAGGTGTAATATAAATTATCAAATTGTTATTATTATAGTTTGAGAGTTGTTTGCTTTGTCGTGCTCACGTTGATATTGGGAAGTACAGGGTTTTCCAATAAGTGGTGTTATTTTGATATTCAATCGTAAAAGATCAATGGTTTCGTTGCTTGTGTGGCACGTAGCGGCGTCTTGTGGAAAGTAAACGTTGTCTAGATCAATACCATCCAATTCCGGCCATAAAAAATCATTAATCATCTCTCGATAGCGTAATCCATTCACCGCAACTGTTGCTCCAGCCTCATTGAAAAAGTAAGGTCCAATGACTCCGCCGGACCATAAACCGCACCGAAAAGTCACACGTTGAGGATAGAGAGGCTTTTCAATAATAACTCTTGGGTTTGCCGAGCCCCAGATGCGACAATTTTGCTTGTTGACGAAGCCACCGAGGTGGAAATGGGACTCATCACTCAAGATGATTTGAATTTGATTCACTCAAGTGAATTTTAATAATTTCAATGCGTCGTTGAAGCATGTATCGTTCCATTTTTATTAATGGCGTAGTTTCTACTTGTCAAATGTTAAAAAATAAAATCTTCAAAAGTAACATCTACCGAAATAGCGGGCTATTCAAAATAACACCTCTTATTGGAAAACCCTGTACATTCACTAATGTGACACCAATAGTTATTAGTGTGGCGACTGCACAGCGCTCATTAGGTACATAAACACGTAAAGGAATTAATGAACCGAGCCTAAACGTGACCACTGGTCAAACAGACATTTTATTTGTCAAAACATTGGACAATTAGCATTGACTGACACAATGGAACTAGTCAATCCGCCAAAAAAACAATCCGTAAAAAAACATTTTTTCTTACTATAAAACTTTTTGGTTTGACTGAGCCTTCCTTCTCAGGGATTGCAATCAACCGGGCTACCAGCTTTGACAAATGCCGATCGAGTAGGACCGACATATATTTCATTTATAACCTTCTTTAATGTCATAAAATTTCAGAGATATGCGTATATGTCCGCGTTTGTTAGCGCGATCGACACCAAAAGTTCATAGAATGCATTGACATCAACAACGAGTCGATGTGCCGAATTTCAGCTCGATCGGATGTCAGGAAGTGGGTTAATTTCCGATACCAATATTTGCATTAATTCGTTACCGAACAGAAGTGAAATTCACCCACTCGGACACCTAGTAAAGTCTATCGTTATTTTCAATATACATACGAAAGAAATAAATATGTCTAGGTATAACCATATACAACCAGCAATTTTTGAGCATATCTGGAGTAAAAATGTTGATGTCATTTTGCTGCCCAATGATATTTTTTATCAATTAAAAACTTATATCTTTCCATCACACGACGCCACTGCGTACAACCCAACGCATCACGTGATGCGCATTCCGTCTCATTCCAGCAGCACTGTACAGACGAGAGAGGGCAAGTATCACGTTATCCGTTGTGACGTGTAGGAATATGATCAGAGGCGACATGTGGTTCAAATATATTATTTTTGTTTTTCTACATTTTTCACTCCAAATGCGCTCAAGAATCGCTGGTTAAAAGCTTTCGGGTGAGCGCTGACATACCCTGTATATAGCCAATCAATCAGGCTAGAAGTCTACAATGGAGTGCTGGTACCAACCCTGATGTATGACAGTGAAGCATGGAACTAGTAGAGGAAGGATGAAAGTAGACTGAATGTTATAGAAATGAAATACTTGAGGAATAATGCATATCTGATGAGAGTATAAGAAAGGTACGATTAGATGATTTGGACATTTGAAGACGACGAGCAAAGAAAGGAGGGCAAGAAAACATTGCACTTGGAAGTGAACTGTCCTTTTTTAACCGGTATATCAATGGAAGATGCTCCGAGGAACTAGACTCATTGATCGCCCAATATTTGTACACAGTTGACTTTTGTGACACGATAACGGGTCGTTTCTACGACTCGATCTTGAGTTCAACAGCTCGACTGTTTCAGTATCTTCAAGACCCAGGTTCACTTATTTCTTTCCTCAAGAAGATCGACCACACAGCATCCGAAAAGACGATCTTTTGTGCGGAGTCAACGTAAAAAAAACTCAACTTAATGTTCAAAAAAATAACGTAACAATAAAATTTCTTTCATCCATGATAGAACAACTCGAATTCACAAACATCGAAGCTCCTGAAAAAACATCGTAAAACATCAAAAACAATATACGAGCGAGACACAAACAAGTTAAAACAAACAAACAAAAATACATCACACTTCGAAATTTCGTTTTACAGCGTTTTTTTATTAGTTTCACGTTGGATGTAAAATTTCCACCTGCGACGGCTTTTTGTAGGAACGTTGTTTATGAATTTTACGCCTGGCTGGTGTTGTAGGGAGGGGACGAGAGGAGGTTTCAGTTATTTCAGTATTGCACTGGTTCAGACGCTAAAGATATTACAGGGTTTTCCAATAAGAGGTGTTATTTTGAATAGCCCGCTATTTTGGTAGATGTTACTTTTGAAGCTGTCATTTTTTGACATTTGACAAGTAGAAACTACGCCATTAATAAAAATGGAACGATTCACGCTTCAAAAACGCATTGAAATTATTAAAATTCACTCGAGAGAATCAAATGCAAACCATCTTGAGTGATGAGGCCCATTTCCACCTCGGTGGTTTCGTCAACAAGCAAAATTGTCGCATCTGGGGCTCGGAAAACCTAAGAGTTATTGTTGAAAAGTCTCTCTATCCTCAACGTGTGACGGTTTGGTGCGATTTATGCTCCGGCGGAGTCATTGGACCTTAATTTTTCGAAAATGAGGCTGGAGCAACAGTTACGGTGAATGGATTGCGCTATCGAGAGATGATTAATGATTTTTTATGGCCGGAATTGGATGGTATTGATCTGGACAATCTTTACTTTCAATAAGATGGCGCTACGTGCCACACAAGCAACGAAACCATTGATCTTTTACGATTGAATATCAAAATAAAACCTCTTATTGGAAAACCCTGTATTATACAATTTGTGAACTTGAGAGATTGTATTTTAGAATTTTAAAGTAATCAACATTTTGAAATAATTATATCAATAAATTCATGGTGTAATTCCACTTGCATATCTTTATAAATTTAAACACACAACTTTTCCCCCTTGTTTTTTATGAATAACTAACTAGCTAACCATCTATCCGTTTCCCCGCAGGGATAGGCAGAGAGGACAAACCGCCAATCAACCCCCTACTTGACGAACACTCCTTGCCTCATTCACATTCATACATCGTCTCATATATATTCTCCTTAAACTAGTTTCTTCGTTGATTCGCACTACACGCCCAAACCATGTCAACGTCGCTTACTCATTACGCTAAAATCAGTAATTCTTTGCGAATCTCCACATATCTCACGCGATCTTACGTGGTTTTACCACACATGCGCCTAGGGGATCTCATTTTAACAGAATTTAGTGAATAACTAGAAATAATGACAAACAAGGCCCTCCACATTAGTGACCAATTTCTTGTATGAATCTAAAGTGAAGCTCTGTTTACTCAACATGTTTATTCCTACAATGATTATGGCAAACATTGAGGCATGTTGTGCGTCTGACGGTAGTGGAGAAGGGAAGGAGACGGGGAAGAGGGAGGTGTGGAAGTAACTGGCTAATCAGATCTGGTCACCAAATATTGGCTAAAGCCATTTCAAGAAACTTATCTAATATTTTTATTTATTTCATCTGAATGTTTTGCTAGGGCGATACTGAGAGTATTTACCACTCTGAAAGCCTTCTGGCAGTTTCAAATATTACCAAACATACTCATTTTGGTTGTCTGTGCTGTACGTCAGTTTGTCCTGCGTGAAATCTGATTCACTAAAATGTTTTGAATTTAAGTATCATTGTCAAAATTCAAATCAGTTTTGTGAAGTTCAGTCAAACGATAAAGTACCTAATTTTAACAAAATATTTTGTTGATTTCTCAAGAATCAAGAATTCATAATATATATATATATATTTTTTTTTTAATTCCTTTATTTTTCCCAATTTTTACATTAATTACATACAATATTATATAAATCAATAAGAATAATGGGAACCCACTAAGGCGCAGCCTGTGCGTGGGTAATATATTTAAGTTATTATTTTATTGTACCTAGAAATAAACAAATTGTGGGCATATAAAATAAAAACAAGATTACATTTTGTATAAGCGTTTTGTATAAAAAGTGTTTATAATAGTGTATAGTGAAGTTATAAGTGTTTATTGTAATATATGTAATATATGGTGAATATTTTATGAGAAACATAAATTGATACAAATTAAATAAAAAAGTTTCAACTGCTGTGTCGAAAAGCCATAATTTTAATTCTTTTAAATATTGAGGAAGTTTAGTTATCACTTGAATATTTTTCGGTAAAAGATTGAAAGTACGAGGTCCAATGAAACTGCAGTGTGTTTGCATTTGTTTTGTGTTCGTTTGGGGAGTATAAAATACATTATTATTTCTAATGTTGGTTCTGTTTTCGTTTATTTCGAATTTATTTTTGTTTTTAAAGATGTATTTCATAGTTTGCAAAATAAATAGTTTACGGAGACAGAATAGTTTAGATTCTTTGTATAACTCATCCGTTGAAAATGTTCTTTTCCGACTATACATAACTTTGATGATATAATTTTGAATTATTTGTAAAGGTTTGATATGTGCATTAAGCGCACCGCCCCATCCTATTATTCCGTATATGAGTGAAGATTGCACCAAAGAAAAATAAATAATTTTCAGTTTTTCAACATTGAGCACTTCTTTTAGTCTGTAAAATGTGTATGTAAGATATCTTAATTTACAGACGGTATTATTAATTTGTGTCTGCCAATTTAATTTTGTATCAATAACAATACCTAAATATTTAATCTTTTCAACTTTTCCGAGTTCAAAGCAAGATGAGCATATTTCTTGAATACAGTTAACGTTATGTATTCGAATTTTAAGGTTATTAGGGGGTTTATTTTTACTATTTTTAGAAAAGGTTAGGTAAAATGTTTTATTATAGTTTAAGAAGAGTCTATTACTTTCTAGCCATGATGAGACATATGTAATACATTTTGTTGCCTTCAAAAAAGTTTCAGGCCAGGATTTTCCATTCACTATTATTACTGTATCATCTGCGTAAGATACAATTTTACCAGATAAATCATTTATGTATATTAGAAAGAGAATTGGGCCAAGCACAGTTCCCTGTGGTACTCCATTTTTTATTCCTGTTTCAGTACTATAAAAATCCCCTATTTTTGTTTTTTGTTTTCTGTCTTTGAGATAGCTAGTAAGAATTTTTAGTGTATAATTTTTTAAACCTATTTGATTCATTTTTTTAATAAGTAGATTGTGATTTACCGTATCAAAAGCTTTTCTTAGGTCTAGGAATATAGCTAAACTCTTTTTATTTTGATCAACAGATGTGTATAATTTTTTAGTCAGATCGAATATTGCATCTTCAGTGCTTAGTTTTGTTCTGAAGCCATATTGATTTTGGGACAGAATTTTGTTTTGTTCTAGGTAATTCATTATTCTATTTTTGATACATTTTTCAAATATTTTTGAGAGGGTTGAGACCAAGGAAATAGGTCTGTAGTTGTCTAATATGTGCGTTTCTCCTGATTTGTGAATTGGTATTATGATAGAGGTTTTTAATTGTTCGGGAAAATGTCCCTCTTTTAAGGATATATTAAAAATATGTAGCAATGGAGTTAAAATGTAATGTTTTATTTTTTTTAGTGTGTTACCTGATAAACCATCAATTCCTGTAGAATTTTTTGATTTTAGACCGTCAATGTGTTTATCAATTTCATCTGTTGTGATGGGTGAAAAATATTCTAAGGAGTTAATTGAATCGTTAGTTGAGTCTAAGTGTAAAGATGAGTCTACGGGTATTGTATTATCAATTTTGCTAGAAGATTCAAGTATTTGATCTACTACATTTGTAAAAAAGTTGTTAAAGTTTTCTGCAATAGTCGATTTGTCAGTTATAATATATTATCCCATGATTTACCACGGGCCTGTTTTAGTATGATGTATGCATATTATAAACCTATGTTTATACGAGGCAGAGCAGTGAAAAATCGTGGGATATTATAATTCCAACTTTAAAAAAGAATTAATTAAAATAATTTATTTTAAAATTTTCTATCAAAGGTATGTACCTACTTACATTATCGCTTGTCTGAATTATTCTTCGCACAATTTTGAAAATAACACTTAAATTCAAAGCAAATTTGAGTTACATATAAACCATAACCCACAGCACAGATAACTGAAGATACCTTACAAACTTACATACACACTGCAGGTCATATCAACATTTGTATGGACGTTTTACACGACTCTGTTTTTCCGTCCACTTTCCATATGGGTGGTCTTTCACATGGTTTCGGGATGAAAAAAAACGTGTTCTAATTTGGTAACAATTTTTGTACGGTTTAAGATGGCGGACATTATTTAACGTATTAAGTGGAAATTTTGCATGTTTGTTTCGTTTTATATTTAAAATATTGAAGACTATAAAAATCACATATAGAAAAGTGAATTCTGATCAAAACATTGTACTGTAGTACCGCCAGCATAAATTTGCTTTTCCTTTCCTAAACACGCCCATTAAAGAAAATAGATATATTATTAAAATAAATACCGGAAAACCCAATTATGTCCAACTTTCCAATTATGTCCTAAATCCTGTATCTAAATTTCACCAATAAACAATAAGTTAATGTTAATTAAGTGTTAATCTCAATTGACCTACCAGGTAAGTATGATACTGTATATTATCTCCATATATAGTTAGTAATAACATAGATCATTGTAGAAATGTATCATATAATTGTACATCGCCCTTGAGGTGATTTTACACAAAAACTGCGCTATACAAATCATCAAAATATTATTATGTGTTTATTACTGATTGTGAACGTATATATTACTTATCGATGGAAGCAAACACTTTGTGGCTTGACTTTATACAAAAGAAAGTAAAATCTTTGTTTTGAACAATTTTTTTTTTCAGTCAGTATTGTGAATTCCGCGTATGATGATTTGTTGACGGCAAAGGCAAAGGGTAATGACAGATTTTGTAATGATTTTACTATTTAGAACCGTCCCAAAATATTATTTCTTCTCTAATGGCAACTTTCAGCATGAAATCGTAAGTATGAGCAATAAAAATAATGATTGTGTTTAGCAAAGATTTCACATATGGGTCCCGATATTGTTTTTATATGGGGATCGTATGAAATAACGCATCGTGTAAAACGTCCATCACAAACTACAGTCACCTACGTGAATTAAATTAAGGGTGCGAGATTGTAACACAGATCTCGCTTTAATGATAGCCTTAATTACACCCCCCTCCCTCCTCGTGAGCTCGGTGTCCTGTAATTTGGGACGAATAGAGCCACTTGTCTGGCGACTCGCCCTATCTGCTGAAAACAGGGTAGTTAGGTACGGAGGGAGAAGTGAAACTTTATTCAATATAGTAGACTTGCAAAAATGTTGTTTTTACAGTAACTCTACACAGGAGGCCTTTAATAAAATAATTTCCTCCATAGCCTATATCATCTGTGGGGATGATAGTGTGAAGCCTTTTTAAGGAAGTTCTGAGAAGAAGAAAGGTATGAGGGTTGGGTGGGAAATTGAGGGTCAGTGTGGCCAGGAGTAACGTATAAAACCATTACTCTCACGTGCGAGGCGATGGGTCGGTAGAGTTCTACTGGAGAGGTCAAAGGGTCTCTCCCGATCTGGCCCGCAACGCAACTGGTGGGCCGACACATACGCCACTGGCACCCCTGCTAAGTCACCTAACGCAGCGAACCACTTCGAATGGCATATGGCAGAGGTGTAGGTTATCCAATGAATGTTTACCGAGGCGACCCGCCTATCAAATTGAGTTTAAAAAAATAAAATTAGATCTCGCTTCAAACCATGTCTACTATAAATAAGTCCATTTCTGACAGTTAAATTTATTGCCCAAAGCGCAAACACCTCCGATCTCCCCTTTCCGCCTTCATCGGTACAAAACACAGGCTGCCAACTTACCCCGCGTACCAGTGGGGAAATTCCTTTGGAGGAAAAACAGTAACTGTACCGGTTTTATGGATGTTTGGCGATCGTAAAGTGGAAAAGGTCGAGTCGTTTTGATCGCGGGTCATGGGATCAATATCCAAAGGTAGCGAGATCAAAATAATACACTTTTGTGATGCTAGGAAGATAGACAAAATTGTCGGAAAATAAATGGGTTATTTATATTCCATAGAAATTGCCACACAACATTTCTTTGTCAGTAAGCAATCAAAAGGAATGGGTTTGTTTTAACGAATATTTTATTTATTTATTTAAAACAACAGTAGAACATAAATAAAAAAGGGTTTGAAAAATAAAGCATAAAAAATAAATATTTATTTTTCGGAATAACTTTATTGAGTAAAACCTCAAATTGTAATATTTAATTATTGAAGACGATATTAGCGATTTCTAAACGAAAATCTGGAACAGAAAAATCAGAAAAGGATACGGTCACATCTAGGACACGAACCCAGGACCCTTGCTTTGCCGGGGCACCGCTCTACCACTGAGCTAATGGGACCCTATTAGGGACCATGTGATATGTGTCTGGCACGTACACGTACTCCCTACACTTTCACGTTATTTAAGTAAGCACTTCTCTCTGCGAGGAGCAAGAAATTTAAGCCGTTAATGCAGCGGTGTTAAAAGGACTAAGCACTTTTCAGATGTACTGTAAATTTCGTTCATCGAAAGCAGATGTGCAATTTCTAAATAGCGCTTATGCCCTGTTTCATATTAGGAGAAAAAAACTGCAAGCGTTTTTTTATGCAGGATAAATACAGCACAAAAGAGGATTGAATTTGTGTGCAAAGAAAACCTACTGATATAAAA
Organism: Hesperophylax consimilis; assembly: GCF_061612785.1. NCBI lineage: Eukaryota > Metazoa > Arthropoda > Insecta > Trichoptera > Limnephilidae > Hesperophylax > Hesperophylax consimilis. The sequence continues at coordinate 27,685,267 of NC_142854.1, forward strand.
TACTGTTAATTTATTGAAAATCTGGTAAAATGATTCGTTTTACTGTTAAAAACGGGACTGCAGGCCATCAACGAACGAATTCTTAACAAAGTATCAGTTAAAAGCGAATGTTTTATGATGATGGCGGAACATGTTTTCAAATACTTATATTGATATTGACATACTGATATTGTCGCAATTCGACATGATATTTATTAAGAATAGAACACGTGCTCTCGATAAATTCTGATTGACTAATATAAATATTATAAATTTGAGGTATATAACAAACCCATACAGATAGAGACGTGATCTGGGGAGGTATGATTTTATTTATACAAGATTCCCAACTGCTCTAAACCTTCTGGAGCCAGTGAGACGATGGCATCCTTCATTGGGGTAAGTTGTGAGGCTGAAGTTTGTGGGGTGGGGGAGGAGATGGGGAAGATAAAGGTGGGGTATACACAGCTAATTGCATTTGAAGCAAAGTTTCAATTCTGAATGGTGGTCTTACACCAGGGCGATACTGATAGTATCTTCCACTCTGGGTGAGGTTCATGAGTTATAAAATATGTGATAGGAAAGGGAACTTTCGCGTTCGACAGTCGAACGAATTCTCACGAAACATCTTTGCAAGCCCATGCAATCAGGAGCCAGCTCTGGGCTGCAGATCCAACATAACTGATAACTTGATTGTATATTATTTTATTTATTTAATTACTGTACTATTTATTTATTACACTTGTTTACTGACTCGCGTGTAGAAAGAGCTACAGGCTAACATTTTCTTCCTTCAAATATAATCCGGGTCTATTCAAGACCCTTTGACTTTTGACTTTTGATTTACTTTATTTTACAGAGTTCCTAAACATGAGTTTACTGACTCTAACATAATTATAAATTGATTATCTTTAGATACTTTACTGTTATTTTTATTATTATAGTGGTGTTGAAAAAGAGCTTAAAAACTATACTGCGGCTGTAGGCAGGTTATTATTCCTTCCGGAGGACTATCTTGGGTTTTTTTAATTTAAATTTATCGTTTTCGCTATATTTGGAAAGTGAATTTATTGTTGGATTAGTGTGGCTGGAAAGGCCGGCATAAAATTTGGTTGCTTGGGAAACAATTAAGTCCTTTATCAACGGAATGTTGGTGTCTTTATGGATAGAAGAAATTCTGATCCATTTAGGTGCATTTAAAGCAAGTTAAATTTTATGTTACGGCTTTATTTTGAAATAATTGAATCTTTTGTATTAGACTTGGAGCGGCGTGCCCCCAAATGGGGCATCCGTAAGTGAAACCTGGTCTTATTGTTGTTTTATAAAGAAGTAATTTATTATCCGTTGATAAACGACTTTTCTTTCCCATCATTGGATAAAGTGATGCTAGACATTTATTTGCTGCTGTTATTTTACTAGATATATGTTTCTTCCAGGTGAGCTTGGAGTCAAGCGTTACACCTAGGTATTTAATTGACTTTTCCCATGGAACCTTTTCCCCAAACAGTTTAATGAATGGGGGCCGCTTAGGCCGTGTCTTTGAGAAAACGGTCGCGGCGCTTTTAGTAGGGTTTATTGAAATTCTCCACTTTTTGCACCACTCTTCAGTTAGAGTGGCCTGTCTCTGAACACGCTTTGTGGCGATGCTCTCGACTGTTGAACTAGACATGATGTTAGTGTCATCCGCAAATTGAGTGATTTGAATGTTATGGTCAATGGGTTTAGGAATGTCACTAGAGTAGATGTTATACAAGGATGGAGAGAGTTGACTGCCTTGAGGGACCCCAGCTGATAGGGGGCGGGTTGTGGAGAAGACGTTTTCTGACTTGACTTTAAAGCATCTATCTCTCAGGTAGCTAGCTATTAATTGCGTAAGTCTCAAAGGATACCCGAGAGCGTTCATTTTATATAAAAGGCCGTTGTGCCAGACTTTATCGAAGGCTTTACTTACGTCGAGTGAGAGGATTACTGTTTTTTTCCTAGTATTAAATCCCTCCGTGATGTGTTCCACAACACGCAGGAGTTGGTGAGAGGTGGAATGACCTGCTCTGAAACCATGTTGGAAGTCTGGCAAGAATTTACTGTCCTGAGTGAATGAGTTTAATCTTGATAGTATAACTTTTTCCAGGATTTTACCTAGGCAAGGAAGGAGGCTAATAGGCCGATGATTCTCCGTTAATAGTGGGTCCTTGCCTGGTTTGGGAATTAAAATTACGTCAGCTTCTTTAAAATCCTTTGGAAAGCAACGTAATCTCAGCGACGCGTTGCAGATGGCTGTTATAGCGCAGATGCCTTTCTTTGGCAGATATTTTAAGATTTTATTTGAGATGCCGTCAGGACCGGCTGCTTTTTTTTTCTTTAATTTTTTAATTATGTTGTTTATTTCCTTAGGAGTTGCAAACCTGATTGGAGGGTCTTCAGGATCTAGACTTAAGATTGATTCTACTTTTGAATCCACCTTTGCTACGAAGGCTGGGTCGTCGTAGTCAGTATTGGGAGAGAATTGACTTTGAAGGCTACCTGCGAAGGCTTCAGCCTTGTCTGCAGCGGAGTATACTAATCCGTTGGGGCCTTTAATCGGAGAGATTTTAGTTTTTGGGCGTCTGAGTGCTTTAGAGAGCTTCCAGTACGCTGCTCTATCGTCTTCGAGAGTTGAAATGAAGTCGTGCCATCGCTCGTTGCGGAATTTGCTGAGGGCCTCACCTACTTCTCTGTTAAGTCTATTAAAATGATGCTTTACTATTGGATTGCAAGATCTCTGCCACTCTTTCCTAACAAGATTTTTTTCCCTAATAAGATCTTTGATCTCTTCGGGTATTCCATGTCGTGTGGTGTCGGTAGGAATCTCAACGGACGCCTCGTTGATGCACGATTTTAATGTTTTAATTAAGACGGAGGTAGCAGCGTTAAGAGTGGCTTCGTCGGGAATTGATGTGGGAATTGTTATGACCCTTATAAACAAGACCCTTATAAACAAGACATTTATAAATCCTTTTCTACAGCACCTACCCACATCACAATGTTATCCAACCGGGTGAAGAAATAGATCCTTCCCTTTCACTCGGCAATTCATCAAGCGATTGTTGAAAAAAAACCGATCAACTATTAGTAAGGAATTTATATTTTAAAAACACTCACCTGTATTGTTTCTTCTGCAGAATATTTGACATCTTGGGTTGCCATTGTCGGTGTAAATTCTCCATTACACATCGGTGTGGCCACTGCTACAATCTTCTGAAAACAAAATAAACACACTTTTATATTGTGAATTTATGAATAAGATTAAGAAAAGGACACATAGTTGGTTTGACATGCGAGACCGGGACTGTAGTGAGAGCATAAACCGCCCATTATAAAAATGCACAATCAGTTATTGTAATAACAGTGAATAATGTCTTGTACACGTTTTCCAGATATAAATATTATCAACATTTATTATAGTGGTGGACGGGTACGGCTCTCGACTAGCAAGCTGGAGGTCGCAGGTTCAAATCCCGGCGTGCGCAAGTAAATTTCATTTAATTAATTTGTATTATTTCATAATTTACTCATTTTAAATAATATATAGTATATTTGCGGCACGTCCCAGAGTCAAAGATACTCTCAGTATCGCCCTGGTGTATGACCACCCCACCCAGCAACCTTCAGCATCACATCATCATCAGCAACACACCCCAATCGGGGATGGCATTGCCTCACTGGCTCCAGAAGTTTGGGAGCAGATCAGATGGGACTCTTGTGCGGCATAACATCAAAAAAAAAATGCAAAAAAATAATAATTGACTGAGTGTAGCGAAGTGCTGTTTTAACTCGACCGTTTCGCATTTCATCTTTCTGTAAATTTTTTGAACGTTTCATTTTATTATTCATATATGTACTTTATTATCCAAGCAAGCCTTAAATTGACTACATAGCCATCTTTGACTAGTATGACTGAGCTTTTCAATATGATAATACATACTTTTATTTGTTTATTAATGGATAATTTGTATAGCGCCGCTTTTGTGAGATATCACCTCAGGGGCACTTTACAGTTGATGCAGGTATTACAGAAAATATAAATATTACAAAAATAGAGTGAAGTTAAGTTAAGTAAAATGAAGTATAGGAACAGGTGACACGAAGATAGAGACTCTGCAGCCAGAATCCTAGGTGGTGAAGAAACTGGGCCAGCTGCTGCAGCGAAAGAGTCCACCGCGTCCACCGACAGTGCCAGCATGAGGTTCGTCATCCGTCCAGGTATGTGTCTGCTGCTAATAAAGCGCTGACACACTATCCTCTCACAGATACCAGACCTTGGCAGCACCGCTGTGACGTTCTACGAAGATAGAAGATGGAGGCTCTGCAGCAAGAATCCTAAGTGGTGAAGGAACTGAACCAGCTGCTGCAGTAAGAGAGTCCACCGCGTCCAACAACAGCGTCCAGGTATGTATCTGCTGCTAATAAAGCGCTGACACCTCACATAGATAAAAGACCCTGGCAGCACCGCTGTGCCGTTCGGCAAGTCCATCATTTATCTCCATGTAATCCTGTTCCTGGTAATTGTTGAAGTGGTGCATTTTGTCCGCAATAAAAAGCGACGGTTGGGGTAATAAATTAGCCTGGGCTTGAGGAAAGTTTAAAAAAATAATTGTCATTGAGATAGTGACATTTCATTGGACGAAATGTGTAATTCCAAATTTTAAAATGATATATGTATAATTGACTGGGTAGGTATTTAAGTACCTACTTACAAATCTTAGGATTTTAGGAGAAAGTTTGGTTTCATTACTGGCCTTTTGCTTTACAAAACTGAAATAATAGAAGAACTTGAATAGAACCTTCATGAAGCTTTAAAATCAACTTTTAATTTGTTGAATTGCTCAAATTCCATGAAACAACCCGTCCTTAATAAGCGAAACCTCGTGTATATTATTTAACTTTGTATCTATATAAATAAAAAAAAGGAAATGTATGTTTGTTCAAAATCTTAAATCTCTGAAGGTTCTTCACAGATTGCTTTGAAATTTTGACACTACGTTGCATTGGAATACGCGTGTGTTTTTATATACCTATTTTATATAGATGTCACCTGTGACAGGTAAAAACATGTTTTTTTTCTAAACAGCTCCGTTGGACGTAAAATCAAAACGCGCTTTTATTTCTCTGTCTGCACAGACAAACTGAGCTACAGCAACGCGTGGAGGTGAACAACACTGTGTATTTCTTACAAAAATATATTTAAAAAAAAACTTACAGTGATAATTTACCTTTCATAAGAAATCCGATTACGAGACCCTTTATCTTTTTTATTACCCTTAAGGTCTCGAAAAGTAATTTTCTTTACCTTTTCTCCGTAACGTTTTTCCTGAATGCTTCTTATCTCCGTTTCCATTTTGTAGTGAGACCCTCAATGAGAAAATCTGAACGGTTTACAAAGTAAGGTGTGTTATTTCATACAAAACTTTATTATGGAAAGGATTTGTAAGGATTTTATTTATGTCGGCACTTTAAAACATTTTTATAAGGACAAGCAAGATTTATTTAATAGCCATTGAAGTACAATTTTTTTATTCACACAACAAAGGAGCGGTATTTGTGAGAACAGCTCTTCTATTACTTATCTGAATGTAGTAGCAGGTAGGTACTAGTATTATCCATAAATTTATTTCCAGGAAGCTACAAGCCAAAAATGTGTATATTCTTGGTATACCTTATATTGTAGGTAATAGGCATTAAAATCGCTTGACAAACGGAGTCTAGAAACGTTCGATTTCAAACACAAAAATTGTGTTTTATTTATTTTGTTAATAATTTTATAAGAAAGCAAAAAAGTTAATCAAAGGAAACTGTCACAGATAATCTTAGCTATAATACTATATTTTTAAGTTGTTTCCTTTACGCGTTCATACATTTCTATTGAAAAAAAAATTTTTAGTAGTTTACATTTATATTTTTTATTGAGTAATTTATTTTTTTATTTGTATTCTACTCAAGGGAAACGATAGGAGAATCTTCAATTTATCTAAAGCATATTTTTTGGTATTCATAATGTACACCAATTCGTTATAAAAATGAATCAAAATTGTGATTTAGCATTAAGCTTCGCCTTAAAAATATTAAGATAAATTGTTAAAAACGGGATTGCTAATTATCAGGATGTCGGAACACGTATTCATGAAAATGCGAATGAAATTAATGTTTATTAATATAAGGCCTGTTAATTTATCGTAAGAGCAAAAATTGATTTCTCTCCGTGTGTACATACGCAATATGAATAAATAATTTTGTACGTTCAAAAACTCAATTCTTGCGCCCCGCTGTTGAATTTGGCAACCACCTCTGGTCTGGAGCTCCAAAATACATGGAAAAAACCCTTGCCTCTGTGCAGAAATGCGCGGTCAATTTGATAAATCCGCCTATCTTAACAAACGGATTGCAATCTTTGGAGCACAGGCCTCTGTGTTTCCTCCCTCCTGCAACACGGGTTTCTTCAAGACCCATGATCACTTCTTCCTTTCTTTGAAAATACCCTCCACACAGCATCCACAAAAATGACATAGGTCCTGAGAAAAAATATTCTCTATAGGCCCTCCTGCGTGGAGTTAATATATTTATTTATTTAACGCCCAGAGGGCTTTTACATGTAGGTGGTACAATTTTAATGACAGTTTTGAAACATAGGAAAGAAATAATAAAAATAAAATTACATTAAAAAATAATGTATGCAAGAAACAAAATAAAAAATAACAAGAACATAAATTAAAAAATACAGCGAATTGACTGGTTTACAAAAATATAACTTCCATTTGGGAATAGCGTTGAAATAAGTCTTTTACGTAATCCACGAAATTCGAAAAGTTAATATTAAAAATATCAACATCACCTAAGTATTGGTTTCCCATAGTGTGAAACCGTTGTATTGGGGAGTTCGCAATCTAATTGCGCTTATGTGTGTTGCAGTGGAATAGTGTATTTTGTCGTGTTGTTATTGTAGGTATTCGTAAGTTTATGAGTTGCTGAAGTTTGCAACAGTCGAATTTAGAGTTTAGAATTTTGAATAAAAAAGTTAAGTCGTTTATTTTACGCCTGTCTTCCAATGTGTGTATTTTTAGAGTATTTAATTAAAAAATAGTGGTAAATTTTAACAAAATTATTAACTGAGAACATCTTTCAGTATGTACCACTGTTGGAAATGCTGTGTTGAGGGTCGATAGACCTATTACAATAAATTTCAAAAGACGCAATAGAGATATAAATGTAATTTTTTGGAAAAAATTATGTTTTTTCGCCGTAACAAAAAGGTTGAGATAAAAAGTGATCGCATTTATTATCCGGTGAGTATAAATCGAATATTGTGACAGAATAAAGATTGGAAAATGTGGAATTTATTCCCTGATCAGTTTTTGTAATATTGTGGAGTAAAAAGTTTACCCAACGTCGTTCAATGTGATTTTTCACCGAAGTTATTTACTATATTTTTATGTAACTTGAGGGTTTTTCTTAAAATTGTGTAACATGTTATCTTCTTGGTAATAAACTCGGGGACACAAGCATGGCCATATCGATAACTAAGCAATATAGCAAAGATAAACTTAGATTTAGGCGTTTATTTATCGATATTACAAACATTTTTTTGAGGAAAATAATTTCGTCAGCCTATTTTATCTTTGGGATGCTGTGTGAAAGGTCTTTTGAAACAAAGGAAGAACGCAAATGAGAATTGTAGCAGAAGTCGGGGACGCTTGAGGAAGACAGGACACGATCAAGTGAATCAGATGCTTGAGTCGGGCCATGTCAAGAGTCAGAATCATAGAAGAGTATTTATGAATGTGAATGAGGCAAGGAGTGTGTGCCAAGACCGAGATGTTTGGCGGTCCGTCCTTTCTGCCTACCCCTGCGGGGAAACGGTGTGATGTTTATTTAGTTAGTTAGATAAGGAGAAGTAGCTAAGGGAAGAGAAAATGTATGTGACGGGCGTACGAATCCATCCCTACTTTGCTGCGACGCAAGACTATGGGTTATGAGAAACCAGCAGAAGAGGTCAAAGGGTCTCCCCAAATCGCCATGATAATCATTACCGATGTTGGAAAAGTCGATTAATGACAGCAGAAAAAACGCATCATCCTATTTCGTGGATGACAAAATTATAAGAGGTATTTTTTTAAATACTTTGTGCCAATATTATTTTAAAATAAGCTGTTTTAAAGTTGTTCAAAGCTTAAGTTTGTATTATTTTCAAATATTATTTAATTTTGTCAAATTTAAATAATAATTAGTTATTGTATCGCTATTGTCTAACGCAAATACTATTACATACTAGGCTGTTTTTTTAAATATTAAATATTCTTGATCAACATTTTTCTTTTTAAATTTTAAGGTTACCCATCATTGTAATATATCATTCAAGAAGAAGATAATACTCATAAATCTAAACCAAACGTGAAATAGAACAAGACACAGAAAAATTAAACGATAACGCTTACAACTATGAATCGAACCCAGGATATCTTGTCTTACCTGGACAGGCGTCTTAACAAACTTGACCATTTCATGTTTCTCTGAAATCGGATGACTCTACAGCAGTTAATATACGAAATAAATGTCGGTCAAGACATTTTAAAATTAGATGTACTATAGTTAATCATTTCTTCGGCATATTTAGGGCCTCTGGCATTTTTAAAAAAATCCTCAAAGATGCTGTCAGAAAGACTGAGAATTTGTGTGTATTTCTACTTCTCAATAAAATCCAAATTAATAGGATATTTCTCAACGTATCAAAAAACTAAAAACTGTTTTTGAAAGCTAATGAAATATGCCTTCAAATTTTATTATTAGAAATAAACAATCATAATACTCTTTTAACTTTAATGAAGTACTTATTGTTCCTAAGCATACAAATAAATATGGACAAAGAACGTTAAACTACATGATTCCCAGTTGTTTTAATATGTTACCTGCTGAAATTAAAAACTGTGCCCAAAACAAACAATTGGTGAACTTACTGAAGACTTGGCGCACTGAAAGAATTAATTTGTATTAGCTTACAATGATATATTATTCTAAAGACTTTTAAAATTGTTATTTATATTTTTCATAATTTTCTTTTGCTATATATCTGTAAAATTTTTATTTTTTTGTTTTATACATATAATTATAAAAATGTAACTATAAACTCACTATAATAAGATTTTTAATGTAAAGAACCCGTTGGACAAACTGCTAAAAAGCAGTTTATCGGGACTTTTTTGCTTTATATTTGTAAAGTGTGTAATTTATAATTTTAAAAAAATACGAAAAATCGTATAATTTGTGAAATATAAATATATCGAAATCAATTTTTGTTGTTTGTTTTTGGGGTGTTATGCCGTGTTGCGCTAAAGCTTTAGGCTAAAGAAGGAGTTAGTAATACCCCAAAAACAAACAACAAAAATGCTTTTGGCCGTGAGAATCTAAAAACTTACCATATCGAAATCAAAGTTACAAATTTTTATAAATGGTTCACCTAACGTTTTTACGCCTAAACGCTGATCTAAAATTACTGATATATGAAAAAAACACATATTTTATTAGAAATATATATTACAAACTTTACTGCAACCTCAATTTTTGTCGTTTCATACAAAAATAATGAATAAAAAATTCTGAAAGTTTCATCAATTTTTCTCAAATTGCGGTACGAACCTTTGATTTCATAGAAGTGTACAATGTACATTTCAATCATTTTATTTGAATGTAAAGTTTGGAATTTTTTCTTTGACAGTAGATACACAATGATTTCTATAAGGCCATATGAGCTTTTCCGAAAAGCTTACAAATAAAATCTAAAGATAATAGCGGTTTGTTAAAAAAATGAAAAAATGAACCTGAGAGATCGGAGATTATCTTAACATTTTACCTTTCTTATCTAACTGGCTTTACATCCCTTTTCCTAAAATCCTGCCCGTTTGTTAGCTTCTAAAGTACCTATTAAAGGCATTTAATTAGAATTTCCAGTTGGCGCGCGATGTTGGAAAGTCAACTTTACTTTAAATTGCACTCCCGGGCAACATAAAACGAACTTAACTTTAACTGACTTTATAACTTTGAAACTTAGCTCATTTTTATTTCAGTCTAAAGCTGCTACTTGGGTGATAACCAGGTCGTATCTTTGCAATGCAGTTAGTTAGTTAGTTGCTTTTGTACGGGTATATAACTACAATATACGCATGTATATACGCTCCAAATTATGATGCGCTTGGTTGAAAATACGTCTTTAATTATTCATGCATTGAAGAAGATAATTCTATTAAATAAAACGTAACATGAAGCAGAATAAGACACAGAAAAATAACAAGGTAACGGTCTTCACTGGGAATAGACCCAGAATCTGTCTTACCTCTAACCACGCGGTTATTGGGACCTTATACGTCATTCTTGTAGATCTCATTTATTCCATATTTTTGGCAGTTATCTTTACGAATGATCACAAAGTTCTAAAGAATTGGTTTGTAACCTAGATTGTGTATCTGATAAACATATCCGATTTTTATTTATATGGGTCACATTTTGACTTTTTCTAAAAGTCTAAAAATGGGTTGTTTCACAAAATTTTCACATTTAATCAAATTTCAAAGTTGATTTGAAAGTTCTGTGAAGGTTATATTCAAGTTATATTATTATATCATTATTGGCCAGTTGATTCACAAAACTGACATCATGACAAAACTTGAATAGAACCTTCACAGAACTTGATAATCGACTTTGAAATTTGACAAATTGTTCAAAACCCGTCTTAAATATATATTGAAATTTTTTATTGGAATAACTTCATTTTTCATTCGAATAATTTTTAAACTTATACACATCAATGAATATATCATTAAGAAAGAAAATGTGATGTCTGTTCGAATGTGGATGAGTGCAAGCGAGATGGAATGCTTGCAAGATCTTATAAAAGGCGATGCACGTTAGTTGTGCGCCCTCTTTTACTGCAAGCAGCTCCCCAATAAATATCAGTACAAGATAAAGAGAATACTAATAAATCGAAGAGCGGTTAGAGACGTTGTCCCAGAAAGACAGAGATCGTGAGTTCAATTCCCAGTTGAGACCGTTGCCTTATTTAATTTTTTTTTGTGTTTTCTTCTGTTTCATGTTTAGTTTAGACTTAGAATTATATATTTACATCCATGTGTTTAACCTTCAAAAGTTATCAGAAAGAAATAGAGGTTATTAAAATTGAATAATTTTTTCAACTACACATATTTTTATGTTTACATTAAAGACCCTCCCGCTGGCTACCAAAAAAAAAATACTCAATAGTTTAAAAAAAATCGTAATTCAAATCGTTCGATTTTGACTCGCTTTTCCCAACATTCTCATTTTTCTGCGTCTACCATCCTGAAACACGGTGAATAATATTATTCTTCTAGTAGAAATTTTTCAACTTGTCTCACTGTGCCTCTCCACATTCCTTGACTGATAAAACCTATCGTCACAAGTTGAAAGTAACAACTGCTTAAGTAAATTCCAGAGCTTATAACAGGGTAAACCGAAGGTAATATTACAAACTGAAGCGGCTAGACAACGTTAACGTTTACTTCGTGTTAATGCCAACCTTGTTTAACATTATTTATGTTATCTACATAGTTAAATAGTTATAAAGGTGTATAAGTGTACGCGGCGATGTTTGGGACGAATTCGTGCATGCTTTATTCACCTGCGCTCATTGACGTGAAAGTCATTTTTTGAAGTATTTTCTTCTTTATTTGTATCGCCTCTGTTAGCAAATGCGTGCTATTGTATAACCAATTATATTGTATCTTTTTTTTCATTTTGTGTAATGGGGCAAGTGTTCAAGGGTAAGAGTGCGCGATATTGCGGATGCGCACACTTATCCCATATAATTATAAATATTTTAAAACGTGAAACAATATATTTCACCCTTGTTTAATCACCTTTTTTAATTTTGTGTGATGGGGTAAGAGTGTGCAGTTATGGGTGAGTATACTTACACCTATATTTTGAAAAATATTACATAATATATCAAAATATATTTCAGATGTAACAATAATCGCAGTGACAGCAATTCGTGTTTACACTTTGCTCTTGCAAAAAAACTAAAAAAAACCTCCGAATTCGTGTGCAAACAGTATTTATATGGAAAATTTAAGTGCCAAAAAAGTTTATTTGATAAAACAGTAATAAAATAATACTATTCTAGCGGATTCTAAACATTTTTATCGAAAGTTTTTAAAACAACCTAAGATTGTGTGTTTGTTCTCATTGAAATGTCCATCCCACCGATGCCTGATGAATGCTGCCATCGGCGTAAAAAAAGAATGCTAGATAAGATGACGTCCCCATCACAAAAAAAGGCCTCGGGAATGATTTCTCCAGTGGTTGAAGATGAGGAATCTGACGGAGCATCGGACTATTCCGACGTGTCTGAAAATGATAGTGAAATCCCAGTGTCCTCAGTACAGATACTGAACGACACTGAAGCAAGTCTAAGAGCACTCCAAGATGTCCTTGCTGAAAAGCAGTCAAGAGTCTCAAAGGATCAACAACTGCGGATAAGCGCATATGTATCCGCTGTATTCAGATCAGTTTCACAGCTGTTATTGGAACGAGAGGGCTTCAAAGCTGATCTGGCAACAGTCAATGCCAAATTAATAGTGGCAAAGGGAGAGATCGCGATTGAAAAAGCAGAAAACCAACACAGGTTAGAAAAAATATTGCAGTTGGAGTCAGATCTAGGACCAGTGATGCGTAGAGTAGCCGATGCCACGGAAGCAAGCCTATCGTTTGCCGATATTGTGAAAAATGGCCCACAGAAGATGATACCATCAATCAACCGCTCAGGACTTAACGTTGGGACCCCCAAACCTGCTGTATGCATCTTCCCAAAGCTGGATTCTACAAAAGATAGCGACGATACGAAACAGCTACTAAAAGATACATTACGACCATCAGAACTTGGAATCCGTGTGACGGGCATTAGGAGTATCAGAAACAAAGGTATTGTAATCCATACTGCAACACAAGAAGATCAGGATAAAATACTGAAAACCCCATGTCTAGCAAACTCGGACACTCTAAGCGCTCGATTACCAACAAAACGGCTTCCAAGGGTGATTTTCTTCAACGTTCCTCGTGACCTAACGGACGAGTGCTTCCTAAAAAATGCCTTAGCAGGAGCCCAGGACAAAGCAGGCCTAGATTTCGCAGTAAAAAGTTGCAAGCTAAGTCACCTTGCTGGCGCTCGAACTGGATCAACTTGCCACCGGGTCTTCGAGGTTCCTGCCCACATTCGTCACGTGCTGGTGGAGCAGGGGAAAGTCTTTGTGGACTGGAATGTGTGCCGTGTTCGTGACTTCATTGGACTTACAGTGTGCTCCAAGTGCCAAATGATCGGACATTCCTTCAAGTTTTGCAAGGACCAGCAAAGATGTGGACACTGCGCAGGCGAAGGTCACGCCCGGATAAACTGCCCAAAAGCCGCCGCCGAGCCTGTCTGCGCCACCTGTACAAGATTTGGGAAGCCCGCTGCACATCCGACTGGAGACAAGGACTCCTGCCCGGCCTACAAGGCTGCCCTTGCCAAGGACTTTGCAACTATTGATTATGGCGTCTAATTACATTGAAGAAGATGACGAGGTAGATTACGAAAATACTCATAATTTCTGTGATTGGCTAAAGTTTCATAGCAACTACAATATGGAAAATATTAATATTGTTCAGTTGAATGTTAGATCGATTTATAAATACTGGGATACTTTGAATGTCTACTTAAATACTTGTTGGAAGCATATTCATGTGTTAATGTTATGTGAAACAGCTATAACACCGAATCTTGTCTGTCTGTATAATATTCCTGGATTTAATTGTTACAACTATTGCCGAACTAAAAAATCTGGAGGAGGTATATTGCTATATGTTCGAAATGAATTCACATTTCAACAGAAAACAATAGAAACAAATCATTTTGAATGTGTGCTTGGCTCTATGACACTTCCAAACAAGAGTATTTTAAACATCATAGCAATATACCGCCCCCCCAACTCTAGCCAACCACAATTTCTTAATGAAATATCTGCCATTCTGCATACTATAAGCCCCAAAGAAAATGTTTTACTTATAGGAGATATTAATCTAGACTTGTTAAATTGTCAAAACCCTATTATTATGGCATATGAAAATATAATTTCGGATAATTATTTAATCAAATGTATTTGTGACGTAACTAGAGAAGCAGTTTTAGCAGGAAAAGTTACCCGTACTTGTTTAGACCACATATTTGTCCGATTTAACAGTGGATGTAAACAAAGCGATTCTCTTTCCTCATGTGTATGTAATAATATTACTATAGCGGATCACTTTTTAACTGCAGTTAATATTAAATATAGTGCAAGGAAAGAAGCCCCAGAACACGGGGAAAGAATTTCGTTTTTATCGCAAAACAAAATCGACAAAAACATTCATAATTTTAAGTGGCACTCCTTGCTTGAGGAACAAGATTGCAATATACTATATAGTAAAATTAAAAACAACTTTAAGAATTTGTATGAACAGAGTAAAATCGTTATGAATTATAAACCCAAAAAAAGACCTCTGTCAATAAAACCTTGGATAACTTCTAATATCTTAGAAAACATTAAAAAAAAAGATTCATTGTACAGAAGGTGGAAGAATTTTCCTAGCAATCAATTCTTTGAATTGGAATATAAAACTTTCAGAAATAAGGTGACAAAAGAAATTATTAAATGTAAGTCTACCTTTTTTAACAATAAATTCAAAAATTATTTTGGAAATACAAAAAAAACTTGGGATGAAATAAATAAATTATTAGGACGCAAGTCCAAAAGTAGTTGTGACGAAATAATCTCGAAATATATGTTAAATACGAATAATGAAGAAACCGTAGCAGATAAGTTTGTTGAATATTTTACAAATAGTGTTAACTCTATGATACATAAATGTGATTATTTAGCATCGACCGTCAGGCCGAATGAAGTGCAACATAGTATGTACCTACCCAGAGCTACCTGCCAAGAAATCAATATTATTGTTAGCAAATTAAACAATTCAAAGTCACCAGGGATTGACAACATTCGAATGTTTGACATTAAGACACATATTAATATTTTGGGGCCTGTTATAACACACTTTATCAATTTAATTTTATCGCAAGCAGTAATACCAGATGAACTAAAAAGTAGCATCATTAGGCCAATTTACAAAGGGGGCAAACATACAGATATTCAAAATTATAGGCCAATAAGCATATTGCCAGCCCTAGAAAAAATACTTGAAAAATACATTTCCATAAAACTTAATAAATATCTAGAATCTTTCTCTTTGTTGGATCCCAACCAATATGGATTTCAAAAGAAAAAAAGTACGGAAATGCTGCTTCAGGAATTTTCAAATCACATAAATTATGAATTAAATCTAAAAAAACAAGTTTTGGTTTTATTCATAGATAACTCTAAGGCATTTGATACCATTGATACAAATAAACTATTAGAAACACTGGAGGCAATAGGAATTAGAGGAAAGCTGCTAGTTTTATTAAAAAATTTACTAACTGATCGACAAATAAGAGTAAAAATTCTTAAAAAATTTAGCAAACGAAAATATATCTCAACAGGTGTTGCACAGGGGTCAATTCTAGGGCCAACCCTTTATATTATTTATGTCTCAATTATGAGAAAATTGTTTTCATTTGTTAAACATTTTGTATATGCAGACGATACGGCGCTCGTAATATCGCACGAAGATCTGGTTACTGCAATGAACCTTATGCAACATGATTTTATTGCCCTACTGAAATGGTCGCATGATGCAGGCCTCTTTATAAACGCCAAAAAAACTAAAATTATGCACATCAGATCTCCACACGCCAGATGTAATGTAATTCCTTCATTATATACACACACATTTGACTGCATACATAAAAATGTTGCACAGCCCTGTTCATGTGAAACCATTGATTTTGTCAAAAGTTATGTATATTTGGGTGTTACTATTGACTGCTACATGAAATGGGATGTACAAATTGCTAATGTTTGTAAACGTCTACGAGCTATTGTGGGTAGGATTTATAAAATAAAATATTTCGTGCCTATAAGTACTTTAAAGTTAATCTACTTATCTCTGGCTGAATCCACTATACGTTATGGAATTACTTCTTGGGGACATTCTTGTAAAACTAATATAAGCTATATACAAACATTACAAAACTCCATTATAAAATTGTTAATCCATAAATATGACAATCAACACAGAAGTAACATTAAATTAATATACAAGTCTCTGAATATTTTACCTGTCCGAGGATTATTGTTTTATAATATTGTAAGTCAACATGTTATATTGTCTGATTCATTGTATAGGGAAAGAGTTTGCCATAAACATAACACAAGATTCACTCAAAATGAAGGACTGGTAGTTCCGAAATGTACTAATAAATATGGTGAAAGAACTTTAAACTATATAGTACCCAAAATGTTTAACTTATTACCAATGACAATTAAAAATAATAACATGTATACTGCTAATGTTAAATATAATCTAAGGAAATGGTTATTGGATAATAATGATCTATACTGATGCCCCTGAAATGGAATTCATGTTCTTAGAAAATGGAAAAACAATTATTTTGTAATACCTGACTACCTACCTCTATTTATGAAACTATTGATGTACTTGTTGATAATACTAATTTGTTCATACATTTATTTTTACTTGCTTATTTTATAAGGCTTTTATGTTTTATGTTGATAATACTAATTTGTTCATACATTTATTTTTACTTGCTTATTATATAAGGCTTTTATGCGGCTATTTAAACTTTTCTGCAATGTAACCAATTTATGTAATTATGTACCGTTCAAATTGTATCTTATGAGTGTATAAATGTTGTCTCTATGTCCCTGCTGACAAACTACACAAGTAGTTTAGCGGGTTTAAATGTGAATAAATAAAAAATAAAAAAAAACTTCCTGTTTAAGTACACTTATATAAGAAAGCTTCCGGATAAGTCATTTTCACCCAAAAGCAGATTGAAAGATGGTGCGCACACTTACACTTAGATATGCGTAAGCTTAACCCGCATAAGGATCAAGTCTACGCAATCGAATTGCACGTGAACTTATTGATTTATGAACCGCGTGAGTTTTTGTGTTTGAGATACAAATAATCAATTATATTAAATAAACAAAAAAAATAAGTGTTAAAAGTTAAATTGGTTTTAAATACAAAATTCTAAGTACTTTTATTATGTACTCTGAATCACGCAATGTCAATGTAGCATAGCCTAAAAAAGTATAATTTGTAATATTATTTTTCTCGGCATACATATTATTATTTAGTATTTTGTGGTCATGTCATAATGCACTTGTATTGGCTTGTCTTCCCAGTGAAAGTATACGCAGGCATCCCGTGTATATTATCGCTTATGGAAATGCATCGGAAGCGGAGAGGCTATTTGCCTAGATTTATGGCTGACTAAAAGAAAATATCCCTGCATTTTGCACGTGTCTTTGAAACTGCGGTTTCTACTCTCAACTCAAAATGCAAATATTTTATGTCACCAAAATGTAATATACTCGTGGACTGTTTACTTATCGTCTAGATTCGTCAAAGATTACGAGTACTTTACGATCGTCAAATAATTACAATGAATCTCTAGTGAGACCTACGTCCGTTCTATCAGCATTCGGGTACAATCGACATGCTATCTCTGTCAGATGCTGCAAGAACAGTTATCTATGGATACCCTGAAAACTACATTAACTGGATAGTAATAACTTAGATCTACACACTCTACCGACATCTGGTGGTCAAGGAGGAATCGTAACAAGGCATAATAACCCAATAATTTATACTCCAGCACAATATACACACCGAAATAGTATTTATAGGTACCTGTTGCATCCGAAACTGCTTACGAATTACAGCTATAAATGTACTTAAAATGGACTAACATAATTCAAACGAAAAAAAATGAAATTGTGTTTGCTGCAACTGGTATGTGTAGGAATGAACAAGGTATGGAAAGAAGGAAAACAGGAAGACCATTCACTTACCACTGTATCTCTGCAAAGGAGCACACAACACAATCACAATATAGTGAGTTCCACCACGATACCTCGAGGTAATTATCGCCACAACAAAACGAATGAGTACTTAAAACGATATTACGTACTTTCAAGCTATTCAACATCCTTTCGTTTTACTTTCAAGGAGATTATGTACACGAAAAACACCAATAACTTTATTTCTAGGTAGTCAAAATCCTTCTTCGGTTTTTAAAACAAATGCACTCGAATTTGCACTATTTTCTTGCCATTTTTAATGTGAATACTGCACAAAAGTCCCAACTGCTCCCAATCGTTTTGAGCCATTAAGACTATGGCACCCTTAATAGGGGTATGATGTGGGGCTGAAGTTAGTAGGGAGTGGAAGGAAATGTGAAACACAGCTAAAGCCATTTGAATCAACGTTTCAATTCGGAATGGTAACTCTTTCAGAATTGAAACATGGTTCTCTGGAACGTATCGTAAGAATAAATTAATGAATTGTGAAATAACACAAATTAAACAAATATATTGTCGAGTGGTTGCGGAGAGGTAGGGACTAAACATATTCTCATTTCAAAACCAAACAGTACCCAACTACAATTTTTTTTTAAATTGCAATCAAATTTTATGCAAATTTCCAGACGCCGGCTTTCGAGAATTTTGCTGCTTCAGATGTCAGTGATAACATACAAACAGACATTCTGCCTTATAGTGAAGATTTCACTTTGATTTTTCAGGTTAATGTGAATTCCTCCACGTTTTCGTATTCCTAGTACGCAGTACTTAGTTTAGTTGCAATGTAGGCAACATATTTATGCAACGGAAGGTGTATATTTTTGCACAGACTTGAATGTTAACAGGGAATGGATGCCTTACACATAAGTTGACATAAAATATAGTCAATTATTATTGACAATATCGACAACAACAGCAGCAACACCGTTAGGATAAATTTAGCTATCCACCTTAAAATTAAAACCAAATTAAAATATATTGTGAATACTTAAGCAAATGCATAAATTAAGATTACTCGTTGTATAGAACATGAAAAATTATTTTATTGCATTTAATATCAATTGCGGCTAAAGTTGCAAACAGTTTCCAAATCATAATATTTACCAGTTGAAAAATGCATCAATCTGTTACCAGGCGACAAAAAGACTGGATCGAACATGAAACAGTTCGATAACCCTATTTTCTAAAACGAAATTAAAATATTGACAAAGCCAAAAGCAGTTGCTAGGCGAAATATTATTCGCACCACAATACAAAAACATGTTTTTGCAAGCTGACGCCATAAAAACGCTTGTAGGAGATATTATAAATAGCCCATTAAAACAAAATATTGGTGGATTCAAGTTTCAAAACTACGCCGGTAACAACGCGATCTGTTCTTGCAATTTCTGAGTGTCAACTGAAATCTGTATTCGCTTCTGTTCCTTCATCACGGCACAATCATTTTAAAGATAACAACTATGTGCAACGAGCTGTTTGCCGGCAAACTGCCGGCACTCTATCAGCTGATCCAGATACATCTGTCATCATTACAATAATGGGGCGTCTCCGTTTGCCGGCCCTTGTTATCAAATGACCATGCCGCCGCTGAATTACTACGACTGAACCAGCCACAGATGCTGACAACCTAAAGGCTGACGAATACCTGCTGGCTACCGACTGAATTGGCCAGTGCTGCTGATCACCGAGAGGCTGGCTGATCCCTGCTGCTGCCGACTGATGGTCATTGATGCTGACAACCTGGAGGCTGGCCAATTCCTCCTGGCTACCGACTGAACCAGCTACAGATACTGACAACCTGGAGGCTGACGAGTACCTGCTGGCTACCGCCTGAACTAGCCAGTGCCGCTGATCACCTAGAGGCTGGCCAATTCCTCCTGGCTACTGACTGAATTAGCCACTGATGCTGACAACCTAGAGGCTGGCCAATTCCTCCTGGCTACTGACTGAATTAGCCACTGATGCTGACAACCTAGAGGCTGGCTAATTCCTCCTGGCTACTGACTGAATTAGCCACTGATGCTGACAACCTAGAGACTGACCAATTCTTCATGGCTACCAATTGAACTGGCCACCGCTGCAGTAGTTGCCTGCGCCATTTTCTGAATCGTATGGCGCGAAATTATCGCTGAAAGAATTCCGATAGTATCAGTTTATATCGGTGTATTTAAACCCAGTTGTATTGAAATACATGTAACTATTTCTTGTGAATTGGGTTGGCTTTAAGAAATAGGAAGTACCTATAAGCTACACCCCTTTGTACGTTCTGTATGCCAGTACAATACATCTAATTAAAATGTGATTTTTTTATTTGAATCTTCTTTCTTTTATGATGGTTTGGATAGAACACCTCACGGTGTTTTACTTAAATCATTACCCAGGTTGAGGGCTGATGTGTGCCGGTGCTTATTATTTACAGTATTTTCTTGTGCAGGCAAACACATCCCGTACACTCGTTGTTTTCATCGATTTCATCGCCTCCACCACTCCACTCCGTTCATCTCTGCCCATGAAAACATCAACCGACGCGGTGTCGATCTTCGGCCAGGATCGGAATTTCAACGGAACTCCACTAACTGCGCGAGCATCGGACCGGAGTCATCTATCACAACTACACTGACTCAATAACCGCTGTGACTTCACAACCTCTTTCATTCTAATTTATCGTCAAGAAAAATAAAATCTGGTGTTTAACGCTAATTTTATAGTTGTAGAAAAACGTTTTATAAAATTTTCAAATTGCTAACAGTATGGAAAATCAACAGTCTCTCGTGTCCTAGGATGAACGAAGTATGTGTGATGAATGAGTTAATGATGAATGTAAGTAAGTCTAAAGTCATGGTGTTTGAAAGAGAGAGTACGAAAACAGTGTGTAATATAGCTGCGAATGAGAAATACTTGGAGCAGGTGGATGAGTTTGTGTATTTAGGAAGTATGTTAACGAGAGATGGGAAGGCTGATAGATATATTGAAAGAAGGGTAAATGCAGGTAACTCTATTAAAGGAGGACAGAATGCAGTTGGTGCTAACAGAAAATTGTCCAAAGAAGAGAAGCTAGCAGTCCACAATGGAGTGCTGGTACCTAGCCTGATGTATGGAAGTGAGGCATGGAACTGGCAAAGAAAGGATGAAAGTAGACTGAATGCTGTAGAAATGAGATCTCTGATATGTATGTGTGGTAAAACCTGGTATGATCGTGTGAGAAATGTGGAGATCTGCAAAGAGTGCAAGGCTGATGTGTAGCCTTAAACCATAGAGATCTCCCAAGATCTTAACTCCTTTGCAATCCTCCTTTCTACAGTCGTTTGTTTATTGTTTAGTCTGGCGCTTGGCGTAGGGATTTAAAAACCTAATTTATTCTTCCTTCTCTTTATTTTTTCGACGTTTTCGTTCGCTTTACGACTGCAGTCGAACCAGTGTAGTAAATTTTATTTATAAGTGTTGCAAAACACATTAAAATGGACGGAGCGTGACTTCATTCATACTTGGAATTTGAATCCAATATTGTAACTGGAGAAATTCTTTGGGAGTTGACGTAAGAATTCATAGTGAGGTTAAAATTCGTAAAAATTCTTGAAAATCGAACGAAATCACGCAATTCTTGGCGATACGGTTTTTTACAGCTCAGTCTGTTTGTGCAGATAGAGAAACAAATAGCTCGTGTTGCTTTTACGTTGAACAGATGTTTTTCAAAAAGCCCTAACCTTACCTGTCATAGGTAACATTTACATAATATAGGTATATAAAAACAGACACGTATTCGAATGCAACGTAGTGTCAAAATTTCAAAGCAATCAAGCAAGAACTTTCATAGATTTAAGATTTTGAACAAACGAACACTTACATTTTTATTCATATAGATTTATCTAAAACAATATACAGGGTTTCCAATAAGAGGTGTTATTTTAAATAGCCTGCTATTTCGGTAGATGTTACTTTTGAAGCTGTCATTTTTGACATTCGACAAGTAGAAACTACGCCATTAATAAAAAAGGAACGATAGACGCTTCAGCATTGAAATTATTAAAATTCACTTGAGTGAATCAAATGCAAATCATCTTGAGTGATGAGGCCCATTTCCACCTCGGTGGCTTCGTCAACAAGCAAAATTGTCGCATCTGGGGCTCGGAAAACCCAAGAATTATTGTTGAAAAGCCTCTCTATTCTCAACGTGTGACTTTTTAGTGCGGTTTATGGTCCGGCGGAGTCATTGGACCTTAATTTTTCGAAAATGAGGCTGGAGCAACAGTTACGGTGAATGGATTGCGCTATCGAGAGATGATTAATGATTTTTTATGGCCGGAATTGGATGGTATTGATCTGGACAATGTTTACTTTCAACAAGACGGCGCTACGTGCCACACAAGCAACGAAACCATTGAACTTTTACGATTAAATATCAAAATAACACCTCTCATTGGAAAACCCTGTATATACATTTGTCGAAACGGTAATTATATGAGATTCCCTCAATAGGAAATAAATCGTAAACTATGTTTTAAAAATTATTAAAAACACATTTTGTTTATGTTATATGTATGAAAAAATTCAGTGTTTCTTTAAATGGAACTTAGGCATTTATCGATGCTTTTGCTCTATTTAAAACGAGTCGTGTTTTATCAAAATTTTTAATTTCTCTAACATTCTTATTTACATATCTCCCTTTCAAACTATCTTCTTCTTCTTTTTGAATGCTTACTACGCGAGCCTTAATACTGGCCCTTCAATTTATGCAAAAAAACAACGCCAAAAGCATGTTTTATCTTATTTTGTGAAACTACGGTACAAAATTTAATAATTTTAAAAGTATCCACCTAAATAGGCAGCCCTGATTTACTGAGTGTAATCACCTTCAACATGTTAACTAGAACTACTCGATGAAAAAATATTTTTAATTGCAACAACAATATCAAGAATAAGTCATTTAGATTCTGACTTGCACCTAGATTACATGCAGTTGGCAATACCTTCGCAGAAATTGAAGATGTGTTCAACTGCGCGGAATAAAGTTACAAGAAGGCTATAATAAAATTCTTCAATAATAATCATAATTAAAGTTAGCATAACACTAATCTTCTGCATGGATTCTGTATAATTTTCCACTGAATTATTAGGTACATATATTATCAAATGTTTGTAAAAGTCTAGGTGGGCGAATAATATAAAAAAAAATATTTTAACTGTCATTTCCAAAATTAGAACAGATTTGTCGAGAATTCCGACTATTCCGTGATTTTTCACAGGTCTGCGCTAGTGCATAATAAAGAGTTCCCAAGAAAATCAAATTTTCATCTGGCGGAAAGTTGAAAGATGAATTCACAATAAATGGTTGCCATTTTGTTGCGTTTTTTGTAAAAGCTGTGTGGTAGGTTCCAGTTGCCGCCCTTTTAGCTTCAAGTTTTCGCCGCCAGGGTTAGAGAGCGCAGAAGCTCCGGTATTCGGAACACGTGCGAACGGAGGGTAGGACAGTACCTACCTAAATTGCTACTTGCGTTTTATAAGTACACAAACGCATAGGTACCATGGCTAAGATAGGGGTGATACAATTTCAGTCGCTTTTGCCCCGTTCAGATTATAGTTGATCAGCTGTCTGTTCAATGACACTTGAAAGCTAATCGACTAGTGTGAACACCCTTTCAACAAAGTTGATCAAGTTTTTAGTTGAGCTACTAAAGTTGATAGCCCGTCTACTTTTGCTGTTCAAGTGTGAGTCATCGTTCGAGTTTTACACCGAATCGAGACGTGTGAACACACGTTGCAATTTTTAGTTCCTAGCGTCCTTAACATGGTACATTATTTTAAGGTACCTCATAAAGTTTAGCCAGCGTTAGTAATGTAAGCGTCCGAAAATTTTTTTTTACGACTTGATTCGATATTATATTCGATCTTATTCGATGCACCTTTTCTTCTATAAATCCATTTATATTTTTTTTAACCATTTCTGAAGTGTTTGTGATTTTTCAATGACATATTCTCAAGTTCGTTCCGTAATATGTCAGAAATTATAGAGACGCTTGGACGAATTATTTCAGTTGACGCCATCTTCATTATCAATATCGGTTCGAGTTAAAACTGAAACGACAAAAACAACGAAAACTTGTTCAATTTTTGTCGTTCAATAAAAGTTGTTCAACTAAATTCTGAATTTATGAACTCGCCATTAGCGATTCACTAAGGCGCAGTACATCAGTCGGTCCGTATCCACACTATCCACGCTATATGCCACATTCCTCTCTCAAATTTAAACGGGCTAAATTTGCCTCAGTCTTAAAATAGTTCAATTTTTAGACACCGAGGCGCTAGAAGTAACAAATTTCGAATATGACTTTTACGTGAGTAATTTCATACAATCATAATTTTAACAGTGGACGGACTCCAATAAAACAAATAATATATATTTTAAATTGCGTCCTCGCATATAGCACTGTGCTGATTGAAGTGGGGAATAAAATGGGTTAGAACCAAATGGTATTAAGTCAGTGAAGACATTGGTTTCCTTTCGTGTACTATTTATTCTGTAAGTATCCGTTTTATTGATACAATGATAAATGTTTTCAAGAACATAAATTCATTCTTAAACAGTGTAATTTAATTAGTGAAAGACCGGCAAACGAATTTAACATAATAAGAATATGTTGTAAGGCTGAAGAGAGAGGGGAGGGGAATAAGCTAAGTAAGATAAAGGTCGGAGAAATGTCTATTATGAATATTATAACTTATAACAATGTTTCGATTCTGAATAGTGCCCTTACACCACAGGCGTTACTGCGATTGTAGTAAGTAAATTTATATAATAAACTTGTGACAACCCTGGAAAACTCCCACCAAAGTAACTTTACAGTCGAAAGCGAGCGTTCTAAATTTGAAAGTTTAACCATAGAATCATTGGAACATACAAACGTTTCCAAATTCTAAAACGTTCCACAGCTTTTAACAGATAAAATGATAAACTTTCAGGGAAAAGTATCTATCTCTTTCTCGCGCGCAATACGTACAGTTTTAGCGCTGAAAAGATTAGCGATTAGAATGTAAACGTGTGTCGCCAATTAATATAAGACTTTTTGACTCCTGGGCCCCATACAGGCCAGTGTATTGTTGTACTGGATGGTACAAAAAATAATTTAATTCAATAATAGTTTTGTTTTTGTTAGGAAGATGAAAACGAAACAAAAACAACATAAAAATATCATAATTGATAATCTAGCTCAGCTCCCAGCAGATATCTTTGAGTATTTTCGGGGTAAGAGGGGACTGAGGGTGGTGTTCCAAACTAGTACGAAAAACGAGTCATCCTCAAAATTTATTGGGCTCATTATTGTCAGTACAAGAGTCCCAACTATGACAAAACCAATTGGTGTATCTTGTAATGCTGATGGTAGTGGAGTGGGGAAGGGGATGAGTAAGAGGAAGGTTGGGAAGTACCTAGCTATTCAGATCTTGTCACCAGACACGGCTAAAGCCATTTCAAGCAACGTTTTGATTCTTCTTGACGTCTTTCACTAGGGCGATACTGAAAGTATCTACCAAAAAACAAATAAATCATAAAATTTTACTTGAAGGGTCGTAACCACTCAAAGTATTTTGTCTCTTTCTTTTTGGAACGCTGATTTGAAATGCAGACCACGTGGCTTGCGGAGTAATTAGTGGTGTTTCGGTTGAAAGGGTATTATTTTTCTTACAACTCTACAATTTCACATCTTCGTCCCCTCCTTCGATTTTATAACGACAGGGTGGGATAGGTGGAGTAGGGGGGGGGACTACAATAATCATCTTTTTAGATGTGACAGGTCTGTATTGGATTATATGGCGAGCAATATGGAGTTATATAAAACGCAACTTATAGCGTAATCTATCATCCCCTTAAATATAACACATTTCATTAAAAAAAACCACCTCATTTAGAATAACTTTCTTAGCAAAAAAATATTAATTCCCGACTTTGGGGGAGGTACATTGTAGCGGCGAATATTCCCGCATTACTGCGATACCAACTCTGATTTTTTTATAGCAGCGAGGCAGAGAGGTTTGGATAGGTACACAAAAGGACTTTAAAAAAATCTATATTATGATAGAGAGACAAACATTCCTGGGAGACGAATAAACTGACAATATGTGAAATTTCTTACTATCATAATTATAACCGGAAAATTTTGCTTGTGCAATGATGGTGGAATGCCACCAGAGGAATTGTACCACGACGCCTAAATTTATTTATTTATTTATTAACGCCCTTTTTTCGGGGCTTTTACATGAGAATATTAAGAAATATACATTATTTATTGTACATAACTGAATTGCTTCATTAACAACATTTTATATTTGTTTAAAGATAAATTGAAAATGTCCACTGACTTAGTATAATTATAATATTCCCTCCGTTAATATTCTGGGCAAAGAGGAATACATATGGTAGTTAGTCCCAGAATTTCTGCACTGAAATAAATCCTGACTTCTAGTATTACGTCGTGGAATCCGAAAGCTTATCAATTCTATCAATACCGGACTATCAACTAAATCATTTATAATTTTATATAGGAACACCAAGTCAGTGAAAATTCTTCTGACAATTTGAGATTTCAATTCCCGACGCATTTGTAAAATCAGCTACTAACCATTAATAATAACCTTAAATCGATCGTAAATATTGACAGTGGTGTATTAATAAATCTAAAAATAAATATTTTTTATATAATTACCACATCCCTAATCACAGTGTAAAGGTTTCATAATGACATAAAGCACTGCCATCTGTACACAAGCCGTGCTGTAGAAAACCAACTGACATTCAAAGAGTCCTGTTTTTCGGACTTCGTGCTAGCTTTTTTCTATGCGCCAGTATGGATTTTGTAGGCGTCTGGAAAGTGTGTGCAACTGATTTAAGCAGTTATTTTACATTTTACATCACGTTTCTGCAATATTTATACTTCATTTTTGTAAAACAATAGGTTGGTGGTTATATACGATCGTCAAGGTAAGAAATTTTAAATATATTTACAATTTTAACGTAGTAAATAATGTTTTCAACAACTTTCATAATGGCGGATGACGCTTAGCTTTGGATCTGTACAGATTATCATTAGAAATGGTGTAATTTACTAGATAATATAATATAATCTACATAATATAATATAATCTTCATAATAGTACTATGTAATAACATGTGTAGAGCTTTCTGAGAGAATAATAGGGTAATTCATAAGCCGCCACGTTTTTAGTAGGCACTTGGAATTGATACTTCGTTTCAACTCGATTGTTGATTTGTTTTCAAAGTGAAATTTGATTTGTTTTGAAAATACGTAATATATTTATTAGTGGATATTATTTTCAGATGCCTCATAAGTGCTGTGTTCCCGGATGCAAAGCAAATTACACCAGTTCTCTGAAGAAGGAAGGAGCTGTTACCATCTTCAAATTTCCAGCGGAGGAAGAACGCAGACAGTCATGGATCAGGGCCATTCCTCGCAAAAATTGGATTCCAGGTGCTTTCGCTGCCGTTTGCATCAATCATTTTGACAAAAAGGATATTATATCGCACCCTAAAAAACCAAAATTGGCCATCGGAGCTACACCAAGTATTTTTAAAGGTTTGCCAAGTTATTTAACAAAGAAAAAGGCACTGGATAGAGTGAATCCCGAAAATAGGAAGTTAAAAATAAAACACCGACACGAGGAACAAGTTGAACTTTTCTTTCAAAGTGACACAATAGTGAATTATAGTGATTTTGTTAGAAATATGCAAATAAAAATTAAACTCGGTGAGTGGAATGTAAAAACTATAAATGACATAACATATTTATACACCACAAACTTTGACAATGTAGATAAACATTTATATTTAAGTTCTCAAGTTGTAGTTGACCATAATCTGAATATCAAAGTATTTGTCGGAACAAATGAACTTTCTCATAGTGAATTGAAGTGGTTATTCCCCAAAACTATGATATTGAGTTTATGGTCACAATTAGAAAATTTGTTGGTACGATATCATAATATTAATATAGATGACAATGTTAATTATGAAGACAAGAGTCAGAATACTGTAAATAATCATTTATTAAAAGCTCATATTTATTTAAAGTCCGCACTAGACGCTGCCAGTAGTCTTGAATATGAATTTAAAAACTCTTTAGAACTACTTTTAGATCAGGTTAGTTTATTAACATCAAAAAGGAGACGATATAGTACTACCACTTTAATCTTTGCTTTCATGATTTACTCGAGGTCTCCTACATGTTACAGATTAATTAAAACGAAATGAATTTTGTACACCCATACTGGGGGTAAATGATGAGAAACTGTTGCATTTAAAAAAATTTGCTGTTTGGTTAGATAAATGGAACAATTTGCCAGGTGGTACTTTATTTTCAAGGGACACTTTTAATGCCTTATATGGCAGTGTTTTAACTTTCATAAAATTAATAGAATTTTCGTTTGCCAATTTTCCAATTTCCTATGTTTTGTCAGGAAAATTTCAAACCGACAAGCTCGAAGAGCGATTTAGTTTGTATAGAAGATTATCGGGTACAAATTACCATATTTCATATTCACAAATTGTAGAGTCAGAGAAAAAAATTAGAGTCAGAAAATTGTTTAGGTTTAAAAATATATCTGAGACGTTAACCGATATTAAAAACTCGCTTACACCTTTGGAAAAAGAAACTAATTTAGAAATAGATGTAACTGAATTTATACATATATTGAAATCTAATTACCTTGAAACATACGAAAATGACGAATCGTCACAGATTTATGTTTGTGGTTATGCAGCCCTTGGTGTTAGAAAAAAGATAGCGAGTAATTGTAACGCATGTATGAATTTGGTGTCCGATAGCAAAGGAACTAAAATTAACGATAAATATTTTGATTTTTTACAAAGAGGAGGTTTGATTGTCCCATCTGAGTCTGTAAGGTTTGTATATTTTCATTTATGTTCCATATTTGAATTCATTGTCAATGAAAAAGAGTTACATCATAAATTTTTGGAACATGGACACCAAAAGGACATATTATTAACATTAACATTTTTAAGCCTAAGATCTGGTTCTTTTTATGTAGATTTAGATTCAAAATGTATTTGTGGGATGACAAATCACAGAATTTACACTATGATTGTGAAAACTCTATCAAATATTTTGCTTAATAATTATAGCAAAATGCAAAACAATCGTATCTCTTCAAATAAAAAAAGTAATACAAGAAAACTTAAAACATATTGTAATTAGTTAATATTATAGTTAGTGTTCATCTTTATTTTTTATCAATATTATTGTTGAGTTGAAGGATATTAGCAGTTTATCTATTTTACTTAATAATTTATACTCTACGTTGCCTACTTTTGTAACATTTTATGTAACCTGTGTTTTGTTTCTTTATTTTTATGGACTCAGATATTTGTATGGTGGATCCCCTCCAATGTTCCTATCCATATATTATAATACAAATATTGAAAATAATTGTATTGTGTATAGTGTAATAAAATATATACTTGTACGAAAAATTCTTTTCCTATTTATCCATGAAAAATTGTATTGTATTATGTATAATGTAATAAAATATATACTTGTACGAAAAATTCTTTTCCTATTTATCCATGAAAAATTGTATTGTATTATGTATAATGTAATAAAATATATACTTGTACGAAAAATTCTTTTCCTATTTATCCATGAAAAATTGTATTGTATTATGTATAATGTAATAAAATATATACTTGTACGAAAAATTCTTTTCCCATTTATCCATGAAAAATTGTATTGTATTGTGTATAATGTAATAAAATATATACTTGTACAAAAAATTCTTTTACTATTTATCCATGAAAAATTGCATTGTATTGTGTATAATGTAATAAAATATATACTTGTACAAAAAATTCTTTTACTATTTATCCATGAAAAATTGTATTGTATTGTGTATAATGTAATAAAATATATACTTGTACAAAAAATTCTTTTACTATTTATCCATCAAAAATTGTATTGTATTGTGTATAATGTAATAAAATATATACTTGTACAAAAAAATCTTTTACTATTTATCCATGAAATTCTAAAATATCTACTTCCCACAAAAAAAATATATTTTTTTTACCCATAGGATTTAGGTGAGTATGTATTCATTAATATGAATCAAAACGATTTGCATAGGTAAAATAGGTAAGTATTTATAAATATGAAATATCCATGCCTTCACTTTAAATTAAATTCATTAGAACCTTTAAAATCAGAGCTGGAATGATGTTTTTGCTTCTTGGGGAAATAGGCCTCTTTACTTTGAAATTTGACTTCCCGCCAAATCTACAGCACGGCTTGTAATAGAGACGGCAGTGCATAAAGTCATTAGAAAATAATATTATGCATGTGTCTCTCTTCACGGTTCATCGCTCTCCCTCTGTTTTTATACACCCATCTCACATACTCCCTACCACATTCCATAGGCACAAGGAAGACAACACTAAAATAAAACCCATCGGTAGAAAAATCACCATATTAGATAACTGCATACAGCTCGTCAAATCGAACGAAATACTTTAGTAATATAATTTTGTAAAAAGGTATTTTAATTTGTATGAAGAGCGAATAATTTGTTCCATGAAGTGATTTGAATTTTTATCGTGTGGGTCGTAATTTTACTAGTCTTAAATTATAAGTTGGAATTTTTTGTACCGAGCTAACTTGCATGTATTTAAAAATAGACTCCATTAGGAAAAAAATACCTACCTGAATGTTATTTTGAAATTTGGAGTGGATTTTACGTGACTTTCTCGCATACGGAATTTTTGAAATATAATTTAAATTTACTATGTTTTCAATTAAATATATCTGATTAAAAAACGGGATTCAGGCAAGTGTCTACAATCCCGTCTTTAGCCGGATCACGTATAATTTGATGCTTAAGGCGATGCACTACGTCGTGTAATATTTTAAATTGAGCCGCTATCAATAACAACCCTTACGTAGATGGCGATAAGGTTTAAATTCCCGCTCTACACCATCCGCTTGTTTTGATTTATACAAGAAAAAAACATGGCCAAAAAGTGCCTTTTATTTTATTTTGTGGAGGTTCAGGCATAAATATTTAATTTTTTCCGATCATTTTATAAATAACTTAATTTGCAAAATTATACAATAAAATCATAACCGAAAATGGGTTCGTAAGTAAAAGATTTTGAACTTTAAAGCAGTTTTCATAGGCCTATACATTATTTTTTTCTGGGCTTATAAAAAGACTTATATAAAAATACTCGATTATTTCAAAGGTCAAGATGTATTTTACTCGCAGTATTTAAGTAAAGCATCTGAAACATTTCTAGGTGACCAAATTTTCAAACCAAAAACACATGATTTTGCATTACTACGTATGGCATCGCCTTAATAAATTAGTAATGTTCATTTTTCTCATTGTAAACATAATTTTGTAGCGATTGTACAAAAAACGCGGTCTCCATTTCCACGCGCGTGCATAATGTTCTAAACAGGAGCGTGTGTAATGAAACATCTAATTCAGTGGGGAAGGGAAGAAAAATATACATAAAAGTAGGGAAATGGGGCCAAAAAGTTTGAGAACCTCTGATTTACACAGACTCACCTCCAGAACTGACATTTTGATATTTTTTTTAAATGCAATCTCTAAAACCATTTTACGAGAAAGCACATAAAACGCCACCTGGCAGGAAATAGAAAAACACACATGGTTCGGGTCTTCGCTAAATTGATAGCTTTTTAATGAACGCTGGCGCGCTCTGTGTTTTTCCTGCGAAAGTGTCGATTGATTATTGGAAAATGTTTACCAAATTCTAAATAAATAAACTAACTTTTGATGTGCTTATTTTTTTTAGAATTCTTTAAGTGTCTTAATTTAAAATTTAACTGGGTTAATGGTTTTGATTGAAGGATACATAACTGCAAAACACATAACTTTAAAAATATATATTTTTATTTGATATTTACGTTCAATGAACAAGAGTTGCAATTGCTGTGAGACAATGACACCCCTAAACATTTACCCAACACAAAATACCCAGAGAAAAATAACTTCCTTCAGGGCCTATGTCAACTTTTTGAATGCTGTGTGGAGGGTATTTTTTAAGGAAAGGAAGGAGAGGAATATCTAGAGGATATGAGGGGTGGGTAGGAATATGGGGGTCAGTTTGTCCAAGAGTAACATATTAATCCACGCCTCCTAATGTAGTGCAAAGCGATTGGTCGAGAGAGTCTGAATAGAGAGGTCAAAGGGTCTAACTCAACTCCGTGGTCGAAAGCGTAAGGCTCTCGATTAGCAATCCGGAGGTCGCGAGTTAAGTCGCTCTCATTATCGCCTTGATGTAACACCACCGTTCGTTGAAACGTTGCTTGAAATGGCTTTTGCCGTATTTGGTGACCAGATCTGAATAGCCAGTTGTTTCCCCAGGATTTCTCTTCGCCATCTCCACCCCCTCCCCCACTACCTTCATCTCACACCATCTTGGCTCCAGACAGGAGCAGTTGAGATTCTTTTGCGGTATTTTGGGATGACATTTGGCAGAGGTGTTTGTTATCCAATATTTTAACTGCCAATTTTTTTTTCTGAAGTCAAGTAACGACTTAGAAACACGCTGTATAATAGCAATGCATCTGTGTGTAAACTGTATTCGGCCGAAATCTTGTTGCGTTACTTAAACAATGTAGCATAAAATATCTTGTTCCTTAAAAACTTCTAATGGCAGTTTTACACGATGCTTTTTTCGTTCAGTTTCCATATGGGTCGTCTTTTCCTTCGGGATGAAAAAAAGAACATGTTCTATTTTGGTACAGTTTAAATGGCGGACATTACTTGACATCTGTCGTCTGTCTTTGTTTTGTATTAACTATATTGTTTGGAAATGTTGTATGTTTTAGTTCGTTTTATATTTAAAATATTGATAATAAGACTAGAGCATTAAATGCATCATCAAAAATACTGAATTCGATTGTTTGTACATCCTGATTCTTGAACTTTGATTCAATTGTTGAATGTCTGATGAATTCTGACAAGATTAATTACATACTTATAAAAAAATAATTTAAAAAAATTGATTTGGTTGGTTTTTAATTTTGAACCTATTTGTCAAGAATTCAAACTGTCCCGTGATTTTACGTGGGTCTGCGCTAGTTTATTACTGAATGTGAACATTTATAACTGTTCGGTTTTGTGAATTCGGTGTGTATTTTGTATGATTTGTTGACGTTTTGTGATGCCTTTACATTGGCAAATGGAAGAGAAAAAGATAGGAAGTCCTGGGAAGGAAAAAGGTAGAACGGGTGGGTAGGAATCTAGGGTTTTATTGTGTCCAGGAGCGAAGGACGTATGAATCCATCACTCTCACCTAGAGTATCCTGCTGGAGAGGTCAAAAGGTCTCCCTCAACTAGTCTCTCCCGATCCGGCTAGCCAAACAGTTGGTGGTAGATGCATCCGCCGCCAAGATCTAGACGAACCTCGCCCCATGAACCCAGGAACCAATTCTAAGTCACCAAACGTAGCGGTCCGCTTGATCTATGGCTACGTTCAAGGTGTCGCCATGTTTTGACAATTAAGTACCGTCCCAAAACAGTATTTCTTCTCTAATCTAATCGTAAGTATTATGAAAATAATTATCGTGTACAGCAAAGATTTTTCATATGGGTTCCGAAAACTACAGGGTTTTCCAATAAGAGGTGTTATTTTGAATAGCCCGCTATTTCGGTATTATATTTCATCTTGAGTGATGAGGCTCATTTCCACCTCGGCGGCTTCGTCAACAAGCAAAATTGTCGCATCTGGTTTATTGTTGAAAAGCCTTTTTATTCTCAACGTGTGACGGTTTGGTGCGGTTTATGGTCCGGCGGAGTCATTGGACCTTACTTTTTCGAAAATGAGGCTGGAGCAACAGTTACGGTGAATGGATTGCGCTATCGAGAGATGATTAATGATTTTTCATGGCCCGAATTGGATGGTATTGATCTGGACAACGTTTACGTTCAACAAGACGGCGCTACGTGCCACACAAGCAACGAAACCATTGATCTTTTACGATTGAACATCAAAATAACACCTCTTATTGGAAAACCCTGTATTAAGTATCAATCTCGGAAAGTACACTTAACTTTTATGTTTCTGACAAGTATACTCGTGGGAGATCCCATGCACATTTTTATACTCCAAAAGCGAGGAATTCTACCTATCAGAACTCTCCAATCAACAGAGCGACTCAACTGCTTAACAATTCTGCATTGACCATCGACATTTTCAACGTCACTTACAGACAGTTCAGCAACTATCGTTTGACGCATGTTACAAAATAGTAAAAAAGTCCCCATGGCCATTTATATTTACATGTACATCAAATTTGTGATCTTATACGTAATATATCGGTGCATAAACATGAATAAACAAATATATATTTTCCATATGGGAATCGGTTTTGAAAAAAAGCATCGTCTAAAATGACCATTCTTGCATGAGCAGACTGCGAACTCAAATCTCATCGAGTTATCTTAGAGTCGCTGACAGCAGCATCCTTTGGATAGGGAAAATGCAGTTGGAATTTCATATGTTTCACAATACAACATGCAGGAACCATTTAAAACGTCTTAAAATACATTTGCTATTTAGCAGCTAGTGAAAACAGTTACTTGGGACTTTGTATCTATTGGTCAAGAGAGGAGCAAACAATTTTTTTTTAAAATTTAACATTCTCACTGTCGGAAATCTTAATTAATCAATTAATTAATTATGTCTCTACAGGGGTAGGCAGAGAGGACGGACCACCAAACAACTCTGTCTTGACACACACTCCTAACCTCATTCACATTCATACATACCCTTCCGTTGTTCTGATTCTTGACAAGACCCAACACAAGTATTTGATTCACATTTCTCACTGCCATACATCAGGGTAGGTATCAGCACTCCATTGTGGACTGCTAGCTTCGCTTCCTCCTATTACCATCACATGGAACATGACATGGAACTGGCAGAGGAAGGATTAAAGTAAACTGACCGCTGAACAGGAAGACATGGCACGATCAAGTGAATCAGATACTTAAGTCGGGCCATCTCATGAGTCCGAATATTGTATGAGACGATGTATGAATGCGAATGAGGCAAGAAGTGTGTGCCAAGACCGAATTGTTTGACAGTCAGTCATCTCTGCCTACCTCTGCGGGGAACCGGCGTGATAGTTAGTTAGATTAAAAAAAAAAACATGATTATGCATTATATTAGAATTTCATTTATGTATTCAGGGTGGATCAATGCAAAACGAACTCTGAGAAGAATTCTTGCCTGAACAGACAATGCAATAATTACAATAGCGTATTATCCAAGGTGGATATTTTCAGTTGCGAACTTACCTGCTCTCTGATGGTTTGTGAGTAATGTTATGTCTCTATTGTTTATATTTCTATTATGATTTGATTTATATCTACAACCTCTCTCCATGGCTATAAATGTATTGATAAATGTTTAGTTTCGTAAATTTTTGTTTTATGTAATCTTTTGTTTTTTTATAAATTTTTAAACATATATTCCTTTCTTACAAATTTAATTTACTTATTCCTTACTATGCTGTCTCAGTAGAGGTAAAGTCACAAGGAGGAAATCCATAATTGGTTTTATTTTGGCTAATAATACTTATGTACAAACTTAAATAAATGTAAACTCTCGATTTCCCGAAAATAAATAAGTATATTTATCTTAATTTCTTATTTCCTACATTATGTCACTAACCCATAAATGTGATATTTCACGCCCGGATGTGGGAACCCTTACCGATCCAACGAACTACCACCCAATGATACTAGAATGTGTCTAGTGGAGTAACGGTAAACCCTTAACCCTCGGGCAATCCTTGCCAAGTCTCTCAAAAGCGGTTGGATACGATACGAAACCTAGCCAGGAGCAGTCCTGTCACGGTGTGACCGGTACAACAAGAGACACTAGTTTGTTAGGACTTGCAACACGTGCTCTAAGGATGGAATGAGATTTTAATCGATCGGTAAAGATGGCAACCAAATAAGCCAATATTGGAATTTGGTTGTCATTTCTCGCTTATCGCATTCTCATATTTATACCGCAATAGATGTTGATGGATACTTATTGGCTATGCTTAGTTCCTACCGGGATCTCATTTATCCAGTTCCTATTTCCCCGTAACCATCACCTAGCTGGAAAAGTGTTTGAAATTTGGAACAATGACA
The DNA here is from genome assembly GCF_061612785.1 of Hesperophylax consimilis. Taxonomy (NCBI): domain Eukaryota; kingdom Metazoa; phylum Arthropoda; class Insecta; order Trichoptera; family Limnephilidae; genus Hesperophylax; species Hesperophylax consimilis. The sequence goes on from NC_142854.1 coordinate 27,721,500, forward strand.
AGAATTCTGCGCAAATTCGAGAGCATTTGTTTGGAAAAAAATCATAAGAAGGATTGAACTACTGGAAGCAAGTTGTTGGTTTTTTATCGTGTACATAATGTTTGAAAAGAAGTATGTTGACTATATTGAAAGTGCTTAAGACCCCGTAGTAAGCGTTCTGATGGTTTGAAAGGGAGGTATTTAAATACGAATGATAGAGGGAGCGCGCTAGTATTAAAAAACGATAATAATTAAGCGAAAACTCTACAGACAAAAGCTCTAGTTCCATTTAAAGATACACTGTGATGTTTTTCATGCCTATAACATATTAAATAACAAAACAAAACGTGATTTTAATAATTTTCGGGGCTTACTTTGCGATTTTTTTCTATCGAGGGAATTTCATATAATTAACGTTTTGGTGTAACAAATGTATAGATATTATCTTCAAAAATAACATATATATTTTTTCCAATTTAAAAACTTAAAGAGTTAACAAGAAATTTGTTATAAATCGGTAGAATTTGGGTATGTGGGGGCTTAATATCGTGATAATTACCTGGAGGTATCGCGGTGGAATTCATATAAATGATATTGTATTGTGCTTGAACTCACTATATTGTGTTGTGTGCTCCTTCTTGGTAAGTGATTGGTCATCCTGTTTTCCTTGTTTTATTCCTTACACATATATCACCCGATTCCAACAACCACCATTTCATTTCATATCCTTTAATTTATATATGGTCCATAATACAAGTTCATCTAAAGCTGTAATTCAGCAGCTTGTCACACTTATTTTTGCAGACGGCCAACGGAGGAACTAACAAACAAATAGACTAGTTTTTTTTAAATCCACTAATGTTTTGTACCCATAAAATCTGCACAGTTAAGTAAGTCGATCTGTACTATACTATTCGTCTTTGCAATAAATAACGCTTGAATAGAGGCTATATGATATGTTTATTATCCCCGAACAAATTTCAAGTATGTCCAAGAATTGAATTTGGGAGCCATCTCTGAGCTGGAGCCCTAAAATATCTGAAAAAACTATTTTTTGGTTGCAGAGGAGGGCTGTCCATCTGATTGACAATCCATTGTTAACAGACCAATACCATCACTAATGAACAGACGCAATGTAGGCATGCTGAGTCTGTTATACAGGTATCACATTTGTCGATATCAGGTTCATGAGAACGGGTCGTTTTTTCGACTCGTTTTTGTGTAGTTTGGCTCGCATGTGGAACGAGCAACAGGCTCTGTTTTTCCTCTTGCATATATTCCAGGAATCTTCAAGACACTTCTTTGTAAATCGCTTACTACAGCCCCTACCTTAACACGCCTCACAAAGCTGCCCAACAGGGTGGCAATATAGTCCGTCCTGTCTTTACACTATAGGTAAGACAGGGACGCTAAAAAAATAAATATCTGTCAATGTTTTGTGCCAGTGCGGGCCCCTTAAAGAGGAAACTACAAGCCACAAATGTGTATATTCTTGCTATACCTTATATTGTAGGTAATATGCATTAAAATCGCTTGACAAACGGAGTCTAGAAACGTTCGATTTCAAGAACAAAACTGGTTTTTATTTGTTTTGTTAGTAATTTTATAGGAAAGAAAAAAAGTTGATCAAGTGAAACTGTCACAGATAATCTTAGCTATAATACTGTATTTTTAAAAAGTTGTTTCATTTACGCGTTCATACATTTCTATTTAAAATGTGTTTTTTGTAGTAGTTTACATTTATACTTTTTATTGAGTAATTTATTTTTTTATTTGTATTCTCACCAATCATCTATTCAATTTATCTAAAGCATATTTTTTGGTATTCATAATGTACACCAATTCGTTATATAGATTAATGAAAATAATGATTTAGCATTAAGCTTCGCCTTAGCCCTGGGCGGGCCCGAACTGTCGTTACGCCACTGTATCAACTCTTGTATAGCAAGTTGTAGATAATGGGACGGTATCAGATGACTCCCTACATGGGGTTAGAACCATCCAACACCCATTCTAGTGGCAATGCTTGTTCGATAGTGTCACGGATAAGATAATGGAGAAGGGAAAGAGGGAGATATGCAAACAGTACCTACGTTAAAAAAATATAAATAGGAGTCTACAAGCGTTCACGATGTTAACGGTAAACCTAGCGTTCGTTATAATCTACGCTTTCATAGATGGCGTTAATTTAATTTAATGGAAATATGCTTTTTGCACGTTATGCTCAAAAATATTATGACGAATTATTTCTTTGCGCCCGTACATATACAGGGTGTATCGGCACTAACCCGACAAACTTTAACCAGCTATTCCTTATCACATTTGGAGTAAAAAATGTTATGGGCACTTTGCTGTCCGGTAGCATTTTTTTTCAATTAAAAACAAAAAAAAATAAAATTTCCACACTACATCACTGTCATTGGCATTGCGTTTCGTGTTCAACAGCTGTTATAAGCAAGTATGTCAAAAAGCGTCTTCGCTCTTTCGCACACACTAAATAATAATAGCTAAAAATGAGACGAATGGTGCCGTGCCATTTCGTTGTGATTGTAAAAGTGCGCCAATATAGGTACACACGTACATTATTCAACGGAATTCGAATAAAATATTTGCCAGATGGGTTTTCAAACTTTGACAAAGGATAAAACAGTGGTGACATGTGGTGAAAATATGAATAATAATTTTTTTATTAAAAAAAAACGTTACCGGACAGCAAAGTGCACATAAGATTTTTTACTCCAAATATGCTAAGGAATAGCTGGTTAAAGTTTGTCGGGTACGTGCCGATACACCCTGTATAGTTTTGTTCGTATTAGTAATACCAAAGAGTACGAATGCCATGGACCTGCTAGCTCTGGACAGTTGGGTCTCTTGTGCGGTGTTCACCATAAAGAACAGGCACAACCGGGTGCGAAAGCAAGTTAGTATTATGGTTTATCATAAACATTAATTGAATTTTCAACGGAAATCATATTTTTAGCTTAGTAAAAGGATTTTCTGAAACACCAAAGTCTTGACAAATCGGCAATTGAAGAGCATTTGATTAAAACCGGGCATTAATTGGATTTCTTAATTTGTAAAATATTTATAGAGGTGGAGCTAAGCAGTAGTTCTTTGTATCCGGTAATTGACGGATACACCAGAACTAAACGCAGAAAACCACTTTAAAATTATACGTTTATTTTAGCTCTTAGAGGGTTGGAGCTGGCAACACGGTATCGCATCTTCATACAAAAGCTAATATTTCACCACAACCTTAGATTACACATCTGCCCTGATGATGGACACTGCAATGCTGTTCGAAACGTTGGCTAAAGAACGAAGTAGCGCAACACGTCATAATACCCCAAAAACACCAACGTCTTGTTCGTACGAATGTATCTTTTAAAATGTTATGTATTTTAATTACGTAATTTGGACACCATTGATAAAATATTTATAAGACGTGTCCAAAATAAGGACAGCAGTTTTAACATAATGTTTGATGTGGTGTAACAAAACTTTTTTACAAATTATAACATTGAAACAACACTAAACTAAGCGAAGCCACAGTCAAGTCCTCTCAGAGCTGGACATATTGTGCATGGCGCGCTGATACTGCATATAGTATCTACCCAACTGCTGCTAAACGAACAAACACTTAACAGCTTCCCCAAAGATGACATAGGCCATGAGTAAAATTATTTTAATGTGTGATTTTTATATAAAAAAAACTCTGGTGATATTCTGATCTCTGACGTTACCCGACTCAAGTGTTTGGTTCACTTGATCGTTCCGTGTCTACCTCAGGTATCCCCAACTTCTTCTATCATTCGCTTTCAATTCATATACATATAATCCTTACATTCTCTTTTCATAGATGTTTCTCCATTCTTCACAATAAAAATAAGTCAAGTAAAGATTTCCTTATAAATAATTATAAATACAGTACTTCAGAAAATGAAAAATGAAGATATTTGTTAAGGAATTTGCGACGCGCTTTTTCACAGATAAAAAATCATGTTTGCAAGTGACGAAACTACAAGCTAGAATAATATGAATATATATTATTTCCTTGCATTTTTTAAGGTTCAAAATACCATAAAATCGAGGCAAGTGCGATGAGTTCCTAGCAAATACTATAGTTAAAGGGTCTATAATACATTCGAATGAAATATGCAGAAAATGAAAAATGAAGATATTTGTTAAGGAATTTGCGACGCGCTTTTTCACAGATAAAAAATCATGTTTGCAAGTGACGAAACTACAAGCTAGAATAATATGAATATATATTATTTCCTTGCATTTTTTAAGGTTCAAAATACCATAAAATCGAGGCAAGTGCGATGAGTTCCTAGCAAATACTATAGTTAAAGGGTCTATAATACATTCGAATGAAATATGCATTAACATTTATAAAAGCTTTTTCGATTATCCGAACACTACTCAACGCCCAGTAGAATCAATTAGCTTAATTCTCGAATCGAATACCGATCGAATCAATTAAGATTAAGTATTATTTCCAATAAACCATCCCTATAATCGTTCCCTGCAGATGTACTAGAATGAAGCTGCAATATTGAAGATACCATGTTAACGCAGGGCCAGACTAAATAGAATCGGTAGCCTGCGCTCAGTACTTTGAGACTCCCCTATTTTTTTTTTAACGCGTGTATAAGTTAAAAGTTTATTCACGTCTCAAATCAAGTTGTACTTTAATCAAATCATAAATTTCATCAAAAAACAAGCAAGTTATAGTACTTTGGATGCATTCTTGAATGTCATCGATCAATATCGAGAATAGAAGAGGACCCAAGTGTGATCCCTGAGGTATTCCTGGAAAATCCAAAATGAACTAATGACCACCGATGCATATATAGTATCTTCTGTTTCTTAAACACAAGACAAACAAAATTTAAAGTGTTTATCATATGGATCTTTCTCAATAGTACACCCTGATCTACAGGTTTAAACGCCTTTGAAATAAATTATGATTAGACCGCTACTGGTAATGGTTAATACTATATAATTCGAGTGTTTAATTCTGTTATGGAAAGAATACATAGACTGGAAAATGAACTAATAGATGTCGCTGATATTTTCTATTTAAATTTTGACACATTCAAAGCCAAATTAGTTCAGCACTTTTTAGTTAAGGTAAAAAATAAATAGTAGGAGTAGGTAGGAGACAAATGTCTTGGCTGCGAAATATACGAGAGTGGACCGGCATTAGAAGTGTGGAGGAGCTATTCCGGGCAGCGCAAGACAAAGAGACATTTTCCAGAGTGATCGCCAACGTCGGGGAGACCTGATACGGCACATAAAGAAGAAGAAAATATAAATAAGAAAATATCCTTTCTTTGTTGTATTACTTGTTTCAAGTCATTTAAAGGGTTCTTTAAAGTTAGTGTGAGAGAACTTAAGAAGAAAGTTATGCTTTAGTTTTTAAATCTTTTTGATATTCGTTATACTGTAGATCTCAATTTTATTTGTAATTGTTATGTAAGAGACAATTTTATAAAAAATCACACACCGTCAAAATGACAATTTGATTTATTTCATTTGCCCGCATGCAGAACCAACGTTGAAGATAATCTCCCCAAATACAACGATTATTCTATTATCCATGGCTTTAACTCTACTAATTCACCCCTGTAATAAGTGAACAGTACAAGTTAGAAGTTAGGTAGCGGGGTTCACGCATGACAGAAGAAGTAGGAAGTGACGGGAAGAAAGAGAAGGGCAAGGGAAAGGGCGGGCAGGAACATGTGAGCATAAGCAGTTAGCGCACGAGGAAGAGTATTTTTAGAAGTTGCATACTAAACTGTGTTTCAACACGTCTTTTGCTGTAAGTAGGGCTGGCTTTTCATTTTCTGGACTAATACAAATAATTATTTGTTTAATTATTGAAGACAATATAAGCGACTCTCAAACGAAAATTTTAAAAAGAAAAATAGAAAGAGATTGTGAATGCAAATGACTTATGCAAGATGAAATTAGTAGTTATGAGGATGATACAGTTTACTATTCAAATCTCTAGAAGGTGTACAATATAGCGGAATCAAGAATCACAAATTTACTTATACTAAACATATCGAAAACCATAAATACCAGAGGACAGCCAAAAAAATAGACAAACACCATAAGAACACATGAAAGCATAGACACCAACATAATCATAACCTCAAATAGACACATCATAAAATACATCACAATTAAACTTCTCAAAACAATAACACACTTACCTGAACATAAGAAAAATTTATAATAAGACAAATGATATCAATATATTATGAACTTTGCCAATCTTAGTATATAAAATTCACATGTCACTGTGTTAGTACACGCTAATCTCCGAAACCGCACAACCGATTTCAATGAAATTTTGTGAATATGTATGATAGGTTCCAACTTTAAATATAGGATAATTTAGGACACAGTAATTTTTTTTTAATCGTATTTTTTTTTTAGATTTCTCATCAAAAAAAACATACATCCACAAATTTCACTTCCCTACATAGAAGGCGGTCTGTTGCAGGACAACTTCTTATATTAAAATGCATTCCAAATGGTTGTGTTAAATTCTAACTGGTTTTTAATTTTTATAAATAAAAATTCAGCTTGCGTATGTTTGTGCTCGCAAAACTCCAAAAGTAGTCAACCGATATCAGCTGAAAATTTCAAAGTTTGTTCTTATTAGTGCCAGGAGTGTTTAGATATATTTAAAAGGTAGAATAAGTCGGGGACGTCCTAGGAATAACTAACGAAATATCTCTGCACCAGTTAGACGAGCGGACATACAAAACATTTAAAAAAAACTCCGTCGAAAAATACAAGCTTTGGACGCGACACCACAAATACCAGGCAATAAAAGCATTCAACAATCTGACACTCGACATAAAAAAATGAGAGAGACAAAAACCATTAAGATATGGATTAAAGAACAAAACAGGATATGTTACAAAATAAATTTATCTTAAAAGAATAAAAAATATACCTACATAGTACACTTAGTATACACAACCGACCATCAATTACATACATTTTTCTTAGTTTTTATAAGTACCTTAATTAATTTATTTTATTTCTTAATATTTCATTTAATTAACATAATTCCAATACAGTACATTTTTATTTACCATCGTAAAATTGTAAAATGGGTGCTTAAGCGCGGGTGAAGAACCCAGTGAGGTTCACATTACAAAAATAACATTTTTTATAAAAAAAATATATTCTAATGTGTCAATATAAATAAATTAAAAATCTAGGTCGCATCTTGCAATCATACATAAAGATAGCAGCCAATAAAAAATGGCGTTCAGAATAGAAGATGATGTTGGTAGGTCGAAGTATTTATTTATTTTATTTATTTATTTATTTATTAATCTTAAGTTAGCTCACATCTTCGTGTGTGCTAATAGTTTTATAAACATATAAACATGTACATTGTTTGGCAAACATAATCTTTCTTTAAATATTTCAATAAAGTCACAAAAAAAAGAAACATTAATAATTGAGATAGACATATTTTCTTAATTCATTTTTGAACTTATTAATATTTTCTATCACAGCAATTTCCTTCGGGATTTTGTTATAGAGTTGAACGGCCTGGTACATCAGAGATTTTTGGGTGCTTGTTTTTTTTCTTGTTGGCAATCTAATTTGCTTAGAATTTCTCGTCCCGTGTCCGTGTATCTCGTTATTGTAATTTATTTTTCTTTTCAGTTCCTTAGACATCATCCCTAATTTAATTTTATGTATAAAAATAAGTACATTCAAATACACAGTTTGCTTCACCGTCAAAATATTCAGCTCCTTTAACATGTCTCTTATCCGTGTGTATATGTTGCGCTTAAGTATTATTCGCATTGCTTTATTTTGCAGTATTTGCATTTTTTTCATTTTCTCTTTATTGCAGAGAAAAAGAATACTTGAACAGTAATTAAAGTGTGGTGATATAATTGTATTGTATATTACCTGGCATGTTTCTTTATTTACTTTGTTTCAAGTACATACTTTTTAAGTATGATAGAGTCAAATATGACCGAAGGAGATAGGGTCGGTTTAGCTCAGTGATAGAGTAAAGCCCCGGCAAGGCAAAACTCCTAGACACGACCGAAGTAATTAGTCGACCGCCACAAATGTTTTCTCAATGATTAAATATTATATTTTGAGGTTATTCTAAAAATAATATATTTAGCGTAAATTTATCAAAAATACTAATTTTTATTGCGTGTCTGAGATTTTAACTTCAATTAACTCGGATTTGCTTTGAATGAAAGTGTCATTTTCAAAATTAAACTGATTGATTGAAAAATACACACAAAAGACAGAGAGTTAAATTAAATATACCATTCCTGAGAGAAAATCCAATTATATCCAACTTTCCAATTATGTCCTAAATCCTGTGTCTAAATTTCGCTAATAAACAATTAGTTAATGTTAATTAAGTGTTAATCTCAAGTGACCTACCAGGTAAGTATTGTACTGTATATTATCTCCATATAGAGTAAGTAATAACATAAATCATTGTAGAAATGTATTATAAATTTGTACAGCGCCATTGAGATGATTTTGCACAAAAAAGGCGCTATACAAATCATGCAAATATTATTATTATTATTAACCAAACTATAAAATAATATTTTAACGGAAAATTATTTTAAAAATTGTGATTGATCGCATCAAGAATTCAGACATGCGATATAAAATAATACATTCTTACGGTTTCACAAATATAAAATTGGCCAATGATAATTATTTTGTAAAAAAAAAATATTTAAATAAAATAAATAACAGCAAACACAGCCCTAATTCAGCTAACATGAAAGTGTAAACGTCTGAGATTTTAGTCATAACACCTTGAGATCTAACGTGTTCACTTTTCCTGGCTGCATCTGCAGTCGAACACACTATACGACGGCCAAATGCATCCATTGATGTCCTCATGCCTGCCAGATTATATCGATAGTGCACCATTACAGGTCTTTGAACGTTGCACCACGCAAGGCAAACTCATTAAATAATTGTTTTAAGGCGATGCACTACGTAGTAATTTAAAATCATTTGTTTTTGGTCGCCTAGAAATGTTTCAGATGCTTTAAATAAATACTGCGAGTAGAATACATCTTGGCCTTTGAAATAATCGAGTATTTTTAGATGAGTCTTTTTGTAAGCCCAGAAAAAAATAATGTATAAGGCCTATGAAAACTGCTTTAAAGTTCAAAATCTCGTACTTACGAACCCATTTTCGGTTATGGTTTTATTGTATAATGTGGCAAATTAAGTTATCTATAAAATGATCGAAAAACATTTAAATATTTGTGCCTGAACATACACCAAATAAAATAAAAGGCACTTTTTGGCGATGTTTTTTTCTTGCATAAATCAAAACAGGTGGATGGTGTGAAGCGGGAATTTGAGCCTTATCGCCATCTACGTAAGGTGTGTTATTGATAGCGGCTCGATTCAAAATATTACACGACGTAGTGCATCGCCTTAATATGAATACAAACTGCTATAGGCCACCTTTGGTCTGGAGCCACAAAAAAAACTCAAAAACGTGCAGAAACTACCTACCGGTATTTCAATGAAAGATTCTCCGAGGAACTAGCGTCATTGATCCCTTACCGGTACATAGTCGAGAAACACACCAAACACGCGCCCAACATTTTTAGACTGTTGACACATGAGAACGGGTCGTTTTCTTTGTCACTTGGGAAAGGTGGGGGATGTATTTATATAGATAAGTAGAATACCGGTCGGTGGCTGAGTTGATATCGCGTTTGGGTCCCACCCAGGCGTAGTGTGTTCAATTCCTCGGCTGGCTAAGTCCTCCATCACAACACAAGCAACATTTTCCGGTTACTGTGGTGGTAGTAGGAGATTTTCAAATATTGTCAAATTATTCGCAGCCCGGGAATGTTTGTCTTTCTTTTTTAAAAAAGGTAAATAATAGTAAATTATCAAAGCTAAACTCTGGTAAAATTATTCGTATTCCTGTACAAAACGGGATTGCAGACCTTCAACGAATAATTGACAGGTTTCATAATAAACTTCTATTACTTTAGAAGAGAAGAACTATTCATTTAGAAGGCAACTATATATGTATATAAAAAAATATGTATCTTTGTTTGTGACCTATAACTCGAAAACTACTGGACCGATTTTGCTGAAAATTTTAAGGTTTGTTCTTATTAGTGCCAGGAGTGTTTAGAGAGTAGTTTGAATTGTATTAGAAGTCGGGGACGCCCGATTAAGACACTCTTATTTCTGCACCGGAATAAGAAGTGAAATCGAATTAAAATCGATATCATGTAGGTTTTCTAATGTAACATTGTGTGTACAGTGGTGAATGTAGAAACAGTCGGGGACGCTAGAGGAAGATTTAACTCTTATTTGTAAACTGGAAATAGATATGGATTGGATTTATTTAGTTTTTTAAAAGTGAATATGTGGATTTCAATATTACAAGTGAATCGTTGAAAAGATATGAATCAAATAACTGTATGTGGTATAATGAGGTGTAAGTAGAATGTGTGATGTGGAAGGGAATGGTTGAAGAATTCGAAGACGTCCGAGGAAGACATGGCATGATCAAGTGAAACAAATAATTATAATGCCTGATAACCTCAAAACTTTACCCATAAATCAACGAACACCGGGTGCAAGCCAGCTCTCCTGTGTGTAAAGCCCGGGTAACGCCGGGGACTTCATCTAGTGATATTATAAATATGCATCTTTCTATTGACATAGGATGTTTATATTTGAATTTTCGACATCCTCTTGTTGTTTGTATTGTCTCTAACACAAGATGACATATGTAGTAAAATTTGTTGGTTTATTTGTGGACTGTGGTCTGTTGTCAAATACTTTGACAATTGATACAATAGAAGCACCTTTGACAGGTAAGGACACAATAAAGGATGATGGATGTCTTCCACTATTGAACACTAAAATAACTTGTGAAAGGGTAAAATTTGAAAAATATACAGACATTCAAATGCGTTCTCTCGCTTCAGTCACGCATTATACAGGGTTTTCCAATATGAGGTGTTATTTTGATATTTTTCCTGTAAAAGGTAAATGATTTTGTTGCTTTTGTGGCACGTAGCGCCACAAAAGCAACAAAATCGTAGCGCCTCTTGTTGAAAGTAAACGTTGTCCAGATCAATACCATTCAATTCCGGTCATAAAAAATCATTAACCATCTCTCGATAGCGCAATCCATTCACCGTAACTGTTGCTCCATAAAGTAAGGTCCAATGACTCCGCCGGACCATAAACCGAACCAAACAGTCACACGTTGAGGATAGAGAGGCTTTTCAACATTAATTCTTGGGTTTTCCGAGCCCTGGATGCGACAATTTTGCTTGTTGACGAAGCCATCGAGGTGGAAATGGGCCTCATCACTCAAGATGATTTGCATTTGATTCACTCAAGTGAATTTTAATAATTTCAATGCGTTGTTGAAGCATGTATCGTTCCATTTTTATTAATGGCGTAGTTTCTACTTGTCAAATGTTAAAAAATGAGAGCTTCAAAAGTAACATCTACCGAAATAGCGGGCTATTCAAAATAAAACCTCTTATTGGAAAATCCTGTATTTGTCTAAATCCAAACATTGACATTTTTTCGGACTCACTGCCCAAATTCAAACGTGGCATCATGTCAATAATATAAACTGTTCAGTGTCCATACATATATACACACACACACTCTCTCACACACACACATACACAAACACACCAATACCATTCAATTCCGGTCATAAAAAATCATTAATCATCTCTCGATAGCGCAATCCATTCACCGTAACTGTTGCTCCATAAAGTAAGGTCCAATGACTCCGCCGGACCATAAACCGCACCAAACAGTCACAGGTTGAGGTTGATTGTTCAACAATAACTCTTGGGTTTTCCGAGCCCCAGATGCGACAATTTTGCTTGTTGACGAAGCCACCGAGGTGGAAATGGGCCTCATCACTCAAGATGATTTTTCGACGGAATTCTGATGGATCATTTTCACGCATTTCAAGGACCCAATCAGCAAAGACACGACGTTGTTGATGATCGGTCGCCTTGAGTTCTTGTGTTAACTGAACTTTATAAGCCTTAAGACACAAATATTTATGCAAAGTACGGTGTAATGACGTTTGTGGAATGCCTAATTCCAAAGGACGACGAGGAATGGACAAACCTGGGTTTTCTTCAACACTTTCGTCTAGAGCACCAATATTCTCGGCTGTTCTTGAGCGACGTGCACGGGTTTTATTCTTCACATCACTTGTCCCAACAGCTCGAAATTTTCCACCAATTTCTGTATTGCGGTCCGACAAGGTGCTTCACGACGACCCAAAAAAGTTCGAGTTTTACGAACCGTCTCTGCCAAATTTTCACCATTTTTATAGTGAATTTTAATAATTTCAAAGCGTTATTGAAGCAAGTATCGTTCCATTTTTATTAATGGCGTAGTTTCTACTTATCAAATGACAAAAAATGACAGCTTCAAAAGTAACATCTACCGAAATAGCGGGCTATTCAAAATAACACCTCTTATTGGAAAATCCTTTATTTTGTCTGAGGATTCAAAGAATGGAAAATACGACATTATTGACGAATGCCAAACAATCCACACACAACTTGCCTCATTCACGTTCATACATCGTCTAATAATTATGTTATTCTGATTCTTAACATTGCTGGACTCAAGTATCTGGTTCAATTGATCGTGCCATGTCTTCTTCGGGCGTCCCCGACTTCTGCTACCATTCGCATTTGCATCGTATATTCTCCTTACACTCCTTTCTTCGCTCATTTGCTCTACATGCCCAAACCATCGAAGCGTCCCTTTCTTGATCTTACTCATTAGGCTTCTTCTATGTCTTCTATGCCCAAACCATCTAAGCGTTCCTTCTAAGCTAACTCATTACGCTTACGTCAGCTTTGCACTATTTGTGAATCTTCATTCATGGTTTTATGCACGTACGCCTCAGGAATCTCATTTCTACAGCATTCAGTCCACTTTTATCGTTCCTCGGCCAGTTCCATGTCTCACTGCAATACATCAGCATAGATTCCAGCACTCCATTGTGGACTGTTAGCTTCGTTTCTTCGGACATTTTTTTTGTTAGCGCCAACCGCGTTCAGTTCTCCATTAATGGAGTTACCTGCATTTACACTTCTTTCAATATCTCTGTCAGCCTTTCTATCTCTCATAAACATACTTCCCAAATATAAAAACTCATCCATCTGTTGCAAGTATTCATTATTCCCAACTATTCTATTGCAAACTGTTTTAGCATTCTCTCTTTCAAACACCATAATTGTACGAAGATTTTCAGGAAACAACGCACCGCCAAACTGAAAATCTTCGTACAAAACATTTAATTTTTCTCGGTTATATTAAGGCTCCGTAGTAAGCGTTCAAAGATGGTTTGAAAGAGAGATAGGTATATAAATACAAATGTTAGAGGGAGCGCGCTAGTATAAAAAACAATAATAATTAAGCAACAATGGTAAAAATGTTTAATGAAACACGACTAGTTTGAAATAGAGTAAAAATCTCTAGATAAATATATAAGTCACATTTAAAGATACTCTGTGATTTTTTCATGCCTATAACATATTAAATAACAGAACAAAACGTGTTTTTATTAATTTTCTGAGCTTACATTGCGATTTTTTTCCATCGAGGGAATTTCATATAATTAACGTTTCAGCATAACAATTGTGTAGATATTATGTAAAGAGTTGTGAAAACCTAAAGAGTTGGAGAGAAACTTGTTTTAAATCTGTAGAAATTGGGAAATAATACAAGGTAACCCAATTGATATTCATCTTCTGTGGCTACCCCAAAACGTCCCCAAATAGCAAGTTCTAGTTTAAAAATAATATGCCCTCACGTGTGTCATAGTGTAACATAAACTTACCCTCTTTTTCTTCACACGTCTCTCTGTCAAAACAGATCATTACGAAACATCGTTAAATTCATCCCACGCAGAAAAAAATTGTCAGTTCCATACATCAATCAGTATGTCATAATAATGGTGTAAGAAGTTAAATCGCTTTACCTAATATTTGGTTTTAAATAATACATATGTTGATTTGAATTTAAATAATACATATGTTGACCATTTATGAAGTGGGGAGGGATAGAAGATGGAAAAGAGCAAGGTTGGGAAATGCCGAACTATTTAGATCTGGTCACCAAACACGGTTAAGGCGAAGCTTAATGCTAAATTACTATTTTGATTAATCTTTATAACGAATTGGTGTACATTATGAATACCAAAAAATATGCTTTAGATAAATTGAAGGTTTTCCTATCGTTTCGCCTGAGTAGAATACAAATAAAATAATAAATTACTCAATAAAAAATATAAATGTAAATTGCTAAAAAAAATTTTTTTCAATAAAAATGTATGAACGCGTAAAGGAAACAACTTAAAAAATACAGTATTATAGCTAAGATTATCTGTGACAGTTTCACTTGATTAACTTTTTTGCTTTCTTATAAAATTATTTACAAATTAATAAAAACCAGTTTTGTGCTTGAAATCGAACGTTTCTAGACTACGTTTGTCAAGCGATGTTAATGCCTATTACCTACGATATAAGGTATACCAAGAATATACACATTTTTGGCTTGTAGCTTCCTCTTAACATCGGATATTATTTGAGATTTCAGAGCTTAAATATTTTTGTTGGAATAGAACACAGGGAAAAACCAGAGTGCAGGAAGAGACGTGACCGTCTACCTTTCTGTGATGTGTCAAATAAATTAATCTGACAGTATACAGGCGTCTCGCAACGTAATATCACAATTTAGTCCTTGAAAATGAATTCAGCTTACGAATTACTAGTACTTTTTAAAACGGCATAAAAAAACAAATCCTAAATCAGGTAAGCAAAAGTTCCGACTTGTTTCTAAAATTGAATATTTTGTTAACACTTTTAGTTAGACACTTTTAAAAATGTGTTATAATTTACACACCTCACTAATTTTTATGCCACACGGTTCGTTTAAAAACGAACATTCAGATCTTGCACAGAAAAGTCATACAATGGACTGCGATACAAACTTACTTGGTTATTTAAATGCGGCTTTTCGACGGTCAATGTACGACGCTCGTAGTCTATTCAAAGCATTCTATAACCGTCCTGGTGCCAAAAATATGGTCACGTGGTTCACTTTCAGCTCGTCGAAATGATACCCAGATTTCACGTTAGGGCAAGTCTATGAATTTGGATGTCAATGATTTTGATAATTTTTTGTTTATTATGCCGTGTTGTGCATCTTTCTTCTTTAGCCAAAGTTTCGGAACGCATACAGTATCCAAAATCAGGGCAGATGAATGGAGAAAACTTTCTGATATAAAATATTGCTTATTTATTAAAAAATATTCGTTTCCTGTTAAAAACGGGACTGTAAGCCTGCGACGAATGAATTGAGAGGTTTCCTAGCAAACTGTCAATAATACATCATAAAAACTGATATTGTAACATTTCGTCATTATATTTATCAGGAAAAGGACACTTGCATGAACACGTGTTCCGATATACTCTGAATAGACTAATGTGTTATTACGAAATGACTTATATTCACGTTTTTAACAGGATTTCAATAAATCAGCCATACTCATATTTTCATTATTATAGGGTAGATCAATTTAACAGAACTTTCTGTTAAAAATTGTAATTTTCAAAACTGTGTTTTTAATATTTATTTATTTAAACGCCATAAAATGGCTTTTAAAATAGAGTGATTACAAAACAAAAAGAGACTTGTTGAACTGTATAATCTAGCAAAATATTATTAAAAATAAATTCAAACACAAAATAAAAAAAATGGATTAAAGAACAAAAAAGACAATATTTCCAAAATTCTATAACATAAGAGAATAAAACATATACACGCAACACAAAAAAATGTATAAGGCAAGCGCACAGTGGTCCCAAATCCCGATCTAGCTAGACAAAAATATTTTTTCATGGCATTTGACGCAAAAGGGTCACAATGTAATAAAAAAAATACTTTAAAAAATATACATTTATTTTAGCCATTGTTAAGGAATTTTTAAAACAAAATTAATTACTAATAAAATACGTATGGTATAATGGTTCGGTTACGTTATAACGAAGTACTTATTTAAAGTTATTAGTTAAAAATATTTTTAACATAATATAAGAACAAAACCGAATGACATTTTTTGTTAATGAACTACTGGCCGAGTCGCTATCATCACTCTTATTGAATGCTAATGTTCCAACAGTGGCTTTGTTAACAGACTTCTGTATTTTCTTCGCTGGAACCGAAGTTTATTATCGATTCGGAATATTTTGTTGATATTTTGTCAGCATCCCGTTTTCCCTGTAACCTCAAGCTGATTTGAGTAGCATGAGATAGTTTTTGTGGACTTCGAAAGTTCAGAAGACATTTATTTTTTCTTGTTTTGCTTTTTGACGAGCATAAACCAAATTCTTTTTCTGGTATACCACGTAGTCCTTCGTCACGCGTCACTACATTTTTTTTTATTTTTTTTTTATAGTCAATTTTAAAGATATATACAAGAGTCCCAACTGCTTCCGTCTGGAGCCAGTGAGACTATGGCATCCCCAATTGGGGGATGTTGTGAGGCTGAAGGTAAGTGGGGAAGGGAAAGAGGAAGGTGGGGAAGTACCTGGCTATTCAGATCTAGTCACTAAACACGGCTAAAGCCATTTGGAGCAAAGTTTCAATTCTGAATGGTGGTCTTACACCAGGGCGATACTGGTAGTATCTTCCACTCTGTAACGTGCCGCAAATATACTGTATATTATTTTAATTAATTAATTGTGAAATAACACAAATTAATCAAATAAAATTTATTTGCGCACGCCGGGTTCGAACCCGCGACCTTCGGAATGGCAGTCCAATGCGTCACTACTGGACTATGCCAGCCGTCAAATGAAGAATATGAAGAATAAAAACTGTGTTAAGCCATTTTGCGTGTTTAAACATCAATTTTAAAGTACTTCTATGAAAACCAAACCATTTTCTATGAAATATTAATAGAACCGAAGCGATTTTTTTCTTAAGTAAACTATCCTCGAGACTTTAAAAACTGTTTTTCTTCAATAAATATTTTATATGTTCATAAACGCACTGCCTTATTGCAGCACAATTCAACTTTGAGGTGCCCTTTACTTCTAGAATCTCCAAAATATCCAAACGATAAATTGTAGGTACAGGCTCTGTAAATGACAAAAGAGCAAGTTTGAGCAAACAAATCTTATAAGATATTATACATAAAGAATGGTTTTATATGAAACTAGTTTCGTTTGGTGGTACAAATCGGTACACGATTTTGAAAGTTTAATTAAAATTTGGCAAATAATTGTAAATAATGATACTTTTTTCACGATTTTTAATTAATAATTAAAGTAATGTTGAATAGGCAAATTATAAAATAATTAAATTAATTTGAAAGAACATACCATAGACTTTAATTTCTGTCTTTGCGTAATTTCTCTCCGATTTCAAATAACAACACTAACGATCGAACAGGGTGCACACCCGAAAGCGACCGACCGCTGGGCAAACGATTGGCACATCCTAAGTGTCGTGTTTACAACGTTGCCACGTATCGCGCGTATTGTTTTAAATTTTTTATCGATGTGAACTTAATACTATGGACATTTTTCAATGCTGTGAGAATATTTATGTACATAAATAAAAACATCGTTGAAATCTTTTTGTCTAGCTAGTTTCCTCAAAGGGGACCATAGTGAAGCGGCACGCACAAGCACATAGATCATTGTAAGTGCCGATTTCCATTCCCTTCTAATGTTTTTATTTTAGTGTGAGAATTGGATTTTGATTTCTAATCTTTATTTTTGATGTAAATTTATCTTTATTTTAATGTTGTTTTTTGTTTAAATGTATAAATTCGTATATTTTAAAATGGGGGCCTCAGCACGGGTGAACAACCCAGTGAGGCCAACGTTGCTGAATTGAAATGTGAAGTACTGTAGAGTAATGTATCAATAAATTATTAATAGAGTAATTAGTAGTGAGTTTATTGTTACCTTCAAAATTAATTCTACTTGGAATAGCTGAGCAAGTATCGCAATTTGGGTTTAGCAAACTATCCCGTGATTTAACACGCGTCTGTGCTAGTATTCCACAAAATCGATTAACAAAGAGCTTGCCTTAATTTCGTCACCCTAAATTCCTTTCCACAAATGAAATAATAACCCACAACAATCATTTCTAGCCCATATCATTCTGTGACTCATTTCGCGGGTTTTTCCGAAAAAAATAATACATCAATCATGATAAAAAAAATACCTACTGGAATTCGTAGTTAATTAATTAAAAAGTTACCCCTAAATATAAATAATACACAACATACCGACATAATCAAAAAACTTTTAAATACGATTTTACCTTTATTGGTGAAAGTTCAATATTTGTAGCAAGTGGATTTGGGAAGTATGTTTATTATGAGAGATGGAAAAGCTGACAGAGATTTTGAAAGAAGGGTAAATGCAGGTAACTCCATTAATAGACGACTGAACGCGTTTGGAGGTAGCAAAAAAAAGAATGGAGTTCTGGAACCTACCCTGATGTATGGCAGTGAGGCTGGAACTGATAAAAGAAGGATGAAAGTTAACTGCATGCTGTATAAATGAGATCCCTAAGGCGTAAGTGTGTAAAATCATGAATGATCGTGTGAGAATAAGCGTGATGAGTTAGCTTAAAAGGAACGCTTAGATGGTTTGGGTATAGAGAAAATAAACGAAGAAAGGAGTTGAAACAGAATATAATATGACGCGAATGTGAATGGCATAAGAAGTCAGGGACCCCCGAAGAAGACATGGCACGATCAATCGAACAAGATAGTTAAGTCGGGCAATGTTAAAAGTCAGAATAACATAATTATGTGACGATGTATAAACGTGAATGAGGCAAGAAGTGTGTCAAGACCGAGTTGTTTGGCGTTCGTTAACAGGTCAGGGTTCAGGCCTCTGGCCTATTGACCATTATATTTTTTAAAGATGTTGTCAGAACGTCGGAATATTTTATGTATTTCCGCTTCTTAATAAAGTCCAAATAAATGGGATATTTTGGAACGTATCCGAAAACTGAGGTGATAAAATTTTCACTTCAATTTTGTTGTAGTTTCATGTGAAAATGATTCACAAAATGTCATAACTTTTTCTCAAACTGCGGTTTGCACCTTTGGTTATATAGAGGTATACATTTTAATTATTCTGTGATTAACTTCTAGATATGAATATAAAGCTTGGTGTTTTCTCTTTCTAAGAACCTTTAGTTCGTATCAACGGCGGTAAGGGAGATAACGATTTTTATGAGACCAACAAATTGACACTAGCTTTTTGTTCCCAAAATCAAACACACTGTTCAACATTACGGAGTTAAGGATTATTTCATAGTGGAATCTATTAAGGCGAAGCTTAATGCTAAATCACTATTTTGATTAATCTTTATAAGGAATTGGTGTACATTATGAAAAATAAATATAAATATTCTTTAGATAAATTGAAGGTTTTCCTATCGTTTCGCTTGAGTAGAATACGAATAAAATAAAAAAAAATTACTCAGTAAAAAATATAAATTTAAACTATTAAAAAATATTTTTTTTCAATTTAAATGTATGAACGCGTAAAGGAAACAACTTGTAAAAAATACAGTATTATAGATAAGATTATCTGTGACAGTTTCACTTAATTAACTTTTTTGCTTTCTTATAGAATTATTTACAAAATAAATAAAAACCAGTTTTGTGCTTGAAATCGAACGTTTCTAGACTCCGTTTGTCAAGTGATTTTAATGCCTATTACCTACAATATAAGGTATTCCAAGAATATACACCTTTTTGGCTTGTAGCTTCCTCTTAATCCATTAAAATAGAGTAAACAACAAGCAGAGAATCTATCTCACCTTTTCCTACTGAAAGTACATTTCCTTCACAAAAAAATGTTGCCAATGTAACCGATCTGGAGAAATTTACAAGTACACATAAATTATATATAGGTACACTTAAATTATAAAGAAGTACACATAAATTATTTATCCATTTAAAACCACGCCGAAACAATACATTTGCGTGTTTTATTAATAAAGCCCATTGTTAATACTTAAGAAAATAACCCTCTGTTTTATTAATATTCCAAACGGACCATTGGAATAATATTGGCGCAGCTAATCGAAAATCAATAAGGACATTGGTAATAAAAATAAAAGAAATTTCATTTTAAGGGTAAATCCGACGGTCGTTATAATCTACTAGGTGTTCTTAGATGGGGTAAATTAAATTATTTTTATTGCTTTACAATATTAAGACAAATTATTTGTTTGCGCCCTTACGAATGCAATGTGAATATGAATCATAGACTAGTATAATACATCAATGATATGTATACATAGTTTTGTCCGTATAAAAACAGCACTAAATGGCTAATGAGAACAGATCAGTTACAAAACAAATGTAGTATCCTAATCGCTAATTAATAACACTTTCAATAATACAGGGTTTTCCAATAAGAGGTGTTATTTTGATATTCAATCGTAAAAGATCAATGGTTTCGTTGCTTGTGTGGCACGTAGCGCCGTCTTGTTGAAAGTAAACGTTGTCCAGATCAATACCATCCAATTCCGGCCATTAAAAATCATTAATCATCTCTCGATAGCGCAATCCATTCACCGTAACTGTTGCTGCAGCCTCATTTTCTAAAAAGTAAGGTCCAATGACTCCGCCGGACCATAAACCGCACCAAACAGTCATACGTTGAGGATAGAGAGGCTTTTCAACATTAACTCTTGGGTTTTCCGAGCCCCAGATGCGACAATTTCGCTTGTTGACGAAGCCACCGAGGTGGAAATGGGCTTCATCACTCAAGATGATTTGCGTTTGATTCACTCAAGTTACTTTTAATAATTTCAATGCGTTGTTGAAGCGTGTATCGTTTTATAATCAATTCAAATGATATAAACTGTTCAGTGTCCATACATATATACACACACACTCTCTCACACACACACACATACACAAACACACACACACACAAATACACAAAGCACGTCACTTGGTAATCAAGGAATATACATACAACATACAAGACTTCACAAGGAAACATATCACAGGCACCCAACATGAAATATTTAATACCTTTCAACTGTTTTATCGCTGTAACTTGTGTACCGTTTATTTCTATAAAATCAAATAAATAAATATACAAGAAATTCAAGACCTTATGAAATAGAACTTGCATTGCTTATATGTTTTATATTTTCATTTTATATTATTTTATTCCTTTTTGTATAACCAATTCGTTGAGTTTTTAACCACGTGTCTAAAAATATACCGTTTTCTACTTATTTTACACACTACTCACTTTGATAATTCATCTTTATCAATATTTATCTAAATTTAACGTTTCCTAAATCTGTCAATTACATGGCAATGAAATATTTTTACTGTACATTCCTGACACCTACCTGAGAACAGGTCACACATAGTGAGGTAGGTAATGTAAAATATTACAGAAACACAAAGTAGTGTTGTGAGAACATAAGACGCGAAAGTGAACAGTTGAAGCAGTCGGGGACGATCGATACAGACATGGTGCGATCAAGTGAAATAATTACATACTTGAGTCGTGTCATCTCAAGAGACAGAATAACGTTGAGGCCATTTATGAATGTGAATCAAGCAAAGAGTGCTTGTCTAGACGGAGTTATGAGGCTATTAATCTCCTCAAGTTTGTTAGTTAATTTTTTATAGCACCTACCGCACAAGAGTCCCAACTGCTCCCAATTGTTTGGAGCAAATGAGACTATGGTATCCCCAATTGGGGCATACCGTGGAGCTTATGATATTGGAGAGGGGGAATGAATTGCAGAAGAGGTAGGTTGGAAATTACCTGGATATTCAGATCCGGTCACCAAAGTATCTACCAATCTTTAGTTCGCCTTTATCAAAATTTAAAATATTTGCTAACCATATAAAGTGCCTTTGAGGTGACATTTGCGACAAAAATTGCGCTGTAAAAAATGGTCAAATATATTTTTTAATACAATCTCACGTGTTTCTAAGTAGATTCAAGTTAGTAAAAATATAAACATCTTTTAAAGGGTGGACTGATAACTCATCAAACTGACAATTTAACACACCTTTGAGGAAGCTGCAAGCCAAAAATGTGTATATTCTTGGTATACCTTATATTGTAGGTAATAGGCATTCAAATCGCTTGACAAACGGAGTCAAGCACAAAATCGGTTTTTATTTATTTTGTAAATAATTTTATAAGAAAGAAAAAAAGTTAATCAAGTGAAACTGTCACAGATAATCTTAGCTATGATACTGTATTTTTAAAAGTTGTTTCCTTTGCGCGTTCATACATTTCTATAGAAAAAAATTTTTTTTAGTAGTTGACATATATATTTTTTATTGAGTAATTTATTATTTTATTTGTATTCTTCTCAAGCGAAACGATAGGAAAACCTTCAATTTATCTAAAGCATTTATCTTTAGTTATTCATAATGTTCACCAATTCGTTATAAAGATTAATCAAAATAGTGATTTAGCATTAAGCTTCGCCTTAAAAAGTGATATAAAGTGATGAAACAAAACTAGGTCAAATAGGTTACGTGCACGGAGAAAAAGGATATCGCTGATTTATTAAAATCCTGTTAAAAACGTGATAGCAGGCCGCTTCCTGATAAAATTTTAGTATTTTGATAAAATATCGGGACATGTGTTCATGCACCTGCATTCGTTCTGATAATATATAATATCGAAATGCTGCTACAGGGTGATCGCATGAATACAATCCTTTTTACTAAGGGATTAACAGGAAACCTTTCAATTTATTTGTTAAGGGCCTGCATTCCCGTTTTTAACAATAATACGAATAGTCTCCCTAAGTTTTCTCCGTGTAGGTTAGGTTTATAGGTTAGTGTTTTTTTGTAATTACTTTTTATATCACTTTTTAAATGTGTATTTAATTAACAAATATCCCTTTTTAAATGTGTATTTAATTAACAAATATCACTTTTAAAATGTGTATTTAATTAACAAATATCACTTTTTAAATGTGTGTTTAATTAACAAATATCACTTTTTTAAATGTGTATTTAATTAACAAATATCCCTTTTTAAATGTGTATTTAATTAACGTCGTGTTGAGTT
Source organism: Hesperophylax consimilis (assembly GCF_061612785.1). Taxonomy (NCBI): domain Eukaryota; kingdom Metazoa; phylum Arthropoda; class Insecta; order Trichoptera; family Limnephilidae; genus Hesperophylax; species Hesperophylax consimilis. The sequence continues at coordinate 27,744,656 of NC_142854.1, forward strand.
TGTCATTCTTAAAGAATGTCACGTGCTTTTCTTAAGACCGGACCCAGGTGGTTTGTTTGGGTACGTATTCAATATAACATAAGGCATATTCCGTGGCGACAGACAATACTGGCCTGATCAAGCGGAACAGATTCAACAAACATGCCATTGTTGTCAGGCCTCGTTGATCCAAGTTCTTTAAGTAATAAAATTCTAAATAGAATTTTATCTTTTTTTACACTAACCCCACACTCATCATTTGCGATGCTGTGTGGAGTGTCTTTTTTAAGCAAGGGAAGGAATAGAAGTAACTAAAGTAAAACTGTCACAGATAATCTTAGTTATAATACTGTAATTTTTTAAAGTTGTTTCCTTTACGCGTTCATACATTTCTTTTGAAAAAAAATATTTTTTTTTTGTTTACAATTATATTTTTTATTGAGTAATTTATTTTTTTACTTGTATTCTACTCAAGCGAAACGATAGGAAAACCTTCAATTTATCTAAAACATATTTTTTGGTATTCATAATGCACACCAATTCGTTATAAAGATTAATCAAAATAGTGATTCAGCATTAATTAATGCCAATCTAAGAAACAAATAAGTTGTGTCTGGCAGTAATTGTTGAAACAAAGTGTAATTTCCGTAATATGTGCTTAAGAGTTCAGCAAAAATGATTACCATATTTTCATACGCTTATTTTGATGTAATATTAATATTAAATACATTATATCCCCCTAAATCAAAAGAAATCTACGTAATCTTTCGCTCAAAATAAAAGCAAGATAACGTAAATAAATACGCATTTAACTTACCCTATCATTGTTTTACTGGGGTTACAAATTCACTGCACAAAAACTCACACCACAATAACATAATTAAGGAACTGTGTTTTTCCTTTGGCGCCGAAACAGCTGTCGCTTCCACTAGGTATGCACTACACGCACGTAAACACGTAAAATGAAAACAAACGAACACACATCTAAACACAATAGTTAAAACATGCCGCATTTAATCGTAAAGCGCATTAAAAAATCACAGAGGGGATTTTATTATCAAATAACAGCGACTTTTAATGGATATATTCAATTAATTGCTTCATTTTAATGACATGTCACTATTTTAATTCATTGTATTTAATATTTAAACGCGTTCCGTATTAGATGTCATATTTACGACACCCTTCCTTACCGAGGGTTGGAAAGAAACTGAATTTGGGGAAAAACATATTGTGGTTCACCGGGAATTCTCAGGCGTTTACTCGTAGTACTAAAATAACCTTGAATAATACTTTAATGCGAGACATCTATGATCGCGTAGACTAATGATTTTAGGTTCGAATCTGTGATAATAAAGTTTCTTGTTTAGTCGCATGAGTCCTATCTCTGTTTGATTGTTATAAGCTTTGAATTTTCAATGTCGGTAAAACAGTTTTCTGGTTTCAGATTCCGGGAATTCTCAGGCGTATGTTAATTGAATTCGAGACATCTATAATCGCGTAGACTAATGATTTTTAGTTCGAAACTGTAATAATAAATAAAATTGCTAAAGTTCAGTTCTCTGTTTGATTGTGATAAGCTTTGAATTGTCAATATCGGTAAAGGGGTTATCTGGTTTTCACTAAGGATTTGGGATTTTTCAATGTCAATAATAATACCTCCAACTTTTGACATTTCCCATGCATTCTGATCCACGGACCTAAAAAGGCTTTTAAGAGGAACTTACAAGCCAAAAATGTGTTTATTCTTGGTATACCTTATATTGTAGGTAATAGACATTAAAATCGCTTGACAAACGGAGTCCAGAAACGATCGATTTCAAGCACAAAACTGGTTTTAATTTATTTTGTAAATAATTTTACAAGAAAGCAAAAAAGTCAATCATGTGAAACTGTCACAGATAATATTAGCTATAGTACTGTATTTTTTTTAAGTTGTTTTCTTTACGCGTTCATACATTTCTATTGGAAATTATTATTTATTTTTGAAGTTTACATTTATATTTTTTATTGAGTAACTTATTATTTTATTTGTATTCCACTCAAGCGAAACGATGGGAAAACCTTCAATTTATCTAAAGCATATTTTTTGGTATTCAAAATGTACACCAATTCGTTATAAAGATTAATCAAAATAGTGATTTAGCATTAAGCTTCGCCTTAAGGTCCGTGTCAATCCATAAATGAACCTGTGTCAGTCCATGTTCCTTGTTGAATTTATGTAGTACTTGTGCCTGTAGTAGGCCCATTTATAATAACCGTCAATACAAACCTAATAGCCGTCATAATACCAAATAGATTGATAATTCACATGCAAACATTGTCATCGACAACGAGTCTTATCTGCCGAATTCAGGCTACATATATTTAAAAGCCGTAAGGACAAAAATGTAGATTGCCTAAAATATACAGGTTGCCCGGGGGTACCTAAAGTGCACAAACTTCGGGAACTGATTCTAACGAAAATTACAACGTTTTAAGGTTAAACGCAACGCTCGTTGTATTCTTCGTGTTCACAGATGGCGTTAATTAATTAATTTGGTTTAAATACGCTTTTGCAAGGTATTGCTTTACAATATAAGAGGGCGCCTTCCGTGTAAAGAATTTAGATTTGGGTAACACCCACAAAAAAACAATATTTAGTTTTAAAAGAATCCGACAGAGGTGTCACTATCTGAATTCGTATTAGGAATAGTTTTGGGGATAATAATTTAAATGACGGAATTAAATTACCGACATCTATTGCCATTTTAGAAAAACAAACCCATTTTTAGTTAGCACCGAGCAAATTAGAACGAATGTTGAAATGAAGATGGTTCTCAAAATATGGGTTTATTACGGATTTAATGATTTAAATTTTTTTTTTAAATTTCACAAAAAAGTAATTTGGTTACGTATAAAAAATTACTTTACTTTACTAAAATACTAGTACTTTACTAGTAGAAGTAAAAAAGAAATGGAAATTTTTCGAATTTCCAAATTTTTTCCACAAAAATTTATTTTCCGTAGAAGAAATTATTTTTTTTCTTTACAAAAAAATAAACTTTTTTACCCGAAAACTATCTTAAAACGTTGAAATTCCAAAAAAGTTTTTTTCTTTTTTACTTGTACTATCAAGTAAAATCGCCTCCCGAAGTTTATGCACTTTACCCCCAACATCTTGTATAATATGAGTAATATAATTTTTTTTTTTTAAAGAAAGACAAACATTCCCGTGTTACGAATAACCCGACAATGTTTGAAAATCCCCTACTACCACCACAGAAAGCCGAAAATGTTGCTTGTGTTGTGATGGAGGACTTAGCCAGCCGAGGAATTGAACACGCGACGCTCGGGTGAGACTCAAGCGCTATGCCCACTCAACCACTGACCGGTCACATGTGTATAAAATTTATACACATGTAATGTCTACTTCTGTACATTTATATAAATTATATACACGCTTACATTTTTATGCTCATCAAATTTATTATATTATAAAAATAGATAGAAAGACCCTTAGTGCCTCCTAAGGACTTACAAATCAGAAGACCTTTTTGTAATTATTTATTTATTCATTTAAACAATTCAATAATTATAAAGAGTAATAAAACATGTATGCATCATAAAATTATTTTCTAAAATGTGAAAGGGGCTTTATTTATTTACATTTTTATGAAATTACTACTTTTAATAGTTTAAGCTTTCAGTGAACTTTCAATTTTATTTTTAACATCTCTAAATATTATATGTTTAAATTGTCAAATATAATTTAATCACAAAAACAAGATTCACTCAAAATGAAGGATTGGTGGTTCCGAAATGTTCCCATAAATACAGTGAACGAACCCTAAACTATAAACTTATTACCCTAAACATGCTTCGAGCGAAATGCGGATCTGGAAATCTTATCGTAAATCTGAGCAAAGAGTTGGCCTAACGTCAAAAAAACTGTTGGAGTGTGACATGTGTTGCGTCAAATTTACAGTCATGGCGACTAACGCGCATTTCTCCCACTCCCTTGACACTAACACATTTTTCTTGTTGAACAATTTTTGGGACATCGGGGGTATGTTAACAGCCGTCAAAAGTTCGGACAGTTCAGCAAGTCCAATTCCTGCAGGAGTCATCCCCGATACTGCTGCTACATTGACGTCCATGGTATGTTTAGGTTTTGGGTCGCATGTGTTGACTGTAAATTTGGCGCGACACATGTTACATTCAAACAGTATTTTGAACATAAGGCCAAATCTTTTCTCAGATATGATAATAAGATTTCCAAATCCGCATCCAAAAGGAGGATGGTCCGATATGGATTTCAATTGTAATATAATAATAATAATAACATAACATTTATATAGCGCAGTTTTGTGTTGTTTCACTTCAAGTGCGCTTAACTATAATAAACTTAAAATAAAATTTCCTATTGTGTTCGTTTAAAAAAAAATTAATTACATAATATGAAATAAAGAATAAACGGTTTACACAAAAGCAGAGAATAAAATTTAACAATAACAGTGCTATTTTAGTAGAGGACAACAATAAAAGACAGTGACAGTGCACGAAAAATAAGAACTTTAAAATTAAAATATTATATAAAACAGGAAAACATTAAAATATTATATAATAGGTGGACATTAAACATAAAAGTACAATAAGGAGGAAACCGAAACCAAACAATTACCGGAAAACTTCAAAACCTGGCTTTTTATAGTATATTAAAAAAGAAGCTTAGATTCATGAGAATATAAATGATTTTAAATTATTAAATATGATTTTTTGAATAATTTTGTTTTTAAAACCCGTTTAAATTCAGCCAAATTTTGTATATTGGTAAGGGCTGGGGGAAGTTTATTCCAAATGAGTGGGCCAGCTACACGAAAAGAGCGATCATAGTAAACAGTTCGATTTGACCGAGAAAGTTCGATTTCTTGTTTACATTCTTGTTTACGTAGACACGTACATCAGATAAACTGTAAAAAAAATAAAGTAATAAATAACAAAATAAATATTTGACAACACAATAATTTCATCGAAAATCTTAAATCTGTTTCACCTTTCTACATTTTCTATATCCTCCTTAAGGTTAAACGCAACGCTCGTTGTATTCTACGTGTTCACAGATGGCGTTAATTAATTAATTTTCTTTAAATACGCTTTTGCAAGGTATCGCTTTACAATATTAAGACAAATCATTTGTTTGCGCCCGTATATACGCAATATGAATATGAATCAATAGTTTTGTTCGTTTAAAGACTTAATTCTTTCGAGAAAGGCACACAATATTTTACCGATTATTCAATCCAATATTGTATTTGTATGCCTTTCTCGATAGAATTGAGTTTTTATATGGACAAAACTATTTATTCATATTCATATTGCGTATATGAGGGCGCAAACAAATAATTTGTCTTAATACTGTAAAGCAATACCTTGCAAAAGCGTATTTAAACAAAATTAATAAATTAACGCCATCTGTGAACACGTAGAATACAACGAGCGTTGCGTTTAACCTTAAGGTTTTAGGTTAAAAAAAACGTTGATTTTTTTGTTAAGGAAAATAAATTTTTTGTATGGGAAAATAAATATTGGAAATTCAAAAAAAAAATGTTATTTTTTTTATTCTACCATCTTGTAGAATCACTTCCCGAAGTTAGCGCAATTTACCCCCGGACACCTGTCAATGCTAGCCGTGTAATAAAATACGTGCCCCTAAGAATAAAGAATAATAAAGGCGATAAACACGAGGTGATTAATTACAGACCGGTGTGCCTTTTATCAACAATTCCTAAAGTTTTTGAAAAAATTCTTCTTAAAAAAGTTATTTTCCGATTAAACCACGTCATTTCTCCTAAGCAACATGGTTTCTCTACTGGAAAATCTACCCTTACTAACTTGTTAACCTATCAAAACTATATATCTGATTCCATGTCTAGAAAATGTCAAGTTGACTCTATTTATACCGATTTTAGCAAGGCGTTCGATAAAGTCAATCATGAGTTATTGCTGAATAAACTCCATAAATTCGGTATAGGTGGTTCACTATATAAGTGGTTTAATAGTTACTTGACCGACAGATTACTGGCTGTTAAAATTGATGGCACATTTTCATACAAATTCACTGCTACGAGTGGTGTTCCCCAGGGATCGCACTTAGGACCAATCCTGTTTTTATTATTTGTCAATGATGTATTGTATATTTTCAATGATGTTCAAGTGTTAATGTTTGCAGACGACCTGAAATTATTCAAAGCAATCAGAAACATTAACGATTGCCATATATTGTCAAATAACTTGTCAAGATTAATTATATGGTGTCGTGATAACCGCTTGCAACTTAACATAAGCAAATGTCAAATTATGAGGTTTCATCGAATAAAGTATCCAATATTTTTTGATTATTCCATTAACAACATGTCGTTAGTATCTGTCTCGGAAATTAATGACTTAGGTATTTGGTTTGACACGAAACTTAACTTTATCAAGCATATTGAAATAATAACCAATAAAGCTTTGAAAATGTTGGGATTTATTTTAAGGGTATCTAGTGATTTCAATAAGGTAAATACTTTAAAAACATTATATATGTCACTAGTAAGGAGTCATGTAGAATACAATTCCACGGTTTGGTCCCCAAATTATGAGGTTCATTCACATGCGATTGAAAGAATCCAAAATAAATTTTTAAGATATGTAAATTTCAAAATGGGCATTCCTAGAGAAAACCTAAATTACGATAACTTACTTTGTTCATTAAATTTAATAAAATTATCTGATCGCAGAATTATTTCCGATTTAACCTGTTTGTATAAAATCATTAATTCAATGTTTGATACCCCTGATTTATTATATGTAATCTCTTTTCATACTCCAAGCAGGTCGGTTTCAAGACAGTACCTACCATATTATTGTAGCAATTCTATGTCAACGTCCCAATATCATACTCCTATGCGACGGATTCAACAGCTAGGAAACAAATATTCAGATGTTGTTGATATATTTAGTACATCAATTTCAATATATAAGCATACCCTATTGAAGTTTTTTTTTTCATCGAGTAGTGGAATATTTGAATAAAGGTATTTAATTTGATTTGACTAACATATAATAATTTTGTCAACTGAAATAGAAAAAAATATTTTGGATTTTTTATATGTTGTGCCTGCATTCTGTGTAGATCAAATCAAGTTGAGTGATATTTTGACTTTATATTTATTTTTCTGCAATTGTTTTAATAGTCGTTTCCTGCACTATTTTCATGTATAATTTCGTAAATATTTTTTATATATATGTATGTAAAAGCCTTAATAGGCGTGAAATAAATAAATAAATAAATAAATAAATAATGATTTTTAGACGGTTTAGGACTATTAAAAAAATTTAGACCGTTCGGCGCTATAAGGCAGGAAAAAAAGCTTTCAAAGTTTGAACCCAAGTCTTGCATTTGTGTCTGTAAAAATGTTGATTTTCATGCGAACGTGATACTTTACGCAGATATTAGAAAATAATTCTAAGAAAGTTTCCAAAATAGCAGTCCGTTCTGCATAAAGTAGCATTTGCGAAAAAATTATCATTCTTACGGGCATATTCGAGGCTTGGGTTTGAACTTTGAAAGACGGTTTCTCGGGCTCTGTGGCGCCGAACGGTTTAAAATTTTGGAATCGTACTGATTATCAACGTGCTTTTTTTTCAAAAAAAAAACATCAAAAATGTCACCGGAGACCATCATTTTATTTGCATTTTTTTCTCCAAATAATGTCGGAAATCGCCGGCTGAAGTAAGTCAAGGATGTTTATATTGTAATGGTATTGTGTATTCTGTATTAGTTGTATTCTTTTAAGTTTACAAGTTTTATTCTTTTTTTTCTTATAAGTTGTATTCTTTAAAAAAAATTGGAATATTGCCTATATGTTCTTCAATCAATCTTTTAATAATGTTAAATATTTTTTGTTTCCTTCATTGTTTGGATACAGTGAAATATGGTTAAATGCTTGTATTGCCTGGTATATGTGGTGTCTTTGTCCAAAGCTTGTGTTTACCGTCGGAGTTTTTATGCTTTTTTGTGCGCTTGTCTAACTGGTCTATTAATTATAGTTTTTGTTTGTTGAAATTTAGTTTTTTGGTCAAAAATGTTTTTTATGTATAATAGCATTGTCAGCACTGACATTATTTCATTTATTAACTGTTGTAATGTCATCCGATTTCAGAGAAATGCGCATGTGTCCGCGTGTGTTCGTGATTGCCACCAAATAGATTGATAATTATTTTTGGTGATAATATGCATTCGCATTGTCGCAATTTGAAAAAAAACGGGGCTTGATTATATGAAAAAAAGAGGTAAAAGCCAAACTACTTTTTTGGAGCTGACGGCGGCTGACGGCATCAACTTAGAGCTAAATTAAGCTCCAAAGGAGTCGAGTTGGCAACACTGCTAATATTGCGCTGCGATTAGAATGCATGAGAAATGTCCAGGATTGCCGATGCATAAATTCTAAATTACCCACGATAGATGTTAAAAATCTCCAAACTGCGGAGAAATAAGTTTCATATGTAATTGTACCTCCAAAATTAAACAAAATTCTATTAAAATTAGCAATTATTTTTTTATTATCTAGTAATTTTCGGATTTTCTCTCCGACTATAAAAATAGAAATTTGTTGGAAAATTAACGAAAGTATAGTACATTGTTATTATTGTGAATATTTTTTCGCTGTGGTAGGATTATCAAGAAATGTCCAGAATTCACTCATTTTCCATACAAAAGATTCTCCTCAGAAAATACCCAATTATTGAAAAATCTTAGAAATTCCCTGTGAATTGGGGAATTCTTCACGGATTGGCAACCCTGGAAATGTCAGAAGTTCTAGGTATTTTCTAGGGTGGTTTGAACTGCAGCTGATTGCGGTTCCGGTTACCGAAGAGCGATTTGGAACCGGTTCTCGATGGCAGGATAGTTAGATGTTATTCTGATATTGGCGTTTAGGTTTTGGAAAATTTTAACTGAGGAAATAGGGCTTGAAAATCTCTGGATCCTGTTCCCCATTATTATTTCAATATAGGGTAAGGAATACAATAAGGAACATGGGAGAAAAATATTATTACTTATATTATTTTATATATTTATAATACTTTATTTCTGACGATATTGAAATTTCGTTCAGGTGACTTATCTAGGATATTATCATGGGAAAATCAATAACCAACCACCGAAATTATGATAATGTTTTATAAATACTATTACAACTCTTTGAGTTAAAGTTTTGAAAGTACATGTTTTTATTACATATGGTTTATTATTTATAATGTCAAATTATGGAAGGTAAAGTAACTTTTTTTAACAGAAATTTATGAATCTTGTGTCAAAAACACGCTGTTCGGGAAATCGGGTATTTTGAATATTTCCGGATGCATTCTAATTATTATTAAACATTATTTATAACATAAATGAAATATAAAGATTATGTTTACTTAGCTTTCGCTTTGACTTTGATAATGTTTATTTTATTTTATTAATACATGATTTAGAGGGTACATATGATTTTTGTGATATTTCACCCTCCATGCTAGGGATGACCCTGTGTTATGGCGGGTGAATTTTACAGTTTGTACAGAATCTATACATTGCTATAATATAAAAAAGAAAAATAAGAAAAATGATATAAAGCTAGTTTGGGTTGCAAAAAGAGAATGGAGAAGTTAGAGACTTATAAGAAGATGAAAAATTTGAGAAATTATTAGTAAATAGATCACACTTATTAATTGTGTACATACTATACCGCTAAGTTAGAGAATAAGGATATATTATGTTTCGTCTGAAAGGTGATTAAATTGGTAAAGTGTAGAATGAATGGGTATTGTAGTTGTAATGTATTCCGTGTGTAAGGATCCATTTCGTTATTTGTTTTTTAAAGGAATGGGGTGGACTCACGGTTTTTAGGTTTTCAGGGATAAGGTTAAAGATTTTAGGAGCTAGGAAGAAAAATTGTCTTTGAGATGACGTGGTAAGTAGTGAAGGTACTTTGTAGTGACCGTTGGTTGTTGTTCTGGTGGTGTAGTTGTGTTCTAAAAGAATGTGTATGTTTATGTTTATGGTCGATGACTTTTTGGAATAATTTGGAAGCGCTTATTAGATTTTTGGATAAAACCGCAAAGCGTGGTTTTGCCTCTTTCAACCGTAATACAAAAATTAAAAAGAAATAATGAGTTTTAGCAATCGGTTTTGTTCAGGAGTTAACTAAATGGATAAATGTAATCGACTGCGGAAATATCGGAATTTTTACAAGTCGGTCCAATTCAATAAAAAATAACTCGTTAGATGCGGACATTTTACAACTAGTTTTTAAATGACCCCACAATGCTTCGATATTGCTAATTTTCTTTCTTTCTCGGGCGTATCCGACTTCTTCCACTATTCACTACTGTATACCACAATGTTACTGTTGAAAAACTTATGATAAAAAAAACTTATAACTTATTTAACTTACTTAACATCGTCTTTAATTCGACTTATTAATATGGCGTTAAGTATTCCTTGGGCGTCCCCGACTTCTTCTATTCTCCAAACACTCCTGGCACTAATAAGAACAAACGTTGAAATTTTCAGCGATATCGGTCTATTACTTTTCGAGTTTTGCAAGTGTAAACAAACGCATAATGATTTTTTACATATAAACAAGATTATCACAATAAAAAACACTGGTAATTAAGTTAGAAGGTCATTGATAAAAAATAAATAAAAATTAACTGAAGTTCGTCATGTCATTAGAAAAATAACCGGTTCCTCAGTCGGCGGACAAAGTAACCGGTACAGAAATCAACCACCTCTATTGTCAAATTTATTTCAAATTTGACATTAGATTAAAAAGGTCATGGTTAATTATTTTGTTAACGCTTTGACAAGTTAACTAGAAATAGTTTAAACATAATTTCATTGATTTAAACACGGTTCTTATTTACTACGGAATTATTTGTAGTGCAAGAACTTAATATTAAGTTCATTTGACAAACATAACCTCACTATGTGCCAAAATAACTTTTTATTGAAGTTTATAAATAAAAAATGACGAACATTGTAAAGTTTTGGAATCTAGGAAGAATGTTGTATGATAATTCTAATAAAATTCAACAATATCTTTCAAAATTACATAGTTTTGAAGATGTTCCCATCACGAAAGAAAGTCTCGCAAATACTGAAGGAAAAAATCTTCCACAAATAAGGAATACACTTTTAACCATCGAACACGAGCCAGTGTATACTGCAGGTTAGTTTTGTTTGGCAAACTTGTCGAATTTCGCTGCATGCAAAGGCTTTTAAAATAAGCAACACTTGATTTCAAACTTAAATATCTAGTGGAGACAACTATTTACGTCGGGGGTTTATAACACGTCGAAACGTGTTCCTCTAAAGCAGGGTACTCACCAAGAGTGTAGCATGTAACGTAACTGATACTGTATCAATCTGCAAGTGGGTACGGCTCGTCCACGGTAACCGCGTATTCAGCCACGAGCTCCGTTTTAATTAGAGCATTGGGAGCGTTAGAGGTCCATTAGAGGTTAAAAAGTTGAACCTATTTTTCTGCTTCATGTCTCATTTAAATATAATACATCAATGAGGTTTAGGTGTTAGTTATTTTATTTATGCATATTTCCTAACATTCAAACATAACTTTGATTGAGAAAAAATGGAACTTTAATGCATCATTAACCATCTCTCCTGACTTAAATTGTTGTTTTTTAGAGGCTGGTATGGGTACCGCCGCCCCGGGAACCATTTATTGGATAACCAACACCTCTACCATTGGTCACCTCGAGTGGTTCGTTATGTTTTGTGATTTAGCAGACGCGCCCGGTTTCATCAGGTGAGGTGTGTTAGGATGCGCCTACCCTCCCGCTGCGCGAGGGAGACCCTTTGGCCTCTCTAACTGGTCTCTCGACCAATCTCCTTCGGCCGCAGCGGGAGGGACATATTGATGATCCCTAGATTCCTATCCTCCTTCCTTTCCTTAAAAATACCCTTCCACACAGCATCCCTAAAGATGACATAGGCCTTGAGGGAAATTATTTTACTGCATGGGGTTAGTGTAAAAAAAAAATCTAATTAGGTTGAAACCAAGCACAAACTCCAACGGCTCGGAGGGCTTTGAAGCAGAGAATTTACGGTTATCTCGAGAGTATTTCCTCCTGGGGTAAAAATAATCTCGTCGAATTTAATGTTTCAAAGACCCAATCCTGTCTGATTACGTCTAAAAGGGATCCAAATGATAATCTAGTCTCCTTCAACGGAAGCAATCTTCCGAACAGGCCTTCCATTGATATGCTTGGTGTAACTATAAGTGACCAGCTCAGGTACGGGGGCTTCATCGAAGCCAGAGTAAAGTTGGCCTCTCAGAAGCTGGGCGTACTGTACAGGGCCCGCAGATACTTTAATAGTACACAACTGCTGACCCTGTACAAATCGCAAGTGCGCCCTACTGTCTAATTTGACAGCCATCTCTGGTCCGGAGCCCCTAAATACCTGAAAAAAACCCTTGACTCTGTGCAAAAACGGGCGGTCCGTTTGATAGATTCCCCAATCTTAACAAACGGACTGCAATCTTTAGAGCACAGGCGTCAGGTAGGTATGCTGTCCTTGTTCTATCGGTATTACAATGGAAGATGCTCTGAGGAACTAGCGTCATTGATCCCTTCGGCACCGGTGCGTAGTCGGGATACACGCCAAACGCGCGCCCAACATTTGTACACGGTTGATATTTGTCACATGAGAACGGGTCGCTTCTACGATTCGTTCTTAAGTTCAACAGCTCGGCTGTGGAACGAACTGCCGGCCTCTGTGTTTCCTCCCTCCTACAACATGGGACTCTTCAAGACCCATGTTCACTCCTTCCTCTCCACACAGCATCCCCAAAGATGACATAGGCCCTGAGGGAAATTATTTTCTTCAGGGCCTCCTGTGTGGAGTTAATATAAAAAAAAAAAAAAAGGCGACAGGGGAAGTTTTTAAATGTACATCAATTTCCTTGGTCATAAATACACAATTTAATTAAGTGTACTAAAATAAACATTCAAACTAACCATCATGCTAAACTAGAGTAACAACCCCTTGCTCCATCCACTTTTCATACATACTCTTCAAGTATTCCGATTCTTAACACACTTTGTTAATTTTTTTCCCTAACCGCCGCACTTTTCGGTACAGATTATCGAGACTTCACTTTGTTTCAACAATTACTACTAGAAACAACTATTAACATGCACAAAATAGGTTATTAGGTTCTTAGTTTGGGTTGATTAAGTGATTTACGCGTATTTAGATTGAAATGAAACTTTCGTAAGTATCAGCTCTTACAAAAAAAGTCCAAAATAGCGGCAAGTGGATCATTTTATAAGTAAATTTTTTAACTTTGATTATTATATTATAATAATATTGGAATTATAATGCATCTTTTACCATCTATCCCGATGTAAACCGTCATTTTTTTGTAGTAATTAAGGCAATGCCATACGTAGTAATGCAAAATCATGTGTTTTTGGTTTGAAAATTTGGTCGACTAGAAATTTTTCAGATGCTTTAATTAAATACTGCGAGTAGAATACATCTTGGCCTTTGTAATAATCGAGTATTTTTTAGATAAGCCTTTTTATAAGCCCAGAAAAAAATAATGTATAAGGCGTATGAAAACTGCTTTAAAGTTCAAAATCTCCTACTTACGAACCCATTTTCGGTTATAATTTTATTGTATAATGTGGCACATTAAGTTATTTATAAAATTATCGAAAAAAAATTAAATATTTATGCCTGAAGATCCACAAAATAAAATAAAAGGCACTTTTTGGCCATGTTTTTTTCTTGCATGAATCAAAACAGGCGGATGGTGTTAAGCGGGAATTTAAACCTTATCGCCATCAATGTAAGGGTTGTTATTGATAGCGGCTCAATTTAAAATATTACACGACGTAGTGCATCGCCTTAAGTTGAAACGAAGTGTAATTTTTATAATCGTTAGTGAAATATTTACCAAAACGATTTTATTTTTTATCTTTGACAATACTGCGTATACACTGACGTCAGAAGAGATAGACTTGCCTTAAATTGAAATCCGGGTATAATTTCGATAAGTATTGCTACCAGTAGGGTTCGAGATTGCTTTGTATAATCTACGACATCAGTTGTATTTTGAACGCCGAAGAGTGCACATTAAAATAACGAGACCCTGCAAGAAAAGTAACGTTCGCTAAAATGGGGTAGCGATTTGCAGCACACTTTTCTACGCAGGATCTGAATTTTAGTTCATAAAAAAATCTCCTGTCTTAGTGATGTTAAAATTTAGTGCGTCGGGTAAATTATAACACACTTGTAAAAGTGTTTTAACTAAATAGTGTAATAAAATATTAAAATTTGGAAACAAGCACGAACTTTTGTTTACCCAATTTGGAATATGTAGTAAAGTTTTTTACGCAGCCAGCAATTTGCACGCCATTGTAAAAGGAAGTAGTAATTCGTAAGCAGATTTTATTTTCACGCACTAAATGCGAGGTGTCTGTATACTTTCAGATTCATTTATTGACAATTCACAGAGACACAACCACGCCACTCCCCCTGCTCCACGCAACTTCAGTTGTTCACCTCGCCCTTATGGGCAGCTCTGTCTATTCCTTCCCTCTGTGTGAAATTTTTTATGTAGCACCTGCCCCAGCTAGAAAAGAATCTACTATTGAAATTCACGCACACTTTGTAACATGGCTTAATTAACTGAAGTTAAAAAGTTCTTGCCGCGTCGATATAGTCCGTGAATGTGTTGATCACTTCCAAATTAACAACTCACAACGTTAGCTATTAATATATCTTCATTCTGTTTAACTTTTCCAGGACTGCGAGATTGTCTTTCCATCTTCGAGCAAAACAAACTGCGATCCCTGGGGGCACAGTTCCGGCAAGTGAACAGGGGTGGTCTGGCCACCTTCCACGGACCCGGACAGATCACCGCCTATCCGGTGCTGAACCTGCGACACTTCAAGCCCAGCATCAAGGGATTTGTTTGTCGCTTGGAGCAGACCGCCATCGATACTTGCAATGAGTTTGGTTAGTACAATGAATAGATAATATACACTAGAAATGCTTTTCATACCTATACTACCTATAATCGCCTCCCAAATTTAATTTTATAGCTTTTAATAATCTTCCACAGGGATACACAAGTATTCGATGCCCAACGATTAACTCCCGTTAACAGCCGGGCGAAAGAGTTACCACTCAATTCATCAAGACTTTAAATGTGACGGAGCAATTAATAAATTTGGTAGTCTCAATGTCACTTGTGTCAGACATTTTGTGTCAACGCATGTGCTTTAGATCAATGCTAGAAATAAAACAGTTAACAAAAAATTACAGATACATCAGTTACGAGTGTGGGTATGAAGTGGTGGCCACTTGGGTATTGTGATTTCTGTATCAAGATGTACGGACGGTGAACAACAAGTTGTTCATGACGTAAATACCCAACATCAGTATCGGATACTTGCGTATTCCTTTGAAGGATGGACCTTACACTCGCCTGACATTGTATCGCCATCCCATTTGAATTTAATAAAGATGATAAAACACAGTTTTCTGTAGGAAATTTAATTAGCCCTATTGTCCAGAATTTTGCATCACGAAACTCACAACTCAGTTCTAAGTTTTTTGGGATTAGCCCTTTGTTGCTATAAACAACTGGACTGTCTTAAATATTTCCTTCTCTTGGATTTAAAAAAAAATGTATTTTAGGCATCTGAGCCTAATTCCCAGCAAGGTGAGACATTGATAACATTATGGTCGAGTGGGTTCGATTCCTAGTTGTGACCGTTTTTATTTTCTTTGTCTTGTTCTGTTTCATGTTTCATTTAGATTTACTATTATTACCTTCTTCTCTAATGATAACTACCTTCAAAATAGTTGAAAGAAAAAGTTGTTCCTGTACATCTAAACCATTGAAAAAAAAAAATTTAACCAAAAGGTTTAAAATTACTCCACCAATTTCCATCAAGCATCAAATCAAATAGCGTTAAATCTTCACCAGTTTTAATTCAGATCTGAAAGGGTCAAAGATTTTTTTAATGCTATTCTTTTAAATTTCAGGAATTATCGCCGAGCGGTCCCCAAACACTGGAGTTTGGGTGCAAAACAATAAGATATGTGCAATTGGTGTGCACGTTTCTAGAGGAGTGACCACGCACGGTCTAGCGATAAACTGTTGCACAGACCTCAAATGGTTTGAGCACATAGTCCCTTGTGGCATAAAGGGAAAGGGCGTTACATCTGTCTCAGAAGAACTGGCAAAAACCACGACAATTGAGACAGTTTTGCCAATCTTTAAAAACTGTTTTGAAAACGTCTTTGACTGTCATTTGGTTGAAATGACTGATGAAGAGAAGAATTCTATTTTAGAAGCTGTTAAAAGTTGATCTTTATGATTTTTTAGTATAATTTAATTTTTTTTTCTTCTATTTGTTGATGTATTTGTTGTTCTGTTTTTATATGAATACCGCACAAGAGTTCTAACTGTTCCCCACTGTCTGAAGCCAGTGTGACTATGGCATCCTCGATTGGGGTATGTCGTGAGGCTGAAAGTAATGGGAGAGAACCTGGCTATTCAGATCTGGTCATCAATCACGGCTAAAGCTATTTCAAGCAACGTATCAATTCGAATGGTGTGGCCTTACACCAGGGCAATACTGATAGCATCTTCCACTCTGGAACATGCCGCAAGTATGCTGTATATTATTTTTAATGAAATAACACAAATTTGGATTTGAACCCGCGATTTCCAGAGATCCTTACCACTTGACCACGGAGTAGGCACTTACTGTTTATTACTCAATTTTAAATTGCTTACAATGCCCTGATGGGCTTTTACATGATTTTTGCATTACAAATGATTTGAAGGTGTCCACTGACTCTGCATACTTATTTCCCTCCTTTAGCATTCTTTGCAATGAAGAGTACATGTGGTAGTTTGTCCCAGAATTTCTGCATTGAAATAAATCCTGACTTCTAGCATTACGTAGTGGAATCAGAAAGCTTATCGATGCAAGCAATTCTGAACTAGCATAACTAATTCATCATTTAGAATTTTAAAAAGAAATACCAAGTCAGTTAAAATCCTTCTGTCTGAAAATTTAAGCATATTCAGATCATTTTAAAGAATGTTATTGTAGTTCAAAAAAATTCTGAATTACCCATTTTAAAAATTAGACAGCTTTAGAATTTGTTTTGTATTTTTTCAATAGCTTGTACATGAATATTGTAATGTGAGTTACAGACAGGAGAAATAAAACATGGTATATAGGGGCATATAATTGTAAATAATATGTAAGAAAATAGAAAGATAAAAACCAACATCCAGTTTTTAAATTGCACATAAAAAATAATATAAAATAATACTGTGATGAAGGTTCATAATATATAATATTTATATAAATATTACAGGAGAGGAATAAATTTTAGATTGTAGATAAATAGAAAGATTACAAAAATATTTACAATGCGCTGCTTCTAAATAATATGAAAAAGTTACTTAAAAATATCTTTCAAGTATTTCTTAAATACAGGTAAACATTAAATATGTCGATACTTGAGGTGAATTGGCTTCCAAGCGTGTGTAGGCGAGGTGTATGTATGTGGTAGTTAGTCCCAGAGTCCCCATTTTGCCGAGTAGCTTTATTTGGTAATTTTAAGTTGATTAGGTGCAGAAGTTCACAACGGTCTAGTTCGGAGTGAATAATTGTACAACAAAATGTACAGTCAGCTATTTTTCTTTAATAATAATAATAATAATAATTGGATGACTTGTATAGCACCGCTTTTGTGCAAAATCACCTCAAGGGCGCTGTACAAACTTATAATACATTTCTACAGTGATCTATGTTATTATTTAACTATTTATGTAGATAATATACAGTACAATACTTACCTGGTAGGTCACTTGAGATTAACACTTAATTAACATTATCTAATTGTTTATTGGCGAAATTTAGATATAGGATTTAGGACGTAATTGGAAAATTGAATATAACTGGACTTTCTCTTTGGAATGGTATATTTAATTTAAGGGTACGACAGCTTAAAAAGGTAAGTTTTTAGTTTAGACCTGAATTCTGTTGGACTTGTTATGGATCTTAGTTCCGGAGGGAGTTTATTCCAAGCCTTCGGCCCAGATACTCCGAAAGCGCGATCACCAAACTTAGTATTTGGCTTGCGCTTAGGTTCTATCAGTCTGCCTACAGCTGATGATGTTGCTGATCTAAGAGTTGACTGCCTCAGACCAGTGTTTTCCGGGACGCATAGTTCAGAGATGTAGGGTGGGGCCATTTCATTGATGGATTTAAACACCATCCAGCACAGTTTGTACTGGATTCTTTCAGGGCACTTGAGCCAGGGAAGGTTACGAAGGTGTTCTGAAATGTTCTGAAATGCTTTGTTCTGTTTGTTGATGTATAGATGCAATTTTTGTGTTTTTTTGTTGTTGTTTTTTGATGTATCAATGCAATTTTTCTGTTTTTTTGGTTGTTTGTTGATGTATGGATGCAATGTTTATGTTTTTTTGTTGTTTGTAGATGTATCGGTGTAAATTTGATGTTTTTGTTCTTTTGATTGTTAGATAGTGTAATCCGGCAAGTAAAACAATTAAAATAATTCTTATTTATGTATACTCTTGGAGCGATAAGGTACATATTCCATTTCGATCAAAAATTACAGTTGTACATAATATGCACAGTCTACCTGTGCATAGTTTTCCTAAAAGAAGACTGTGAATACATTACCCGCTGTTTTTTTACCGAGTGACAGATTAAATTATGTGTCATTCTGTAATAATTAATGTTTTTCTTCAATCTCTTACTAATAAACGTGTTTAAAATTTTACGCAACTGATAAACCACCTTTTACCAAACACAATTTCAGGTGTTTTTCTCAGGCGTGTAAAATTTAAAACGCACTTCTTAGTAAGGGGGTAAGAGTGTCATGAATATTTGTGAATAATTAATTAATAGCATTTCAACTTATTTATTAATCACGAAATGTTGTATTTAGCTGCAGCGTCTAATGACTTAGTATATACTTAGTTGGTGACAACCGAATTATTCGATTAAAGGGTCCATTGATAGCATACAATGCAAATTATTAGAAGTAATGTTGTATTTTATGCTATTGTAATCTGTGTGTGCTGTTTTCAAATATTTATTTTGCCCTGAAGATGTTGCGTTTGCAACGAAACTAATGGAAAATTTTTGTGTGTAAATTTTTACTTTGTATATAAAAAATATATTTGATTTTGATATACGTTTTTTAATTTTATTATATGAGCAATTTAGGAGTGATGTACTGTTGATTTTATGGTGGACAGACACATTGACATGAAATCAATCATATTATAGCACTTTTTTTGTAAAAGTGTCTAAATCCCTAAATATGTAGTATAAAATAACTGTGTCTGTTTGAGCGCTTAGTTCTTCTAAACTACTCAACGGATTTTGATAGGGTTTTCACTATCATTTAGAGAATTTCTTCCGGAAGGTTTATGCATATAATACATTAATATTATAATTATAGAAAGTAGAGAAAAATTGATGTTTTGTAATCAAGTAGTACAAAAATATTTTAGGGTGCTTACATTGCTAAAGCTGTCTAAACCTTATGAGATACATCAAAATAATGTACTGCGTAACTGTATATCATAAAAAAGCCTACAGAAAAGCAATGGTATATGTCTATCTCCTAAGGAAAACCCCCAGCAACTCTGGGTACTTGTCGGTTAATAGTGTAATAAAATATTCAATTTTGAAAAGAAGCCGAAACTTTTTTTTTTTACTCAGCCAGAAATTTGCATTCCATTGAAAAATGGACTAGCAATTCGAAAGCAGATTTTATTTTCGCAGACTAAATGGTAATATTACAATGCGATTAATTTATTGACAAATTACAGAAAGGCTATGGTCAAAGATATATACTCACAGACACAAGTACTTCCTTTTACGATCCTGCCAAAGTATAACATCACAACTGCCATTCTACAAATAATTCAACACTCCTCATACACCAACACTAAAGCAGTCTTTAATTCTTACATACACCAGCACAAAACACGATCACAAAATCAAATACACTTATCGTCATCTACTTACATGACTAAATTTGGAATTAACTCCTTACAATACATTGCACATAAGCAATAAAACGCATTACCTAGTAATCTTCTGGCAACGAACAAAAAAACATTGGCAAAAGCTCTTAAAAGCTATTTCCTCAGCAGTTTTATTAATGACTAACACAATCTCGATTTTCAGTATTTCAGAAAAAGATGTTAAGGAGGCACTCTCAAATTTAAAGAAACCTCACTCCATCGGTCCTGACAATATTCCAACATTTATACTAAAGGGTTGTTCCGACCTTTTAATACCACCATTATGTCATCTCTTCAATGTATGCCTAAAAAACGGGATTCTCCCAGACATCTGGAGATTAACTAAAATAACCCCTATCTACAAGAAGGGAGACAAACGCGATATCCGGAATTATCGACCAGTTGCCGTTCTATGTTCCATCATGAAAATATTCGAGAAAATTCTACATAAATATATACTTAATCACGTTAATCCAATTCTTGATGACCGTCAATATGGTTTTAGACCCCAGATGTCAGTAACATCAAACCTCTTATGCATCTCAGATTTCTTATCACAAACTCTCGACAATCGGGGACAGGTGGATGTTGCTTATTTCGACCTGGAAAAAGCATTCGACAAGGTTGACATCGACATTCTTCTAAATAAGCTAGCTTCATTTGGTTTTTCCAAAAGACTACTCTGTTTTTTTGCTTCATATTTTCGAAATCGTAGACAGTTTGTTTATTATAATGGTTCCAGTTCTTTGGAATTCATAGTTTTTTCTGGAGTTCCTCAGGGGTCCATCCTTGGACCACTTCTGTTTCTGATTTTTATTAACGATATTGGTTCAGTCATCACACATTCGCTGTATTTACTATTTGCAGATGACTTGAAACTATATCGCTCAATAAAAAATCATCTTGACTGTATTCTCCTTCAATGTGATATTGACTGCGTCTCAAACTGGGCCAAAATAAATGGCTTGAACTTCAGTACACCCAAGTGCAATATCGTCTCGTATACAAGATCAAAGAAACCGCATGTATTTGAATATACAATCAATGAAATTATTCTCCAACACCTAAACCAAATCAAAGACCTAGGAGTTATTTACGACAGCAAACTAACTTTTCACCAACACATCGATGATTTAATAAGCAGAGCATACAGGCTTCTCGGCTTCGTAATTAGAAACTCATATCCGTTTCGTAACACAAAAACACTGACGTTATTATATAACACACTAGTCCTAAGTGTACTTGAATCAAACTCGATCATCTGGGCTCCACATGAATTAACATACACTTTACGCATTGAAAGAGTCCATAAAAAATTTTTAAGGTTTTTATTCTCGCGGCTCTATGGACGTTACCCTTGGCTTTACCCATCGCTTTATATATTAGGCATGACCAATTACCACTCCCTAGAGACACGTAGAGGTATTGCTTTGCTTAAATATTTTTTCCAACTAATAAACGGTCACTTATCTAATAATGAGATACTGGCCCAATTAAATTTTTTTGTACCAGAGTCTCGCTCTCGAGGACGTCATCACAATCTTCTATATAGTAGAGCAAGCCGCACTAATTTATTAATGAACTCACCTGTAGGGAGAGCTACGTACTTTTTGAATGCGGTAGATAAAAAATTAGATTTTTTTTTTGTGTCCTATAGCGCATTTGCGAGATTTTTGGCATTGCATATACACTGCATAAATGGTACAATTATAACGTCTTAGGCTTTATTACCTGTAATTGTTATAAATAAATGTACAAATTATATATAAATAAATAAAAAAAAATAAAAAAAAAATCTTTCTTTGGAACTCCATAATAACATCTGCGTTTATTTATTTTAATGTATTTCTGTTGTCTTGTCTTTAATCTAATGTTGTCTTTCCCGAAATGAGTTTTGTAAACTCACTGGGAATAATACATTAAATAAAATTAAAATAAATAAATAGACGGTCACGCCCCCTCCGCACTCCTCGCAACTTGGTTTGTTCCCATTTCCCTGATAGGCCAGTCTATGAATTTGGATTTCTATGTAAACACCTTATTAGCTGTCATCAGGGGGCTTATTAAATAAAATACATTAAAAAAACTCAATATTATTTGTTGAAATTTATTTATTAAAATATTAGAAAATGTATAATTTTTGTAAATTGATTACATTCATATTTAAAGTTTACAAATAAACTGATTAGAAGCGAACTGTGTTGATTTTATAAAACATGGCTGTCTTTATTTAAAACATCATTGGCTTTTTAAAAAAAAATTGGATTTATGACAAGTTTTTTGGCATGAACAACATTGTTATGTTTTTAAAACATTGCCAAAAGTACCCATTGGTTACAAGAAATTTGTATCCGTTGAGCAATTAATATTTAGTTGGTAATGTGAAAACAATACTTTCTGAATGTGAAATATTAACCCTCGGCACACCAGAGAGGTATTTGATCGTGGAGGCTTGGCATTTCAAAGGTTAAGCAATGTTGGATGCTTAAAACACTTAGTAACGTTGTGTTCTAAAAAAAAATAAGCGGATTTCATATAAATTTGTTCACTGGTTTTTAATTTTTAAAATAAAAACTTCAATCAGTTTATTTATAAAATTTTTTTTACACATCTTATATTCAAATTACAATTCAATAGTTTGAGTCCGTTGGCAATGTCTCAAGTTGGATTAATGTTTAAATAAATAAATAATACTAGATTAAAAAAATATAAATAAAAATTAATCTCCATTTGAGATAAAAAGTCTTAATTTCCTCAATTTTTTCAAAAGTAGCTCAAAATAAGTTAGTTTCAAGCAAAATTGATGCGAAATTTTAAGAAAACCAAAGATATAACCCAATAGTATGAAAATAAAATAAAGCAATTTTTTATACTCAATAAATTTTAAAGTAACATTAAAATATTCAATTCTGGTAAATATACAGAAAATAGGACACGGTTAATAGAAAATATATTAGTTAGATAACGACTCTTCTTCAAGCCGTGTTTTGACACATTTATTTTTAATTGTTTTTTTTATAAGCAAGTTTTAATTAAACCCAAACTGACAACCTAACAACCTATTTTTGGGTCATAGGTTAATATTTTTGTTTAAATAAGAGAAGAAAAAAAAATAACCTTACAACTATGAAATCAATAATAATGGCCGCTAAGTGACAAACGGTTTTAATTTTGATGAAATAATTATTCAATTTTTTTTAAAATAAAATATTATTCGTATTAAGCAATATTATTTGTCCCTGTATTCTGTAAATTTACCTATATTTTTAATGACTTTATATTTTAGTTTCAAAACCAAAAGATATTCGTTCATATCTTATTGATTTCTGTTAACCCAATTGAAAGATACCAACAGACATAATAAATATTACAATTCTAATATGTATTTAAAATAATATTTTAAACATTCCTACTATGTTAGTTCTACCATATATCATATAATTCTTAAATAATTGGTTGGGCTATATATAAAAATAGTACCTACCTAATACTATATATCGATATCAATTAATAATTTGTTCGTTGAATATCACAAAAGATATACATATAACGTTATTACAAAATGAAGAAATTTCAATTTATTAAAAACATATTTAATGCCGTTAGGATGTTATTTTGTAATATAATTTTGCATTTAGTATTATATATTTATATGTACTTCTTTACGTCGATCTTATTGTATCTTAAATCTATAAAACTAAGTTTTATATTGCAAAATAAACTTATAAATGTAAGTACATATTTTATAACTAAATATTTCGCAGCCGTCATGGCTTTAGAATTAAATGCACTTGTAGTGTAATAAAACTGTCATGAGATTAGTTTTTTCTGTTATAATGGTTGTCATGGTATCGATTTAAATATGATTTAATTATGAACAAGTTGAAATATTGAATTGATTGATTCATAATAAGTACATATATTGGACCGGTTGATTCGTAATATAATTGTGTATATCAAGATAATGGACACATTTTTTGTTAATTTTATAATAAGTCAAATATTTTTTAATAATATGTCAAAGTATTGGATGGATTGATTCATAATTACGTAACTGTACACATATTGGATGGATTGATTCCCAATTATTATAATCGGTTGTACGATTGGACGGAATGATTCATAATAAAATATTTTATGGATTGATTGAAAATTACGCAATTATTGTACACATATTGTTATGGATTGATTCCCAATTGTTATAATAAGATTTAGTATTGGATGGATTCCTTCATAATTGTGTATTTATTCATGTTTTGAACGGATTGATTCATAATAATTATGTGATTTTTCACATATTGGATGAATTGATTCAAGTATCGAAGCGATTAATAAATGAATCATTCACAGATATTATTAATTATGTCAGAGTTTGACAAGCAATATAACTCAATCTAAAATCTCACATTTGAACCATCATTATTTACGTATCTCATTGTTTTAATGCACCATTTATCAAAAATAATTAATATATCTAGGAAAATTATAAATGCAATATCATTATGATTGATTGAGGAATGTTACTATTGTAAATGATTGATTATTATGTTGAAAATTAATCTTACAGAAGCCTTACAATACATATGAATTCTGTAACATAATGTAAATGAATTGATTCCCAGGATTGCAGTCTTTCAAACATAGATGTCAGGTGTGAATCCTGTCTTCTTTCTAACAGTATATAAATGGATGGTGCTCCTTAGAACTAAAATTATCATTGATCCCTTCAATACCGTTGCAGAATTTGAGTACGGTTAAAATTAGCCACAAGAAAATGATAAGTTTTTACGACTCATTCTTACGTCAACATTCCACAATACAGATCTGTTTAAGAAACGGTCTGTCTCTTTCCTTTCCTCAAAAAGAGACTCCACAAAGTGTCAGAATCCCCAAAGATGAGATGGATTGTTTGATAGTTGTTAATAAATCTGTTGATTCATAATAAGTGAAAGTGCTCTGGGGAACTAGTGTCACTAATCCCTCCGGCACAAAGTCATGAAATTATTTTTGTCAGGGCCTCCCGTGTGGAGTTAGTAACAGTACAAAATTTAAAAAATTGATTGGTTTCTATCATTATTCAAAATAAAATGTTGTTGTGTAAGGCTGCTGTAAGATTGTAATGTTACATTATGGATGGATTGATTGATTCCTGTTTGATGTAAATCTATGGCATCTGCTTGGCGGGAGACATCCACTTCTTCATGAAGTAGCAGAGGATCGTGCAGATGTAGAGAAGCAGCATCAGAGCGCAGGCTACTCCGAGAGCCATCACCGAATTCTTGGTGGGGCATGGCTCCACGATTGTCACAGTCTTGTCTGCAAATTGGAAAGAGTTTCCTAAGAGTGCAATTGCACAATAAATCAATTAACTACTGTTTTGTTTACATGTTTTTTGTTAGTAACAATGGTTTTATTATGTTATTAATACAACAATTAGGATCGTCTATCTACCGTTTTACTAATTAACAAGATTCAACGTTGGTGTGGTAAAGCTGGCCTTGAGCCTGGTTTAAGACCGATTTAACCAAACAAACGCCAAGGTAATAAGGCAAGTTTTTCACTGTTCGGACCGTACGCGCTGCGTAATATTTATGCATCGTTTCTTAGTCATGCTGCTAGTGTTTGTTTAAAACCACATATTTTGTTATTTTTCTTCATATTAGGGTTCAATAGAATTAGATCAGTCTTTCCCTATATGTACTCGAAATATTTAAAAAAAAATATCTTCGACTTAAATTGGATTGGTAGTCAGTCAGGTTTTTATATATTTTTTCTGTTTCTTGTGCTATTTTAATTTCTCTGTGTAAAACTGCACAAAGTTTTACATTCTTATAAATATTATATGTCTACCTTGTTTTTTAGTGTAACGCTATCCTATGTCGGTATTAGGTACAGATTATTTATTATACTCATTCGATTATAGACACTTATTTCTTTTATTTGGAAGTTATTGTTGACATTGCGCATGCAAAACAATTCCAAATGTCGGTTAGGATTGTGTTACACTAAAGAGTGACTTGTTTTTGTGATATGCATATGAATTTGGGCACCCCCGCTAAGTCACCAAACATAGCGAACCACTTGGGGTGACCAACAAATAGCAGAGGTGTTGGTTATCCGGTAACCGGATAACTTATCAAAATTACAATTTAACACACCTTTAAAGGTGATATAAAATCATTAACAGTAATAAAACAAAAACTAGGTTACGTAGGTTCGGTTTGTATCCACTTGAGTGATTTTTGCATATGACAAATTTGCAAAAACGTTTTGAGAGATCGCTTGCTATGTGACAAGTTTATATAACCTGAAAATATAGGATAAACTGCGAAAACAAAGTGGATTCATTGGCTGTAAACCGCAGTAAGCAGTTTATATGTTTCCATATTAATATTTTAAGGAATGATATTAGTTAAATAATATACAGTCAAACTTGGTTATAACGAGCACGAGGGGACCAACTAAATTTGCTCCATATAGCCGTTAATCTTTATATCCAAATAGGTTTTTTTTAAAGTCGTATGTACCTACCTAAATGCCTCTACTATCAATATATTCGCAAATGTGCAGTATATTTTCAAAATACGAGTAGGTATTACCTATTAACAAAATAATTTTGAAAAATACACTTATATTACTCAAATTTATTATCAATGATTTTTTTAAGATTTTGCTTTCATGCTTCTCAATTTCCTCTTCAAAATAATCAACACATTATAACTATCATTACCTGGTTCAAGGCTTCCAAGAAAAATATCACTAAATTGTATATCTTTTTATCACTAGTTTGTGCGCGCTGTACCTACTACCTACCGCTTGTAAAATTGCACTCGTCATAAATGCGGGATTGTTTTGGTTTTCGGCTGTAAAAAATTATTTGTCACAAACCAGTGATGCACAACCCGCAGCCCTATTCTTGCGGCTCGCGTGTCAATTTCATACGGGCCGTATGGCCCGTATTCTCTTCTTGGTATACCGATATTTCTCTACTTGGCTGTAGAGAAATATCTCAATGTTTGGGGTAATTCTTGAAAACCCTGGCTGAGAACACTTTTTATAGAATTTTGGTTAATTTATGCTGCATTTCCTAAATGGAACCAAATTTGAAGAACCGGTTTGTATAACACAAAGATCAACAGAAACCTTAAAGTTGAAAAAGTTGTGCATCACTGGCATAAATTTACCCCGTGCAGGGATGTACTCGTAACTAGGTACCTTCACAAACATATTTATTGGTTTTTAAAACAAAATTGACGATGAGTTGTAATACAAAAGAAGATGTAAAAAGGGAACCAACGTGCGAAGCTCAAATTTCGCAGATTTTATGACAATTTTACATTGTGCCCGATGGATAGCAAACGGTTCACATAACCGACAATCTTACACAGGTAGTGCCATAAAAAATATGAATCCGCCCCTAACGGGATAGGAAATTCCCGCCCCTTTGTTTGTTACTACTTACTTCCAGAATAATTTCCTACTACTTTTTAGACCCAGCGACCCATTCATGTATTCAGAAATTGTGTTGACAAAATTATTTACTCAGTATATCAGTGAATCCACCTCGCTATAATATTCAACAATTATATGAAGATAAGCCTGAACTAAAATATGGTTTTGTAATTGCTCATTATAGCCGTGAACTCGCTATTGCCGTGATCGTTATAACCAAGCTCGACTGTATTGTAAATGTATACATATAACCAATTGCTTGAGTTGGTTTTTTCATCACTGTTAATGACTTTAAATCACTTTTTAAATGCTATCATTGAACGTGGTTATCCTATGAATGGTACCTGTAGCATACATCTCCTAAATTGAATGAAATATGAAATGAATAGTTTACCTCTGGTGAAGTCTGCTTCTGCAGCCGATCCCCCGATCTGGTCGGAGCGCAGGAAGTCCACGTTTTGCCTATCATCTCCGAAGTCAAGCACGAGGATCTCCTGCGAGATGTTCATGTCATCGTCTTCCTGCTCCTTTTCTTGCGTTTCTGGCTGCTCTGCTGATGTGCTGTTGGAGCCAACGGACCTGCGCCGACGGCCCCAGGACTCGAGTGAGTCGCGGCCCCAGTCGCACACAGCCTGGAATAACACCACGTTATTACATGTTAACGGTTTTTAATCCAAGCAATACAAATTGATTCAGTCTTGAGAGATGTCCTTGAATGATTGTGTCTACCCAAAGCCACATTTATGTGTTTTTTTTACTGGAGTGCCAGACAGTCCGTCAAATTTCAAATTTGTATACAATTTGGAATAGTTTTCCGCTTGTACTACGAGTTACCAGATACCTTGTAAACCTTTATGAATAAAAGAAATAACTTTTATTGTAGCACTCACATCGACATCAGTTTATTGGAGTTAAATGTAAATAGGTTTGGTTACTGTTATATCTCTGCTTACTATGCAGATTTAGTGTGTTGGGAACTCTTGATTAAGTAAAAGGTTCTTTACAATAATTGCGTGTATTTACGTTACAATAAATAAGTCTGGATTTAGCTACACTGTTCATTACCTGAGGGTTGGTAATTCTCTGTTTCTAGAATCTTGTTGTCTGTCAATAATATCCCACAGGCAATTGCTACACTCTAGCGACATCTGTTGGACTCTGGAGTAAGCTTCATGACTGGTGCCATCTATCGCTTGAATACCCAACTTTTTACCATACATCACAGTTACTATTGGTAACTTACCGGTTCACAGGGCCCAAGGCAGTATTTGACGTTGCACTGGAAGATCACACCATACGACTCCGTAAACCTGAAGGCCTCATAGACGGACTGCAGCGCGTTGCCATCAGGGGTGAAGGCTGGGAAGATGGACGGGTCCACGGGGCATCTGGAATTGTAAAATAAATTTGCTTCATTGTATGCAACAAGACAAAACCTGACACGGGCAGAAGGAGACCTGGAACAATTTTTACATACCCTGTGCAGATGTTTGGTATCATCCCATTCATGAAATTAATTTCAAACTTAGTTTAGAGCATGGAACAACAAATAATTGAATAATAACAGAACTTAAATATAAATCAAATAAAATTTGATGAATAATTGCTAAAGTTCTTTGAAACTGGTCCCAAAATGTAATGATTTGGATAATATTAAGTTGACAGTAAATTTCAGATATGGTTTTAGTGGTTTATATTACTGTCGTTTATTTTTGGGGTACCATGCCGTGTTGCGTATTTTCCTACTTTAGCCAAAGTTTAGGACAGATTTACAGTATCCATCATCAGAGCAGACATCTGCCCTGATTTTTTTTTTTTTTTTTTTTTTTTATGTGACACCTCACAAGAGTGTCCCTGCCTGTGCAGTGCACAGACAGGGGAACTATGTCACCACCCGGTTGGGCGGCGTTGTGAGGCGGAGTAAGGTAGGGGCTGTAGGAAGGGATTTGTTAATGCGGGCCTTGAAGAGGCTCGGATTATAGGAGGGAGGAAAAACAGATGCCGGTAGCTCGTTCCACATACGAGCCGACTTACACAAAAACGAGTCGTAAAAACGGCCCGTTCTCATGAAGCCAACGTCAACCGTGAACGGGTGTTCAGTTCGTGTCCGTCGAGTTTCGCGCACGTGCACCGGTGCATCAGGAATCAATGCTGCTAGCTCCTTGGAGCGGGCTCCATTGAAATACCTGTAGAACAGACACAGCATGACTACATTGCGTCTATGCATCAGAGAAGGCAATCGGTCTGTTAACATCGGATTGTCAATCAGACGGATCGCTCTCCTTTGCACAGACTCAAGCAGGTTTATCAAGTATTTTGGGGCACCAGCCCAAAGGTGGCTCCCAAATTCAATAGTTGGGCGGACTTGAGACTTGTACAGGGTCAGCAGCTGGTCACTGTTGAAGAATCTCCTAGCCCTGTACAAGACGCCCAACTTCTTGGAGGCCTGATTTACTCGGGCTTCTATGGATCCCCGATACTTGAGCTGGTCTGATATAGTAACTCCAAGCATTTCAATGGAGTCTTTATTGGGGAGAGTGCTCCCATCAAATTGCACTAGACAGTCATTGATCTCCCTCTTTGCCAAAATCATATCCATCCTGATGATGGATACTGCCACGCAACACGTTAGCAAGTACAACACGGAGTAATATCCCAAAAATAATTCACGATAATGACAGTAAATGTATTTCGGCATTGTCGATTCTCGAAGGTTTGTAATCTCGGGTTGATTAAAATGTTTGAATTTTTTTCTTACCCTTCATCATCGATAATCTGGAAAGTGCTTTTGGAATCCTTCGCCATTGCCACACAGCTGCGGGCGAAGATGCCATAGGGAGCTGAAAGTAAAACACATCATCAGTACAACTATAATTAAATATGTAACAAGACAGGCCAATTAGGTGCTATTTCAAAATCATATACATAGAAAAGGCTGCACTAGGATTTGTTAGGCTTCGATTTGTTGCATCCTGGGTCGATCGCGAACTACCCGATCATTGTAACCCGCTCACGATCCTCCAATGAGCGATCGGGAACTTTAAAAAAAAGATTCGATCGTCAGCTCCCAAGTCCAGTAATGGGTGCCGGTTTGCCAAGCGACTTATGGCGGGCATCAATCTTTCTTCTCCATACTTTTCGAAATTTTTTCCATGCAAAATCAAAGAGTGGGTATCTCATCCGTAATTTTGATAATTTTTAAGTGGTTCTTAATTTACAAAAAATAAATTCAACATACAATTTTTTACAATTATATCTTGATTTTATTTATTACCTTTACTCACTTAGATATAAATTAATTCAATCAATAAATCAAAGTTGACCTCAGACATAAAGTTAAATTTAGAAAAAACGTTCCTCATTTGAACAGGATAGGAGCTCGACGCATTTGTTTATTTAGCTACTTACTGATCCAAGAAGAGAACTTCAGAAAAATAATGTATTTTAGAACAACCATCCATTTATTATTTGGGGGATCCATGTGTTAACCGAATGGCTTTATTTAGAGTTTGACCTGGTGGAAACTTACTGTCTTCCGGAATCTCGATCCTGAATGTGAGTTTGTCTCCAATGCGCACAGTTTCCACTTCTCGGCTGCGGGCATCCAGGATACGGATCCTTGGAGGGGGTGCTTCAGGAGCTGATGTAATGGAGATCATCTCAGGATCCCTGGAACATGAGCATACAGTTAGGACAACTCATTAGGACCGGAGTTGCCAAATAAGATGCAGTTTAATGTACCTGCATGCTCCACATGCTATTATGACTTATTCAAAGTGAATCGATATAAAACAAACTGTGTTATAATTACAATAACATGATATCTAAAGTATACATCGTTAATTGAGAGCCGAATGAATATAATAAGTCCAAAAAAATAATGTTTTTCTGACATATAATGATGAACTTTTCTGTTTTTATTTGTATAATTCTGCTGGCATTAAACTCAAAAAATAACTCAAAATTAATTGTTTAATTAGCAACCGAAAAAAATATAGAACTTAAAAAAAAGATTTGTATAACGCCTCTGAGGTGAAATTCTTTACTAATGCTCAAAATAAAAACAGAAAATGAAGTGACCCCAGGATCGATCCTTGAGGCACACCAGAAAATACGGAAAACTCCTATTGAAAATCAGTTTGTTAAAAATATGCTGTCACTTTCTTTGATAGTCATCATTAATATTTCTTATTTAAAATTAAACACAAACATTTCCGAGTTACGAATAACCTGACAATATTTGAAAATCTCCTTTTACCACCACAGTAAGCGAAAAATGTTGGTTGTGTTGTGATGAAGGAGCCAGCAGAGGAATTGAACACACTACGCCTGGATGGGACCCAAACGAGATGTCAAATCAGCCACCGACCGGTCAAATAGACATAATCTCTTCAAAATGAAAAAATAAAATATAAGTGGTCCCACGATTGATCCTTGTGGTACACCAGAAAAACATATTCAATATTCTTTGTCAAATGGCTTTATAATAATGATCATACCTGACTGGCATCATGCCGAATGTGATGTTCCGGGAACTCATGTCGTATGTGCACTTGACCCTGTAGATCTTGTCAGCTTTGGTCATTACCACGCTGTGATGCTGCAGTACCACGGTGTTGGAGTATACTCCGGTCTGTTGAAGGTAACAGTTACATTTATTAGACTTACCTAAACTATGTAAAATAGTCATAAGTGCATGGAGAAATTTTTGTACGTATTTGATTTAAACAGTTCTCCATTCTACCGACCATATTCTTGTAAAAACATTACAGATGGAGCCGGTTGAACTATTGAATGCACAATTGTTGTGAAATTTTGTAATGCTGAGAGTACTAGTGATGTTATGAAGATGGGGTATCTGGTATACCTGGCAATTCAGATCTGGTCATCAGAAACGGCAAAAGCCATCAGTAACTTAAAGTTTCGAGCGTCAATGTGCCGCAAATATTTTGTACTAGCATGGACGCGTGAAAAATCATGAGATTCTTTACAAATCAGTATCACAATATCAAATTATATTTTATATTTATTACATAATTGGTACTTTATCGCTAGTCTAAATTCTTCACACAACTGTTGGCAATTTTGAAAACGACAATTAAATTAAAAAGAAATTTGAGTTCACTGAACAGTATTTCACAGGGACAAAAAACCACGCACAGATAACCGAACAATAATATGATTGATATTGTTGAGAAATGACACAAAACTATTAATTTGAATTTAATTTTCATTGGAATAAGGTTTGATGGTTATACCCATTAATGTAATATATCATTAAAGAAGATTAAACTAATACATTTAAACGAAATATGAAACAGAACAAGACAAATAAAAATAAAAATATAACGGTCTCAACTGGGAATCGAACCAGGTTCTCTGTCTTACCGGGACAACACCTCTAATCACTCGGCCATTGGGACCTAATTATTATACCCTATTTTTGTCAATCTCATAATATTTCAAAATCGGAATTAACAATATCATTTAGCAACTCATTTTTCACATATTTTTGGCAGAAATATATTTAAATGATTTCTACAAAAAATGGTTTGTAAACTAGATAGTATCTCAGATAAACATATCCGATTTTTAAATATATTCTGGGTTCGATTTCCATTTTAGACCGTTACATTTTTATTTTTCTGTTTCATGTTTCGTTTAGATCTAATAGTTTTATTCACTTCCTTTTCAATGATAAATTGAATTTACTTTGCGCATGCCCGGATTCGAACCTGTGAATTCTGGATTCGAAGTCGTTCGAACTCGGAGACCGTTAAAAATGGCTTCATCGAATGTTTAAGGCGATGCCATACGTAGTAATGCAAAATCATGTGTTTTTGGTTTGAAAATTTGGTCGCCTAGAAATGTTTCAGATGCTTTAATTAAATACTGCGAGTAGAATACATCTTGATCTTTGAAATAATCGAGTATTTTTTATATAACAAGTCTTTTTATAAGCCCAGAAAAAAATAATGTGTAGGCCTATGAAAACTGCTTTAAAGTTCAAAATCTCCTACTTGCGAACCCATTTTCGGTTATGATTTTATTGTATAATGTGGAAAATTAAGTTATTTATAAAATGATCGGAAAAAAAATATTTATGCCTGAAAATCCACAAAATAAAATAAAAGGCACTTTTTGGCCATGTTTTTTTCTTGCCTAAATCAAAACAGCTGGATGGTGTTAAGCGGGAATTTAAGCCTTATCGTCATCTACGCAAGGAGTGTTATTGATGGTGGCTCGATTCAAAATATTACACGACGTAGTGCATCGCCATTGCCAAAACATTGTCATCGCTTCGTCATAAATAAATTTTAATAAAAATCTTTGTAAACATAATTGCCGGATTAACTAAAACAATTGCCAAAAAATCTGTAGAAATCAAATCTGTTTTATTACAAAATCACAGAAAATCTTCCCAGCTAGATCGTGACTTCTGAAAGGTAGTTTTTTCTAGCTAAGTGAGACAGACTGGAGATAATCAATTGATTGTTCCGCTGTGGTCAGTTGTCACGCCAAACTTTACGATTGGGATTTTTCAGATCTGCAGATTGAATTCCAAGTGGAGTGACCAATTTATGCTGAGCGGCAGGGTCGGATCAGTAATTTTGCGCCCTGTTTTATACAAAAGTAGGTACATACAGTGATCATAGATCTACAATTAGAAGGGCTACTGTGTACTAATATCTCTTCGAAACTTGTTCTACTATTAGAAAGCGATAAGCTGTGGGCGTAGTCCTGTTTCGGTAGTTTTAGTTGGGAGAGTTGGTGGTTAGTTGGAGGTCAAATATAATACATCAATAGGTTCTTTGACAAAAAGTGAACATTGAAAAAAAATAAAAATAAAACAGAAAACAAAACTAACCAACCTAACCTAACTCAACCCAATCTATTTTTTTATCATGTTCTCTTATCACGATCTGTGTAAACCGATTTGAAAATAAACTGCATAAACTTAACTTACACTAACGATGCCATCGACTGCATTTGACGTAGGTAACGAATTTCTTTTCAGCATGATGCATTTTTTAAAAATTATTTATTTATTTTAATCACGGAAGTAGAAATTAACCCACTTTCCGACATCAGAAAAACAGAATTGTAAAGCACATCGAAATCGACGTTGAAATTCAAACCAAATCACGCAACCCTTGCTCTAGTGATGATAAGGTTGAAATTGTCACCTAATGCAGGCCGTCTGTTAACATAGTGTTATAAAAAGACTCACTAAAAATATCCGGCTAAAGCAAATACCGCTGTGTTGATATTTAATTAAAGCATCTGTAATATTTAAAGGCAACGAAATTTTGAAACCATAACAAAAGCTTTGAAAGACTGGCACTATGAAGATAGACCCAAAGAACTAAGATTACCAACGTTAAAAAAAAAGAAGAGGAAAGGGTGACTTGATTAAGACTTTCAAAAATGTATCTGGACATTATAGTTGCCCTGGCATCTAAAAAGTCTTCAGCACCAGCAAAAATATTAAAAAAAACACCTTTTGCATCCAATCCTAGGAAACAATTCTTTGCAAATAGAGCAAGCATGGAACAAACTTCCACAACATGTCATCCATTCTACTAATATAAACCAATTTAGAGAAGAAAGGATTAACTTGTTTTATTTTATATCATAGAAACAAACAGTACATGATTTACAGAGATGAAACAATATACAGAAATAAGATACTTCATGTTGTGTTCATATGATATGTTTCCTTGTAATGTCTGCTAAGTGGTATGTTTATTAGTTAATTACCAGGTGACGTTTGTAGTATATAGGTGTGTGTGTGACGTGTGTAATGTATGTATGAGTGTTTCTGTTTGTATGCGCATTGAACAGTTTAAATTATTGACATGATACCACGTTTGAATTTGGGCAGTGAATCCGAAAAAATGTCAAAGTTAGAGTTAAGACAAATATTATTTAGAGTATGAAGAGCTCGGTTAATTGGCGAATTAGATGCTGCATTTGTTTTATAATTAAACGTGTGGAATAGCACTGTATGTCGTGTACGTCTCAAAAGTATGTTAAAGTTAATAAGGGACAGAAGTTCGGTACAGTCAATGTCATTGTTTAAAATTTTGTGCATAAATATTGAGTCAGCTACTGCTCGTCTTTGCTGCAAATGTACACTCAAAAGTTATTGTTGAATTTAGAGGTAATATATTAAAAATAACTCAATTACTGTTAACCTTATTGTGAAATCAAATATGAGCCCTTCAACATAATTCTGCCTGCTCATTAAATATTGTTTTGCTCCAATAAAGCGCACGAGTCCCTCTCTGTCCTCGTTTTAATAAAAATCAGAAGTTCCTTAGACTTTTTTGTCTCAATAACAGCTTTTTGAGTTCACGTTGGAATGTTTAAAGTTACAAGGCAACATTTATTGTTGTGGATTATTTGGCTATTTCAATTTGTTTAGTTCCATACCATTTCGCGTTTGATCAGTTCAGAAATGTAAACATTGTCTTTTATATATTTAATCGCAAAGCTTTGAACTTTGTGTTGTTTTTTTATTGGGTCGATTTTTTCTTCAATGTTGAAATCGTGCGCTTGTTTGTTTTTCTCACTGAAAATAGTGAAAATGTTGTCATGATTTGCTTTTGTCGGTTTTTGTGTATTTTTATGAATCGAAATAACTGAGTATTGAATATCGAGGATTTTTTTATTGCTTATTGGATTCGGATGGCTTCTAACCTTTGATAATTGCAGAGAAACCTCAAAAGAAGATTAGCTATAACCCGGAGGTTTATAGTTCGAATACCAAATAGATTGCATTGAATTAATAGTTATGTGTTATTATACATTTAAGTAATATAAAATGTATAAAGTTATCAAGGTTGTTATAACAATAACCTGTAACAAGCAGCTGAGAATACATACAAGAAATTTGTGAAGAAGATCTCTGTTTCTTTTCTTGTGTAACAACAGAAACAAAATTAGCTAAAAATTCTCCAAAATAGGGCAATGAGATTAATATTTAGGCGAAATAGATTTTCAAAAGTAACTAAAATGATAAAGGTGTCAGCAATATGACCCTCAAACTGAATTTCACTTGTCAGCAAAATAACCTCCACACTGAAGTCCACTTGTCAGCAAATTGATCTTCAAACTCAAGTTAGTCAGCAAAATGACTTTAAAACTGGAGATCATTTATATCAGCAGATTGACCTTCGAACTGAAGTTAATTTGCCAGCAAATTGACCTTCAACAATGGTGAGGAACTTACCACAGATTGCGTGTTGCAGTCTTGTCCGCCCATCGTCAGGTCCAGCCTGAAGAGGTCACTGTTGATGACATCGATGTTGCAAGTTTCGGACCTGCCCAACGCGTAGATGCGGCCGTTGAAAGGTTTGTTGGTGCGCACCTGTATGGCGATCCTCGTGTCCTTGCAGTTCACGGACACTGAAATAAAAGACAATCACAAAATAGAACAGTCACAAAACAGAACTTCATCTTCTTTCTTATGGTGGGGGGGCAACGAGGGACATCTAGGCGCGAGCCAGTCTAAGACCTCAGGCTGTCCTCGCCATGTGGACCTCCCTTGAGTGATTGATCACTGTGGGGAATGAATGGAGCGGGCATTCATTGACCACATGAACGGTGGTCTACACTGCAACGCTGTACTGTGCATCATGTGGGCACAGTCGCTTTGGGTTGCTTTTGCTATCGGGAGGACCTTATTGATATCCTATTGATGGAGGAAGAGGAAGTGACAAGTCAGGCTCTCTCGCAGTGGGGTCGTGTACAAGATAAGCATTTCCAACGTAATTCGTAACGTTACCACATAAATTAACACCTAACTTTTGGAGCGAGAGATCCAGAAGGGTTTTCGGGAACAGAACATTGAAGAAAGGTGAAGAAAAACTAAAAACACAACAAATCTAACCTATACTAGGTAACCTATTATTTTAACACGGACACTGGCATGAAGGACAATCATGTGTTACTCAGTTCCATGACACAACAATACAGTGACAAAACAGAAAAATGAAGACAAGTAATGAAAAATAACAAACAAATAACAAACCTATCCTAACCTAAACTAACCTAACCGAACCATTTCTTCACCTTTCAGGATATTTTACGGTTCCATGACAAAAGAAAATAGGAACCAATATAACTTACAATGATTACAATGATTTTTTTACATGGGTTAAGCGTAGAGGAACTTTGAAATAAGGATAATGTAGCATGTAAGATTTTTAAACAGTAATAATTTATCATAGTTTGCTGATCATGTATTGGACACAACAAATCATACGTTCGATTTTAATAATGGTACAGAGATTTTACACTGTTATTTTGATGAAATACGTTTAGATAAACTGAAAATTTTATAAATTAGAACTTTACATTTTCTAACTCTTCTTTACAGTGAAAAGAAGAATTAAATATGACCAATGATCAAAAACCTTTTTGAATGATCCACGGCTGAATTAGTTTCCATTGTAAATCACATCTCTGTCTCCCACTACATCTCTAAATATATTTTTTTTTTTTTTATTAGTAAAAAAAAAGATACACGAATTACATAATATAACAATTACATAATATAATTACACAATATAGTAGGTTATTAATTACATAATATAAGTATTCGATGTACCCCCATAAATAAGCAGGGCTTGTGTGTATGGGGGTGTTGTTATATTTGTTTATATTTGGTACGATTCAGTTCAACTGTTCGGAATACTTTTTAAGGTGGCTTTTGAATTCGTTTATATTTGCATTCATGTTTCTAATTTTTTCTGGTAATGAGTTAAAAAATTTAACTCCGAGATATTCATGGTTGAACTGTCCTATTGTTTTTTTACATTTAGGAGTAGGAAGTATTGACGTTTGTCTAAGATTTCTGTTATTTTTAAAGGGTGCAATTTTATTTTGAATATAGTTTTTATAAATTTGTAATGTTGCATGGTAGAAGTATAATGCATTTAATTTTCTGACCTTAAATTGTTTGAATAAAAGTTCGGACGAATATGAATAGGGTTTTTTTAATATGGTTTTTATTATTAGTTTTTGTGATATGTAAATTGTTTGAGTTTGATTTTTATATGTACCGCCCCAGCCTATAATGCCGTATTGTATAATTGATTGACAGAAAGCGAAGTATGTGGTTCTAAGTAATTTTTCGTTTAAAATATCTCTTAAACATCTAAATATATATGTTAGTTTCCTTATTCTGTTGTTCAGAATATTTATATGTGGGGACCATTTTAAACGCTGGTCTATCTCTAAATATATATTTGTAATTTAGTTTTCAGTAAACCTTGATGATGTGAGTATAGCTCACAAAGCATGTTGGCTGTATGTAAACAACAAAAGTGCTTACCATCATAGCATGTTCCAGTTTTGTCACAATTGGCATCAGTCCTGGTCAAGTTGTTGAGCGTTGGGTCTTGCTCAGTCTCGATGGTGATAGGCAAAGTGTTCTCTGAGGGGGCTCCGCTCAGTGGGGCTTCTGAAATAAAGATAATGGAACAATAATTAGTATGGTAAAATATATATGCATTGTAATTCGTCAACATGCTGACCGTAAACTCCACAATTATTAATACAATTTATTGTTGATATACAAATTTGCTGAACTACAAGACTCTTATTTTGGTATTTTCATATAAATTTTTAAATGATTCGTTTGATAGTCCAGATTTGCTTGCACTGTTAAGCTTTCGGATTACACTACGTAATACTAGAAGTCAAGATTTATTACAGCGTAGAAATTCTGGGACTAACTGCCATATGTATTCCTCATTGCACAAAATACTAATGTACCAGTCAGTAGATATCTTCAATATTTATCACAGCAAAAAAAAACAAAACTGTTTAATTGTTACTATTCCCATGTAAAAGCCCTTAAAAAGGATGTCAATAACTGAATAAATAAAAAAAAATGAAAAAAAATATAATTCGTCAGCACATTAAATCTAAAATCGACAAAAATGCACTCTTAGGTATTGAAACTCTTTTCGTGTAATTCATCGGCATGTTAACCTCAACCTCTACATATATTTTTGAATGCCACTAGGTACACACAAGATTTCCAATATTCGGTGAATCGAGTGATAGATATTCTGTATCGCTCCGCTGAAGAACACCATTCCGAATGATGCTAACGAAACGGCTCTTGTCATATCTGATAGTTATTATCCGATGCAACTAGACTTTTCGTAAATAGTAAAATGGTGACATGACGCAGGCCTCATCATAAATACTCATCATATCTCCACATGCTTCAGTAACAAGTACACCTGAAATAATATTTGACAACTTTACATGTATTCATCAAAACATTCTACAGCCCGGCAAATGCGATAAAATTGAAATCTGATAGTATTATTACGCTATCGTCTGGACGGTTTCGGCCCTCTGATTGGTCGTATTCAAATTGTTGTGACAAACTATACGATACTGATTATCTGATAAAAACGGTTGCAAAAATATTTAAGCACTGTAAGTCTCTGAATGAGATCAGATTCTATAAGATACAGTAACAGTTAATATCAGTTGTACACATGTAGTGAATAAAAGTGTTTCATTTTGAAATAATTCATAACAAAAACGTACAATTTCATTTATTCAAACAACTGTCATTCTTATTATGTCTACATTGAACAAGATATTATTCATTAACTCCTTCCTGTTCCGTGTTTTAATAATATGTACTCAGCTTCTCTCTGAAGCGGGTTTTCAACTGCTAGTGGTAAATGAATACGTTTATTTGGGAGTGATTCTTGGTTGCCATTTGAAATTGGACATTCAAATAAACAATATTTGTAAAAGACTGAGAGCAATTGTGAGTAGCGGATATAAACTGAAGTGTTTCGTTCCTGTGAATATTTTAAAAATCTTGTACCTATCACTCGCAGAATCAACTCTACGATATGGAATAACCACTTTCTTGCAAAATAAATTTCAAATTACCTAAAATCAGTACAAAATTCTATGGTTAAGTAGTTTGAAAAAATATTTTATCGCAGAGAAGTAACATTTCATTGTTACGTCGAAACTTTAATATCCGGCCTGTGCAGTCCTTACTACAGGAGAAAATATTGATTCAGCATATTATTATATCTGATTCAGCAAATATCTGATTCTGAATTTAAAAATAAATTGGATCATGAACACAACACTAGGTTCACAAAGAATGAAGGCATGTTTGTTCCAAAATATAGCAATAAATACGGACAGCGAACCCTAGAATATAACGTTCCCATAATGCATGTTGCCAAGCAACATAACAAATTGTAAATACCCAAATAGATTCAGATATATGCTGAAAACATGGCTCATAAGTATAAATACTTTATACTAATCATCATTATCAATCAATAGCTGTTATTTATTAACATGTAGATTTAGTGTTATTTTAGATTGTGTGCCAATAATAATAATTTCAATATCTTAGATAACAATATTATGTATATTTATAATTAGTAATAATATTTTGTATACATATTTACATTGTAATTGAACATGTACATCCTGTTGACAAACTGCTTAATTGTAGTTAAAAGGGGTAATACTAAGGGGTAATAGAACAATAAATTAAAATTTCTAAAAGAACTTTGATTGGCTTTAGTAATCTTTAGTGACCAGAATTAGTGAATAGCCAGGTAATTTTTAAACTTCCTTATCCAGATTTTTCTTACCCACCACTTCCTACAACTACAAAAAACACCCCAATTGAGAATGCTTTTGTCCCAGTATTATTTACAGATACTTTAATAGTACACAACTGCTGACCCTGTACAAATCGCAAGTGCGCCCTACTGTCGAATTTGGCAGCCATCTCTGGTCCGGAGCCCCTAAATACCTGAAAAAAACCCTTGACTCTGTGCAAAAACGGGCGGTCCGTTTGATAGATTCCCCAATCTTAACAAACGGACTGCAATCTTTAGAGCACAGGCGTCAGGTAGGTATGCTGTCCTTGTTCTATCGGTATTACAATGGAAGATGCTCTGAGGAACTAGCGTCATTGATCCCTTCGGCACCGGTGCGTAGTCGGGATACACGCCAAACGCGCGGCCAACATTTGTACACGGTTGACATTTGTCACATGAGAACGGGTCGCTTCTACGATTCGTTCTTAAGTTCAACAGCTCGGCTGTGGAACGAACTGCCGGCCTCTGTGTTTCCTCCCTCCTACAACATGGGACTCTTCAAGACCCATGTTCACTCCTTCCTCTCCATAAAAAGACCCTCCACACAGCATCCCCAAAGATGACATAGGCCCTGAGGGAAATTATTTTCTTTAGGGCCTCCTGTGTG
This sequence comes from Hesperophylax consimilis, assembly GCF_061612785.1. Classification (NCBI taxonomy): domain Eukaryota; kingdom Metazoa; phylum Arthropoda; class Insecta; order Trichoptera; family Limnephilidae; genus Hesperophylax; species Hesperophylax consimilis. Next base: position 27,786,502 of record NC_142854.1, read on the forward strand.
GAGTTAATATATAAAAAAAAAAAAATAGTAGAGTGGGGATTATTTTGCGTCATTTTAGATAAAATAAAAAAATCCACTCATTCCGAACTTCTACCGATTTATAGTACATTTCTCTTGAACACTAGATATAAAGATTTTAAAAATATATATGTTGTTTTTGAAGATAATATCTGTATTTGTTCAGCACTGGAGCTTCCGGAAGACCCATGGTCTTCACCAATTCCTGACACATCCACGAGTCCGGTCTCAACGCGCCGTCGCACAGTGGGCTGAAAATCGCCTTTCATAGACATAGAGACTTGGTTTATAGTGTCAATAAAATATTGTAAACTAGACAAAGCATACTCGACGGACACGAGCTGAACACCCGTTCACGGTTGACGTTGGCTTCATGAGAACGGGCCGTTTTTACGACTCGTTTTTGTGTAAGTCGGCTCGTATGTGGAACGAGCTACCGGCATCTGTTTTTCCTCCCTCCTATAATCTGAGCCTCTTCAAGGCCCGCATTAGCAAATCCCTTCCTACAGCCCCTACCTTATTCCGCCTCACAACGCCGCCCAACCGGGTGGTGACATAGTTCCCCTGTCTGTACACTGCACAGGCAGGGACGATCTTGTGAGGTGTCACATAAAAAAAAATGTAGAGCATTTAAGCATTAAAATGAATCATCAACATAAAAAAGTTTTTTTTTTCAACTTTGAGAATTTAAAAAAAAAAATCGCAAGTTGCGCCACAATACGAAGTATGTGAAAAAAATACAAATAAATAGTAGTATATCTGTGTGTAAGGATATAATAGCCAACCATATGATTTTAGAGATAGCCTCATTTTTAATGTCAGTGCCATACAATTTTTTCAAAAAAATGATGACTCCTTCATTTGTACACGCAATTGCTTCGTACGAAATTTTATAGCATAGTAATGATCAGCAGAATCCATTTCTATCAAAAAAAAATAGCCTCGAAAATTCAAGCCTCTATGTCTATGAAAGAGGATTATCAGCCCACTGTGCGTCGCCAACTACCGCCTAGACCACTTCACCTCCTGCATCCGGTGTCATCATCATCGGTCCCGAAGTCATCTCCCATGCTGCATCTCTCTCTCTCTGGTTTCAATCCTGGGATTGGTTTGCAGCAATTTCATCTAATCTCCTCTTCCATTCTTCCCTGTCTTGTGCGGCTCTTTTGACTTGTGCATATGATGAGCAGCGCACGTCCACCAGCAGGTCCTCTAGGTACTCTCGGCGTGGGCGTCCCCTAGAGTTGGTCCCCTCGGTCATACCCTCCATTATGACATGCAAGAGGCCTTCTTGTCGTATAACATGGCCGATCCATCTTGCACGCCTTTCGGACAAGGTCCTGAGCAGGTGCCTTCCGCCTTCGATTCTTTGGAGAACCTCCTCATTTGCAGAGATGTGCTTTATTTCAAATAAATCCATTTCAAATGGAAATGCAAAATGCAAAATGGGTATTTTCCATTTTGCATTATAAATGCTTTTCTAAAAACCATTTTGCATTTTGCATTTTAAATGCTTTTCTCAATGCATTTTCCATTTTAAATGCTTTTTTGCAACATTCTTCCTACTATCTTCATTACAATTTTCAAGTGGTTTGTTAGTTACCTAGAAAACAGGAGCCAAAGAGTGGATATTAACGGTACTCTAAGTGATCCAGCCAATATTAAATATGGCGTACCGCAAGGAAGTACACTAGGTCCCATATTGTTTAATGTTTATATAAATGACTTATGTAATACTTCATTTGCAGACCACTTTATTACATTTGCTGACGATACAGTACTTTTATTCGAAGGCAAAACCTGGAATGAGTCTTGCATTAAAGCTGAATTTGGCATAAACAAAGTTAAACAGTGGCTAGATAGTAATCTCCTCACTCTAAACTCGGATAAAACGAAATTCATCTGCTTCAGTTCAACTCAAGCGGGTCAACCACAAGAAATTATTAACATTAGAATACACCATTGTTACGACACTATTACATGTAAATGCAATACCTTAGAATGTGTGGACAATATAAGATACCTAGGAATTATCATTGATAAATTTCTGAGATGGGACAAACACATAGCCTTTACTTCCACAAAGGTCAGGAAACTTACACATCTGTTTATAGCAATAAGAAATATTCTATGTCTAAATGATTTGAAACGAATTTACTTTGCAATGTGCAATTCCATACTAGACTATGCTTCCTTAGGTTGGGGAGGTTGTGCCAAAACCATACTCGATCCCTTAGCTAAATCCCAGAAATCGCTTATAAGAGTCATACTGAAAAAACCTTTCAGGTACCCCAGCGATTCATTGTTCGCAGAGTTTCGTGTTCTTGATGTAAGACAATTATACATGAGGAAAATCATTTTACATACTCAAAAACAGAGGCACTACTTAGCTTCCGTAAACCACTGTCATAATACAAGACATGCAAAAAAAACCCAACAGTTCCGCCCACCACTTCCTCATCTTTAGCACAGAGACAATTCTCATACTTAGGCCCTAAACTGCTCAATCTCATACCTGATGCATGGAAGGCAAAGAGTACTAATATTCTGCGTATGCAGGTAAACAATTGGCTTCTGGTCTTGGGGAGAGTTGAATGCGAGAATATGCTAAAAAACAGTAATTAAATTGTAAATTTTGTTTTTCTTTACATTCTTCTTTACATTTTAACTTATATTGGTATTATATTAGCATTACAGGAACTGTATTTTTACATAAAGAAAGTTCGAAAATTGTTCAATTCTTCGTGATATTTTTCCTTAAAGGAAAAGTTCCTTCTTTACTTTCATTTTTTATTTTTTGTTATTTTTCATTTCCTTGTTTTATATATTAATATTTCTTTAGTTTAATATATCAGCTAAACAATAGTAAAAAAAAAAAAAAAATGAATATACATTTGTATTACCTTACCAACAGAATTTCTTCAATTCAGTTTCATTTTCAAATTCATTTTCTTGTTTTTATCTATTAATTCAGCTTATGTTATGTTAATTCAGTTATTATGTCAGCTAAATAATAATAATAGTAAAATATGTCGTGATATAACTGGAAGTATTCTAGAATATGAATATACATATGTATTTTTTTTTTAACAACAGAATAGTCAACACTATAATGTACCATATATTACATGTAAAAACTTTATCATACTGGAATGTCCTAAAACGGGCAATCGCCTAGTTGGACATTTTAAGTTCATTAATTGTATTATGTAATATTTACAAACAAACAATAAATAAAAAATAAAATAAAAATAAATCTCCACTCATCTTTTTTTCATAAGTCCCAAATATCAGTCGGTCCTCGACCTCGCTATGAGAGATAATTTACATTTGTCAAGTTGCTCCCTGGTAGGAGCCCTGGCAATTGAGTGATACCATTACAAAAAATACTGAACACGGGGCCATGACGCTGTAATATTAAATGTTAGATAGCAGTTTCTATGTTTTTACGTTGGCAACATTAGTCCCGCGCAAATTTTTTGTGGTTTCATAATCTGTAGTCGTGGTGTTTTTGGATTTACCATCATGTAATATGTTTGTTCTACATTGATGTCCATTATTAAATGACAAAATTATTTAAAAATTCTATAATTATTTTAATTGTTTGAACTGAGAAACCATTTTGCATTTTCAATGCATTTCGAAAATAGGTATTTTGCATTTTGCATTTGAAATGCTTTTCTAAAAACCATTTTGCATTTTGCATTTTCAAATGGAAAAGTTTTGACCCATTTCCATTTTGCATTTCAAATGGTTTTGGGTACCCATTTTGCACATCTCTGCTCATTTGTAATATGGTCTCTCTAGGAAATTCCTTACAGTCTTCTATGCTGCCTCCTGACTCAATAAAAACACTGTGACCTTCAACATGCATCTTTCATTGTATCTCCGTCACCTCATCCCCAAATATGTATACTTTTACCATATAATATATAATGACATTTCCATGATAGAAAAAAATCGCAAGGTTTTCTCGGAAAATTATTAAAAACACATTTTGTTCTATTATTTAACGTGCTAGCATAGGTATGAAAAAAATTCACAGGGTACCTTTAAATGCAACTTAAGCATTCGTCAAGAGATTTTCGCTCTATTTTAAACGAGACGTGTTTTATTAAATATTTTCATACCTTTCGTTTAGTTATTATAGTTTTTTTTAAATGTAAGAGCTTTCCCTCTAAAATTCGTAGTTACATATCACTCTTTCAAACCATCTTCTTTTTCTTTTTGAACACCCCATCTCTGCCAAACGAAGTTTCCAAAATAAGAAGGCTGTATATATATATACAGTTCAATGTACCGAAAGTGATTTATCATTCTTCACACACACGTTTCCTTGAATACATTTAGTTAAAAAAAAGATAATTGATTAAAATCACGATCACATAAAAATATAGATTGATTTGATATATTCATGTCAGTTCGAAGTTCAAGTTTGGCTAATGGATTTTTTCTGACATATTCAAAATCGTTATTTTCCTATTATAAATAAATTATGAAATATCAAACTCTTGCATGGTTACTATGCCACAATTTTTTTTTTAATAAATTTTCCAAATGCTACAAAATAAATTGAAATATCTACTTATATAGTTATTATTTAAAAATAAATCATTTTGTTTCCTTTTTTTTAAATTAATTCAAAATACGCATTGATTTCTTTTTGTTTAATTTACCCACAAAGGAGGCTCTGAGTAAAATATTTCTTAGGGGGAGTGATATGAAGGGTGGGTAGCAATCTAGGGGACAGTGTACCCAGGGGTATGAATCCAGCGATACAAGACTACGGGTCGAGAGAGAGCAGTTGGAGGGGTCAAAAGATCTTTCAGAACCGGCTTCTCTCGATCCGGCAGCTCCACCAAGACCTGAACGCACCTCACCCGATTAACCCGGGCACACCTGCTAAGTCACCAAACGTAGCGAACCACTTGGGGTGACCTATGACGGAGGTGTTGCCGGCCTCCGAAACTAGATTTTTTTTTTAATATAGCATCTCTCTTTCTTCTTTTGATCTGAGAGTGACATTTACGAAACCGTGCTAGTGTAATTTGTTAGAACGTTTTTGGGAACTAGTCTATAACCATTTAAATTATTTCGACGATCATTTTAACTCTTCATTCAACTATAATAATTTAAGATGTTACTGTCTGTCTGTAACTCAACACAATGATAATTCAACAAGAATCTGAAAAATAATTTCCTATCTCGTAATCAATTATTTTTTAAAGACAATCATTTTGGCTTGATTACATTTTAATTGAAGTAAAATAATTACCCTAAATTGTCAATTGGAAACGAAATTATTGAAATCTTAATTTTTTTAACATCTGTATATAGGTAGTAATTACTAATTTTGTAGGCACCTAAAGCGTTTTGTGTGAATTTTATAAGCAATTATAATCCGATTTTAAAGATTGTGACATCCTGCTTTTTTCACTAAAATTCTGCTCTGTCAGCCTTCCCATCTGTCGTAAAATACTTCCAAAAAACACAAACTCATCCACCTGCTCCAAGTATTCCTCATTCACAACTATATTGTACACTGTTTTCGTACTCTCTCTTTCAAACACCATTACTTTAGACATTTCGACGAGTTCTAGGCAAACCACGTGACCATATTTTGGGTTCGAGAATGCTTTGAATAAACTATGACTACCAAAGAGCGCGCATTGAAATAATCAGACACTGCGCAGAAAAGTAAAGTTCGCTACAATAAGGCAAAGGTTTGCAACGCAGTTCATTGTGGCACTTTTCCTCTGTAAGTATCTGATGGTTCGTTTTTAAACGAACCGTCTGGCATAGCGATGCTAAAATTTAGAGAGGTAGGTAAATTATAACACATTTGTAAAAGTGTCTAACTGAATAGTGTAACAAAATATTTTAATTTGGAAACAAGTTCGAACTTTTGGGATTTACACTTAAGTTTTTTACGCAGTCAACAATTTGCACACAATCGTAAAAAGGATTAGTAAATTCGAGGACGTTGACTGGTGAATAGTATCAGATTAATTTGTTGAGAAATCACCGAAGGGAAACGGTCACATTTTGGTTTGCTCCCCATTTCCTGAATGGCTGAATTATTATTTATTTGAATTTCAATGAAATAAAAAAGGACGAAAATGTACTGCATGCAGTAGAAAGAGATTGAAAATAATGTGTGAGCGAGTTAGAATACCCGATGAGAAAATAAGATATTTAATCTCATTGTATCTTGTCTGCCTACCCCTGTAAGCAAATATCATGATGAATCTGACTTGCTAAATTATTTTAAAAAAAATGCACGATCTGCGCTTTAAGCTCAAACAAAAAACATAGCTTTTTTATAAGTTCATCAAAACACGACAGGTTGACGTAAAATTGGGAGGAACAACTTTTCCCATCAACTACTTTTTAGACAAAAAATTGCTGACATCCTACATAATTTAACTCGAAACGAATTGTAAAACGCAATTATTTTTAAGTAATTCTGGTTCCTTCGAAATATTTAAGTGCTGTTTTTATTCACTTTACGAAGCTTGCTATAAAAACTTGTATATTTTGTTGAGTCAATACTGCCACCACATCATTTAGTGGTTAAAATTATACGTTTTAAAGAATTATTGATAAATTGTTTTAAGGCTTGTGTACTTAGTATTTATTTAATTTGAATTTCAGGCCCAGCTGGGCTTTTACAAGTTTATTTATTTTTAACATAATGTTAAGCGATCATAAATAACATCGCAAAAATAATAGATTACGAATAAAAATTTATAAGTCGAAGCAGAGCTACAAATACCAGAGCAGTTAGGTTAATTCAATTTGTCGTTCTGCTTTCAGATATAAATGCTATTAAGACCTGTTCATATTTAGTGATTGATGTATAGAATATGTAAACAATATCCCTAATCATTTATTATTTGTTTCTCAAATTATCTTTATTATTTAGTTGGTTAAAAATTATATATTTGATTTGGAATCGAATGTGAATTTGAGTGCTTACTCTTTACTTTGTGTATTTTATTAAAAACAGTCTATTTCCTTAGCTCATCTTCCACGGAGAAAAATAAGTATTGCTGCTTTATTAAAATCCTGTTAAAATTGCAGGCTATTTTCTAATATCACTGATTTATTAAAATCCTGTTAATAGCAGGTTACAGCAGGATATTTCCTAATATTGTTGATTTATTAAAATGCTGTTAAAATAGCAGTCTACTTTCTAATATTTATGATTTATTAAAATCCTGTTAAAATAGCAGTCGATTTCCTAATTTTGCCGATTTATAAAAGTCATGTTAAAATAGCAGGCTATTTTCTAATATTACTGATTTATTAAAATCTGTTCATATCAGGTGATAGCAGGCTATTTCCTAATGTTGCTGATTTATTAAAATCCTGTTAAAATAGCAGTCTATTTCCCCTAATATTGCTGATTTATTAAAATCCTGTTAAAATAGCAGTCCATTTACTAATTTTGCCGATTTATTAAAGTCCTGTTAAAATAGCAGGCTATTTCCTAATAAAACTGATTTATTAAAATCCTGTTCATACCAGGTGATAGCAGGCTATTTCCTAATGTTGCTGATTTATTAAATTCCTGTTAAAATAGCAGGCTATTTCCTAATATTGTTGATTTAATAAAATCCTGTTAAAAATGTGATAATAGGCTATATTCTAATAAACTTTTAGTACCTTCATAATATATCGGAACATGTGTTCAAGCAGCTGCGTTTATCCTGTTAATATATAATAGTTAAATGCTAAAATACTTTTTTGTATAATACGAATAATTTGAAAAGATTGTTTAAATAACATAGCCAAATTTTATATCAGTTAGTTTTATCCAACAAATTAATATATTTCGCTTATCATGTTTATCAAACAAGCGCACGATCTGAGCGTATAACTAACAATTAATTACTTAGCTCATTTAGCTAACAAGCATCTAACATACTGATCTTATCTGATTAATCAAGTGTCTAATCACTAAACTTCTCTAACTAACAAACGTCTAATTAACGAGCTCATCTAAATAACCAGTGTCTAATCTAGGGGTGGGGAACCTGCGGCCCGCGAGCAAAAAAATTCAGAACGCTTTCTTTTTCCTTTACTGTGTTTCCGATACATTTCATTACAAAAACTATGGAAGGATACAACATGTCTGACAGAAACTTACATATGCAACTACGTTACTAGAAAGCAGTTTAGACACAAATAAATAGGCGATGCATCATCCATTTATCATTTCTAGTTATTATACTAATAACAAAGTAAATTTTTAATAAGAAATTTTGAGGGTAATGATAAATTTAACTGAGGACTCTCTTACAGATAAAATTACAGCTGTCGATCAATCTCCAGACGGATAGAAGAAAACCATTCTTGTGTTTGAAGTGCAGTTTTAAAATTCTAGTTGCAGACTATGTGCTGCAAAAATCAAAGGAATTCATTTTCGTCTTATAAGTGTATTTTTAATTAAAGTCGGGAACTTGCACAAGAATTCACTCTTAAATAAAAAAAAAACAGTTTTGTGTTAAGAATGTTACGATTAAATTCTAGTCTTGGATTTACAAATCCAAGATGCAGACTGGGTGTTGCAAAATCACTTTCAAGTGCTGGGTGAACTCGCACGAAGATTCAATATTCAGATCATTTTTATCTTGCAAAAGATATGTTAAATTTCCAGAAACCCTTTGCATGTTCCGAGTGCAGTTTAAATTCTAGTTTCACACCATATGCCGCAAAATTCCAAGAAAAAAGCATTTGCTTGTTTCGCGTGTTAAGATTATTTAAGCTCATGGACTCTAATGCAGAATTACTTTTAAGATTAAACCAGTCTTGTGTTTTGAACGCAACTTAAAATTATTTTTGCGGACTCATCTCAAGTACAAACCATACACAACTCAAGGGAAACCATTCTCGCGTTCCAAGTGCAACCTTAGGTTATGCCTTTTTTTCGATGAATTCTTGTCAGGTGTGATATAAAAATAAAAAATAAAATATCGAGAATTCCGATTCTAACACCCCGCCAGCAAAATCTTACATCGGCACTACAAACATCAAAATGACCCCCGAGGGCGAAAAGGTTCCCCACTCCCGGTCTAATCACTAAGCTTGTTCAACCACAAACGTCTGATCACTACGCTTGTCTAACTAAAAATGCCTTTTTACTTAGACCCATAACTAACACACGCTAAATACATAACTGAAAAATAATTAGTATCGGTGAGGTTGTGTATTGTATCATGTCTTAAAATTGAGCCTTTCTTACTAACATACAAAATCTAGTAGCTAATTTTACCTAACTAATAAGTGTCTAATTACTGATTTTGTCTAACTAACAAGTCTGAGTTTATCTAATTAACAAATGCCTGGGATTGTCAGTAATTAATCAGTATCTAATTAGCGATGTAGTATTATTGTTTAACACACACGTCTTAATACTGAGCCTCTCTAACTAACATACAACTTCTAATTACTAAGCCTGTATAACTTACAGGTGTCTAATTACTGAGCCTGTATAACTAACAAAAGTCTAAATACTGACCTCTCTAACTAACATACATCCATTACCAAGCTTATCGAACTATTAACTAACACACGTTTAAAACGATCTTATACCTTAAATTATATAAATTAAAACATCTATTATTAAAGCCACGAGCAACGCCTCATTTCAAGACATTACTTAAAGTAATGCCCCCTACAACAGAATAAGCACAAACTGCCGCGTCGGATGTAAATTCCTTTACGCTACCTGAAATGGTAATATGGTGGTACGTAGTTTGCTTTATTTTTAGTCCTAGCCGGTCATCAAACCCGAGGTAACCGAGTGCAGTAGATTCTTATGTACATTGTTACTTCTTGTTAGACTGTCAAAGGTACGAAGGGAAAAGCTACTCAACCGCTAGATTTAACAAAGGTACTGCAGTAGGACCTTGCGGGATGCCGAATCGTATTATAAAAATTGTTTTTTTTTTGGCTTGAAAACTGTAGGGAAAACAATATTATTGCTTATTGCTGACAGCAAAATTGTTCTTTCGCACACTGATAACGTAAACATATTATTTAAAAATAACTTTTGCCCTTTACCAGAGGCCAAATACAATGAAAATAATTCTGCCAACAAAAAACTACATATTATCTAATACAAAATATTAGCGCAGACTTGTGAAATCACGGGATAGTCTGGATTCTTGACACATCAGTTCCAATTTTGAAAATGACAATTAAAATAATTTTCTGATAAAATATAAAATTATAAGTAGGTACCATATCGCTGGTCTGAATTATTCCCATAATCAGTCAAATTTTGAAGTAGACACTTGAATTCAAAGCAAATCTACATATTATTCCTCCAAGAGTAAATCCGAGTTCATTGTAACAGCCAATATTACAATCAGTACAAATCCTCAAATGTTTTAGTGAAAGATTATCATTCAGAACCGAAACCTTTCTTGAAATGGTTTAGCCGTATTAAGTGACTAGATACTTCACAACCTTCCACTTACCAATCTCCTTCCCCTTAGATTCCGTTCAGCCTCACAGCATAACCCATTTGGGGAAGCCATAGTCCCACCGTCTCCAAAGAGTTGGGAGCAATAAGGAATCTCCACCAATCATCGTGTTCACTTTTTAGCTTTATCGTGATTTGATTTGATGATGATTTTCGGGTCACTATGCCTTATTGCGCTTCCTCCTTATTTAGCCAACGTTTCGGTAAGCGGTGCAGTGTCCGACATCAGATCAGATGTTTACATTGTGTGATATATGTGGTTTTAGAAATGTGGAAATCCGAAAACAATACATCAAGAGCGGATGAACCAGAATCAAATACTTGAGTAGGGCCATGTCAAGAAACAGACCAACAGAAGAGTTCGAGTGTTAGTTAGTTATTTTGGTAGTTTCTGTCAACTTAAAAGTGGTGACGATTTAAAAAAAAATCGACATTATTTATTTATTGATCTTCTAGAGTTGACTCGTTCAGTTGATTTTGTGAGGTCCGTCTTTAGTGCATGATCTCAACAGTTCCGTGGTAACGTTGAAGGCATAATGTGTTTACAGGACCGTGCCCAAAGCGATCGTGATCGACCCCGTCACGATCAAATTCCAAATTGCGTCCATTTCGCGAAATGCCTGTGACTGCTACATACCGAAACTGGCCGTATCGGAAAATGACTGGCAGTAATTTTATTTACAGCAAACGGTCAGGCAGTGTACAACTAATGAAAATGGATGACAACGAATTGAATAAGAGTTATTTTTTTCGTTATCACGTATTTCCATTCGAGAACCGTTACTTTCGTCACGGGAAGATTTCAATTGCGACTACCGTGCGACTAATTTGATTTAACAAGTCTTCTTTTTTGTGATCTCTTCCAGGGGGGGTTATGAGGTGTGAACAAAAAAAGAATAACACTCGTAGATTGGATTCCCCCTCCCCTAGGGTCGAAACCCCCCTCCATGTTCATTATGGCTTCGCCACTACTGGAAACCTTTCAGTTTCAGTTTCAGTGCCGGCAACCCGGGCGTTTATTTAAGGTTGGTTCTGTACAGATGTTTTTTTTTTTCATTACCCTCCTCACTAGACAAAGTCTGTTCTGAGGCTGGTAATTAACAATTTATATATAAACCTCAAGTTTAGTTTAGTAAAAAATAGTAAAATAAAAATAATAAGAAAAAATAGTAGTAAAAAAATGAGTAATATAAAAATAAGTGTAGTACTATATGTGTTGAAAAATTATGTATAAAATATGAAATGAGTATTTCGTATTATAATTAATTGTAAAATTTTGTGAGTAACTTTGTAACTTTAAATGAGTCATTTCACAAATCACACGGAGAAAAATTACTACTAATTATGTAATATTGCAAATTATTTGTTATCCGGTTAAAAACGGGATTTCAGGTCCTTAACGAATGAATTGATAGGTTTCCTCGTGTATTATCAAGATGTCAGCAAACGTGTTAATTAAAATCCTAATATTTCCCAATTTCTTCATTGTGCGTGCAACAGTACGAACACGTGTTATGATTTGTTCGGAATTTAATAAAATTTTATCAGGAAGAGGCCTGCAATCTTGTTTATAACCCGATTACCAATAATTGAGAGTGGTAGATACTCTCAGTATCGCCCTGGTGAGAGACAAACATTCAGAATTAAAACGTTGATTTAAATGGCTTTTGCCATGTTTGGTGACTATATCTGAATAACCAGGTACTTTCCAATCTTCCTCTTCGCAATCTCCTTCCCACCCCGACCACTTTCAAACTCAAACGCCAAACATACGCCAATTGGCATCAAAACATCGCCTCGTTCTACCAGTATTTCAACAGAAGATGCTTCGAGAATCTAGCGTCATTGATCAATATTTATTTATACTTGAAATTTATCTCTTGAGAACGGGTCGTTTCTACGACGCGTTCTTGTGTTCAGCAGGTTGGCTATAGAAAGATTTCACGGCCTCTGTGTTTCGTCCATTCCTTCCTTTCCTCAAAAACACCCAACTGCACAGCACCTCCAAAGATGACTGGTGGAGTTAATGTTTTGTTTTAATTGGAGATGCCACAGACACAGTTGATAGTTGAAGCACTTGGGACTCTTGTGCACACCTTTAGCGATTTCCATGAAGTTCTATACTAGTCCAGAATTCCTAACCTTCTACTTAGAAAAGACCATAATATTGGCTAGGTTGGTAATAGCCAGGTTTGCGGCGACTAATAAGGGTGTTTACCTTGGAGATGTATGGTTGCGGAACCGGCCAATGAAACACGATTTGTGGCGCGATTGATTATCTGCTTTCCCCGCGGGGACAAGCAATGGTGGTTTCTTGAACAATTTTAAATAATTGCGTACTTGAAAACTTTACCTCACAGGAACATTTGTAAGTCCCTTGGGTACGGATCAGAGATTGCGAAATTAGTTACGTACTAACCGGTTTCGGCCGAGTTCAGCAGCAATTTTAAATTAAAAATTTAAGAAATCTTGGTGAGTAAGTTAATTGTTCAAGATTTATCAATGTTTCTGAAAATTCATTGAATAAGGATGCAATAATCCCCCTTGCTCCAGGTAACATTGTGTCACATAAAGTGGCTGTACCTACTCATTTCATTAGAGTTACACATAAGTGTTACAATTTAAGCGTTACAAATTAAGTCCTACTACTTAAGAGATATAATTTAAATGTTACATCTTAAGTGTTACAACTTAAGCGTTACAAATTAAGTGCTGCTACTTAAGAGTAACAACTTAAATTTTACGAATTAAGGGTTACAATTTTAATGTTACATCTTTAGTGTTACAACTTAAGCGTAACAACTTAAGTGTTACAAATTAAGTGCTACTACTTAAGAGTTACAAATTAAGTGTTACAATTTAAGTGGTAATACTTAAGAGTTACAACTTAAGTGGTCTGAATATTGATCTCCGTGTTCCCCTTAGTATAATTTTAAATCAGTTCCATTAGAAAATTCGCAGAGACATGTTTAGGCAGTGCAGTAAATATTAATTACCCGACCCCAAGGCAAAATCAGATTTACAGTAGTTTTTCATAACACTAATCATAATGATTGAAATTTTTTTATATCGCTGAATTATGATAAAAAATCACTTCAGGGACGCTGTAAATATACCAATATAAAACGTATATTAATATAACCATCACCTCTACCACGGACGTATATAAGGGGGGGGTCTTGGGGGTCCGGACCCCCCCCATTGCACCGCGCCGATTGTAGAATACGATAGTTTCTTAAGTCCGCCACAGTGCGGGGAGCGGGGGAATGGGCAGTGCCCCCGCTGCGGCGCGCCGCCGCCGCCCGCGTTTCGGCCGCGCGCACCATACCAAGCTAGAATCTAGTTTAGTCTATTTTGTCTCTTCGCGTTGCGCAGTTGTCAGTTGTTTTAATACAGAAAGAAGTGTCGCATTTAAAAAGTATGAAACGATCAAATCAGGTATCTCTTTTGAGTTTTTTTTCTAAGAAAGAGAGACCAAATCCCAATGAACTTTTATCAAAAGACAATGTGGAATCCTGTCATATTGAAGAAGTAGGAATAAATAGAGCGGGGCCATCCACAGATACTGATGACGATGAAGTGAAGAAAGGTAAGTCTCTTGTTTATTTTATTAGGAAGGAACCCAGTTCTTACAGAAACGGAACGCTTACGATTTAATTATAGTATAGATTAGAGTATTAGAGTCACAAATTATTATTATTATTCTTACAATTAAATATGACCAAAAAGCTGTTTGAAGATGGGTATGTGCTGTTGTTTTGTTTTAGTCAAATATGTCTTTGTTACAGCCAGGATGGATTTGTGTTCGGCTACGTCCGCAGCCGCAGCCAGGACGGGTTATGATATTGCGCTCTACGTATGTCATCCTCCAAGCAATGACGAGGAAAAGCTGAGAGCATTAAAAGAGCTTTGGACCCCTCCGGATACATTTAAATTTCCAGTCACTATCACTGGTAAAAAGAAACTTTCTTTTCAACGCCATTGGACTACCAGGTACTCATGGCTTGTATATTCAAACGTCATGCAGGGAGCACTTTGCAAAGTATGTGTTTTATTTGGAAAAAAGCATGGCGGTCGTGGTCAGCAAGAACTTGGAGCCTTGGTTAGTAAGCCATTTACTTACTGGAAGAAAGCTTTAGAGAGCTTTGATCACCATGCAGATACTAAGTATCATAAATTTGCTGTTGAGCAGGCAGCAAATTTTGCAAGGATCATGGAAGGAAAAACGTTTGATGTTATAGAGTGCATGAATGCAGAAAACAGTAAAATTGCCGAAGAGAACAGAAAAAGATTGAAAGCCATTGTTGAAACAATTATTCTTTGTGGAAGGCAAGAAATAGCACTAAGAGGAAGTCGTGATTTTGGAGAAATTGGGATAAATGAACCCGAACATAATGATGGTAGTTTTAGAGCACTTCTTCGTTTTCGTGCGCGATCTGGCGATGAAGCACTTAAAAATCATTTACTAACACAAAACATTCACAGTAGAGCCATGTATACGTCACCAGGAATTCAAAATCAAGTGATTGAACTATGTGGTAGTGCTATTCAAGCGCAAGTACTTAATAGGGTCAAAGAGGCTGGTTTTTTTACTGTACTTGCTGATGAAACACAAGACATATCACGGCGAGAACAATTAGCGTTATGTTTACGATACGTACACTGCTCATCTGGGAAATCGGTTATACGGGAAGATTTTTTAGAATTCATCCACGTAGAAGATGTTTCAGCTCAAGCTTTGGCAACGACTATTATATCACATCTCTTATCATATAATTTGGATATGGATAAATGGATTGGTCAAGGCTATGATGGCGCTGCAGTGATGAGCAACCGGTTACGGGGCGTATTGCGCCGGTTGCGAACAATAATCGCAGAGCAATACCCGAGAGCGCAATTCGTACACTGTGTTGCTCATGTTCTCAACTTAGTTTTAGCGCATTCATGTGAGATACCAATAATACGTAACTGTATCGGAACCATTAAGAGCGTAATAAACTTTTTTCGCCTATCACCGCTTCGCGACGGACTTTTGAAGAAAATTGCGGATCAAATTAATTCATCTCATTCAACGCTTATCTCTCTTTGAAACACGTGGCTGTCGAAAGATTTGCAGAAATGGTTCCCGTTATATGCGAAACACTTGGGGCACTTCAAGATGCTGCTAGTAGCGACGTCGCTACTCAAGCATACCATCTTCAAATCGCTATGGATAACAGCCAGTTTATTGTTTCTTTAGTTATACTGAGAAAAGTTTTTTCATATACAGCAAACCTTAACAAAGCAATGCAGAAAGTCAATGTCGATTTGACCAACATTTGCGAATATACAAAAAATGTAAAAACGACTTTACTAAATGTTCGGAACGAAAGTCAGTTCGCAATTCTTTTTGAGCAAGCACAGCAGATGAGTTCAAGCGATATAGTAATGCCAAGAATAACTGGAAGGCAAACCCTGCGCAATAATATTGCAGCAGAAACTGCCGAAATATACTACCGACGAAATGTGTTTTACCCTTTCATTGATCATGTTATTACAGAACTCGACGCTCGTTTTAAACCACATGAATCGACGATCGAAGGAATTCAAATGCTGCTACCTGAAAAAACCAGTAATGACTCCAGGATAAAAGAAAATCTTAACAAGATTACACAAACATTTCTGGGTGGGGAAAATAAAGGCACAATATTTCTGAGTGAATATGAGATATGGCACAATCGCTGGAAATCTGTAGCACAAAAACCTGCAACTGTGATCGACACCATCGATAACTGCGATGATCAGTTTTTCCCTTTAATAAAAAAGCTTCTAATTATTTTAGCCACACTCCCAGTGTCCACTGCAACCCCTGAAAGATCTTTCTCTACATTAAAGAGGTTAAAAACTTACCTAAGAAATAAAATGGGCGACGAAAGACTTACTGGTCTGGCTTTAATGAGCGTACACCGAGATATGGCGGTGCAACTTGATTCCGAAGAAATTATTAATCAGTTAGCAATTAAACGTAAAAGACTAAATGTATTACTTTAAAGTAGTGTCCGACCGAACTTTCGGTTTCGGTTTCGGCCTAGTTTCGGCCAAAAAACGAGTTTCGGCTTAGTTTCGGTTTCGGCCGCCATCCAGCCGAAACTACGGCCGAAACCGAAACTGAATTCGGGAGATTTCGTTCTGCGGTCGGACATGTTCGGTGCACTGAACTGCGAGCCACGAAAACACTTTTTATTTTCATTATATTCAAATAAGTATTATTGCATTAAAAATATTTTGTCATTGTAGGTAGGATGGTACTTTTTAATTTTAATTATATTGTAGTTCATTAAAAAGAGTGCCATACAAAATGACCAGAGTTTAGAGGAAATTATTTTGTTCTTAAAATGAAAGAGTATTTTTTGTTTAGTGTAGGTAGGTACCTAAAGAAATTAGTGCACCTAAAAAAGTAATTTTGTTTTCTACCTTTTATTTTATGTTATTCGTTAATAATGTTCACACAGGTAATACCTAGATACTGTTTATTTTTTTATATTATTTACGAAGAAGTTATAACTTATTTAAAAAAGCACAACCATTTATTTGAAATAAGGAATGATAATTTTTAATTAATAGTAGTTGTAAAACAATGAATCTCGTGTCAGTTTTTTTTGTTTGAGAGAAAACTACATTTATTTTCATGTATAACTTGAATTTACAATATTTTGTTAGTGTTACTGTAGGTAGGTAGGTAATTTTTAATTTTAATTATATTGTAGTTCATTAAAAAGAGTGTCATAATAATACGACCAAAGTTTAAAAGAAATTATTTTGTTCTTAAGATGAAAGCTCTTCATTTAGCTTGAGAGAAAACGCTTATTTTTTTCATACATTAAGTATTATTTGCATTAAAAATATTTTGTTATTGTAGGTAGGATGATACTTTTTGATTTTAATTTTATAATTGTAGTTCATTAAAAAGAGTGCCTTACAATATGACCAAAGTTTAGAATAAATTATTTGGTTTTGTGATTAAATAAAAGGTGTTTCAATTTTAAAACAAATTATTTGTTCTTAAGATGAAAGAGTATTTTTGTTTAGTGTACCTTAACAAATTAGGTATAAAAAAAAGTTATTTTGTTTTCCACCTTTTATTTTATGTTATTTCTTTTTTTATGTTAATAAGGAGCGATAATTATGTTATGTTTATTTTTAGTTCAAATATCAGAGACTGAATGATTTATATATATAATATTTAAAAATAAAGGCTGATTGATTAAGACTGACTATTTTTTTCACGAAAACATGACCTTATATATTTTTTTTTAATTTGCGGACCCCCCCCTTATCAAAGCTATATATACGTCCGTGACCTCTACCATAGGTCACCCCAGTGGCTTACTACGTTTGACGTGACTTGTTCATGAGTTGAGGTGTGTCCATGTCTTAGCGTCGGATGGTCTGCTCACAAAGTGCGTAGTGGAGACCGTTTGACCTCTCCATCCGGATTATCTTTACTCAACGCCTTGCACCAGCGTGCGAACCTACTAACGCCATCTCGTAATCCGCCATTGTGCTTGGCCGGGTTGGCAATATGTCCTGTACTTACATGCGCTTGCCCAACGTGTTCTGACAGCATTAAATGTTTTTTTAAATAGATTAATCGAAAATACTCGGTTTTAAGTCACTTTATTGTCTACAGGTTTCGGTACCTCCCTACCATCAGTACTGTTATAAAAATAATGCTATCAAGTGGTACACATATATACAGGGTGTATCGGCACGTACCCGACAAACTTTAACAAGCTATTCCTTAGCACATTTGGAGTAAAAAATGTTAATGGCACTTTGCTGTCCGGTAACATTTTTTTTAATAAAAAATTTACTATTCATATTTTCACCACATGTCACCAATGTTTTATCCTTTGTCAAAGTTTGAAAACCCATCTGGCAATATTTTGTTCGAGTTTCGTTGAATAATGTACGTACGTACCTACGTTGGCGCGCTTTTACAATCACAACGAAATGGCACGGCACCATTCGTCTCTTTTTTAACTATTATTATTTAGTGTGTACGAAAGAGCGAGGACACTTTTTGACATACTTGCTAATAACAGCTGTTGAACACGAGAAACAATGCAAATGACAGTGACGGAGTGTGGATTTTTATTTATTTTTTGTTTTTTTTGGACAGAAAAGCGCCCATAACTTTTTTTACTCCAAATGTGCTGAGGAATAGCTGGTTAAAGTTTGTCGGGTACTTGCCGATACATCCTGTATATATACACATATTATCAAGAAAGAAAGGGACAGTTTACTAGAGTGGGATAGTATTTTCGTTTCGTTTTATTTCAAATGTGAAGTCACAGTGTGTTTGCATCGTATTTTCGTTTCGTTTTATTTCAAATGTGAAGTCACAGTGTGTTTGCATCTTTTGTAAAATTAAATGTTTTTTCCTCATCCTTGTAAAATTTTGTATTTATGTACGTAGTGAAAACTTCACATTGCTTCAATATAATGTGTAAATTATTAACTTCGATACAGGCTATTAGTCCTATAAAAAATATGTTTTATGTTCTGTTAGAAGCAATAAATAAATAAATGTTTTTGCTGAAAGGCAATGAAGCCATTCTGCCCATTCCTTGGCGCGCCACTGCCCGCGTATTATATTACTATATTAGAGAAGATTGGATTTGCAGTGGCGTAATCATTTTGATTACGGGGAATACCTCTTTAATGGCGCCGGAGAAAAGCGGAGAAGAATGACGAAGCGGTGAAAATAATCATATATTATATTAGACGTCATTACGTTCTCTTCTGATTGCCCCAAGGTAACCCCAACTTGCATGCAGCAGGAACGAATTAGACCTCGACATATACCCAGGAAAAAGGCAATAAAAAAATGTAAAAACAATATTTAAATTATCTTATTTAATTTTTTGTGTTATTCTTGAGCCAACGTTTTGGAAAGCTTAACAGTTTGTTAAGCTTAATGTTTTAATGTTTTTGGCCGCGTGTCTGTGATGATCTCGGATTTGCTCTGAATTTATGTGTCATATTATAAATTGGAACCGATTGCGTAAAGAATTCAGATAAGCGATAACGTAGAAAAATTATTACTGCTAATTTATTAGAAATATCTTCAAATTATTGCTAATCCGGTTAAAAACGAGATTGCAGGCTAAGTAGTGAATTGATAGGTTTCCTGATAAACTTTTCGTAAAATTTGAATATATAATTATCACGATGTTGGAACACGTGTTCAAATAAACACTTCATCACAACCTGCACTTGCCCTGATAATGGACACTGCAAAGCATTCTGAAACATTGGCTAAAGATGGAGGGAGTACAATATTAAAAACCCAAAAATTAATCACATTGAAAAATCAAACCCGTAAAAAACAACGTTAAAAAAATTATACTATCTATTTTAAAATGTCTTTTAAAACATTGAGTAGAATTGGAGTCGAAAACTCTATCAACCTTGCCAAATGCCGATCGGGTAGGATAGAAATTTATTTCGCACATTAATACAGTGATTACATCCGATTTCAGAGAAATGTGTTTAAAGCAGAGATGTGCAAAATGGGTACCCAAAACCATTTGAAATGCAAAATGGCAATGGGTCAAAACTTTTCCATTTGAAAATGCAAAATGCAAAATGGTTTTTAGAAAAGCATTTCAAATGCAAAATGCAAAATACCTATTTTCAAAATGCATTGAAAATGCAAAATGGTTTGTCAGGTCAAACAATTAAAATAATTATAGAATTTTTAAACAGTTTTTTCATTTAATAATGGACATCAATGTAGAACAAAACATATTACATGATGGTAAATCAAAAAATGCCACGACTACAGATTATGAACCACAAAAAATTTGCGCGGGACAAATGTTGCCAACTTAAATACATATAAACTGCTATCTAACATTTAATATTACAGCGCCATGGCCCCATGTTCAGTATTTGAATCAGTATTTTTTGTAATGGTATCACTCAATTGCCAGGGCTCCTACCAGGGAGCAACTTGACAAATGTAAATTATCTCTCATAGCGAGGTTGAGGACCGACTGATATTTGGGGCTTATGAAAAAAAGATGAGTGGAGATAGTAGGAAGAATGTTGCAAAAAAGCATTTAAAATGGAAAATGCATTGAGAAAAGCATTTAAAATGCAAAATGGTTTTTAGAAAAGCATTTAAAATGCAAAATGGAAAATACCCATTTTGCATTTTGCATTTCCATTTGAAATGGATTTATTTGAAATAAATCACATCTCTGGTTTAAAGTTGTCTAAAAAAGATGTATGTAATCAAAAAATAGAATTGTTTAGCGCCCTTGTGCGCTATTGTGTTGAAATTTTTTACTAAAAGGCAAATATTATTTGAAGTCCGGCTCTGCTCGAATGAACATTTCCTTCGGCAATATTCCTTGTATTGAACTGATGCTTTATTGCAGAGATTATTATTCTAACATTGGCATTGTTAACGGATTAAAATGGCGAACCACCATCTATCTATGCGATGTTATAACGGGATATACGCTATAATATACAGGGTGTCCGGGGGTAGAGTGCGCTAAATTCTACACGATGGTAGAAGTAAAAAAGATAAATAACTTTTTCGAAATTACAATATTAATTTTCCCATTAAAAAAATGCACATTTTTTTAATCTAAAATTGGGAAAAAAGTTAAGTCGTCTTTTTTACTTGTAGAATATCATTTACTACCATGTAGAATCACACCCGGAGCTAGCGTACTTTATTCCCGAACATCCTGTATATCAATTTACCTTAATATAATCAAACGTACTAATTTCGGTTGTGGGTCTGTCTGTAAGTGATTGTAACTCAGATTTCATTAACTCGGATTTGTTTTGAATTTAAGTTTCATTTTCGAAATTGGGACTGATGTGTCGAGAATTCAGACAAGCAATACAGTACCTTTAGTATAATATGTTTTTATTACAAAACTATTTTAATCTTGAAAACAAAAGTCAGTGATATTTCAATTTTCTAACTCAAAATAAACTAACATAATATCCCGTGATTTTTCACGGGTCTGCGCTAGTAATAATACAAAGTAGTCACATTTATGTATGATAGAAAAATTCTTCCCGAACTAAATGCAATCTAGATAGTGTCTTGGATAAATATATCCATTTTTATTTTAATGTACGACATCTACTGACCTTTCTGCTAGTCTAGGATGAATTTTACTAGATGCTAGTCTAGAATGAATAAAACAGGCATTTATTTTTCGCATTTTTTAGTTATGTAAATAATCACTTAATGAAAAATTGTATATTTGCCACACGTTCCAGAGTGGTAGATACTTTCAGTATCGCCCCAGTGAAAGACCACTATACGAATCAATACGTTTCTTAAAATGGCTTAAGTTGTGTTTGGTGACCAGATCTGAATAGCCAGGTACTTTCCCATCTTCCGATTCCCACTAACTTCAGCTGCACACCATACCCCAATCGTGGATGCTATAGTCTCACTGGTTCCAGACGGTTTGAAGCAGTCGGGGCTCTTGTGCGGATTCACCTAGTTTTTTTTTAATAAACTCGATACGTTGCTTAAAATGTTTTTAATCGTGTTTGGTGAATAGATCTGAATAGAATTCTCAACCTTCCCCTTTACCAACCCCTTAAAGTTTTAAAACATACCCCAATTAAATAATCATATTCTCAGTAATCGTTTACACTCTTGTGCACTATTCAAATTATTGAAAAAAAAGATGAACTAAAAAGTTTCTCCATGACGAAATTAGCACAAATAAAATAATAATTTCATACAAGAATAATAATTGAGCAGTTACCAGCTGTCAAAGTTGTAACGAGATTTACCACGTAGGGCGTCATTGTAAGAGGGGTTATTGCCACGAGGGCAGTAAGTGTAGTAAATAAAAGAACGGAGAAAATGAATTCCATAATACAACATTTATTACTACAACATTTAATCAACATGAGAACTCTTTTAATTGATGACAAATAACTCAGGCGTGTGCTACAACCGAAGGTTGAAAGCACGATTGCTAATTTAAAAATTGCATTGAAAGCGACAATTGGATGGTGACATTTATTATAAACTAACCTGATGAATGTAATAATGGGCGCCAAGTGATGCGGTAGCAAAACTAATATTTATAAGCTGAACGATGGATGACCAAAGGCAAATTATTAAACTGCGGCATCGTCACCGTTCGTAAGTTTTGTCAGCTCATTGTGCGGTTCGTGTCCTCTCTGCTAAGCGATGTTCCGGAAGGCCAGCCAGTTGAATACTAAATTGTCGAGGTGCGCGTCTAGCTTGCGAGCCCCGTCTCCCGTTGTCCAGAGTTGCCATAGATGCCAAGTTGTAAATAGAGATGGGCAGTGAATAATGCTAATGCTCTGTAGCGGGCAGGAATGACTGCTACAAAGTATCTTCCGATATTTTTTTGAAATCTTTGAGAATTTGAAGTGAAATAGTAACAGAAAACTGTTCTAGTGAATTAATCCTAAATTGATACACAAGTTAGTGAATCCTAAATAAAAATAAACCCAATAGAACAAACTTTATCTGACAAATTCTAACTGTCTTTGAATAGAATTTGTCAACACTATATTCTTCAGTATCCAATAAGTGCAAATGTAAAGTGAACAAAACAGTGGCTTTCCATAGCAATTAAATAATAAAAATCAGCTGATTAGTTCAACATAAAGCAAAAGAATATCAGTTAAAAACTTTTATCAACTTAACCTAGAAATTGACAATAACAATTTGGACAATTAATAGTGGATACAAAAAGTGATACTCAAAACAATCAATTTGACATTAAATCATCTGCGGTTTTACTCATCATACATAAAAATTAATAATTAAGTATAAAAATAAATTTCAAATGCAATAAATAATACTAAAGTTGATATTGATTATTTATTTTTATCTTATCACATCTATCGACCAACAGACGAAGCTTAATCTGCTGCCAAAAACACCATAAATAAGTTGCTGCCAATAGATGTCACTCTAGCCCAAAATTGAAATTTTATAATATCCAAAATAAATAAAAATCATTTAAAAATGGCTCCCAAAAGTGATACAATGGAACAAAAATTAGAATGTTTCAAAGAACAATTGTTACTAACAATGAGCGACAGAATTGACCTTCAACTAAAAAAATTTCTAAAAAAAGATGTCAATAAAATATTCTTAGACATTAAAAAAGAAATTCAGGATATAGTTAAGAGCGTAGAATTCTGCTCTAACAAAATTGATGATTTCGAAAATGAATTAAAAAAAACCAATGAACATCAAAAAAAAAATGAATCGAAAATTGAAGAACTACAAAAAGAAATAAAAAATCTTAAACAGTCAGTAAACCATATCCAACAGAGCTCACTAGAAACATCCATTGAAATTCAAGGAATCACACTGAAAAAAAATGACGACATCAGAAAACCAGTAGAAATGCTGATGTCGACACTAGACTGTAGTGACCTCCTAAAAAATAACTCATTGGTGAATTACTATAACAACCCGGTGAAACAAATTATTACTATTCAATTTGATACAAAGGAAACGAAGGATAAGGTCATCAAACAAAAAAAAATAAAGGAATCTTCACTCCCAAGGACATCAGGTACTCAGAATCAACTGAAAAAATATTCATAAATGATAAACTTACCCCAAAGAATAAACAACTTCTTTGGTTAACAAAATCTACCAAATCTTTGGGATATAAATACGTTTGGACGAAGGATGGAAATGTATTACTGAGAAAGAACGAAGAATCCCCTATAATAAGAATAAATGATGTTAACGACATTCCAACCCAATAAACATGTACCTACTAGAGTAAGAAATTTTTATAATTAAATTTGAAAATTGATTACTATGACGATTTTTCGGTCCCAGACACTAAGGTTTATGAAAATATGACAGAACTAAATAACTACATAATTGAGGGAAATACAGATTTCAATTTAATAAATTTAAATATAAGAAGCATACGCAAACATTTTGATGATTTCTGTATTTTCCTCAATTCTCTAGATTTTCGTCCAAATGTAATCATACTTACCGAAACGCAAATGCGTGACTCAATACCCTACCACATCTCCGATTATGAGACTTACTCACTACCCTGTAAACATACTTCTCACGATGGTCTCTCAATATTTTACAGTTCAAATAAAATAACTAACGTAATAATTAATATCCCCAAATTTAAGTATTCTAATGCCATACATTTATCCTTCACACATAACAGTAAAACATACTCTATACTTGCTATATATCGCTCCCCTTCCTTAGACTCTAAATCCTTTATTACAGAACTTAAATATTTTATAAATGAAAATAATTGCAATCAATCCGATTTCTCATTTATTGTAGGTGATATAAACATCAACATTGATAATTCGATCCTAAACCCTATTGCAAACGAATATCTAAATGTTATATATAGCGAGGGTTATCTGTCTTACATAAATAAACCCACTAGATATGGCCATCACGCTGATTCTTGCCTCGATCATATATTACTCAAAACTAATAAAAATTTTATACCCAGATCAGCTGTCCTAAAATTCGATATCACAGACCACTACCCAACCTTTTTCGGTCACAGTAAATTAAATTTTCATCATACAACTAAAGAACAACAAGTGGAAAAAAATAAAATTAACTACCAAACACTAAACAATTCTCTAAAAAAAGAAACTTGGAACCAAGTTTTATCCAATGATGACCCAAATCAATCACTGAATACATTCTATTCGATATTAAATAATAATATCAAAAATAGTCTAGAATTAACACGAACACCTAAAAGAAAATATAAAAAAATTAAACCATGGATCACGCGTGGACTGATAATTGCAAGTCAACACAGGAACAAACTGTACAAAATTTACAAAAACCATGAGAATTACTGTATGGTAAAAGGTGTACCATCTAATGGAAATTTACGTCAGCAATACATAATCTATAGAAAATTTTTTAATATTCTTATGAAGAAATGTAAACAAGAATACTATGCAAACCAATTGCAAAAAGCTGATAATGATTCTAAAAAAACATGGCAAGTCATAAATGAAATAACGAATAGAACACACAAAATAAAAAGATTTCCCGAAAAAATTGTAACAGACGATAAAACAGTCATAACGGATGTAGGAAAAATCGCAAATAAATTCAATGATTTCTTTACAAACGTTGCCGCAGATTTAATAAATAATAATCCCTCATTTCAAAACAGTATACATAAATCAACCCAAATAGACATACCCACCCCCGAATATACTCCTAATTTATCTCAATTTAAACGGATAACTGAATCTGAAATTATAAAACACATTGACAATCTTAAAACAAATACAGCCAATGGTCCAGATGAATTAAGCTGTATCACAATCAAGTCTATTAAACAACACATTTCTATGCCCTTACAACACATTTTTAATTCCTGCCTTGAAAAAAACATTTTCCCAAATGCATTTAAACTCTCAATTATTGTACCCATACATAAATCTGGATCGATCTCTAAACTTGACAACTACAGACCAATATCGCTGATATCCCAACTTGCAAAGATATTAGAAAAAATCATAAAGATACAAGTACTAGAGTTTCTAGAATCTAATGCACTCTTGTCACCACACCAATATGGTTTCAGATCAGGTCTTAGTACTGATGATGCTTTATTTAATCTAACAAAAAAATTATACACCAATCTAGATTCGAATATGAAAAGTTTAACAATATTCTTAGACCTAAAAAAGGCTTTTGATACCGTCAATCATAATAAACTGCTTGGAAAACTTAATAATATGGGAATCAAAAATAATTGTCTGTCACTTTTAACAAATTATTTACTTGATCGCAGACAATCCACAAAAATTGGCGTAAATATTAGTAAACCAGCATCTATGAGACATGGGGTTCCACAAGGAACAGTTATAGGTCCGCTTTTGTTTCTAATTTATATTAATGACCTATGTAATATTAGTATTCCGGGAAAACTTTTCTCGTATGCTGACGATACTGCAATCACAGTTCATGGTAAATCCTGGGACGAGGTCTCTAAAAATGCAAATAAGTGCACAATTATTGTCAAAGAATGGCTCAATCAAAACCTTCTAACTCTGAACTGTGAAAAAACTATATATATTCCTTTTTATAATACCAAAAAAGCGGCACCCTTAACTCATCTAAGTATAAGGTTTCACAAAAATACTTGCAATCCTGTCTTATGCACTAACTGTACAGAAATGAAATCGGGGAATACAGTTAAATATTTAGGAATTATAATAGACAGCCAACTCAAATGGACAAATCACGTAGAAAAGCTTGTAAATAAACTTAGATATTTAACTTATATTTTTAAACGTTTAAATAACATAGTAGATATCAAAAGAATCAAATTGGTGTATCATGCATTGGTGCAATCATCAGTATCTTATGGAATAATTGCATGGGGGGGATTTATAACACCCATATTAAGCCACTAGAAATAACACAAAAACTAATACTAAAAATAATGTTGCATAAAGATATGACCTACCCCTCCTTGCAATTATTCGAAGAGGCTAAATTGTTAGAGATAAGAAAAATTTACTGTACACAATGTTTAAAATATATATTTGCTCGAAATTTTCTTTTTATAAAAAATGAAAATCGGTCTAGTAATAGGGTAAATAATGTATTTAAAGTTCCACTGTGCAAAACAAGGCTTGCGCAAAGACATGCTTATTTTATTACACCAAAAATTTATAATGCACTCTATACCAATACAGAAATCAAATGTGAAAATATATCATCCTACAGGAAACATAAAAATGTAATAAAGTCTTGGATAAATACCATAGATATTAATATTTACCTGCTGTAACATCTGATCTTAATCTCTATTAACTTTTAACAAATCCTTATTAACTTTTATTTTTCATTTTAATCCCGTAAATACAGTAAATAATGATTTTACTATAAATATTTTCATTCTTTTCTTTTCAATTTTCTACAAAGATAAAATATGTATATTTAGAGTAATTTTAACTGAACTGCCTTAAAGAAACACAAGTATACCCACGAACTGGCGATGCCTATGTGGGATTTTTTTGCTATCATACATTTATGCATATTATTATTTTTATGTATATGCTGTTTATGAACTCGTGTGTGTGTACGTGTATTGTGTGTGTATGTTATGTATGGTGTGTAATACACTATATATGTATACATATGTGCATGTGTACATATACTTTTCTGTAATTCGCATTGTTTCTTTCTTTTTTTTAAATTGTATGTAAAAAACATAATTTGTATTTTAAAACCATGTATGTAACAAAAAAAAAAAAAAAAAAAACAATATTTGTTTCTCTATATTTTTTGTTTTGTTCTATATAATTTTTTTCATCTTAAACAACAATCATTTACCATTAAAAAACAATTTGACAATATGCAAAAACGATACAAAAAATCATGACGGTATTAAAAATAATTGCAATAATAACAATGACCTGGCTTCCGGTAAAAAGTTCACTGCACATTTAACGACATCATCCACGAACTTTAATTCAAAACTTGAGTGCATACTAAATAATTCAGCGATTTCAATTTTACTGTGGGTTGCTAAAAATTTTTAATGCTTAGAGGTCTTTAAACTGAGACAATGAAGATTCCTCGTGTTTTTTGTCCTCCGTGACATTAGAGTTTTTAATATCATACTGATAAAACATGATGGATCACATAATATTGTTGTATAATTATAAATTATGTAAGGTTATTTAAGTAGTTTAAATGTCATTATGATTGTTTTTACGCAAACCGTGAATTATTTATAATTTTAAACGGTTATATTAGGTTAATGTACTTGAATTATAAAATTTGTACCATTTGGCATGGGAAACAAATCTTCTATTTGGTTATTTTTGTGTGAAAACCGCGCAAGATCTTCGAACATTCTGAATTCAATGTTTTGAGGCTGAAGGTTGATACCTGATGCTTATGCGAAGGAAAGAAATTGGGAGGAGGAAGGTTGGGAAGAGCCTGTCTATTGAGATCTGGTCACCAAATATGAAAAAAAATAGAATTTCAAGCGACGCAACTTTGAAAGTCATCAGAATACAGAGACCAAAATTTGAACATAAAAATAAATAAGTGGCCCTAGGATTGATCTTTTGGAAAATGGAGAACTCCTATTGAATCAAAAAATGCATGTATAACCTCGTTTTAACCAATCTCGTCGGATCAGCTGGAAAATTAAACATATCATAGTAATTAGCAATTAATTGAAGTGGCCCCAGGATTGATCCTTGGGGCACACCAGAAAAAAACTGAAAATTCTTATTAATATTAGGTTACAACATTTCTTTGTGATAAAAAAGATGCGTTTGTTAGGTTAGGTTACGCTGAAACTATTTTAGATAATCGAAAAGAAGATATTATTGACTTATACTCTTCACAATGAAAAGAGAAAATATTAGTGGCCCCATTATGGAGCCTTGGGGCACACCAAATTTATAAAATTTAGCACATTTTATAATAAAAATTAATAGATTTGTGCACGTCAGGAATCAATCCTGTGACCTCTGGATTCGTAATCTAGTCAATCTGCCATTAAAAACGCTTCGCTTTAGAATATGTAATACATTAAATTACTTACATTGGAATGACTATGTACTAAATTATACGAATGCTTACAACCTGTTCATTGAATTCAATGATGACTCCTAAGCGTTTCTGCGCCCCTCCTAATAAAAAAGCACAAAAATCCCTAATTGATTTCTGAATCAACTATATAAAAGACGTATTGCAAAAACACGTATTTCAAATCATGCTCGAGTCATAAATCATAATATTATTTCACTGCAGAAGTAAGTAAAAAGCTTTTAACATAATACATATTATTATGTTTTTTTCAAGAAACGTTGCAGCTTTTTATTCAGAACCTTATAGACTCGTTACACCATGAATAAACCTACCTACAGTGAGCTATATGGATATTATAGAAAAGGTATACATTCTTCCATATAATATATTATTTCAGTAAAACCGTAACTGGGAAGTTCCAAAATGCATAGAGATCGCATTACGTAATAATAAAGTTTTGTTATTACAAACGTGCTTTACAGCCAAAAATTTCATGTTTGTTTTATTAAACAAACTTTCTTTAACTACGTTATTATATTACAATAAAACAATTATAAAACTCGTTACAAGCTGTTGTAAATCATGTCTTTATTTTCATAAATTTATTTTATTATTTATTTATTTATGTCTATTCTTGAATACACGTTTTACAAATTATTACAGTGGTTTATATTGCAGTACAGAGAAAAAGAAGTACAGAAAAAAGGTATAAAAATGAAGAAAAAAGGTATAAAAAATGAAGAACATAGGTTGATTTAGGTAAAACTGTGTGTGTGTGTGATATTATATGTAACGTGAGCACCTCACTAGGAGAACCTGTGCTGAGGTGTTAACGTGTTTGTGGTTAAGGGTGACAGGTATTTATGTGTTGTGGTAGAAAGTTATTATTATTATTTTTTTTTTTTCACAGACATATATTGAAACATGAAAACACACTTTTATATGTGAGTGTATGAATTTGTGGATAATTCTTGATGAACGTGTATAATATTAAATTTTACTTGTTATATTTTGGTTATGTTTGGTTTGGAATTATAATCTTTTGAATAAAGTGAATATCTTGATTTTTTATCCAGGCTATGATATGTTTTTTGAGAAAGTTTGTAGATGTGTTTGTAGTCAATAATTGTTTCAAAGTAATGGGCATACTGTTAAAAAGTTTGGTTGCGTAGTATTGAAAGTGTCTTTGACCGTGTGTGGTGTGTGTTATTGGAATGTTCAGTGTTTTATTTGTTGAGGACCTGGTTTTTATTATGGCTTTTGCTTGATTTGTAATATGAAGATTATTATGGATGAGGTGTAGGAGAGCAGTTTTGGCGTAAATAAATAAATATCAACATAGTTACTAGATATTGCTCTGTAACTACTTTCATAGTACCCTAAGTATTTATTTTGTACTATTTTGTACAACAGAACTCTCTGTGATAACTTGTATTGTACCTGCTTCTTATAGTTCATACATAACTTTATTATGTTATGTACTTTACACTAAGGATGGGTTGTTTCAGGTAATTTGAACAATTCATCAAATTTCGAAGTTGATTTTCAGGTTTTGTGAAGTTCTATTCAAGTTCTGTTACTATAAAATTATTGCCCAGTTGTTTAAAAAAATGAAACAATAACGGAACTTGAATATAATTTTCACAGAACTTGCAAATCCTTATTATTGTTGTCCCAAATAACTGACCTATAATAATGTATGCATGTAAAAGTCTTCAAGGTTTGATAAATAAATAAATAAATAATTACGCAGGCAATTGAAATTCACGAAACTTCCAATAATATTAATAGGGACTACGGAGATAAGCATAATAGTTTTTGGTATCAGGCATTAAACGTTACATCAAAACTGAAAACCGAAAACCACATTCATTTAACTTATACTGAAATACCGTCCCTAAGAGGATTATCGCTTCCCTAGAAGGATAATCACTTTCCAGATGTGACCGAATCTTTCTCTGTATTATTTTTCGTTATTCGAGTGGTTAATATTGTGTTCAGTGATTGCATAAATAACTTTGTAAGTAATTCCTTGAAAGTTTGAAGGTGCTTTTTAGGCAAAATTGTTCAATTATGCAATAATATCGTTTAAATTTCAACTTTCTTTTTTTCTCATTGTTTGTGTGTGATTGTTGCAACTCCTGGCGTATGTATCTGATACATCAGCCTCAGTTATCGCTACGACTTGTTCAAGATACCATACGGCAGAACGTATATAGCACAACATAACACTACAAGAGGAATGGCGCCATATAATAAAATTTATAAAACAGTAGATGTATTTAATTGCTCTTTAAATAACCTTAAGGCTGCTGCCACACGCAAAGCTCACATCAAAAGTTAATGTACAGCGCATCATCTTTTCTACCGACACACGACGCTATCAAATATTTCTTCCTATGGTAGGAGAGGGGGTCAGTTGAATTCGAGAGCGGCCGAGGAACATAATTTCATCTGTCAAAGTGACAACTTTACTTACTGACAGCTTGAGCACGTTTTCGAAATGGATGATACTTGTCGCCTATTGCTGGATCTGTTGGACAGCTCATCCTCAGATGATGATGCCGCCAACTATATAATTATAAATGCTATTTATAAACTTTTTAGATTTTAAACAATCTGCGCGTAAATAGCGCATTTTCACATAACCTGACATAACCTCTCCGTCGAATCAGGAAATTCGCAGTTCGCACGCCGATCGACGAAAGCGACATATAATAAATTATTGTAAAATAAGCTCAAGTCGATTTCCAAAAATGTCGAAGGCAAAGGCGGCAAGGACCAACACCAGGGCAGGGAACGAGAAGAGAGCACGAGAGCTGACGAGAGCAAACCAGATTACCCAGGAAAACAATTGAAAACAATCAACAAACGAACAAACTAGAAGCTTCTCTATGTAGGTATCAGGCCGTCCAACTTTATCAAAAAACCGAATGATATTACCATATAAACATACTGAGTTAAAAATATGATTAATTTTGAAAGGGCGAAAATTTGTTTACTTCAAATTCAAATATTGATTATATTTATATTTTAAATATACGTTAAGTATGTTTGCCAAATAAGGTTTTTTTTTATGTTTCTAAATTTACTAGCACACATGACGATATGAGCTAACATAATAAATAAGAAATGCATTATTAGGCTGCTTATGTCATGGCTGTCAAAGGGAACACGGAACTTAGTTGGTAGCTCCGTAATTAAAATGACCCCCTCTCCTTTTTACGACGGAGAGGGGGACGCATAACTTTTCAAATATCGCGTCGGGAGCGGTTACGTAAAATAAATTCGGTTAGCGAAGTTCAGAACCACACTTATAGCGCGTTATCTTTTTACGTGTGTCGGGTCTGTATGGGATTGTATGGCGAGCGCTATTGTGCTTTATATTATCTGTTGATGTGAGCTTTGCGTGTGGCAGCACCATAAAGCTTTTGTTGTATATCTGTCTTCCCAAATGTTTAGAATGTTAAAATAAGAAATCTTTTACTGTAAAATGGGTTTGATCAGCCAATAGTTTTGCAATCCCACAAGAGTTAAGCCATTATTACACGTGACTGTTCTCTGTACAATGTTTTGTAAAGTACCTAATCTGTTTCCAATTACCGCACAAAACGGCCGGAGCAAAGAACGCCAGTGATGTTGGTAATGTGGTTCAACTTGGAGGTCTATGTCTGGAGTTAAGGTCACTGTTGAGGTCGTTAAGGTCAGGGAAGTTATTTCGTCTTCTTAGGTCGCTCACACGCTATGTAATCTATTCTGGAGATCTACGTCTGGATTTAAGGTAAATCTAGATGGCATAGAAAGGTATTTTCGTCCAATACATCCCATAAAAGTTATGAATTTTGGTATTTATTTGGTGTCACTCTCGAGATCAGGGAAAGCTATTCTGTCCTATTAGGTCTCCATAGTTATGAGTGTTGATATTTGTTGTAACCTGGAGGTCCATTTGTAGAGTTAAGGTCACTCTCAAGATCAGGGATAGCTATTCCGTCCTATTGGGTCTCCATGGTTATGAGTGTTAATATTTGGTGTAACCAGAAGGTCGAGTTAAGATTACAATCGTGGTCACGGAAAGCTGTTTTGAATAAAAAAATCCCATTAAAGTCATGAATGTTGATATTTAGTTAAATCTAGAGGTCTCTGTCAGGAGTTAAGGCCACAATCGAGGTTAGGGGGGGCTGTTTTGTATCAAAAGATCACATTAAAGTCATGAATCTTGGTATTTAGTTAAATCTAGAGGTCTATGTCAGGAGTTGAGGCCACAATCGAGGTTAGGGGGGGCTGTTTTGTATCAAAAAATCACATTAAAGTCATGAATCTTGGTATTTAGTTAAATCTAGAGGTTAAAGTCACAATCGAGGTATGGGGCCAGGATTCAAGGTCACGCCGGAGATCAGGGGAAGCTATTATGTAAAATTGGGTCCCGTGCAGGTTATTTCATAAATTTAGTCTTACATGACAGTTACAGAATTAATTCCATGTTCCGTTCAATGTATTCAAAAACACATTCTAAAGTAATAAATTCTCCATAATTTATCCAACAATGTGTTTGATATTACAAAGAAACTTTTTCAGCGTTAACTTTACAGTAAGCGACAGATTTCATTCCGTACGCCGGGCTTTATTGTAGGAATTCGCATAAAAAACCTCCACACGACATTACTGCAAAGACATGAAGTTCCTTTGTCAAAGTAATGGGATTCGCTACCTGAATTAAATAATTCTCCTCGGCAGTTTGTAATGGCAGCATGTTTCCACGACTTCGAATCACTTATAAATGAAAGCATTTTAATTTTATTATCTGATTGTAAACTACGAGATGCTGCGCCGGATTTAACGAATTCTACGTTATGAAATTTGTAATACAAAGGTTTCAGGGTGGTGCTGCAAAACTTCGGGATATTTTGATAAAATCCTAATGAAGACTTTCAAACAGTGCAACAATTATTATTCTTAACGGATGAAAATTATCCTGTTAAAAAGTGACAGCATGCGAATTTCCTGATAAAATATTAGCCATTCAGAATATATCGAGAAATCGTGTTCTTTGCCTAATAAATATCATAACGGAATGCAAAAATATCAGCATGTCAATATCAATATGTGTATGAACATGTGTTCCCTCGTCCTCATAAAACATTCGCTTTTAACTGATAATTTGTTTGGAATTCATTCAAGTCAATGCCTGCAGTAACGTTTTTAAAAGGAAAACGAATACTTTGATCAGATTTTTAATAAATTTTATATCAGTAAGTTTTATTCGTGTACTTTAAAAATAATCATGGGAAGCTGTCCACTACTTTTCTTGTGCCTAATAGGTCAATCATTTATCACATCTTCGCTTACATCTGGTGGGTGTAGTCATCACAACCTAGACCCAGTTTGTGACCTTAACTCTAGAAGTTTGGAGTTTTAGGAGTTGAGGTCACTAGATTATTTCTAAATCTATTGGGACAAAATAACTTCCCTTAGTTTGCTTAGGAAAGCTAAGAATTTGGTAACCTCGCCTAACCTAACCTATCTGTAAGCTGCTTAACCTAAGTCTGAAGCTATTTCGTCTCAATAGATCCCATAAAAGCCAAGAATTTGGTGACCTAACCTCACCTAACCTAGAGGTCTACGTCTGGAGATAAGGTCTCAATCGCGTTCAGAGGAAGCTATTTTGTCCCTTATAAGCTAAAAATTTGGTGACTTAACATAATCTAATCTGGAGGTCTAGGATAGGTTAGGTTGGGGATTTGGTTATACGATCCAAAGTATTCATAGACTGGTCAGAGCCTAGACAAACCAGGCAACTAATAATTGCATTCACCGATGGAACTGGTAGGACAATGCCACTTCAAAAGACACATGCAGTTGTTGGTTTAGGAATATATCAATAGATGCAGGAAATGTAAAAAGGATGAAGAGACTCCAATTCATCTATAGTGCCAATGTTCCGCCCTGATAGGAACATGACTCAGATATCTGGGAAGACACATTGTGGAACCAGGAGAAATGGCCAAATATCCAGTGACAATCCTGGTGAACCTTTTCCTGACCTCGACTGTGTTCTTAACATCAAACGTAGACTTCCAAAATACTCCACTTAACTCCCAAAAGAGTCATTTGCTTAATTTTGCCAAAAATAAAATATTGCGTTGCCATCAAAAGGTCAACAACCTTTTAAACATCTCCAAATAAAGTAAACGCATCCTTTCACGTCACGAATTTTTAACTGGGAGGAGCAACTAAATGGTTGGCTTCCTGGCAATCAGGTTTCCTCCAATAATTAGGAGGTGTCTTTTTTACTGATAATAAGGCAGTCTCCTTATTTTAATCGTTTAATCGACGTGGGAAGATACGCCCTGTAAGGGGTAATTGAACTGTGAAAATAAACAATTATTTTCATCATCTACAAAAACTCGAGAGAGTTTCCTCTTGTAATGAGAATAACCTCGCTGAATTGTTTCAAATATATCCCTGTAAAGATTTTATGTTTCCCAATTTAAATGATATATTATAATCAATGATGCCTTCTCCTTCACAAACCTTCCTATTCTTCCTTTACTTAAAAAAGATTTTCGACATAGATGACTTAGGCGCTGAGGGAAATCATTTTCCTAAGGGCCTCCTGCGTTGAGTATATGTAAAAAAACAAAGCATTACCGAGGAAATGAATTTTACATTTATTATCAACCTATCTGTTAGCAAAACACTCCATACAGCCGATGATTCAATATCATTAACCTCAAACGGGTAAAAACCACACGCCTTACATAAAACACACCGTAATTACCCGCATCCCGACAATTACATGCTCAATAGAGTGCAAGGTGTACACGTAATTCACAGTCAATTTATATTTCACGACCAACTCGGCAATTCAATTCAACTTACCTTCGAGTGGTACAATGATATAATTCAAAATAATGTATGAAATTGGATTCTTCTTTATTGAATCTTGAAGTGTTATAGAAATGATGATAAAAAGAGGTCTAATTTGAGTCCCTGTGGAAACCCGGGATTTTGATTCAATGGACTTTGAGACATTTTATGGAAACAGAGT
Source organism: Hesperophylax consimilis (assembly GCF_061612785.1). Classification (NCBI taxonomy): domain Eukaryota; kingdom Metazoa; phylum Arthropoda; class Insecta; order Trichoptera; family Limnephilidae; genus Hesperophylax; species Hesperophylax consimilis. Next base: position 27,822,667 of record NC_142854.1, read on the forward strand.
AGATTTTTTGTAATAGTAATTAGAGTCTTTGGAATGGCAATATATTGATTTTCAAACATCCCAGCACGTTAAGAGGTGTCACTACTTTACAAACGGGGATGTAAATGGCAACCAAAATTTATTTTGTTTACTTAATAATTATTTAAATTAAGATTTTACTTTTGAATAATAAATAATCAGTAATAACATATTGATGGCCTTCGTGGTCGAGGGGTGAGTCTCTCGACTACGGATCCGCAAGTCGCGGGTTCAAAACCCACGTGCTCAAGTTAGTAAAATTTATTTAAATTAATATATTATCATCTACTGTGGAAGATGATCTCGGTGTGTGTTATATCTGCCTTACTTTGCAGATTTAAGTATAATATAGATAAAAGTAAAAGTTTCTTCTTATAATTGTGTTTGTATACCTTAAAAATAATAGGTCTGGATTTAGCTACGCTGTGCATTACCCGCGGGTTCGTAATTCTCTGGTTCAAGAAGCTTGTTCCCTGTCAATCTTATCTCACAAGTAATTGTTACATTCTAGCGACATCTTTCGGACTCTGGAGTAAGCTTTATGACTAGCGCCATCTATCGCTTAAATACTCAACTTTATTATCATACATAACAGCGTGGGATCACCATTCAGAATTGAAACGGATTTAGCCATGTTTGGTGACCTGATGTGCAAATAATATTAGCCAGACACTTCCCCATCTCAATCCCTTTCCATCTTCTTCAGCCTCACAACATACCCCTATTGGGAATAGTAACACTAGCTCCAGACAGTTGGGAACCTTACATAAATACAGATCAATAAAATAACGAACTTCTCTTTTTTTTGAAGACGTTCGAATTTCATCATGTGGAAATTAATTATGATTAATCTGGTTGTAATTAGAGTCAGAAGAAATCAGTGGCCTAATGATTAATTGTAACGTCAAGATTAATCATTTTGGAATTTATGAATAAAGATTAATGACCTCCCCATTGTTGTATAAATGATTAACGACTAAATTAAGACGAAATGATGCTGCAATTGATATTAATCGAATAATCAATTCAGATTTCTTCCAGGTGATTTGACGACTCATAAATTATTACGATTGAGATGGGTAAGATAAAGGCATTCAGTTTTGAACACATCAGACTGTAAGTAGTCCTAAAAAGTCGGGTGTATTGAAAGTTAAGTATTTTGTTTAATTAAGTTTGATAGTAAATTCGCTTAGAAAAAACACCCATACCTGTCACCAAACGACACATCCTTATAAAACTCGTTCTATATCCTTTTCTATCATGGTGAGACGTACAATAGAAACAGATTTAGAAAGAGAGAACACATTCGGAGAGAACTCTTTGCATTAATTTTAAAAGTTTACCATAGACGTTACACGAAATCGGTGCAGCTTGGCGGTGTAGATTTGATTTTTATAAGAATCTACAGTTTTATTCCGAGGTTAATGAAAATTTCACCCTTGACCTTCAAACAAGAGGAAGGTCACGGTCTACATAAGATTTCGAAAACAATGGCGTTCAAAATAGGAGGGAAATTTCTGTATACATCTAATTTTGACAATTCTACGCCTGGGGGTTCAGCTAGTTATGTATATATATATAAAAATAAAACAGAATACCCTCAAAAGTTATGTTATTAAATTTATAACACGTTTGCGAAAAGAGGTCTTTTTAGTTCATTTTAAAGTGGTAAACACAGTTTTCAAAAAAAACCATCGGTAAATAAGTCGAAATTTCATCTTTCAAAACAGTACTTAATTTTTCAATATGCTAAAAATAACGAATCTATTTGATATTGAATGCCGCACTGATATATTTGATGACATTGTCTTATTTTATCTAAACCCCCAAGGGGTTAAAACGACGTTGTCTTAAATTTGATAAACACAGAAACCAAAGACGAAATAAACAAAAAATTACTTACTTTCACAGAAGTTCTCGAAATACGTTCCAGTGATGTCGCCATCATCGATCAGTGGTCTCTCGCCGTTCAGGTAGGTGGAAGGCCCATCGGGAAGGGACTTGTGATCCAGATGGAAGAGTCTACAGTTGTACTGGAAGGCTGGAGAGGCAGCTGATCCCAGGTAGAGGAACGATCTGCAGAGGAACTCGGTTTCAATCTCGCAGGCGAGGCGACAGGCTGATTCTGATGTAACCTGGAAACAAAAAATTAATTTAAAGTACTGCTGATGTCCATGAAGTTGAAAAATCCAGAAAGACTTTGGGGTTGAGAGCTGTTCAAAATATTGCTTACTGGTAAGGATCAGATGGGTTTTTCTATCGGTTCTTACGACAAGACAAGAAGATACATACCAAAAATGTGTACGTGTTCTCATTTAAGGCAGTTCTTTAAAGAGGAAGGTACATTGAAAGAGAGAAATAAAAAGGAAAAACAAATTCGAACACGTTCCAACCAAGATACAAAGAACGTTATCTTTAACTTCTGGCAAGCCAAAGACAGTCCCAACGTGAGAAGTTGGCAGTGTGACGGAAATGTGGATCTTCAAACCCTTTACACTAGCCAGACTTGACCCCTACGAAGATGGTGGAATAGTGGAGAAAATAACCTTGAAGAGTAAGTAACTCACTCCTGCCGACATGATCAAAAGAGATCGGGAAATCATAATCGAAGAGAATCTTCCCTTTTGATGCTACCGCTACGGGAAGGAAGCTAAGCGCTTACAAAATATGGACACAGCTATAACACAGCCACAGGGGAGGGTGCAACAGGTCAAACGAAGATGTTTTACATTTCTAGTTAGATAAAACAATAAAATTTTCGGTTTCGTTACTGGAAGAAAAACAATGTCATCCAACAGTACAAGACGCTCGACTCTAATCAAAATGGGCAGTCCATCTGATTGCATCTCATATTTTTTCCTCTTTAAGTTCTTCTCCCTTGGAAGAACTTAACCTCACTTAGGTGCACAATCATAATCACAATCGTTGTATGTAAATGATGAACAAATAGGGTCTAAAGTCCAAAAGGATTCTGATTTTTTTTAATGTGTACATAATCATTCAACATAATACAGCGTAGATGCTGTTGATTGGCTAGATAACCTCAAAATCGCAATTTTACCTATATTTACCTCCACCGTACCAAGAACAATAAGAAAAGAATTGTGGCGAAATGCATTTTAAATCACAAAAAAGATATTTTGATGAGACAGAGGAAGGAACACTGTAAACGATCTGATTCAAAAATTCAAAACGATTTTTGAATACTCACATCACGCGACATTGTTAGCTCTCTAACCTAGTGGATAGGACGTGACAAGCATTAATAATTTTAGACACGGAATTATTTAAAGGATGATTAATTGAATCTCATCTAAGCTTCTGAGAAGGTTTGAATGCAAGATTAAAATTAGTATAGGTAAATAATGAAATGTGAAGCAACTTTTTTTTTGTACCGATAATAGCCTTCGCAGTGGCAGTACGACGGTTGTATCGGATATTTTTATTGAACTCTATTCTGAGTGAGAGCAAATAAGACGAATAACAAAGCATTGACTCACCTGCAATTGGTGTTTGGTTGTATCACATACATTTTTAGAAGCTTGTAAAACAAATATACTTCAAGTTGGGTTGTTAACTTAATATCTTTACCTTGTAACGCGATGCCTTTCAGGCTCGCTATTGGCCGATAAAATTAACAAATAACAACATTGGATTTTAGCGTTAAATTGCATTAATCTCTAGCAAAGGCATCGGAATTCGATGGAGAGTTGTTTTATGAAATTAATTTAGGTAATGTTATTTTAATTAATTCGGTATGAGATGGCTAAGAGGGAGAACCTCGTTGTACTGCACAGAGTCATTAAAAAATGATTACAGCCCTGCCATCGTCGCCACTATTAAATTTAATAGGAACACAAGACAAAATGTAACATTCTTATGCAATACATACACAATCAACTATCAGATACACTCACTAACCAATAGGATGCATAATCTAGGCAACAAGTTTGGGGGTACTATTGATATAATTACTGACTCCATTTATAGAACCAAGCTTAATCTGTACCAGAACTTTGTTGAATCCTACAAATTATAGTAGCGTTGGTAATATACTTTTAGTGATTTGTCTAATATGTAGTATTGTTCTATTTTCTGTTACATGTTTTACAAATATTTTTATGTATTTATTATAAATGCCCTGTTGGGCTTAACACAGGAGTTATTTTAAAGTTTAGATAACTAAATTAAAATAAAAATCTTTAACAAATTAACACATCACATGGCTATGACATTGTAACTACCAAATAACTTAACCTCTCGAGCTTTTGTTTCAGTCAAACAGTATTTTATGATTTAAAAATATGTGTATAATTTTTTATAGCTCTCAAGGTATATTGTGATATATGTATAAGTCCAGATGGGCGAAAACTTAAATAAAATAAAATATTTTATTTTCAACTATTTTTCACTCCGTCGTGCCTAAGGCTGGCTGTGCAGATAGAGAAACAATAGCGCGTGTTTGCTTTTACATCCAACGGTTGGCACTGTTTAAAAAAAACATGTGCTTTCCTGTCAAAAGTGACATTAATATAATATATAAATGTAGCGTTAAAATTAACATTTTTATTTGTATAGATTTTGACTCACCTGCAATTCCTTGTCAACATAATAATGCAGACCAGCATACTGCGCCACCTTATCATCAGCTACTCCAAGACGGGGTTGTGTGAAGGCACGGTTATCTTTGCAAGCCTGTCCAGCGCGCAGACAGAGGTTCTCGAAGTAGTCAGTACCAGGAGAATCAGCCAGACGAGGGGCGGTACCCGCAGACCCAGTGCCTCCAGTGCGACGATCCGCCTCGCTGAGCGCGCAGCGCATCGTGCCGTATTCGTACTCGGCTGAACGGCAGGTGAATCGTTTCTAGAAAAAATAGGACAGTTAAAATATTAACAAAATCAATAGCAATCAGCAGACGGGCAAATGCATCCGCCGCCAAGATCTATTTCTGATCTCCCTATGTTTTGTATCCAGCTTTTTATTTGGGATTTAAATGTTAAAATGTTGTTGTGAGTTTTCAATGAGAGTGGGATTTTGTTGTAGATTAGTAAAGAAGTTTGTTTGCCCTTATTTAGGTGGTGAATATTTTGACAGTATTTATACAAACCATGTTACATCAGTTTAATCTTTTCTTACATATTTATTTGAATAAAGAAAAAAATAGAAAAAGGGAAAATTATTTGCCATCAAAATGGTGTTTCAATTTTTAACCCTTTCCGATTTGCGCTTCTAGGTTAGAACCATCACTGATCTAGGAAGTTGACGATACTGTTAAAAATAATTTTAGGTTATATTCCACGTGTAAGTTATTCCTTGGTCTAGCCCTTCTATACTCAAAATGCAAAGTAAACCATTAAGCAAGCTAGGCAGGAATGCTGGCTCTATAGAACTACTATTATAGGGAATTCGTGTCTCATAACATAACGGAGATTTTCAAGCCCAATGATTTATTCAACACCATTATACATTCCACGATCTCATCGAACACCTATGGACACGACTAACACATTAAGCTAAAGACGAAACACTCTGCAGTGGGAGTGATGCATGGCTTTCAAAAAGAAAAGGTTTCAGAAATGTAGGAGAGACCTATGCTATACGATCTAAAAAATTCAAACACATAATGTAGTAGGAAAAGATTTATAAAAAAGAAAGTGCATTATCTCGCAGTCGAAAGGTCGAAAGAAGCATTAAATTTGACCGTCGTCTGTATGGAGAAAAATTGTCTTCCAGCAAGTTCGTCCCATGAGTGTTGTTGTGAAGATCATTTTTCAAACCCGAGTTTGAGGCAGTTAGCAATATTTTATGTAAGGGCTCCCATGGACTTTGTCGTTAAGAATTTAATCAGCTAAATGAATATTAAAAAAATAGTACATTATAGATAGCTTCGAGGTGGCGTTTCAATTAAAGTAACAATTGATAACAAGAAATCCAGCAATTAGGGTTACCGCCATGAAACAAATTACGACAACTCTTTTGCCACAAAATAAACGATCTTTGCTGGCTTTGCGTACGTTTTTAGAACTTTGTAAAACAAGTTTACATCGAGTTGGGTTGTTAAGTTCAGCTCTATACCTTGTAACGCGATTTGTAGTCTATTGGTGTATAACCGTTTCATGGAGATTATCAAAAAATTGCAATTCTAAGTATTTTAATAAGAAAAAGTCGGTAAGCGTGCCACTGAAAAGTGTACCACGTACCAAAAGAGACACAAGTTCTACATACAAAGCAGTTGCACTGGATTCTACTCGCATGATATTTCTTGTCTTGTATAAAATAGTAGTTAGTTTAGTCACGCTTACATACACTCCATTAAATTGTGTCTCTTCGTTTCCTGCTCATATTTGGAACCACTATAAACGCAAGTATATTATTGGGATCATTTATCCACAGTGTTGAACTAAGTTATACTGATGCTCTGGAATCAACGTTTCGTACAACCTTGAGAGTCTATCATCAGGAATCATTAGGCCTCCATGGTTGAGGAAAAAGACTCCGGACTACGAATACGGACGTCACGGGTTAAATCCGAGCGTTCGCAAGTTAACTTTATTTAATTAATCTGTGTTGTTGTTGTGGTCAGTACCGCCATACTCTTCAGAATTGAAACGTTAATTAAATTGGCCTTAGCCGTGTTTGGTAACCAGATCCGTCTACTATCCACTACCTTTAGCATTATCCTCACAACATAACCCAATTTTTGATGCCATGGTCTAACTGGTCCCAAACGGTTGGGGCTTATGTGTGGCATCCATTACAGAGACATTGGGTGGCTGAGTTGACATCGCGATTTTTTCTCACCCAGGCGTAATGTGTTCAATTTTTCAGCTGACTAAGTCCTCCATCACAACACATTCCGCAATATTTTCCGCTTACTGTGTTGGTAGTAGGAAATTTTCAAATATTGTCAGGTTAAACTATCTTGAAATTACTTGAATCCTTTAGGTACATGTGCTAAAAATATTTGTAAGTTAGCTTGCTTACTTTGTTTGCTCTGGTATTACGACTATGTGAATTGTTTTCCTTTTGTATTTTTTGAGATGATGAATCAAAATAGTTTTGGAACCTTTGTTTACTTTTGTTAAACTTGGAACGTTGAACTGTTTAAGGATTTGTATTATTGACTTCTTTATGATGCGTTTCTGAGTCATATTTGGATTTTTTTACCATCTTTTTGGCTTTCACCCTTTAAGGGTATTCTAGGCCATCATTTCAAACTACTGAGAAAAGGTGAAATTTTAGATTTATTTTGTTTAAATTGGCGAATTTCAAAATTATATTGAAGAATGCAGTCGAATTCAGACTTAGAAGAGATGAGATGATAAAGGTTGAATTATATTAGGCTTGATAGAAGAGAGGATATGTGTTTAGAGAGGGACAACCAAAAGGTGTGTGATCTGAAATTACCATTTCTAGACTACAGAATGTACAATCTGAGGAGTCAAGTACGTGAATGTTAAAAATATGAGAAGAAACGAAATAAAATCCAATCCTCATTCGAATATATGAGGAAATTTCTTTTCTGGAGAAATGGCGAATTGTTGAAACCTTGGTTTTGATGGGATAGTGTTTTGTAGCAGGCTCCCTTGGATTGACTAGCAATGTTCCAATACTCTTTTCAAATATTGCGGAATATATCTTTGAGGACGGAAAAGCTGTGTAAATAATTATACTATACTAGTGTATAGTTATACAGTGCCAGTCTCACTAGGAGTTTCTGTGCTGAGAGCAGGTACAGTTTAAAACACAATCAGTTCATTCACAATCAAAAAAAGTAAATCATGTTTGCTACATAATATTACATAAAAAAACAATCAAAATCGTACCATTGATAATGTATGCTTATAATAAGGTTTTAATAAAATCGTTTAAGTTTAATCTGTTTTGCCTGGTGTTCTTTTACTAAGTGTCTGATTAATATTTAGAATAATTTATGTTCTGCCTAATGTCAGTAAAAGTATCTTTGGGAAGTGGATTATATAGCTTCGTTGCAAAGTATCTACAGTTTTTTTAGCTCAAATTAGTTTTAAATATTCCATAAATCCTGTCAATTCACAAATTTGTTTTATGTTTTTACCTAAAGTGAGGAAGTTACCTTATTTTTTATCTCTTTTAGTCACGCTACTGATCTGGTTTGTCAAAATAATCCCATTATTTAATGTTCAAAACCCTAACGACCTCCTGCCAATTAAACACGATAATAGTTCGCGCTTCTGCCGAGTGCTTTTTGATTTTTGCTAATGGTGCCTTTTTTCTTTTGCTTGATAATGACTTTATGTAGATTGTGTAGTGACGGATTACTCTTTTTTATTTTAGTTTCCGGTGCGTGATTGAGTTCCCGCGCATTGATTTTTTTTTCGAACTGCGGCTTCATAATCTGGCAAATGTTGCGATGCTGGAGCTTTTGGTCAGTACCATGCTATTCATATCTCGTCACTAAACATAGCTAATGGCAGAAATGATTTGAAATTTTCACGGCCAAAAGTAATATGGTGGTTTATTTTTGGGGTATTATGCCGTATTGTTCTACCTACTTCTATAGCCTTTACCATGGCATAATACCCCATAAATAAATCACTATGATAGTTTAAAACATTATGTTTTTTTTTAAATTTGACTCTACGAGGTTCTGAGTAGTTAAGACAAATATTTTTTGGGAAGAAGGATTTTCACTGCCTTGGAATTTCTATTTAAAATTCCAAATTATGGATTTGAAAGTCCAGAATTGATAAGTAGGGATTTATTTCAGTGCAGAAATTCTTGACTAACTTCCGTATGTATTCCTCGCTGCCCAGAATACTAATGGAGAGAAATAACTGTGCGTCCACTGGCACAGTTCAATCTTCAATTTATTAATGAATAATATTGATAACTGCTAATTTACTAAGAATCTCTTCAAAATATTCGTAATCTGGTTAAAAACGGGATTGCAGGCCCTTAAATTGATAATTTTATTAATATATTTTTTTAGTAAAATACGAATTAAAAATATCACAATAAACGTAATACTCATATTTCCGCAATTCATCATTGTATATTATCAAGGCAGAGGCAGGTGCATGAACACTTGTTGCGATATATTGAGATATATCAAAATACACGCGTATTTGAATGGAAAGTTGTGTCAAAATTTCAAAGAAATCGATGAAGAGCTTTCGGAGATTTAAGATTTTGGACAAACTACCGTTAACATTTTTATTTATATAAATAAACGATAAACGATTTCACAGCAGAACTTATATATTTATAAATATTGTTTTGTAAATTGAAGAAATATATAAATGGTTAACCTGAAATCAATAAAATACGGAAAACTCTGTGTAAAAATGGATACATATTGGTTATTTTAATGAAAGATTTTTAAGGAAGATGAATAAATCTCTTCCACATATCTTTAAAACAGGTTTTTATCCGCTAACCTTAATTGTGCCGGTAATTTGAGTAATTGCTTGGAACAAATCGGCAATGCATTGGAGACTGGTAATGTATGTAAATATAAAACCCACCGTCAAAGGAATTATAAATACGTCGAATCATTCACGCATCAGCCATAGATAAATAGTAGTAAATGGATACAAATAATCATTAATTGTATATTCCTGCGGGAATGATTGAGGCTTTGATAGTCAATAAATGTCTTTTTGATGACCATATTAGCAGATATGTAAACTCCTTGACTAAGAAGCTCCTGGACTCTGAAGCCAGAGGCTGTGAATTCAAAACCAGAAGTGAGAATAAAAAGGATACAATACGTGTGGTTTTGCACATACCTCAAGTGGTAAAAATAAACGATGAATTTAGTCAGCCAAAAATTAGTAATTTCGGCATACCTCAAGGTACAGTTTTGGGACTCAACTGTTTGTCATCTATGTAAATGACATTTATACAATGCTAAAAGGAAAATAATATCTTATGCCGATGGCACTGTAATAATAATTGACGGTGTATACTGACTGGAATTCTGTTAATAGTCTATAGAAAAGAGATCCTGCGTTCGATTCCTAGTTATAACCTTCGAAAGTTAAAGAAAAGTAGTTCCAATAAAATTTAAATGTTTACTTTGAAATACACCGTGAACGTGTTTAATTATTGTATATTTATTTTATATTGACAAAGACAATACTTTCACCATCAAACTAGGAAGGGTTTACCTTTTATGACAGCTTTAAGTTAAGTTAATAGTATTAAGTGATTTTCTTACCTCGTTTAGGCAAGCAGCCAAGCAAGCCTCCTTGGTGGAGGTATAGATGAGAGCATTGTCGAGACCTCTGAGGGCTTTTCCGGGTACCCTCTCGAAGGACCATGGCCTCAGGCAAACACCCTCGGACCTCACTTGCAGCTTCACCATGTAATACATGCTGACGGAACGCTGGAACGACAATAACACACTATTAACAATTGAAAATGGTATTTTTCATGAAATTATTATGCACACAACAGATAAAAGGTTAACATAAACAAATTACAATGAAATAACAAATAATTAATGCCAACCGTTATACAAATACAATAATATGTACGAACAAAACAAACAAGAAAAAAACTAGAAAACTTAAAGTGTGTGTGGTAACAAGTGATTCCTACAATTTTGTACAGTTCTGGCGGATATGGCTAAATTTGTCTGGAATTTTGCCACTACGGTGGATATTATATAATCTACACATTTGCACAAGATGTTGGAAGAAGATTAAGTTGGTTCTTTGTAAAGGAATATGGAAAGTATCGAGGTTTCTTAGTAGGTGATTGATATTGATTTTGAATGTGGCCCAGAGATTCTCGATCTACATGGTTATTTATTTTTCAAGATAAATTTGATGTCGTTTTCAACACGACGTTCATTTTATTTCTAATTTGAAATATTCTAGGCGTTTATTATAGTCGGTAAGCAGTGTAGACGATATTATAGTCTATAAATTAGATCTCTGAGGCAACAATGTGGTAAAATTAAATTCAAATCCGGAAAGAATGCAAGGATGATGAAAAAGATCGGATGAACAAATCATGTACGAAGAATGAGTTAATGATAATTGTAAGTAAGTCTACAGTGTTTGAAAAAGAGAGTAAGAAAATAGTGTTCAATCTAGTTGTGAAATCAGGTGAGCAAAATCTGTTCAAGAAGAATCAAAATTGGGAAAGGTGGATGGGGTGGGTTTTTCGAATCAAACTCGAAATAAAACTGTAGATTTGTATACAAAATATAGCCATACCGCCCGAGACAAATACCCTTCTTTATATAAATAGATAATAGATTGGTTTCCGTTCCCGATATCTTAACGGATACTACAAAAACAATGACCATTACTAATTTGATAAATATAGGTACTAATTTGTTTTTGAAAAAAAAAAGGTTGGAATTTCCTTCCACTGTAACGCTATTTTACAAAAAGAATTTTTGATCAGGTACCCAAGAAACCAATTAAAAATTAGTTCCTGCAGCGCGTCCAAATAATCTACAATACCCACGGTGTACGGGAACTCGCGGTATAAACAGTAGGCTATACAATGGAATAATATCATACATCGTCTAATAAAAGCCCTTTAAAATTATTATTGAAATTGAACCGACTCTTATTGATAAAAGTCTACATCTTCTTCGGGCACCACTGACTTCTTCTACGATTTATATTCGCTTTATATTATATTCTCCTTGCCCTCCTTTCTTTGTTTATTCGCTCTACGTGCCCAAACAATCTAAACATCCCTTTCTTAATCATTTTTACATGAACAAAGGAGGGAAATTATTTTCCTCAGAGCCTATACAATCTTTGGGGATGCTGTTTGAAGGGTCTTTTTGAATGAAGGAAAGAGCAAACATGAGTCTTTAAAAGATCCAAGTTGTCAGAGGGAGGAAACTCTATGAAGCGTACATTTATATTATGGCCGTAAGTTGCTTTTTTGAGAATATTCAAATATTTTTTCGATGATATCTGTGATTTCTGTGATTTTTATGATTTCTATGATTTCTATCTATTCTAAGATTTCTATGATTACTATGATTTATATATGATTTCTATGATTTCCACGATTTCTATGATGTCTAGGATGTCAATGATTCTATGATTTTTATGTTTTCTATGAATTCAATGAATTCTATGATTTATATGGTTTCTATGATTTCTATGATGTCTATGATGTCTATGATTTCTATGATTGCTATTATTTCTATGATTTCCATGATTTCTATAATTTCAGTGATTTATAAGATTTCTCTGATTTCTCTTATTTCTATGATTTTTATGTTTTACGTGATTATTTTAAATTAATCGTACCATAATTTTCCACGATTTTCAAGGTCATGTCCAAAAAATTTAAAATATGTAACCTACGAATTGTAATCCAGTAAAACAAAATGGTTACTTTTATTATTTTGTATTTTAGCTACCATTTGCCAAACACCATGTAGCTAGGTATATTGTTTAGATCAGTTACTTTACAATTCCTTCTTCAGTAGCCCTAATCCTCGTATACCGTAATAGCGAGATGCATTACGGGCGATAGACGTTATATATTGATTACATCGCCCGTGGAAGCCACAAGTAGAATTGGAAACGTAATAGATGGGATTTTACAGGGCCGTATTTAGGCGAATTCATTTTACCATCCCCTCCCCCGAAACGTTTTTCAAAACTGATATTTTTGAAATTCGATCTATAAGTAAGAGTGCACACATTTTTAATCGATTGATACATTTTTTAAATCATGCCTGGCTTTTAACAGGACAGAACTGGTAATATAAGCGCCGCAGGCAGACATTTTTGATTTTAAGGTCATATGACGGAAATAAAATTAAAAATGATATTTTGCATTGCACTACCGCTGCATACATTCTGGAATAAATTCTTATTTTTATTATTCTATTTCATTCAAACATTTTTTTAAAGTTACGTAAAAGTAAAAAAAATCTAAATTCTGTTGCGATTTTGTCCACAATTCCGATTTAATAAACTCTAGAAAATTGGATTTGCTTTAAATTTAAGTGTCATTTTAAAAATTGGAACTGACTGAGGAAACAATTCAGATAAGCCAATAAACGGTTTCTAAATAACTTTTTTTACTATTAATATTTCTATTTTTGAAATGTGTGTTTCTTTTGATTAAACTTATCAGAAATGTTGCAATTTTCTAACGGTAAAAATTAAAATTGCCAGTGTTTGTTTTAAAAATTCTGAGGCAAATATATATTTTTAAATTCTTTCACCTTCCCAAATCCTACAATTTTAATAACCCATAATTTTTACGGGTTTGCGCTTGTATAGAATAGTATTCAGGTGACAGCGAGAGTTTAGAGTTATAGCAAATAAAAAAAAGTTTGTGCAAACCACATTGTCTTCGGCGATTTGTGCTCTCCCAAAATTAGTTGCCCTAGGTTGCTGCCCAAATTGTAAAGGCCTAAATACGCCCCTGCATAGATACAGAGCCGGGAGTTAATGGGTTTTGGTGTAGTTAGTTACCTGCGGCGTGGCGTTGGGGTTATTGGCCTGTGTTTCGTTCTGCAGCTGGCACCTCGTCTCCTGGACGGGCGTCAAAGGGTTAAGCACGAAACTGTAACAATAAACATACATATTGTTAATTAAATTGTAGTTACTAATTAATGAAATTAATTAATTGTAGGTATATTTATTTATTTATTTAACGCCCAGAGAACTTTTACATGTAGGTGGTACAATTTTAATGACAGTTTTGAAACATAAGAAAGAAATAATAAAAATAAAATTACATAAAAAAATAATATATTATGCAAGAAACAAAATTAAAAATAACAAGAACATAAATTAAAAAATACAGCGATTTGACTGGTTTACAAAAATATAACTTCCATTTTTATTTTTTTTTATATTAACTCCACACAGGAGGCCCTGAAGAAAATAACTTCCCTCAGGGCCTATGTCATCTTTGGGGATGCTGTGTGGAGGGTCTTTTTGTGGAGAGAAAGGAGTGAACATGGGTCTTGAAGAGTCCCATGTTGTAGGAGGGAGGAAACACAGAGGCCGGCAGTTCGTTCCACAGCCGAGCTGTTGAACTTAAGAACGAATCGTAGAAGCGACCCGTTCTCATGTGACAAATGTCAACCATGTACAAATGTTGGGCGCGCGTTTGGCGTGTATCCCGACTACGCACCGGTGCCGAAGGGATCAATGACGCTAGTTCCTCAGAGCATCTTCCATTGTAATACCGATAGAACAAGGACAGCATACCTACCTGACGCCTGTGCTCTAAAGATTGCAGTCCGTTTGTTAAGATTGGGGAATCTATCAAACGGACCGCCCGTTTTTGCACAGAGTCTAGGGTTTTTTTCAGGTATTTAGGGGCTCCGGACCAGAGATGGCTGCCAAATTCGACAGTAGGGCGCACTTGCGATTTGTACAGGGTCAGCAGTTGTGTACTATTAAAGTATCTGCGGGCCCTGTACAGTACGCCCAGCTTCTGAGAGGCCAACTTTACTCTGGCTTCGATGGAGCCCCCGTACCTGAGCTGGTCACTTATAGTTACACCAAGCATATCAATGGAAGGCCTGTTCGGAAGATTGCTTCCGTTGAAGGAGACTAGATTATCATTTGGATCCCTTTTAGACGAAATCAGACAGGGTTGGGTCTTTGAAACATTAAATTCGACGAGATTAATGTTGTTTAGGAATAGTGTTGAAATAAGTCTTTTACGTAATCCACAAAATTCACAAAGTTAATATTAAATATATCGACATCACCTAAGTATTGGTTTCCCATATTGTGAAACCGTTGTATTGGGGAGTTCGCAATGTAATTTCGCTTATGTGTGTTGCAGTGGAATAGTGTATTTTTTCGTGTTGTTATTGTAGGTAATCGTAAGTTTATGAGTTGCAGAAGTTCGCAACAGTCGAATTTAGAATTTAGAATCTTGGATAAAAAAGTTAAGTCGTTTATTTTACGCCTGTCTTCCAATGTGTGTATTTTTAGAGTATTTAATAAGAAATGATATTGTAAGTCCCCTAGTGGGATATTGATTTTAAAATTTATAAAACGTAGAATTTTTTTTTGTATTCGCTCAATGTTATAATGTGAATTTTGTAAGAGGGAGACCAAACTACTGAGTTATGTTCAATTATGCTTCTAACTAGAGATATGTATAACAGTTTAATGGCTTGTATGGAGTTAAAGTTTTTAGTTGTTCTTAATACGAAGCCTAGTGTTTTCATGCCTTTGTTTACAATTTGGTGGATATGATTGGCAAAACTTAGTTTTTCATCCAAAATGATTCCGAGATCTCTCATTTCCGTGACTCTTTCTAAAGTTATTATAGCTGGAGCAAACGACGCGGTGACCAACACACACTTAGGTGACCAACACACACTTATTTGTGTATTCGTGTATATTTGCATATAACACTTCCGAACGCATAATATTGGCTTTGATAAATTTCTCTGTGTTCATCTTGGTAAGTCAAGTTACATCCTGTGATTATTCATGGGTAGCAAGTATTACTGTTATAATTTCGTTAGTAACATCTGGTTACCACAAATTTTCGATAAAGGTTTAAGTTTTTCAATTCGGTTTTACTGTACAAAAAATAAGGAAGGTACCGAAACAAATCCTTGGAGAATTTCTCAAAGCTTGAAGCAACATTTCCTTTCTTAATTAATAACTAAACTAACCATCAAGCCGTTTCCCCGCAGAGGTAGGCAGAGAGGACGAACTGCCAAACAACTCGGTCTTGGCGCACAACCTTTACCTCATTCACATTCATACATCGCCTAATGCATAGGTACTCAAGTATATCGTGCGGTGTTTTCCTCTTCCTTATTCGTCTTACACTCCATTCTCCGTTCATTCGCTCTACATGCCTAAACCATCTAAGCGTCCCTGTCTTAATCTGAATCATTACTTTTAAATCAGCTTTACATTTCTCAGATGATAATACATGATTAGTTGTGACCGCTAATTTTTAGATTTTTCTGTTTCATGCTTCGTTTAAATTTATTAATATTATCTTCTTCTTCAATGATATATGTAGATAATATCGACTGCGTTTAAATAAATATCTCTTTAATGCATCCAACGCATAGCTTCGATGTAATGTTCTTGTCGATAAATTATAAGTGACACGCGGAAAGACAGCATAATAAATATTTTATGATGCATTTATGATACTTGGTGGCAAGCACGTCTTTCATAGACCAACCAAGTAACCAATGCATGATGTTCCCGTTGATTATACATTATAACTTATTACCTGAGATCATTTTAAAAGATGCTAGCAGGACCAAACCAAGAAACGATTGGTATGTACGCAATGTTAAATGATAAATATTAATACTTCACTAAGTTACAAACAATCATCTAATTGACTCCGCGGAAAAACAGTACTATAGTCAAATATCAGGGAATTTTAATTGATGAATATTTAACTTGGAGAGCGCACATTGAAAATACGGCCAAACCATTACGCAAACTAATATTATTCCTAAAAGATAAACATTGCTTGATGAATATTAACATTATTGACAAGAAAAATTATCTACTACGCATTTTGCCATTCAATTTTATTAGTTATATCATATAAGCTGGGGCGGTGCAGTCAAAACCATTCCAGATCCGTTAGATGATGCGCAAAAAGCTGTATTATGAATGTTGGGAAAAAATCCTTACAAGTATCCACCAACAACCTTATTCAAGGAAACAAAATTATTAGATGTAAGGCAGATACATGCACTTTGACTTGTAGATCACAGCAACACGATAAGACTTAGATCAGAACAAAGGGTGATTGTACCAACGTTTTTTTGTATTTCTTCCTAGCTCCTAAGGTAAACAATGGATTCAAACAGCAACACAGTAATCATAAATATATTATCTTCTTCTTATGATTAAATATTCTAAAAGTTTTAACGACAATTACAATTTTTTGCAACTCTTTCTGTACCTAGATTCGGTGCTGTTTTCCATCATACATAAATTATAATAAATTACATGGAATGGCGGTATAATCGTGCTATTTTTAATATTGCACTGTGGCAGGCCAATGACAACACTGATAATTTATAGTGATGGAATGTAATTATTCATATATTTTCCAGGTATGAAGACTGTAAGCGACAGGTTGAAGGAACTTTGCATTGTGACTAATGTATAATTTCATATAAATTGGCGAATTGTATTAATATTTAAATTGTTAGGCTTACCCAAAAATATTTGGAGTGTGATCTCATATTTAAATATCAGTTTTAGCAGGTCATAGAAACCTATTGGGATGATGAGTCAAATTCAAAGATTTAGTGAAGAAACTAGACGTTATGTGAATTTTGCAATACCCAGTTTTCATATCGTGGATAATTCTAGTGATAGCCCGTTCCTTTTGAAATGCTATGGCTCATCTGTTCCTTAAAACTTCAGTAGTAGTGGTCATCACTACTTGTTCAAGATACCAGACGGCAGAACAGATGAATAGAGAGAATGTAGAGAATTCTAGTAGAGAATGATGCTATTGAATGAAATTTCTACAAGAGAAGGTACTTTTAATGGTTTTGTCTCTCTCTTTTAATGAGATTATAAGTATATTAAACAGCAAGGGCAATATTGAGAGTGTCTTCAAATTTGATCGAGGTAAAATGATGTAACTAGTTGTTCTATGAATAGTAATTTTGATTATTCTAATTTGACAGCTCGTAACGTTCCAGCGAAAAAAGGTCCTATCGAACACGATTTGACTGGAGACGGAACACATAAACAAATTTTCAGACACAGTTGAAAACGCAAGAGTCAAAACTAATTATCCTAGATGAACAAACAAAAGATTTTACAAATGTCTATAATATCTATAATATATATGTAATAAATAAAAATAAAAATGCCAGACTTCGCAACACTCGATGATAAAATAGAAAAACGCTAAGCAAATATTATTATTTTTTAATAAATTCATTAATATTACGAATAAATAACTAATAAGTTTTTGGCAAAAATTTTGGAACGAACAATTAGAAACGAACGAACAAACGTAATGCATTTGTCATTAGTTACATCAATTTAGTATTGCTTATTAAGTATTTGGTTCAATTTGTGCAATTATTTACTTGACGTAAGTTCTTATTTCTAGAGTTTTTGTTAATTCAAACAATCAATTTATACAAAAGATTTTGTAAGAATTGAAGACGAAGTCCAGTAACTTATCTGTTTCAACGACGAGACTCTTCTAACAATTCAATGACTATTTAAGCAATGTACAAGCAAAACAAATCACAAATCAAAACACCGAGAGCGAAAGGCAAACTTAACAAGAAAACAGTGTGTCGTAAATAAAGATAATACATCATTCTTCTCTAAATTACCCTCGGCTTCATAAATCCTTTTCCTTGCGATCATATAGACCCTTTCAAGCTATTTCTAACACAGAAGATAAACTGAGCACTTTAACATCGATCGTAGACGTCGCGATATTATTACAAAGGCATTATCCTTTGATTTATCGTGCGATTCATCACAAAGGAAGCCCACAAGGTTGCATGTTAGGACCCATCTTAAGTTAAAAACTTGAAAGTAACTTGCTAAATTAAAACTAAGGGTATTGTCTGTATATTATTGTTGATTTATGTTTTAAAATATTTATGGTGTTTTAAGAAGATTAAGAAATTAACCTAGGTCCCAAAGAGACTCTTATTAAAGGAGAATTGAAAAACAAATCAAGTGATCTCTTGAACTACGAACCATTTTTTGTTTTACTCATTTTACAAATTTGGAGATCCGGAAAAAATGCAAGGATGAAAAAAGCGCAGTGAAAGAGATTAAGAAAGGGACGCTTAGATGGTTCGAACACGTCGAACACATCAACGAAAAAATGTAAACGGAGAAAAAAGAAGTGGAATTGAATGCTGAAAGAAGTCGGGGACGCCAGAGGAAAATGTGGTACGATCAAGTGCAACAAATACTTGACTAGGGACAAGTCAAGAGTCAGAACAACAAAAGTATGTATGTGATGATTCGTAAACGGAAATTCCATCCTCTCTCATCCTCCATCCATCCACCTGCAGTGAAACAGTGTGATGGTTAGTTAGGTTAGGTTATATTTCTTCAGTGTTATTTTTTTCGATGCTCTGCTTTTCAGTGTTAACTAACTAACTAACTAACCATCACGCCGTTTCCCCGCAGGGGTAGGCAGAGAGGACGGACCGCCAAACAACTCGGTCTTGGCACACACTCCTTGCCTTATTCACATTCATACATCGTCTCATACATACTCTTCTATTATTCTGACTCTTGACATGGCCCGACTCGAGTATTATATTACCGAATTTATTATAAATTTCTCTTAAAAAATTTAAGTTTTTAAGTTCCTAAAAAGACATTTACTTTTTTTAAGATAATATCTTTATATTTGTTGTTCCGAAAATTATGAAAAATACATTTAATTATTTTACTAAGCATGTTATAAATGTTAAAAAACATTTGTGTAGTTTAAATGCAATATAGGCATTTGTGGAGTATTTTTGCTCTATTTTAAACGAGTTGTGTTTTATTACATATATTCTACCACTTTTACTTAATTATCATCGTTTTTTTCATTCATTCGTACTTACATAGGCTTTTAAACCATTTCTTCTTCGTTTTGAACGCTTACATATAACTTTCATATTTTTGGTTAGAGAGAGGAGTTTTTATTTATTGTTTATTTTATCACAGTTCTGTCTTATCGTGTTCTATCTTATCATGGAAAACCGTATATGGTATAAATAATAGATAATGTGGCATAATAGTGAAGCAGGGAAACGCCCGCAAGGTCACAAGAAGTTCATTGGCCTGTTGCTATGCAACGAAAGAAGGCTCTATGGCGCTATGACTCGCCGAGGCTTTACCGGGAAAAGGCACTTGAAGTTGCAAGTCTACTCTGTGCACGGGTACACACTCACTCAGAGCTTAATAGCTTCCGACGGGCCTTTTTATAGAGTTTAAACGACTTGTAAAAAGTCCATTTAGACCGTTGGTATTTTATTTATTTACAGTAGAAATATGCCAGCAGATAATAATAACATATGGACTTCTGGAGACTTAGAAAAATATACGATTAGGAACTTTAAAATTTTTTTTACAGATAGACAAGATTAACATTCCCGGGTTGCGAATAACACGATGATATTTGTAAAACTCGCAGGACTTAGCTTGCAGAGGAAATGATCCCACAACACCTGAATCAACCCGGCTATTGACTTTTATGACATTTTATCAAGTACATGTGCTTTTTTTCTATGTGAGTACCGCACAAGAGTACCAACAGCTCCCCACCATCAGGAGCCAGTTAGAATGAGGAATTCACAATTGTGATACGTTGTGCTGTTGAAGGTACTGGGGAAAGGAATAGAAATGGGTAAGTAGAAGCTGGGAAAGTATCTAGCTATTAAGATCCTTAGCTTGCAGAGGAAATGAACCCACAACGCCTGAATCAACCCGGCTGCTCCCCACTGTCAGAAGCCAGTTAGAATGAGGAATTCGTTACGTTGTGAGGTTGAAGGTATTGGGAAACGAAAGGAAATGTGTAAGTAGAAGCTGGCGAAGTACCTAGCTATTCAGATCTGGCCACCAAACATGGCAAAAGCGATTTCAAGAAACGTTTCGATTTGGAATCGTGGTATTTTAACAGGGCGATACTGAAAGTATCTAAATAAATTGTGAGACAACAAATCAATGAAATACATTTGCAGGGATTTGAACCCAAGACCTCTAGAGGGTGTTAAAATTTAAAAGTATTTCAGTTCTTGCACGATAAATAGTTACAAAATCAATACAAAAAAAGTTTGCAAATCTCACGTTACCAAAAACTCTTCGTTCGCTCGTTTTCGTTGTAAGTTAAACAACCAAAATGAAATTGATATAACAAAACATTAAATTAATTTGACACTTCAATGCAATCAATATCTGTAAAGAAAGCGTGGCACAAGAAATTGTAACGGCCCGGCGTTGTATTTTAGATTCGTAGTTAGATAATTTAACCAACATTTTATTAACCTTAAAATTAAAACTGTACATTTAAACGTTAATATCGTTACGGTATTTAACTCTCAGAAAGTATGGCGGAGTAGGTACACAGAGTAAATACCATTTCAAAACTACTGTTATGAATTTTATTTAAGAAGGCAGTTCATAATTTAGTGTTGGTTTTTAGAATACTATTTAATGACGCGTTAAAACAATAAAAGTCTACACATACATAAAATAAAATAAATTAATATTATTGTAAAACTAGCGCACATAAGTGAAAAATCACAGGATATATATATATATACCAATTTAAAAATATATATATATATATTTTTAAATTGGCTTTCACTCTTCAAGGTTGCTATAGGCCATAATTTCAAATTACTTTAATTCAGTCGAATTCAGACTTAGAAGAGATGAGATGTTGAATGGAGGGGAGACAATTATAGATAAGGCTTGATAGAAGAGAGGAAATATGTTTAGAGAAGGACAACCAAAATATATTTGCTCTAAACTTCCCATTTCTAGACAACAGAATGTACAATCTGATGAGTCAAGGATGTGAGTTCTGAAAGATGAGAAGGAACGGAACAATGGCCAATCCTCAATCGAATAGGTGAGGAAATTTCTTTTTTTGGAGAAATGGGAAATTGTTGAAACCATGGTTTTGATGGGATAGTCCTTCGTATTGAGGCATAGCAGGCTCCTTTGGATTGACTAGCAATGTGCCAATACTCTCTAAATTATTAATTTCTATATGTATCTTTGAGAATGGAAAAAATGTCAGATGGGAGAATGTGGTTAACGAGGGTAAACATAGGGTTGGATGCTCCTTGTTTTGCCAAGGAATCCGCAATATCATTAATAACGATGTCAACATGTCCTGGAATCCAAATCAGAGTTACGGTTTTACCAGAGCTTTGAATGGAGGCTGTCAGCACTCAAATAAGTCATACAAAGTAATCATCCTTGCCTTTCAAAAGAAAAATTTTACTCTTCAAATGGTAGTAAACTTGATATTAGTGTATGAGCTCACCTATGGATGGCACTAGATTAGTTTATTAGGTTACACATAGACGGCGTTAGCTGTCGAGATAATAGTATAATAAATAAGGTGAGAACCTCAAGGTCAGGGTCCAGATTATTCCAACCCGCTGCTAATTAAGATATCCAAACCATCGCCAATCCACCACAGTAAGTGTTTTGTTGAAACCGAAGTTTTATTGATTGAGAGAATTTGTGAGAAAATCCCGACAATCCAAACAATTATTAGGTTTAATTTTAATAACTACACCATACAATTTTTGTAAAACGGCCAAAAATAATTTAAAAAATATTGAACATTGAATTAGCAAAAGAACTAATAATTTATTATGGATTCCCCAAATTTAATACCAAATTAATGCAAACCACTGCAGTTTTATTGGTCATCGTATATTTATAGTAATTGAGACGATGGGACTTAACTTATTAGCTATTGATATCCGGTACTTGACGTCTACAACAAAACCAAACGCAGAATACCACATTAACTGAATTACCGGCTCTAAGAGGATTAACGCGCGCTCCACATCTGCCCTTATGATGGCCACTGTAAAACTGTCCGTAACGTTGGCTCCAGAAGGAGGAAACGCAACACGCTATAATAATCTGAAAATTAATCATGATAACGGCTACATTCATTTCAAGCCATGTTGGTCTCTCACCCAGGCGATACTGAGAGTATATTCCACTCTGGCTATAACATAGATGGAACATAACATGAACAAGTCGCAAATAAGGCAAGCAGAAAGTTCGCAAAGAAAGGAATTTCACTCCCAGTACCCTAGGGGCACCACGCTTCCCAATTAGTATGGACTAGTACTGAACCAAAATATAACTAATAGTTGAAAATAACAGCTAGATTTAACAGTCATAGTTTTATTTATTGTGAAAAACAGCGATCCCAGTAACATTTAACAACAGTAACTAATAACATGCAAATGAGCACATTAACCACTCGAGCGATTGGTGTCATATACATACATCATTTAATTAATATCATACCTCAACATATTAATATTGCAACGTATGAAACTGCTTTATGCGGTTCAAAGCCAATTAATTCACCTAGATTTTACAGTCCATCCCATATTTTTAGGTTCTATAAATTAAACACAATATGGCAAGTGATTACTCAAAACTTTTTTGGAAACTTGGCAGAATATGCCAATCGCTCGAATGAATCAATAATATCAGTTGCGAAGCAGCTTCGTGTTAAACAAATAGTTATTCTAGTCTTAAATTCACTAAGGTTTAACTGAAAAAGGTCTATAACAGAATAAATGTGGTATAATATCGTAGTCATTCTTCAAGAGTCATGAACATTGATAGGTTTGTCCTGCCTCCTGTTCAGCTCTGATGAAGTTATCGGAGACATAAAACTTAATAGGTTCTAGACGAATAAATAGACCTTTCCTAAAGTCAAATGGCGCACCATTTTGATGGCCGGTAGGCGATTATCTAACAAGTTATTTTAGCACCGGTGGGGTTCGCTCGTTTATTGTATAATTTTTACGTTAGCTCCTAGGAAGTTCTGGAAAGGAAAAATATATGATGGTAAGATAGGGATCAGGGTCAGTTAGTCCAGGAGGACTTTAATTTATCCTTGTCACTTTGGCGCAAGAGTCCTTCTGTAGAGGTCTAAAGTTTTCCCTCAACCACTCTTTCACGTTGCGGCCCAACACGCACCTAGCCCACAAATACCTAGCCAAACGTCTCCCTATGAAGCCACACACCCTTGCAAAGTTGCCAAACTACTTGGGATGATCTGTGATTATACAATAAATGGTTTCCAGGACAGTGGTACCCATGACCGCCTCTCAAATTCATTATAAAAAAATTAAATCATTAGTATTTTGAACACCGTCTCGCTGGCATCGGAATAATTGGCGAAATAATTAGTGTCTAGCGATTTTTTACTGTGGCAAGAAAAATAATGTAAGAAAAATTTCCGAATATCATTTGGAAGGTTATTTTTTTTATCTTTGTTTGCGTTCGCATTAACGTCAGCGTTATTTCCAATGGTTAAATTAAACGGTTGACAATCGCCAACGATAGCTGCATTGGCGTTATTTAGAATTATCGTAATCGCCCAGGACTACTGGACCGGACAGGTTTCCTTGTAAGGAGTGTTGTAGTTCCCAGGTCTCGCCATCTCCCGAGGGAATGCAGCCTGTTATACAATATGTTAGATAACGCGTGTTGACATTATACCGAGAAAACTATCCGTGGTAATGAGTCTCTTAGACGGGTAGACTGCATTCTGTCAGAAATGAAAAAATAAAAATAATCGCTTAGGAACATCATAGACGCTCTAATTAAATACTGCGATTTTTATAAGCCTATAAAAAATAAAGTATCAGGTCTATCAAAATTGATTTAAATGTATATCTTACTTACGAATCCTTTTTTTATACTTAATTAGATGGTTTGTAATTCATTATTATTAAATTTCCTTATTATTCAAATCCATTCAATGTACCTGCACGTTCAACACGCTCTTGTGTCCTGTTCAGGGTTGATCAAAGCAAAACGAACTCTAAGCAGAATTCTTGCCTGAACAGACTATGCAATAATTACAATAGCGTATTATCCAAGGTTGATGTTTTCAGTTGCGAACTTACCAAATACAAGAGGTAAATAAAAGAATATTTCTCTGATGGTTTGTGAATTACGTTTATGTCTCTATTGTTTATATCTCTAGTAAGATTTGATTTATATCTACAACCTCTCACCATGGCCATAAATTATTGTTTTGTAAATTTTTCGTTTTATATAATATTTTGTTTTGTTTTATAACGAACAACACCAATATAATGTGAAGCCTTTTTGATAATTCTGCCTTCACATTGTGTTTGATCCTAACACCGGCCAATGGTCGCCCTCCGTCTATCCAGGGTCTATACCCTTTGCAACACGACCGAGATTGCTTGTGCCATGTACCTTTGAGCACGTCTCGGCCGCAACAATTTACCTCCGCAGATGCTATCTACCGGTGCGGAGAGACCTGATGATGCCACATAAAGCCCTCCAAAACGTCACGTAATCAGTGTGCATTGTCGTACAGGGTGTTCTCTCACAGTTCCATCTCACTGGTTGGTCAAATTTCATTTCTAAGCATAGCATTATTCATTTATAGGCCAGTGCAATTAGCGATTCGCGATCGAAGTAATTCCGGTAGTCCCAATTTGTTTATATGTTATATAAACTGATCCCCTGATGTAAAATCTGAGTTTCCGACCTTGGCGCACCTGTGCTCGCCATTTTGAAAAAACTGGCAGAAATCGGGCCAAAATCTAGTTTTTCCCAAATATCTCATTTCCAATGCAAATTTTGGTTAAAGTATATTGACAAGTATAATAGAACATAAAATAACCTACAACTTTTGTAAAAAGAAATTT
Organism: Hesperophylax consimilis; assembly: GCF_061612785.1. NCBI lineage: Eukaryota > Metazoa > Arthropoda > Insecta > Trichoptera > Limnephilidae > Hesperophylax > Hesperophylax consimilis. The sequence continues at coordinate 27,848,069 of NC_142854.1, forward strand.
CTTCTATCTCTAATAGGTACCGAGGTAGAAAGTCGTAAAGGTAACCTAACATTGACAATATTTGAATTCGTCACAGGGCCTACAAATACTTCAGTCCACAACTGGTGACTCTGTATCGCAAGTGCGCCCCACTATTGAATTTGAGGTAGCTCTCTGATCTGAAACCCCAAATTCTTTAAAAAACCCTTGATTCTTGCAGAAATGGGCGGACGGTTTGATAGATTGCTCTATCTTAACAAACGTATTGTAATCTTTAGAGCTCAGGTGTTAGGTGGGAATGCCGCGCTTGTTCTAATGGTATTATTTTTTAATGATAAACTAATGTTTATAAGACAAGGTTTTTTTTATGCAATAGCATAAAGCATAACAAATAAATATAAGCAATAATTAGTCGCCTGAAATATCAATACAAATCGAAAATATCTCCCAGATAAAAACTAATTATTGCTTATAATTATTTGTTATCCTTTATGCTATGCATAAAAAAACATTGTCTTATAAACATTAGTTTATCAATAAAAAATAATAATATTTGACAAGTCAAAAATATTTCACCAATAAATGAAGATATAATATGTCTCGACGCCATCTAGTGAGAAATTTAGCACTAACAAAACCTTTCCTACAAAAATAAAGTTGGTTTTTTACAGGTGGAAAAAATATAATAAGCAGTAATTGTTCGTTGAGGTACTAGTACATATTGAATCATTTGGCCGGTTGGAAATAAGCCTACATAACTCAAAGGTTACAGAGCAACTGACCAGACATCAGAAGGCACGGGTTCAATTCCCGTTGGTGGAATTTCTTTTTACTCGGAAGATATTTTCAATTTGTATTAATATTTCAGGCGATTAATTATTGCTCATATTTGTTTATTCTAATGGTATTTCAATTAAAGATGCTCTGAGGAACTAGCGTCATTTATCCCTTTGGCACCGGTGCATAATCGTAAATTTTCATTATAGAAAAGGTACAACATGAGCGTCTCCTGTCCCCATCCCATCTTCCTCTGCCTCTTGCCTTTTCCTATTCCTTCTTCCTTCTAATATATTTATAAGATTTTTATTTTTTTGTTAATTTCATTTTCAGTTAATGGTTATAACCAATTACAATTTTGTATTATATCACATTAACCAACATTAGCATAAGAAACTATTTTGGCTTACCTCATATTTAACCTCTTGTATAACTTATCCTGTATAAAATTGCTGTTTGTTTCTTACAATAAATAAATAAACAAAATACGACAAACGTGCTCCTATTTGATATTTGTCACATGAAAACGAGTGGTTTCGACGACTCGTTCTCGCTCGGCGATGGAACGATTTGCAGGTCTCTGTGTTTTCACTCCATCCTCTCCTCAAAATGACCATCCACACAGAATCCCAAAAGATGGCATAGGCTCCGACGAAAATAATTTACCTCCGGGGATCACTAACACTTCTGCCAAAGGTTACCTCAAATGGTTCGCTACATTTGGTGACTTAGCAAGTGTTAATTTACTGAGGTTTGTCCAGTTTTTGGTCTGCTCGCCAACAACTGCGTGTAGTGATTACATTCCTACGAAACAACCTGTATGCAGATAGATTGCAAGATGCAGAACTGGCTTGGATAGAATGCTGGCGCCACATAAACCATGATACCAAGTTTAAGTGGTAATATCATTGCAGATTCCCGAGGTTTATGATCTCCAGACAAAGCGGGAGAGTAAGGATAACGTTATTGCATCAAATGGCTGGTAGAATTTTCTTATTGCAGTTCAGTAAAGTACTTATTTATATTAGGTTTAATCGGGTTCCATGTTAAAACAGAAAAATTATGAAATATTTATTTTTTGTAAAAAACAAACAATGTTGTATTATATTCCTTTTTGTAAAAAAATAGAGATAATGATATCCTCATTGGGATCTCCCATGCTGAGGATTTTATTTAAATTTTATTACTATGGATTAAATGAGGTGCTGTTTTTTTTTCCGAAATAATTATAAATATTTGACGTGGTCATCTTTTGCTGAATTTCTGAACGTTTTATATTGACAAATTACGATTGGTTAGAAGCTTAGTGAACAAATACGACGGGTTGTTAGTGTTACCACCCAGTGTTAAATACCCCTGCTAGCTAAGTTCTCTGTAAATGCACAAGCAACATTTTTCGCATTTAATGAGGGTACACGGAGAAAATTTTCTGATATGAAATACTGTTAATTTATTAAAAATCTTATCAATTTTGATAAGATTCCGCAGCCAAGTGGGGGAGTTGGTGGTACCCAAAATTACTATCCTCCTTATATTAGCTTAAATAATTGACATGTCATTTTAGTATTTTACGTATTTCTGCGCAAAAACATAAGTTACAATTATCAAGTTACAACGTAATCCAAAAACCAGTTTGGCTTTATAAAATCACTCAGCACACAAGATGCTATTGCTAACGTAACTTCATACATTTATGAATCATTAGATAAAGGTAAAAAATGTGCGGGTATATTTATTGACCTTAGAAAGGCATTCGATAGCATATTCCATGAGCTGCTATTAAAAAAATTGAATAATATCGGCATAAAAGGCAACGCGATTAAATGGATCACCGACTACTTAAAAAACCGTCCTCAAGTAGTAAAAATCAATCGTGTTAATAGTGATCAAGAGATTACAAGCTTTGGAATCCCCCAAGGTACAGTGCTTGGACCAATCCTATTTACTATATATGTAAACGATTTTTTTTTCAACCTTTACATGGTCAAATTACGTCATACGCCGCGCCGATGATACAGTACTAAAAATAAGTGATAAGACTTGGGGAAATGTAGAATTAAAGGCCACAGAAGACATCAACACGCTCAAGAATTTTTTCGACACTAATTTACTGTCACTTAATAAAGAAAAGACATTTGTAATTCCATTTGCAATCCATACAAATGATACTCCTAAAAATTTTAACATTGTCATACATAATAATACTAAAATTCACAGCCAAAACTATTGCAAATCAAACTGTACAGTACTAAAAACAACAAATAAAATGAAATATCTAGGAGTAATTATTGATAAAAATCTGAAATGGAAGGAACAAATATGTCAAGTAGTAAACAAAATAAGAAAATTAATATATATATTTTTAAGAATTAGAAACTTTCTGTCTATAAAAAATCAATATTTAATTTACTATGCCTTAGTTCAATCCACTTTACAATACGCTATTATTAGTTGGGGATCCGCGTATAAATGTAACCTTCTTCTAATTGAAATTATACAAAGAACAATTATTAAAATTATATTAAAAAAATCCTTTGACTACCCAACAGAACGTCTATTTGAAGAATTTCAAGTACCTACATTTAAAGACCTATATATTAAAAACTCATTAATCCAAATTATAAAAGAAAAATATAAATATCAATTTTTAAATGAAAACAGAACGCGACTTAGACATGTTTTTCTATGCCTAAAACTAAATACGTCTTTTGCACAACATCATTATACTTACCAGGGAAGAACTTTTTTCAATCGTCTACCAGAAGAAATCAGAAGCATTAATGATAAAACCCGAATACTGCTCTCTGTCAAGAGACACTTTAAAAATATTCTGAAAAAAAAACTACTGTCACTTAATTAATCTGACAAATATCCTTACTTTTCCATAACTTCCTTTCTTTTTTTAAATTTAATAAATTAATATATTATCCTTCACTACTATCAAAAAAAATACTACAGCAAACATACATTTATGTACAATGAATTATTTAAGTACTAACTAACAACAACATTTATGTACACTCCCTTTCCATACACAAGCAAATGCTTTCAATGGAAGAGTAGTAAAAAGACCCAAGATGTAAAATGAATTATGTACCATGTAAACATATTATTAAAAATAAAAAATAATTACAAAAAAAAAAAAAATAATAATTGACTGAATAATTGGAATTTCTATAGTTTAAAAGCCCATAAGACAGAAAAATGGACGGGTTAACGCGATGCCATGCGAAGTAATGCAAAATCATGTGTTTTTGGTTTGAAAATTTGGTCGCCTGGAAAAGTTTCAGATGCTAATTAAATACTGCGAGTAGAATACATCTTGGCCTTTGAAATAATCGAGTATTTTTTAGATAAATCTTTTTATAAGCCCAGAAAAAATAGTGTAAAGGCCTATTAAAACTGCTTTAAAGTTCAAAATCTCCTACTTACGAACCCGTTTTCGGTTATGATTTTATTGTATAGTGCGGAAAATTAAGTTATCTACAAAATGATCGAAAAAAAATTAAATATGTATGCCTGAACATCCACAAAATAAAATAAAAGGCACTTTTTGGGCATGTTTTTTTCTTGCATAAATCAAAACAGGCGGATGGTGTTAAGCGGGAATTTAAACCTCATTGCCATCTACGTAAGGGTTGTTATTGATAGCGGCTCAATTTAAAATATTTAACGACGTAGTGCATCGCCTTAATAAAAAAAATATTTGGTTACAGACGTTATGTTTGGCATCTTGGCCTGTCAAGAGTTAAAAGCGAATGTTTTATGAGGACGGTGGAACATTGTAAAAATACTATTGTTTGATATACCGTCGTGACATTTATGAAGAAAAGAACACGTGTTCTCCGTTTATTCTGAATAAATAATATTTTAACAGGAAATTCGAGTGCTTTCACTTTATTAATAGGATCATCTTTCTCCAAGTAGTTTGCGTTTTTCAAATATTGCGAGGTTAAACATAATCCAGGAATATAGGTATGTGTTTATTTTTTTTAAATTGATGTATTATGTTAAATAACAATGACAATTTACATAAAATTATGTACCTAAAACATTTTATAAATTCTAACCCAAATTATCCCAAATCATAAAAAAATCCAAACGTTTTGATTTATCTTTCTGCCAACCCATATTGTGATTGCTATCAATTTGCATTTTTAAAAGTAATATTTATAACCCGTGGCCAAATTAATAGGGCGTATTGCCTTTGAAATAAATTATGTCGAAGGGTTCAGTTGACCTCCAGATGCCCTTATTTTCGGTTTATTTCTATTTATTTCCATTTTTGAAGAATTGGAAGGTAAATCATGATGTCTAAAAGAAATACTTACAAACGAAGATTTAAATCGAAGAAAAAAAGGGGGAAAAAGATTAAAATATTATTTATTAGCTGACGTGTACCCGGCTTTGTCTACTTTTCTCTACTTTCTATAAATATGATATTACATACGATATTACAAACGCATGTTTTTAACTGTAACCGAATATTTAGGCTTTCTGGTGTACCCCAAGGATCAATCGTGGGGCCACTTATATTTTATTTTTTTTAATTTTGAAGAGCTTATGTCAATTTGACCGGTCGGTGGCCGAGTTGACATCGCGTTTGGGTTCCACTCAGGCGTATTGTGTTCAATACCTCGGCTGGCTAAGTCCTCCATCACAACACAAGCAACATTTTCAGCTTACTGTGGTGGTAGTAGGAGATTTTCAAATATTGTCAGGTTATTCGTAACCCGGGAATGTTTGTCTTTCTTTTATAAAAATAAAAATAAATGATATGCATGTGTTATATATATAAACCTTCCTGAATAAATTATCTAAATGATAGTGAAAACCCTAGCATAATCCGTTGCATAGTTTATAAGAACTAAGCACACAAACAGACAGACGCGGATAGCGAATTTATTTCAGCACAATACTAGCTGACGTGTACCCGGTGTTGCTTGACTTTTCTCTACTTCTATATATATAAAATGCATGTTTTATATATATAAATTTCCGGAAGAAATTATCTGAATGATGGTGAAAACACTATTATAATCTGTTGCATATTGCTACTTTGATTTATAGAAATTTAGATATTTTTGAAAAATATTTCAAAAATTTTAAGCAATGATACTCGAATACGAAACTAGGTACTAATTTCAGATATGTGTGCGTTAGTCATGTGTGAAATCTGCTTCAATGAACTCAGATTTGCTATAAATTTAAGTATCATTTTCAAAATCCGAACTATTGTTTTAAAAATTCAAACAAGCGATAAATTACACTGAGAAAAATGAGTATTGCTAATTTATTAAGAATCTCTTCAAATTATTGGTAATCTAATTAAAAACGGGATTGTAGGCCTTAACTCATGAATTAATATGATTTGTATTAAAATTCAAATATATTATAACCACGTCGGAACACGTGTTCATAAAAATCATAATATTTTCGCATTGATAAAAATAAATAATTTAAAAATTGTACCAATGGAATTAAATAAATAAATTTAATCTTAATTCAAGGCAAATGACGTAATGAACACGTGTTCCGATATATTTGGAACCATCTGACGTGTATCCGGTGTTGCTCGAATTTTCTCTACTTTATATAAATATAATATGCATGTATTATATATATATAAACCTTCCGGAAAAAAATCTCTAAATGAAAGTGAAAAGAGTATAAAAATCCATTTCGTAGTTGAGAAGAACTAAGCGCACAAACAGACAGACGCGGATAGCCACTTATATTCCAGAGTCTAAGATTCTCTCAGTATCGAAACGTTTCTTAAAATGTTATTAGATATCAGGTTTGAATAGCCAGGCACTTCCCCACCTTCCTCTTTCCAATCTCCATCCCTTCCCCACTACATTCAGCCACACAACTTAACTCATTTGAGGATGCTATAGTCTCAATATACTCCAGACGGTTGGGATTATTTGCGGTATTCACAAATTAAAAAAAAAAAAACCGGACACGCAAAATGCTAAGATATTGTTAGTTTTTTATTTTTATTTATTTTAACCACATCTTCTAAGGCATTGTTATTAGTATTTTTTGTTTGATATATTGTCCCGAGGCAAGGCCGCAACCTCTTCAGACATTCCAATTACGGCTAGTCAAAAGCGTGCCAAAAACCAACAAAAAAACTAAGATGAATCTATTTAACTAGAATTATTTTAAACATCGCGTGCGAAATAATGAGAGAATTAATTCTCTGATTCATATAATTTGAAATTCTTTCAAAAATAGTTACATAATTCTGTGGCATGCTTACAAAAGAGCCGATGTCAGTTTTTGAATGTTACGATGCCTATGTAGATATGCTCCTTTTTAGAAAGTTTTAATTTTAAGAAAATAGTGTCAAATCCTTAAAGCCCAGCTACACTACTCGCGAAGTTGATCGAAGTTGACCTAATACGATAGTGTGGGCACGAACTTCACTTCGCTTCGGGCAACTTCGCTTCGCTTCGCCCGACTTCCGATTGTTGTCGGTAAATGCGCCCGAGTCAAAGGACTCGAAGCGTTACTCGCGAAGTTGCACGAGTGTGTGGGCACGCACTTCGAACTTCGGCTAACTTCGTCGAGGACTTCGTCGAAGCGTCGAAGCGAGTAGTGTAGCTGACACTTTACTCGAATCTTCTAGAATTCGGAAGAAAACCCAATTTCGAGCCGAAAGCGCAAAAAATATATAACGAAAAACTGACATTGGCCATTAATAAGTAGAAATATTAGCCATTCTCTTTATATCAAAGTGTGAATATATTCCCATGAAAGTGTTATTTTAAAGTGTGAATTTATTTCCGTGAAAGTGTTATTTTAAAGTGTGAATATATTCCCGTGAAAGTGTTGTTTTAAAGTGTTAATATATTCCCGTAAAAGTGTTATTTTAAAGTGTGAATATATTCCCAGAGATAATGTTATTTTAAAGTGTAAATATATTCCCATAAAAATGTTATTTTAAAGTGTGAATATATTCCCGTGAAAGTGTTTCTTTAAACAGAATATACTTATTGAGATTTAAAAAATTATACACAGAGTTTTTTAAGCATGGAATAACGATAATTAATAATCTAAATATAAAACAATTTTAGTAAAACGTGTAACAGTAACATAAAATAAAATAGAATCTAGAACAATACAACATATAAGACAAATCACTAAAACTACATTACCAACACAGACATATGAATATTAATCATATGTCTATGATTACCAACTACAAATATGCAACCAATTCTATAAATGGTGTCATTAAATATATCAATAGTCCCCCAAAATTGTTGCCTAAATCATGCATCCTATTGTAACTAACTAACTAACTATCATACAGTTTCCCAGTAGGGGTAGGCAGATAGGAAGGACCGCCAAGCAACGATCTTGGCACACACTTCTTGCCTCATTCACATTCATACATCGTAATATTATATGATATATATTCATCCTGTTTTACTACATTATACACTGAAGTTTAACAGAAAAAATGTCTACCTCAGAAGAAGAAAGGTGTAACATCTTTTGGTATGCTGTGCTACCAAGACCTGCACAAACCACAGTCCGTGAAACAGGGTTTCCGTGCTAAATCACCAAACATATTAAAGCACTCGGGCTGTTTGTCAACAAATGGTCGCGGTTGCAATGCTACCTAAATTAATTCAAAAACAACCGCAAGTGACCGATGAACCTACTTTGAAAGGCGCAACAGCCATCCATTAATACACGCCATCTCATAAAAACTTGTTGATCTTCTCGTACAAGCTATAAACGTTTTAAACGATCAGTTAACTCATACAACTGTTCAGATGTTGAATATGCAAATATAACTGTCTAGATTTGCGGTCAATAGTCGAGAAACCAGTTTGGACTGACCAGTGCCGGATCTACGTATCATAGATTTTTTGCGTGTATTATTACTAAATACTGATTTATTTTAGTGTATTGTGTATTTACCGTATTCTGTATTAAGTGTATTTATTTGTATTATGTCTATGAGTGCATTATAGGTGCAATAAATGCATTAAATGCTTGTTTTTGTAAGAAATCACTTAATGAGTAAGATTAGGAAAGGGACAGTTATTTGGGCATGTAGAGCTAATTAGCGAAGAAAGGAGTGTAAGGAGAATATATGAGATGCAAATGTGGATGGTAGCAGAAGTCGGGGACCCCCGAGGAAGACATGGCACGATTAAGTGAATCGGATACTTGAGTCGGGCCATGTCAAAAGTCAGAAAAATAGAAGAGTATGTATGAATGTGAATGAGACAAGGAGTGTGTGCCAAGAAACTGCGCGGAAACGGCGTGATGGTTAGTTGTTAGTTAGTTAGGTATATGAAAAGAAAGAAGTGACGGATGCATGCATCCATCCCTACCGCTGCCGACGAAGATGGGTCGAAGAGAACAGCTGTAAATGTCAAAGGGTCTCCTCAAACCGGCCTCTCCCGATCGTCAGCAGACGGACAGGCGCATCTCACACCAATTGACACACTTCACCCGATCAACCCCCTGCTAAGTCACCAAACGTAGCGAACCACTTGGGGTGACTTATGGCAGAGGTTGTTGGTTATCCAATTAATTGTTCCTGGGGCGGCGGTACCCACACCCGCCTCGCAAATCGACCTTGGTATTAAATATTAAGTGGCCTGGCATAACGTGTTCGAGGTGCGGCACTGTATTTAAGCAAGCATCGGTCCGACTTCGACTCCCTACTGTTACATTCTAGATTCAACGAAAGATAATCATGAATCTACTTCAACGTTATGGCTTCCTTTATGCTTTTTAATGAGAGTGTCTTTAATAGATATTTAAGTACTTAACTAAGGTGTTTTTTTTTAAATTACTTTATTAATTTCAGATTATTATTTTATAACCAGTGTTGATTTGAATCGGATAATCTTCGAGAATGTTTTCCAAAGGAAGGGCCGTGTCCGTGTAATGTCTGTTCGAAGAATTAACTGTCCGGAGTTAGTGAGAGTATGGTATCCCCAATTATTGAGGCTCTAGGATTTGGGGAAGGAAAGGGAAGGAAATAAGGAAAAGAAACATTAGGAAGGGCCTGGCTACTACTCGGGTAAATCCATTTAAAACAACGTTTCGATTAAGAATGGTGGTATTGATGATTCACCAGGGCTATACTGACAGCATAATATACTCATGTGGGTATACCGCCTCTCAGGGAACCTTTCACTGTTTCCAACATATCTGCCATAGGTCACCCTAAATGGTTTGCTACGTTTGGAAACTTAGCAGAGGTGCCCTTGGTAGTGGCGAGCCTGATCGGTAGAGGCCGGTTGAGCCTTTTGAGCCCTTTTCCTGGAACATTATCTCCTCCCTGTCCTTAATTTCAGGAATGCCAGGGGTAAGATACCAAAAGATTTGTTGGCACACTAGGTGTCACACTAGATTTTTTATTATCTAATTGAGTGTTTATTGTTATTGGTTTACCTGAAGGCAGCTGCCTGGCAGTCCGGCTCCTCACGACACCAGCCCTGACATTCGTAGAGACTGAGGTTCTTCACGGTGTAATAGGTGCTTCCCTGGAAATCATAGTCTGTCAGCTTCTCGAAGGCGATCCGTGCTGCAACAACCAAACGAAAAGTTTTATGAAATTCTTAGTTTTTGGTGACACACTACAATAATGGCTGTCTGGAAGCATTAGTTATTCGGCTGCCTTCAACGGATATAGTGATAAAGCAGAACAGGGAGAATCGCAAAACAGAACGGTGCCACACAATATTGAAGAAACGTGTATTACAAACAACAAATTAGAACACATTAAGGTTCAGTAAATAAAAATTGTAAAAAGAACAAAGATGAGCAATAAAAAATAAGTAGTAGAAAAATAAAAAAAACGTCTAAGAGGTGACCACAAAAATTGGATGTTAAGAAATAGAACAAAGTAGAAATACCCGTAAAACGGTTCGGGGGCAGTTACAATATTTTGTGACATACGTCTAAAGATAGTTGCTGAGCTGTCTTTAAATAAAGTTGAAAGTCAATGGTCAATGTTGAGTTACTCTGTTGATTTTCGCGTTCTGATAAGTGCATAACAAATGCATAGCACCAGTATATTTGCTAGAAACGTATAAGTTAACCTCTTTCAACATAGGTGATTACTTTACCATGTTATGTTTTGTCACTGTTCTGTTTTATCCGGTTACCATGTTTTGTGTTCATGTATTGTATAGCGTTTAGCCAGTCGAACAATTTTTGGCATATTATATTTTCAATAACGTTTTGAACGATCGCTTGTCATAAAGAGTCAAATTTATAGAATCTAAAAATATGAGATAAACGGCAAAATCTAGGTATATTCATTGGCTTTAAACTGCAGTAAGCAGTTCATGTTTCCATATTGATACTTATATGAATGATATTAATTAAAAATATGGTTAATGTATTATATAACCAATCGCTCTAGTGGATGACAAGACGTATATTGTAAAACAGAATATTAAAGATAAAGTAAAAATAAACCACAAACCTAACCGATAATTTTATGTTCAATTACCATCTTCAGCTTGTATTGAATTTTTTGAGAACCGAATATGTATTTAGCTATTTAACCTAAGGTTTATCCAATTTTTGATGGCAATGCGGGAAGTGTTTGTGATTATTATCTTAGGTTATTTATTATAGAGTGCACTTGATGTGAACTATTACAAACTGCTATATAGAAAATTGATTGTTATTTTTACCTTAGGCAATTTTAAATTGATTTAAAAAAAATCAAGATAGGCCCACACAGGGAGCCTTGAGGAAACCCAGGAGGCGGAAATATCGACAATCGCCAATGAGCAGTTCACTTTTTGACTTGGTTCTATCACGTGCTAACTGATTTTGGCAGTGTTTTACTGCAAGTCTTAAACCATTTATTTTCTATAAAATATGTAACTTAAATCCATAGACCCCGCCATAACATTTTTCAGGTTTTGACTTGATATTATCTTCCTAAAGTATAATTTTTTTCCTTTATGTCATCCATGTGCATGTATGAATTATTAATCAGTTATTACCTTGTGTCGACGCAACTGCCAGTAGAAGGAAAAGCGCTATCCTCTGAATGGCTTCCCTCATTTTGGATTATTTCTGGAAATAAAAAAAATCATTTATTCGTTCAATTTGGTTGTAGGTGGACAGATGAAAAAGACTTAATGCCATAAAATATATATGTTCTATTAATCTATGAAAAATCAGGGGATATTATAATTGTAGGATTGTGAAGCTGAAAGTTTTTGTAAAAAATATATCAAAACAAAATTGCTGAAGAATGATAAAAAAAATATTTACAGCAGCAACGTTTAATGTTAAAATATTCTGTTAAAGATAGGTACTTTATCGCTTGTCTAAATCCTTGTCACATCAATTTCAATTTTTAAAATGACACATATATTAAAAATAAAAATAAACCAGGTTTACAATCACTCACAGACTGACTCACAACCGAAATTAATACCTATGTTTGACGAAATTAGTACGTTTTATATCTTGGCATGGTCGGTATTAGGTAGATTGTATCAGTTGTTGAAAAATATAACACATTTTAAACTTTTAATAATACCAATCATTTTAAAATGCTTTAACATTAACGCATGGATATTAACCAAACCTCGTAAATGCGACGTGATGTACGAGTAGATAAACAAGGTTTTTTATAACCCGTTAATATTTGAAGTGTCCTACTCCCGTCATCGAAAACTGAAATTGGTGCTTGTGCATTATGCAATGTGCAATGATGGAGAATTTGGCTAGCAGATGACTAAACCCACGACGCCCGGAGAGAAAACCGATGCTTTGGACCGCTCAAAGCTATAATTTACCGCGTTCAAAATTACCACGCCTTTATTACGAAATATCCGACAAATTTAAAAAGTCGATACTGATGGCGTTTTACACCGTGTTTTTTTCATACGAATCGACACACGAAAACTAAATCGGGACCCATATGAAAAATCTTTGCTTTGGACGATCATTATTTTCATAATTACGGCTTCATACAGATAAGACTAAATCGTAAAAAAATGGTAACGTCTTGAACATGACCATAGATCACATAAAAGCATCTGTTATTTGGCTTTGCCATTGCCGACAACAAATCATCAAATACGGAAGCGAAATTCTTAATACCAAACAGCAATACACGTTCAAAATCAGTAAAAAAACATTTTTAAAATCTTCCTGTAAAAATTTTAAATATTCTAAAACGAAAGAAACATACGATATTTTCACATAATAAAGTGACGTGAAACAATGACATACGACAAATGTCACACGATGTCCGCCATCTTAAACTGCACGAAAATCGTTGCAAAAATAGAACACGTAATTTTTTTCATCCCGAATCCATATATGGATACGACCCATATTAAAACTGAACGAAACAGTAAAGGGTTCAAACCCTTGCAACCATTCCCGCAAAATGGTTTGTAATATTTTCCCATAACAATGACAAAATCTTCAACCTATAATTACATATAACTGAGTATGTTAGTCCTCCTAATCCCTTTTTAGCATAAATATACAAGTCAAGGCACGCTTGGTGGATAAAATCTCTTTCATTTGACCTTGAACTTGAGAAAGACACTGAGTAATCGGCCTTCCTCCGCGTGTTTCCAACCCGTTAGCTTATAATTAATTAGTATTCGCTTAGAGTGGTTACCACGCGACTTTCTACACGTAGGCAGTTATTTCAAAATAAATCAAGATAGGTCCACACAGGGAGCCCTGAGGAAACCCGGAAAACCGTTTTTTTGGGTTAGCACTATCATGCGTTTAGCTAATTTATAAAAAAAACTTTTTGAGCTAAGTGTTTGTTGGAGGATCTTGCAAGTAAGTGAAATATTTATTCGAAAGAACCAATATAAATTCATTAATATAGTTGGGAACGGTGTAATGTTCAGTAATGCTCTGATCTTTAGGAATAACTTCCATAAAGTTAAATGTTTAGAAAGCGACAATTTGAACAAGAAATTAGCGAAGAATGTTCTCTCGTAAAAACCACCCCAAAATTGACACAAATATCTTTCATTTTTGTGAAACGAAGAAAACTATGTTATTTGAATTTGATAATTCTAATGATAAGTTGAAAGAAAAATACGCAATCTATAATAATATCTAAAAATATTAAAGAATTTGTTATTTCATAACATAGAAAAGGGTTGAAAAAATTATTATTGAAAATGTATAAAAAATACGGTGTAGTCTTTTTTGGTAAAAAAAAAGGACGTGAACAGCTAATTATTTAAAACTAGATGAAGTCCATGCCCAGGCTTTAAGCAGAGTTTTTCTAAATCCAATGAAGGCAGTATTTTTTTTATTTTGAACGTCAAGTGTGCAAAATTTCGCTCGAAGGAGTGGGATAATCTTGGAACAAATGTGTAGATTTGTATAAAAAACAAAGATACATACATCCAATAATTTATTGCACTTTGCAAGAAGTACATCTGCACCGCTCTAGTTTAAATTATATACAGCTGTGTTAATTGTTTAGTTATGTTCTGAATAGCACGATACAAGCCTCATAGTTTTCAAGGTTGGGAATTAGGTACTTGGCTTTCTAAATCTGGTCACTAAATTAATAAAACTCTTATCACTTCAAGCACGCACCGGTTAGATTCGAAATGGTGATCTATCACCATGATGATACTGAGAGTACGTTTCCGCCAGTAAATCTAAAGAAAAGGCTTCCATTCGATTCCCATAACCATCGTAAGATGTTACATCAGGAATTCGGTAAAAAACTGGAAAGACAACACAGACTAACTTCTTCATAGGAGACCGACGTTATTTGCTGAAATAACGCGTTGGTCGCGCGATTCCTTTTTACTTCGAGACATACCTGTTATCCCCGACTACTTATGGTGCGTTTACACTTGCAAGCAGAACCACGAATCGAGGTAAAGGGACGAATCCACCTCAAACTGCGGTAAGCGTTGTTTGCTGTTGGTTCGTTCAGCAATCGTTGGTTCAGCTCGCGGTTTGGAACGCAAGTGTCCGAAGGATCAACTGGCAGAGTTATCAACTGTACGGGGGTCAACTGTCTGTGAAATCAAGTTTCTTGGTCTCGTAAAGAGAATATATGGGGCGAATTTGACTGGTAGGTAGAATAAGTCATGGACACCCGAGGAAGACATGGCATCAAGTTATGTCAAGAGTCATAATAACAGAAGGGTGAGAACAATAAGACGATGTATGCAAATGAATGGAGCGTGGAGTATGTGCCGAGACCGAGTTGTTTTGGCGGTCTGTCCTCTTTGCATTTCCCTGCGTCAAAACGTCGTGATGGTCAGTTATTACATGTCCTCATCGTACATAATTGTGTTAAATAAATATGTTGTTAACGCGTTAAACATTATTTATTATTGAAGACAATATGAACGGCTCTATGACAAAAATGAGAAATAGAAAAAGTTTCGGTCGTATTGAACCAAGGACATCAATATTTTTTCATTTTGATCTTTTTCTGTTTCAGATTTTTCAAATTGAGATTTTACTCTAAGTTATTACAAAAATTAAATTAAATATTCATACTAGACTTGTAGTTGATAAGGCAACAGACGTCGCACATCAAAAAAAATAGATATATTTAGAAGGGTCCTGGGTTTGAGTTCTAGATGTGACCGTATCTTTTTCTGATATTTCTGTTTCATATTTTTAATATCGTCTTCAATGATTAAATATTAGAAGTTATTCATTGTTTTCAATGTCAGCATCTGCTTTACTGTTAGCCAATAAAGCACCTACGAGTAGAGATCATTGTCTTTGAGATGCGAAGGTCATTGTTATCCAAGCTGTTGTCGGTTGTTACTAGTAAAGTTGTCAGTTGTTTATATATTATTATCTGTGTATTCGATTCCGGTTACATAGAGACTTTATTGAAACCCGCTGACAGGAAACCGTTGGTAACTGTTTTTGTTCTGTGATCAGCTTGATGGGAAGCAAAATTGTAACAGTAAGTTGGTAACGTTTATCCAGTGGTAGACTGTGGTATACCTTCATAAGTTTTATTTATTTATTCATGTTCTCTATAAAACGGTCATGCAACAATACATACGAAGAAGATTACAATTTGAGGCAAATGTAAGTATAAAAGGTCATGAAGACAGTGTTTTTTTCTGGTTGAGTCGCTCTGTTGATTGGTGCGTTCTGATATGCAGAAGTCCTCGCTTTCGGGGTATGAAAAAATGCATGGTATCTTCCACTTACACAGAACACTTTTTATGCATTACACAAGTTAACTTTTTTCAATATAAGTGGATTAAATATGATTCCAGAGATAAGTTTATTAGTAAAAAAATTTGTTTAAGCATATTTTTCGGCGTGCTTCTAAATCAAGCATTCCTTGGATACAGGAATTGATAGTACGTATATTCTCTGATATATGGGTAACGCATAGACCTTTTTGTGGTTTTTCTCTTTTGTACTTTTACCGTTTTGTTATATTTAGTACTTAGGTTCTGAAATCAATCTTCTTCTTCTAAAGAAACATTTTGCTTTTTGTTCAATGTTTCTGGCTTTCTCCTATAAAGGGTTTTATTCTTGTCCACTCTTTCAATATAATGAATAAAGAGGATGCAAAATTATATTCAACATACCCCAATTATAAGGCATGCCATAGTCTCACTGGCTCCAGGTATTTGGTTGCAGTTGGGACTCTTGTGCGTTATTCACATAAAAAAAGAGAATTGTGTAAATGATTTAATTAAATGTAAATTTATGCACTTCCTGGTATCCGACCGAGCTGAAACTCGGCAAATAGATTTGTATTAGATGAAAATATATTATATCACCTTTTGGTGGCAATTACGCATACACACAACAGCAAATAAACGAAATAATTGTCGGACCTACCCGATCGGCATTTGGCGGGGTTGGTAGAGATGTCGACTGGCGACTTCCTGCGTAGCAAGGTTCAATCAAAAAATCAAAAAATTGAAAGACGTTTTAAAATGGTTGTATTAAAGTTTAAAAAAAACTTTAACTACGTTTTTTACGTGTTAATTTTTTATGTTATCTAATTAGAAACTACTGTAAATGTAACTAATTATTTTTGCAATCATTGTTCATAAATCATTACATACCCATCTGTAAAAAATGTATCATTTCAAATTGGTACCCAATGCAAAAGTAGAGAGCAAGTAAATAGTTTTAAAAAAATTGATTGGTTGCAAAAAGCAATAATATTTGTTCAACAAATACTATTAATATACTGTTCGCTTAGCGGTACTAAGCTTATACTTCAATATTCCGCTATTTCATCATAAAGAAATTCCGTTTTCACTGACTCATCGATCAACAGACTCATGATCTCAATAATTCACCTTACAGGGACATGTTTAATTAGCACCTGTGGTCTGTAACCGTTTGGTATTACATTACGTACATCAACAGGTAATAACTCATAACCTAGACTAGTTTCTATGCCAAGTTTCCGTTCTTGAACTGTATGCAAGATTGCACATTCAGAACTGGCGCAATTGCAGCTATCGGTCTGTATTTCAAACCCAACGGTTAAATGCATTTAATCTGACCCAAGTCTCTCTGGCTTTCATCCTTCAAGGGTGTTCTTGGTCAACATTTAAAATTATTGAGAAATGAAAGGTGAATTTAAATATTAATTTTATTTAAATAGGCGAATTTCAAAATTATAATGAAATTTGGAGTGGAGTTCAGACTTAGAAGAGATGAGATGTTGAATGGAGGGGAAGCAATTTTAGATAAGGCTTGATAGAAGAGAGGATATTTGTTTAAAGAGTGACAATACGATTTTTTTAAGTTCCTAAAAAAAACATAAATTGATTTTGAAGATAATATTCGTAGTACCGCAGAAAAAAATCAGTAAATATGCTCCGAAAATCATTAAAAAATCATTTTTTTCTGTAATTTACAATGTTATATGAAAAAATTGACTGTGTTTCTTTAAATGCAAATTAAGCATTCTTCGAAAAGACTTATGCTCTATTTTAAACCAGTCGTGTTTTATTAAATATTTTCACAATTTTTGTAAAATTATGGTAATTTTTTAATTATAACGCGCTCTTTCTAACATTCACATTTACATTTCTCCTTTTCAAATCATCTTCTTCTTCTTTTTTAAAGTGTACCACGGAGCCTTAAGACCACACAAGACTAATTACGGGGCTTGCTCTAGGCTCACATTTTAATTAATTCCGGCGAATTCCTAACGTTGATTAGTTTCCTAAAAAATAAAAAACAGTACCTTACTATTAAAATATTTTATGTAAAGCGGTTTAAAAATTTTATAAAACTTTTTTAAGTATTAAATTGGTATTAAACACCAGATTTTATTTTTTTAGACGATGAATTAGTAACTTCCCGAGGATACCCTCTAGAAACATTAGAGATTTTTTTAATACGTTCATCAGAAATAAACCCTACGGAAATATCAATTTTTTATACCTGCTAGGGCAAATTCAACCCTATGTCAGTTCATTCGCTGGGAAGTGCGTAGAATATTTTTGACACGACTTCATCACTTATGTTGTTAAGATTCCCACTTTATTTTAGAGATTTGATAGGGCAAATTGTACAGTAGGTCTGTCTAATACACGAGGGCATCGCGTCGCATATTTCTGTGCATGACTCCTTCACTTATGTCGTTAAGTTTCCGAAACTGTTTGAAGATATTGTCGGGACTTAACAGATAATTCCTACAAGTCAGATCTTTCCCTATGTTTGTTGAAATATCTAAATAATTTGACACAGAACAATTAGAAAATAATATTTGGTCCCATCTAGGAATTGAACTCAGGGCCCCAGCCTTGCCGGGGATTTACTCTACCACTTAGCTTATATCATCATATTAAATTGTATCGTTGTATTAATTTAATTTTGACGAATTCTTAGCTAACGTTTCGGACATCATTACAGTGTCCATCATCGGAGAAGATGTAAAAAATCCGAAATGTCGGCTAAAGAAGGAGGTAGCGCAACACGGCATAATATCCCAAAAATAAATTACTATAATACCTGTCTGAAAATCTACAAAGCTGAAGAGTTACAATTCTTATCTACCAACACCATCGCCATTTTCTTAAGATTTTATTATTTTATTTATTATAGACTTGTAAAAAAGTCAATAGATGTGGCACGTTAAAAAAAATGGATTTATCTATCCAAGACACTATCTAGATATCATTATTTCAGTAAGAATCTTGCTATCATACCTAAAGATAGGTGCCGATAAAAATATGTAAATGTGGAAAAATGAAGATGATATTGGTGGTTCTTAGTCCAAATATGATTCAGTTAAATATAACTGAAGGGATAGGCTTTATTTAGCTCAGTGGTAGAACAAAGCCCCGGCATTGCTGAGGTCTTGGGTTCAATTCCTATTTTTTGTTTCACAGTGTTCACAGTTTCAAACATGCCAAAAGCGCACCTAACGTTTGTACACAGTTGACAGTCTAGATATAGATAGGAACGGTAAAATGCATTTAAAACTGACCCAAACTGGTCTATATCTCTTGCATCTGATTGGTATGTAGGTGCAGGTTTAAACGCGTGGGTGCTATTTACACTTAATGTAGTTGCCAAGTATGCAGTTGCATTTAATATGCATTTGCTGCGCATTGCAAATTGGCCTAGAAACTGTGTTATTAGAGATATAAATCTGGACGCGTTCACTACTGTAAATAAATGTTCACTCACCGACCACATTATTATCAAAACTTTGTCAATACTAGCGGTAAGTCCGGCGCACAGTGGGCTGAAAATCGCCTTTCATAGACATAGAGACTTGAATTTTCAAGGGTATTTTTTTGGCTAGAAATGGATTCTGCTGATCATTACTATGCTTTAAAATTTCGTATGAAGCAATTGCGTGTACAAATGAAGGAGTTGACATTTTTTTAAGAAAAAAATGTATAGCACTGACATTAAAAATGAGGCTATCTCTGGAATCATAAGGTTGGCCATTATATCCTTACACACAGATATAATACTTTTTTTTCATACTTCGTTTTGTGGCGCAACTTAGGCTTTAAAAAAAAACCTCAAAGTTGAAAAAAAAAATTTTTTATGTTGATGATTCATTTTAATGCACTAAATGTAATGCGCTTTAATGCGCCAAAACAGTTTAAGAAATCACAAAAGTTAGTTTTTTTACTTTTTATTTTTAATGATAACTTCTTCATTTGTACACGCAATTGCTTCATACGAAATTTTATAGCATAGTAATGATCAGCAGAATCCATTTCTAGCCAAAAAAAAATATCCCCTTGAAAATTCAAGTCTCTATGTCTATGAAAGGCGATTTTCAGCCCACTGTGCGCCGTCCGCCGGTTGATACAAAACCACATAAAGGTGGTTTTGGTCAACAGCTATGGGCCTTTCATCATTCTTTGAACTTTTTTTTTACATATACCTAGGCATATATACTGACTGCCTCCGTGGTCAAAGCGTAAGGCTCTCGACAAGCAATCTGGAGGTCACGGGCTTTTAAACATTATCTGATGAATTTGTGTTATTTCACAATTCATCAATAGAAAACAATATATAGTATACTTGCAGACATGGAAGACAGTACCACCCTAATGTAATACCACCATTCAGAATTGGTTGAAATGGCATTAGCCGTGTTTGGTGACCAGATTTGAATAGCCAGGTACTCCTCTACCTTCATCTTGCCCATCTCCTCCCCCTCCACACTATCTTCATCTAACAACATACCCCGATTGGGGATGCCATAGTCTCACTGGCTTCAGATGTTTGGAAGCAGCTTGGACAATAGGGAATTCTCGTGCATTTTGTAAATAATTTATTTCAATAAAGATAATTATTTTATTATGTGCCTCTTTTTTTTCTTTTTTTTTAAATGCATTTTCAATTTTTTGTAGTTGTTTTAAAAATTACGTGCTATTTCGGCTCTGAAAACGGTCATGCGCCATTTTGACCGCTACGTCACAAGTGCTACGTCACACCTTTGCCGCCGCCGCCGCCATCGGTTTGCAGGATCTACTTAGGCCGGTCAACAGTGACGTCATCGTTCGCCCTTGAACGCTTGATCAATCACCGGGCGTTTTTAGCTGCATTGAAATATTTCGTTCGCGCCTGTTTTTAAAGTCATTATAACTTTAATAAATGATTTTTGAAAATTATAAAAACTATGTATTCTTGTGTCTGAAGTGTTTCTACATGTGAATAATTAGTAATAAGTGATTTTTTGGTGTGAAGAGAATTCCCTATTGTGCGGTATTCAAATAAAAAATATATGTATATTTATAAGACAAACCTAATTCCATCAGCGCGGGCACCCCTGCTTAGCCATCAAACGTAGCGATCCACTTGGGGTGGCCTATGGTAGAGGTGTTGGTCATTCAATGAATGATTCCCGGGGCGGCGGTACCCATAACCTCCTGCCAAATGGAACGGTAATATTTTTTTATGTGCATTAACAACACACACACACACACACACATTATGTCATCTTTTGGGATGCTGTGTGGAGGGTCTTTTTGAGGAGAGGAATGAGTGAACGTGAGTTTTGACGAAACCAATGTTGTAAATCAATCAATGAACTCAAGAACGAGTCGTAGAAACCAACCAGGTTCTCATGTGACGAAGGCGCGCGTTTGTCATGTTTCCCGAACGAATCAATGACGCTAGTATCCTGGAGCATCTTCCATCAAAATACCGGTAGAACAATTAAATCATTCCCACGCCTGTGCTCTGCCCATATAATAAACGTAGTTAGCGAAGATAATATCTATGCATTTGTAGAGAAGAATCTGTAACTATATGAAATTCCATTGATATAAAAAATATCGCAAATTATTACTGTTACTTAACCTGTTATCTCCCTTTTAAACCATCTTCTTCTTCTTTTCGAACGCTTTCTACTGAGCCTTAGGTGTCAATCCACAAACGTAAAATTTAATTTGAGTCATTTTTGCGAATTGAAATACGGTAAACGTCAAAATTGAAAACAGCGATGCAGTCATGCAGCTTGGAATTTCGTTGGAAATAGTGTTAAAGCTTAAATAAACGAATTTAAGCACCGTTGAGACCGCGACAGTGTTCAGGTATCAAGGTCAGCCAAGTGGGTCAACGGTCTGGCCTTTAGCATTAGGGTACCAGTTAAGTCCCTTTCGAGTAGCGGTAGAATGAAGTGTTCGGCTTTGTGGTACTGGTTTTAATTATGATTACAGAGGCTTGCGATCAAATCAAATAATTGTTACTGCATTACTCCTGTATTTGTATATTTATTTTTTAGGTAGTATGAATAATAAGGGTTACATTAAGACTCTATACAGGGTGTATCGGCACGTACCCGACAAACTTATACCAGCTATTCCTTAGCACATTTGGAGTAATAAATGTTATGGGCACTTTAATAAAAAAATTATTATTCATATTTTCACCACATGTCACCAATGTTTTATCCTTTGTCAAAGTTTGAAAACCCGTCTGGCAATATTTTTTTCGAGTTTCGTTGAATAATGTACGTACGTACCTACGTTGGCGCGCTTTTACAATCACAACGAAATGGCACAGCACCATTCGTCTCATTTTTAACTATTATTATTTAGTGTGTACGAAAGAGCGAGGACACTTTTTGACGCACTTGCTAATAACAGCTGTTGAACGCGAGAAACAAGGCAAATGACAGTGACGGAGTGTGGATTTTTTATTTATTTTTTGTTTTTAATGGAAAAAAATGTTACCGGAGAATAAAGCGCCAATAACATTTTTTACTCTAAATGTGCTGAGGAATAGCTGGTTAAAGTTTGTCGGTTACTTGCCGATACACCCTGTATATTTAACAAAATATCTGTCGTGTATATCTTATCTGAAATGAGGAACTCTTGTACCTGATAAGAGTGCCACGATTCTTACCCTGGTTGTATTATAATATGTTTTGTGTAAAATATATTTTTTTAATGTCAGTTTTTTTAATTGATTGGTTGATAATACTGTTCGTCAGATATACAGATTGGTTGGTTTATACAGATTGGTCGATAATTGGTTGATAATTCGATTGAACACCATTGAAAAATCGGTCGAAATATTTAACAAAAGAAATGCAAATTACCAATATGAATGTTATTCATTAATTAATTAAAATATAATAAATTTCTCACTATACGTGCCTACTTTTCGCTTATCTGAAATGTTCTTTAAAAAAATTACACTTAAATTCACTGAAAATTTGAGTTCATTCAAAGTGAATAATTTTACTCAGTATGTGTGATAAAACGATTTTTTTTTGCTTTTTTTGTAATTTGAATACTGCACAAGCTACCCAACTGTCCGGGACTATTGGGAATACAGCAATCCCGATAGAGGGAGATGGCTGCTGTGATCACTAAGCACGTCTAAAGTCATTTCGAACGTTTCAATTCTGAATTCTATAACTCTGAAACGCGTGGCAAATATATAT
Source organism: Hesperophylax consimilis (assembly GCF_061612785.1). Lineage (NCBI taxonomy): Eukaryota > Metazoa > Arthropoda > Insecta > Trichoptera > Limnephilidae > Hesperophylax > Hesperophylax consimilis. The sequence continues at coordinate 27,871,209 of NC_142854.1, forward strand.
GTATATTAATTATATATATTATTAGATTTAACAAACATGTGATAATATTTATATAATAATTCAATAGAACAGTTATCTAAATTAAAATTATATTGAACCCATGCAAAAAAATAGTAGCATGCATTTCTGAGGTAGTTATTATAGCCTTCTTGTAACTACATCCCGTGCACTTGAACATATCTACTATATCTGAGAAAGGTATTGCCAACTGCAGGCAATCTAGGTACAAGCTAATATCTAAATGACTCTGTCCTGATATCATTGTTGCAATTGAAAAGAATTTTAGAAAATTAGAATATTGAATTTAATGTGACATTACACAATTTATTTATTCGAAATTTATTTGCGTTTGCCGGGAATCTAAATTCTGAGTCAAGGATCATAACCGCTCGACAATGGAGGGCGTCTTTGAAATATGTTCGGAAAAACGTGATAAAATTAAATATCCTTACGATCAATATTATTTATCATTATTATCAACAGAAGGAAACAGTAAACCATTATTTAATAATCTTCATATGTTAAATCCTGTTAAATCCTTTAAACGATAAGTTACAGCTTCCTGTTATAATTCAATTATTATTAGAACCTGAAACTTATATTTTTAACAATTTGTTCAAATGATTTGACTTTATGTAGTTACTGTGATAAACGCTAGATGATTCAAATTTATATTAACTACCCGCATTAATATTGCAATAATTAATTATGTATATAAAATCATACGATGAAAAATTCCGCAGAAACGATCGTACTCTTTAAACTCTTGGAATGTTGAATGCGGCATCCTGGTTAATGTCGTAAAATTAACAAGAGCGCCCCTTTGCGTACAGTGTAAAGTCATGGGAAGTATTTCACCATGCGGTTGGGCAGCGTTGTGAGGCGGGTTAAGGAAGGGGCTATAGGTATGGATAATACGAAGAATGAAAAACAGATGCAGGTAAATCATTCCACTTCAGAATATAAATGAAATGTGAGACCAAAAAATTTGGCTTTATTTTTTTAATTTTATTTAATTAACTCGAAATTCGCAGTAGGTACTTGGCAAATAACGCGATATTCGTATTTTCCACTACTTGAAATATATCATTTTTTGTATTAATAAGAAGGTAATTTTATAATTCTAAATATTTATTTGATTGATAACTTTTATTAGCCAAAGAACGGAAGAGATAAAAATCCAAAAATTTTACATAACATCATTTTAAGTTGCAGAATACCGCAGCTCTTTCCAAAATGCTTACAAAAAAAAACGAATTTACAAAAAAAAAGATAATACGAAAAAATTCACAAAAATAACCCAAATTTCAATAAAATTAAGGCGAATTTTTTTCGATATACCCAACACTGTCCATTTAATGTTTTTCAGCTTATGCTGTGTTATTTTGGAGATTAATTTTATTTAATTCTTATATTAAATTACATATCACGCTATATGAGTGGGAAACACTCTGAGTATCGCCTTGGTGCATTCAGAATTGAAAAATTGTTTGAAATGACTTTAGCCGTATTTGGTAACCAGATATAATTAGCCAGGTACTACCCAACCTTCCTCCTTCCTATGTTCTTATCTCTAGAGAGCGATTCATTCAGCTTCACAACTTACTGCAATTGGGGATGCCATAGTTTCACTGACTCTGGATAGTTGGGAAGAGTTGGGACTGTTATGCGGTATTCACGTAAACAAAAAAAATATGAAGGAGATCAACAATTTTTTTTTTCATTATAATTTTATGAATACATTTTAATTGCTGTTAAAGACCCGGTCACCCGTAAATAATTTCATAACCAAACTAGTGATAAATTGAATGGCAACCAAACCTTTATGAAATGATCAAATTGCTTTTCGTTAAATTGAATATAACTGTTGACCTTATTAATTCTGAAGTCTTTTCTTGTCTCCGTGAAAGTAACGGTATTTTAAACAACCGGGCCTTTTTATAACCAAGTCTTCAATTTATCTCATTTCGTTATTATTGCACTTCGAATTTACGAAGAAATTTATTACTAAACCGGTATTTAAAATGCGTTAAAATAAAACAGTTTAAAAATAACGCTTTTTATCGATTTTTTTCAAATCTGTAATTTCTTACTTTCGAAAATTTTCAAAACTCCACAGCTCATGATGTAAACGACGTTGTGTGCCAAAATTAAAACGATTGATTCTTGTCGTATATTCTTTGAAGTTTCAAATCTAATCATTTTAATAATAAAATAGTAGTGTGGGGAAAAGATCGGCGAAAGGACGGTGGGGAAGTACCTGGCAATTCAGATCTGATCACCAAACATGGCTAAAGCCATTTCAAACAACGTTTCGATCCCGAATTGTGGTCTTTTCACCAGATACTGAGAGAATCTTCAACTCTAGAACATGCCGCAAATATAATATGTATATGTTTCATAGTGGTTTATTTTTGTGGTATTATACCTTTTTCTTTAGCCAACGTTTCAGATAGCATTACAGTGTCCGTCATCAGGGCAGATGTGTAAAACTCATCCCAAATCATAACATATGTTATTTTAAATGACCAAGTTATGAAATAAAACAAATTGTATATTTGGTTATTATTTCACTATTCAGAATTGAAACGTCGCTTGAAATGGCTTTGGCCGTGTTTGGTGGCCGTATCTGAATAGCCAGACACACCCCACCTTCCATCTCCCCATCTCCTTCCCCTCCAAACTACCTTAAGCCTCACAATATACCCCAATTGGGGATGCCACAATCTCACTGGCTTCAGACGTAATTTCAACTTCAGAATTCAAATGAAATTAACCAGTGACCTCCGAATTCGTATCTGAGTAAAATTGTACAGTAATAACATAAAAAATATTAAAATAAACCATCAGATGGGAATGATGTAAAAATTATTCAACTCTTCACCTATTTTCAGAGATTGTTTAAATTCTGTGTCAAAGAATTTAGGTTCAAATTCCAGAAAACAGGTTTTTAATACACTTTGCTTCCTCCAATGCATTTGACCTTTTGTAAATAACGTAGAAATGCCCATAGCAGGTACGACACACTTGTTGACCATACTGACAGTATCGCCATGGTAAAAGACTCACCTAACCTAACCTATATCTACTTAAAAATACTCAAGCCGCGTTTAGTCACCAGAACTGAATAGCTAGTTACTTCTGAAGCTGAAGGAATTGGGTTAAGGAGATGGTGAAGAGGAATGTTGGCGTAACCACCAGTATGTGCAGATCTGGTCACCAAACACAGCTAAAGCTATTTCAAGTAACCTTTCGATTCTGGATGTTGTGTCTTTCACTAGGGCGTTACTGATTCATGTTCCAGTCCGGAAAGTGATACAAATATAGAACGTTTTTTTAATTATGAATTAAATTAAATTTACTTGCGCACGCCGGGATTTGAACCCGTGACCTCAAGATTCGTATTCGATTATATTTTTAATAATAGATAATGATATCCTACAAAATTAATGATATATTATACAATTTATTTCAATCCATCGTGTTATATCCTTTTATCAGTCACATTCATTTAGTCACATTGTATTATATCGTTTTCATTAAGTCAAATTGTATTATGTCGTTTTCATTAAGTCACATTGTATTCCGTCGTTTTCATTAAGTCACATTGTATTATGTCGTTTTTATTAAGTCAAATTGTATTATGCCGTTTTCATAAGGTCCCATTTTATTGTGTCGTTTTCATTAAGTCACATTGTATTATGTCGTTTTCATTAAGTCAAATTGTATTGTGTCGTTTTCATTAAGTCAAATTGTATTCTGTCATTTTCATTAAGTCACATTGTATTATGTCGTTTTTATTAAGTCAAATTGTATTATGTCGTTTTCATTAAGTCACATTATATTCCGTCGTTTTCATTAAGTCACATTGTATTATGTCGTTTTCATTAAGTCAAATTCATTATGTCGTTTTCATAAGGTCACATTTTATTGTGTCGTTTTCATTAAGTCACATTGTATTCTGTCGTTTTCATTAAGTCACATTGTATTATGTCGTTTTCAATAAGTCATATTGTACTATGTCGTTTTCATTAAGTCACATTGTATTGTATCGTTTTCATTAAGTCAAATTGTATTATGCCGTTTTCATTAAGTCACATTGTATGGTGTCGTTTTCATTAAGTCACATTCCGTTAAGTCATAGTTTCATTACGTAATGTACATTAACCCCACATAGGAGGAGCTCAGGAAAATAATTTCCCTGAGGGCCTATGTCATCTTTGGGGATGCTGTGTGGAGGGTCTTTTTAAGGAAAGGATGTAGATATAGATGTAAGTTATAGGAAAGTAGTTAAAGGTATGAGGAGTGGGCAGGAATCTAGGTATCAGTGTGTCCAGAAGTCACGCTGTGGTGCAAGGCGATGGGTCAAGAAAGACCAGTTGGAGAGGACAAATGGTCTCCCCAAACCAGCCTCTCCCGATCTGGCACCCCACGCAGCTGCTGGGCAGGCGCGTCCTGAACACACCTCACCCGATGAACCCGGGCACCCCTGCTAAGTCACAAACACGTAAAAACTCAGCCAAGCAGGTCGTCTTTGAATGTTAAACAGAATTGTTTATCACGTTGTTACAATAATTTTATACCGTTATAATTACTGGGAAAATGGTAATGTCGTGAGAGAAAACGAAGATCCATGAACTTGCGATGATTCTTGTCATGGGAATCAAACGCCTGGGACTAATCGGCTACAAGCCTGTCAATTAGTAAATAGTATACTCAATATTTTATGTTTCTCACTAGTAAATATTAGCGTAAACATAGCGAATTAATAAAAGATTTTCCAATAAGAGGTGTTATTTTGATATTCAATCGTAAAAGATCAATGGTTTCGTTGCTTGTGTGGCACATAGCGCCGTCTCGTTAAAGGTAAATGTTGTTCAGATCAATACCATCCAATTCCAGCCATAAAAAATCATTAATCATCTCTCGATAGCGATCCATTCACTGTAACTGTTGCTCCAGCCTCATTTTCGAAAAAGTAATGTCCAATGACTCCGTCGGACCATAAACCGCACCAAACAGTCACACGCTGAGGATAGAGAGGTTTTTTTAACAATAACTCTTGATGTGACAATTTTGCTTGCTGACGAAACCACCGAGGTGGAAATGGGCCTCATCACTCAAGATGATTTGCATTTGATTCACTCAAGTGAATTTTGTAGCGTTTATCGTTCCATTTTTGTTAATGGCGTAGTTTCTACTTGTCAAATGTCAAAAATGACAGCTTCAAAAGTAACATCTACCGAAATAGCAGTCTATTCAAAATAACACCTTTTATTGGAAAACCATATAAAATACTAGCTGACCGTAAATAATATTTATGTAAACACAAAGTATTTGTTTCATTTGATTGTGCCATCTCTTCTTCGGAAATCCTCTACTAATTCTATCATTAACATATTCTCCTTATACATCTATCATCGTTTTATACTTATGCCTCATTTTATCAATAATAATAATTTGATTCATGTCTTCCTAGAGCGTCCCCGACATTTTCCACCTTTCACTTCGAGCAGTATCATGATCTACATTGTTGCTATTAAAAAACTACATCCCAACGTCTTTATTTTAACTCTCTGTCTCATTCTAGTGCAGAGATAACGTCTTAAATCTTTCTTGGACGTCCATGTCTTTTTCCACCATTCACTACCATATACCACATTGTTACTTTGAAAAATCTACATATTATCGAATTTAATTTGCCTTCGTATCTTATTCTAATGCAGAAATAATGTGTTAAGTCTTCCTCGGGGGTCCCCGACTTCTTCTGTCATTCAAACTACTCTTTCAACACTCCCGACACTAATAAGAACAAACGTAAAAAATTTCAGCGAAATCGATCCAGTAGTTTTTGAGTATAAATTGGACAAACAAAGAAACATTACTTTTATTTATATACATATATTTATTTCCCTCTCGCAAGAGACTCTAAAAATTATGAAATTCATCTTAAGAGGAAGCCACAAGCCAAACATGTGTACATTCTTAATGTGCCTAAATCACCAACAATATGGGTAATAGACACAAAAATCGATTAGCAAACGGAGTCGTGAAAAGCTCGATTTCAAGCGTAAAAGTATTTTTATTTATTTTGTGAACAGTTTTATAAGAACGAAAAAAGTTAACAAAGAAAAACTGTCACAATTTTATCCGTAATATTGTTTTTATTTTTTATTGTTTCTTATATGTGTTCATACATTTATAATAAAAGAAATATTGATAGTTTACCCTTATACTTTTTATAATGTTATTAATATTTTTAATTCTAATTCTACTCAAGGGAAATTATAGAAAAAGCTTCAATTTATCCAAGTATATATTTTTAAATCCATAATTTAAACTAATTTGTAGTAAAGATTAATCGCAAATAGTTATTTAGCTCTAAGCTTCGTCTTAAAATGCCGGTTTTCGCCTTTTAGGGAGAAAAAAGAGTGAACCTTGTTATTAAAGAGAAAAAATAAAATAAAACTACTTAAAGATACTTTCAGTATCGCCACGATGAAATATTATCAATTAATCGAATCGATACTTGAAATGGATTTAGCAGTATTTTAATAACCAGATTTGAATAGTCAGGTACATTTAAACTTCCCTTTTCACATCTTCTTCCCTTCCCCACTTCCTTCAGCTTCACAAAAACCCATTTGCTTGGACAACAGGCTTTGAACAGTGGGAGTAATTGGGACTTTTGTGCGGTATTCAGGTTTAAAAAATAGGTCGATTATGATAATGCCGTTATAACAGAGAATGTCAAGTGCAGTATTTGTGGTTGATTTCACAACAATCAAATTATATTTTGATACACGTGTCAATGAACTTCAGTGTTGCAATCTTGGGAATGTCTATTTTACCAGTATTTCAATATAATAAACTACATCTTCGAGAATTTTGTACAAAGGCTCAGCTACAAAATGCATATCATTTAAAGATGGATCGGAAATATGTATTTAAATTAGGTTTTATTATATTTTGAAAATGTTGGTTTTGCAATTATGGATAAGTTATAAGTTAGGTGTGAATTCGACGCTATGGTCCAATCGGCTACTAACTGGTCTTCAAGGGCAGTGATTTATAAATTATTAATGACTTATTTTTGAAATCGGAAAGAAACATTTCTTAAAAATTGTTCTAATCTGCAATATTTTCTTTCGATACAAACCGTTTTCAGAATAATCCTCCCTTCATCAAAACGAATGATATAACGACCAGACGAAGAAATGATTTAACGAAACCGGTCTGCAATGGAAATAAATTTGAAGATAGTTAAAACTACAATATTTTCATTGCAAGTTAACAAAATAATTTGCATTATGAGTGACATTTTCAAAAATTGGAACTGATGTTTGTGTGTCAACTCTGGTTCAATGAACTCTAGGAAGAAATTGTATTGTATTACTGTTGCAATTGTTAGTGTGAAGATTCCAGACAAGCGATCAAGTAACTTCTTAAAATAATTATTTATTTTTGATGCCATTTTCAAAATAGAATTTAAAAAAGCAAGTCTAGACCAGAGAAAAAGTATCTTCCTACAACAAACTTATTGTATTTTACAAGCTTTTTATTTTTATTCTATATTTGAAATGTGTAATATTTTTTCATTCTGTAAAAACAAAGCTTCTCAAATATCATTTTGGTATTCCAGTAATTTTGTTGAACTACAACTCTTTTTAAATAAAATGAATATTCTTTAATGGTCTGACAGAAGGATTTTAACTGATTTACTATTTCTATATCAAATTCTAAATGATGCATTTAATAGTCCAGAATTGCTTGCATTGATAATCTATCGGATTCTACAACGTAATACTAGAAGTCGGAATTTATTTCAACGCAGAAATTCTGGTACTAACTACCATATGTATTCCTCATTGTCCAGAATACTTATGAAGGGAAATAATTATATCGAGTCAGTGAACATATTTAATTTATCACTTAACAAATACAAATGATTGTTACTGAGAAAGTTTATTTGTGTATAATTTTTACTATTCATATGTAAAAACCCATAAAAAAGGCATAAATAAATTAAGAAGAATTCCGTGTAGCAAAAAATAATTAGATAAATAAAAAAGCTTACCTTTCTTTTAAAAAACTTCAAACAAAGCACTTGGGTTTATTTAAAAAAGAACGATTATAAAAACCCAAAGAAATTCTTGTTTCCCGTCTAAGTTAAACAGTTAGTTATTCTGTTACAACAATTCAATGCACTGCCACAGAATGTACCGATCAATTAAGTAAGCGCCCGCTTCTGCCTCTTATTCGTTATGCTTCGAAGACGCGACCGAACGCGACGAAGGCTCAGAGAGAACTGACTCTATTGAGAAGGCTCCGTGAAAAGGTCGGCTGTTTGAAGCGGAAAAAACACCGTTCATTTTGTAAGTTAGTTGAATTATATCGCCAGTTAACTTGAACTAAAACAAGTCGCGGCTAAAGACAACTTTAACTGGACGGTTTAAATTCATTTTAAATGATTTTACATATCTTTGTATGATGCACTGATGCTGCGGGCGTTTCCGTGTGGTCCTAAATCAATTACTTCTTGTGATATATACTTCAATCTTAAAAGTCTAAAAGGCGTAAAATAACATAATTGTAATGCTAATCATACATACAAATTATTAATATTAACTTCTTGTGTCTGTAATTTTTTTTCCGTCCCGTTCCGTTTCAAGATGGTGGCCGTTTTAATGGTTCAATTTTTTTTTTTCGAGATTTAATTAATATAAATCTCGGAATTCAAATTAACCCACATCCGGATATTCGATCGAGCTGAAACTCGCGACATAGACTCGTTATTTATGATAATGAAATCTATGAACTTTTGGTGGCAATCGCGCATAAAGATGCCGATATATACGCAATTCTCTGAAATTGGATAGGTACACTGAAAGAAATGTTTAGGTACTATTTACTAAATTTTCAGTAATTATCTACTAAACAGTTTAGTTGCTGTGGTGACTGCCGAACTTTTAGCTACTGTTTGCTAAACAGCAGTTTATTTATGACAGCTTAACGATTCAGATATTCTAGCTAAACTAATCGGTTGAGACAGCTTTCTGTGTTTAGTTGTGTTACCTAAACTGTATTTATGACAGCTTAACGATTCAGATATTCTAGCTAAACTAATTGGTTGAGACAGCTTTCTGTTTTGAGTTGTGTTACCTAAACTGTATTTATGACAGCTTAACGATTCAGATATTCTAGCTAAACTTCGGTTGAGACAGCTTTGTGTTTAGTTGTGTTACCTAAACTGTATTTATGACAGCTTAACGATTCAGATATTCTAGCTAAACTAATCGGTTGAGACAGCTTTGTGTTTAGTTGTGTTACCTAAACTGTATTTATGACAGCTTAACGATTCAGATATTCTAGCTAAACTAATCAGTTGAGACAGCTTTGTGTTTAGTTGTGTTACCTAAACTAAAAATTATATACCTAAACCATATTGTAGTGTTTGGTTAGAGGAACATAACTGTTTAGATGTAGTAACCTTATTATTTAGTTAATATTACAAAATGGTTAGGTTGATTAACTAAACTTTGGTTGGAATAGCCCTACCGATATAGGTGTTTTACCTCTCTACTGCTAGCTAGCTTTAGGTACTGTAGCTTAGTTTTTTGGTTAGATTATCTATATTAAATAGGAAGTGCAGCTTTGCAGTTTAGCTGAAAACAATACAGGGTGTAAATGTAACCACCATCAACTCGAACGATTATACCCATAATGCAGAATCATGGGTTAAATACTTTGAGTTGCAGGTAGTTTATTACAACCCTTTTGAGAGATGAAACCTAAATAAATAAATATTATGTTTTGTAAGACTAGAATGTACTTATTAAAAACCTCATTCATATAAAAGTTATTTTGTTAAGAATCGTCTCTATTGTTTCCAGCTACCAGCAAAGCCTCAAAAAAGAAAACATGTTTGATCATACACACATTTATATTATCATTTTTTATTATAATTTTTTCTTAAATATAGTAAAAGTTGTTTGTGTCCTGATTTGGCAAATTCTTTTCGGCGCTGCCTGTATGTGTCTAGTAATTTACCTTTAGCAGCAATTTTTTGGGTAGGCCCAAAACACACATATGGGGTGAAATACACAGCTGCGCTTTCTTTATTAAAGACTTTGGTGATTTGAAAAGCAAATTCATAAAATCTCTTGCTTGTAATGGATCTATCTGGATTACCCTGCAATTCCTTACTTATAATAGTACTGCACAGTCTGGCAGAATTTTCCAACAGACCCTTTGACTCAAACTGCATTAAAAGTTCTTGCCCTTCATTGATTGATAGGAGATGATGTCCTAGAAAACAAAATTGCATATTGATTAAATAACTAATAACCACTTCTATAATCATCATAATATCAGTCACAGGACGGCTATTCTACGCTGCCACTACTAAAATACACATATCGGAATGTATAAAACAATTAACCTAAGTTACTTAGGTATCTGAAACCTACTAAAATTATTTAACTTACATTCGAAATTTGCTCTTCAAAAGCTTCTTGCGTTATTCGTTGTGATTTGTTTATATTTTCCAACAAGGAAATGTCATTTTCAACGAATTCATCGTGTTAATAATTTATGGGCGTTGTTTGTTTGGAATTTGAAGGTATATCTTCAATCTGAAACAAAAAGCAGGTTTGTACACAAAGGCGAAAGAAGGGGTGAAGGGGTCAAGCTTTGTTTTTATCCCTTTGGAATTGCTTGACCCCCCGGCAGTCGATTTATTCATTAATTACAGGAATTATTATTTTAAATACTATTATTTTTGTATCAAAATCGCGTCCGGTACAACTATTTCCAAATGGTTAGCCAAAAAAGGCCTAGGTATACAATATGTCATCATTACTGCTTTTTAAAAGCAGTAATGATGAATTAAAATTTAAAAACTTACACTTATGACAGGTGGATTAATAACATCCTTGAGCGCATTAATGTGTGCTGTAAGAAGTGCCCGGTGCCCTACAGTCGGAATCAATTCTTTAATATCATCTTCAGATATTATCAGGAGTGTTTTTGAGTCTATGGCTTGTTCTGAAATAAAGAAAAAAACGACGAGAAAATAAAAAAAATTTCAAATAAGAAAATAAAAAATTATTTTTCAAAGGAATGAAAATTATTCATTAAAAAAATGTATATTTATACAACAGCAGATACCGAACACCCTGTATCATGAATCAAGCGGAGATAAAATAGTTTTAATAATGAAATTATTTAATTTATATGAAAAATTCCAATGTAAACATAAACAATGGGTACACCCTGTATTTAAAAAAACATATCCCTCCCAAAAATAATCAACAGAATTCAATGTTCAAAATGATATGTCCGAATTAATAATTGCAATACACATTTATTAAAATTAAACATAACCTGCTATGATAGACCATCCATCGGTACGATTTAAAAGCTAGTTTGGTTGGTTCTAGTTTTTGGCTAGGGTAAAACTGTAACTTAGAAAATACTGCAGTTTCAAACAACATTCCTTCAATACAAAATAATACTGGCAGAAAGGAACAAAGAAATAAAGGCGCCCTTGAGGTGATTTTGCACAAAAACAGCGCTATACAAGTCATCCAATTATTATTTTTTTTTTTATATACCACTCTCTGTAAACTGTGTCATGACTCCTGACATAATCTGGTTGTAGCGTCCACACGCACTCTTCAAACTAGGTACATAATAAATACAAATCTACTAAATCTATTGCGTACTTGAGTCGTGAATAATGAAGGTGCCAGTTTCTAAATCAAAAAGAATGGATATTATCGTAAAATATATCATAGAACAAAAAACTCACCTTTAAATGTTTCTATGTAAGCTTCCAGATTCTAAGAAATTAAATAATCCTCCACGGTGTTGTTTGCCATTATCACTAGCAACAAACGTCAATTCAAGTATGGTGTGAACTGTGGCGAACGGACAACTGCGTCGTAAATAAACAACTTGTCATCGCGGACGGCTAGCGACACCGATAAGATCTACCAAAGTTCGGGAAATTTAACTAAAGTTTTGTTGCATTAGCTCAATTTTGTGCAAAGCAACTAATTGTTATGTAAAAATACCAAATTTAGATATTCCAACCTAAGTTTGGCTATAAGAACACAACATTTAACCAAACTAGATGTTTAGTTAAATTTAGCTAAATACTTTGGGAAGTAACACATAAACTTGAGTTACTAAAGTGAAATAGGTTTAGTAAATTACTTTAGCTTAATTAACCAAACCGATTATTTTGTTTAGGTAAGTAAGCCTTTAGTATGCTATTATTAAAGTTTGGTTGTAATAGCTCAAGTACATTTTACTAAACAACGACGGTATCTGCACATAAAGTAGTTTGGTACTAGTAGCTCAAGTTTAGGCGATGGTTACACAACTTCAATTAGCTTAACACTTTAGCTAACTCATTTTTTTCAGTGTATACGAAATAAATCTCGGTCCTATCCAATTGGGATTTGGCCGAGGAGTTAGCGGTGTTAACTCCATTACCGAGGAAAAAGGTTTAATTCTCAAAAAAAAATTTACTAGGAAACAAACAAAAAAAAAAAAAATTTATAGTGCCGTTTTTGTGATAAATCATTAAAAGGGGCTGTAAAAATGTGACTACCTAGGCTCAATTTAATTATTTTCAACAATACTTGCAGAAAAACAGGGTCGGTCCTGTGAAGGCGCAATTGGAGCAGACCGCTCCGGGCGCCGTTCGCCAACTCTCCAACGAGTCGCTGATAATACCTAACGCCTACAGCGCCCTTGAGGTTTTTACTAACGCCAGGCGCCATTTGGTTCAGAGCCGGCCATAACATACTTCAGATAAACATACATTTGCTTGGAGCAGATACCACTTTGTACGCAGAGAACATTATATTAAAATACACTGGAAATTGCAAAATTTTACATTATTAGTATTGATTAATCTATTGTTGTTGCTATTATATTTATTATTATAAGATTAGTGGCAAAATTCGTGTAGACATTTATTTTAAAAATTAAAGTTTTATAATTTTCAATTTAAGGAGTGAAGAATTTAAAAAAAAAAAAAATTTGACCCTTTGGGTTAATTCGTTCGCTTTTGTCTCCCTTACTGCTGTGGTGAGAAATAAGATCTAAATAGTGTAAGAAAGAGAAAAATCCCACGCTTTATATTATTAATGTTAACTACAGAATAATTAATATGTGTACCTTTATGAAACCAAAGGTTTTGAAAGAAATTAAAAAAATATATTTTTATTAATTATTTTAAAATTAAACGACATAAAAATGAAGTGCAAGTAAAGTTGTAATACATTTTTTTAATAAAATAAGTTTGCTTTTAAAAAATTTTATTATTCGTAATTAAAGTTGCACAAAAAAAATTGTTTGGATTTTATTGCAAAACGGAAATACTCTGACGTTCTGACGGAATATGCCTGAGGCCTGAGGACTTGAAAATTTTTCTTAGGTTTACATACGAATTTATCAATGTTTATTAACATTTTTTAATATACAATAATAATAATAATACTTGGATGACTTGTATAGCGCCGTTTTTGTGCAAAAACACCTCAAGGGCGCTGTACAAACTTATAATACATTTGTACAGTGGTCTATGTTATTACTTAACTATTTATGGAGAAAATATACAGTTCAATACTTACCTGATAGGTCACTTGAGATTAACACTTAATTAACATTATCTAATTGTTTATTGGCGAAATTTAGATACAGGATTTAGGACTTAATTAAAAAATTGAATATAACTGGACTTTCTCTTAGGATTGGTATATTTATTTTAAGGATACGACAGCTTAAAAAGGTAAGTTTTTAATTTAGACCTGAATTCTGTTGGACTTGTTATGGATCTTAGTTCCGGAGGGAGTTTATTCCAAGCCTTCGGCCCAGATACTCCGAAAGCGCGATCACCAAACTTAGTATTTGGCTTGCGCATAGGTTCTATCAGTCTGCCTACAGCTGCTGATGTTGCTGATCTAAGCGTTGACTGCCTCAGACCAGTGTTTTCCGGGAAGCATAGTTCAGAGATGTAGGGTGGGGCCATTTCATTGATGGATTTAAACACCATCCAGCACAGTTTGTACTGGATTCTTTCAGGGCACTTGAGCCAGTGAAGGTTACGAAGGTGTTCTGAAATGTGTGAATATTTAAACCCCGGTTATGAGCCGTGCTGCTGCATTAAACACTGATTGAAGTTTGTCAATTTGATATTTTGGAAGGCTGGCATAAATGCCGTTGCAGTAATCGAGACGTGAGACTACGTAAGAGTTGATAAGTAGTTTTGTTGCTTCTGAAGGAAGGTTTCTTCGGACAGACAATGTCACGGACTATGAAGGTGATTGTTTCTGACGTTATGGATATGACTGTAGTTTATTTTTATTTTTTTTTTTTATGTGACACCTCACAAGAGTGTCCCTGCCTGTGCAGTGCACAGACAGGGGAACTATGTCACCACCCGGTTGGGCGGCGTTGTGAGGCGGAGTAAGGTAGTGGCTGTAGGAAGGGATTTGTTAATGCGGGCCTTGAAGAGGCTCGGATTATAGGAGGGAGGAAAAACAGATGCCGGTAGCTCGTTCCACATACGAGCCGACTTACACAAAAACGAGTCGTAAAAACGGCCCGTTCTCATGAAGCCAACGTCAACCGTGAACGGGTGTTCAGTTCGTGTCCGTCGAGTTTCGCGCACGTGCACCGGTGCATCAGGAATCAATGCTGCTAGCTCCTTGGAGCAGGCTCCATTGAAATACCTGTAGAACAGACACAGCATGCCTACATTGCGTCTATGCATCAGAGAAGGCAATCGGTCTGTTAACAACGGATTGTCAATCAGACGGATCGCTCTCCTTTGCACAGACTCAAGCAGGTTTATCAAGTATTTTGGGGCACCAGCCCAAAGGTGGCTCCCAAATTCAATAGTTGGGCGGACTTGAGACTTGTACAGGGTCAGCAGCTGGTCACTGTTGAAGAATCTCCTAGCCCTGTACAAGACGCCCAACTTTTTGGAGGCCTGATTTACTCGGGCTTCTATGGATCCCCGATACTCGAGCTGGTCTGATATAGTAACTCCAAGCATTTCAATGGAGTCTTTATTGGGGAGAGTGCTCCCATCAAATTGCACCAGACAGTCATTGATCTCCCTCTTTGCCGAAATCAGACACGCTTGGGTTTTTGAGACGTTGAAACTGACCAAGTTGGCCTTACCCCAGGCACGAACCATCTCTAGGTGGTGGTCAATTTTTCGCTTCAAAACTTCCCGAGCTGTTCGGACATCATAGGTGGAAGGGGGCCTGTCAAAAAGATAACCCTCGTGAACGGTGCTGTCATCGGCGTAGCAGTGAATTGGTGCACATTCAACGAGATCGTTGATGTGCAATAAAAACAGCGTCGGAGACAGCACAGATCCTTGTGGCACCCCCGCATTGATTTGGTGCGGTGAGGAAGAAGAGCCGTCAACCACGGTTTGAATTGTTCTTCCCCTCAGAAAGTCCGCAATCCAACTATGCAGGGTTGGGTGGATCCCATACGATGGTAATTTCCCGATAAGCGCCCGGTGCCAGACTCTGTCAAAGGCTTTGGAGATATCCAACCCAACGGTTTGGGTTTCACCAAAACGTTCCATGTACTGCCCCCAAATATGCGTTACATATCCGAGTAGATCGCCACACGATCGGTTTCGACGAAATCCATATTGCCGATCGCTTAGGATATTGTTATTCTCGAGATATGTGAGCAATTTGTTGTTAACCACCCTTTCTAATACCTTCGAGAGTATGGAAGTGATGGCTATGGGGCGGTAGTTAGAAGGGTCGGAACGGTCCCCCTTTTTTGGGATTGGGTGGACGATTGCCTTTTTCCAAAGATCAGGCACCTTTCCACCTTTGAGAGAGGTTTAGCTCTAGAGGAGTTTAGCTCTAAATTCTGTCTATCCGTGATCCTTCTTAAATCTACACTTTCAAGTAGATATCTACCGAAATTATTTCATTAACCGAAGGCGATGCCATACGTAGTAATGCAAAATCACGTGTTTTTGGTTTGAAAATTTGGTCGCCTAGAAATGTTTCAGATGCTTTAATTAAATACTGCGAGTAGAATACATCTTGGCCTTTGAAATAATCGAGTACTTTTTAGATAAGTCTTTTTATAAGCCCAGAAAAAAATAATGTATAAGGCCTATGAAAACTGCTTTAAAGTTCAAAATCTCCTACTTATGAACCCATTTTCGGTTTTGATTTTATTATATAATGTGGCAAATTAAGTTATTTATAAAATGATCGGGAAAAAATTAAATATTTGTGCCTAAACATCCATAAATAAAATAAAAGACACTTTTTGGCCATGTTTTTTTCTTGCATAAATCAAAACAGGCGGATGGTGTTAAGTGGGAATTTAAACCTTATCGCCATCTACGTAAGGTTTGTTATTGATAGCGGCTCAATTTAAAATATTAGACGATGCACTCTAGTGCATCGCCTTAATACTAAATGATGTAAAATTTTAGTAAAGACTAGTTTTTTCTCGGGTTTGATTTCTGTCCGCGCGTTGAAGTTTTCGTTTCCAACTCTCTCACAAAGACATATCTACTTTTATTAACGGTTTGACTGAGGAATTAACCTTCCTCCCCAGTGACTGGAGTTAAGAACGCTAATAACTGAGCCAAATACCGATTGGGTAGAACCGTCGTTTGTTTCATATATTATATCAATTGCTGTAACGTCACCCATTTTCGGAGAAATGTGTATATATCCTCGAGTGTATGCGCGATTTCCACCAGAAGTTGACATAATGCATTTTAATTGCCAACAGGTTTATCTGCCGAGTTTCAGCTCGATCGGATGTAAGTGTGTGGATTAATTTCCACTCCCAAGATTTACATTAATTCAGTGAAGAAAACGAAATTCAAAATTTATTTAATTTATTTATTTAACCCCCAGAGGGCTTTTACAAGTAGGTGGTACAATTTTGATGACAGACAATTTTGAAACATGAGAAAGAAATGATAAAATAAAATTACATTAAAAAATAATATATGCATAGGTATGCTTGAACAAAAATATATACCTATAAATGAAAATATTGTTGAATTTGATCCACACAGTATGTAGCTACAAAATATAAAAATGAATACGTATTCCAAAATAATTTTTTTCTTTCAGCCGACAAAACATTGTGTTAGTCAATTTAAATAGCTCTATCAAAATATTCCCCTACTTGATGAAAAAAACTTCAATAAGGTATGCTTATATATTGAAATTGATGTACTAAATATATCAACAACATCGTAGTATTTGTTTCCTAGCTGTTGAATCCGTCGCATAGGAATGTAGTATTGGGACGTTGATATAGAATTGCTACAATAATATGGTAGGTACTGTCTTGTAACCGACCTGTTTGGAGTATTAAAAGAGATTACATATAATAAATCAGGGGTATCAAACATTGAATTAATGATTTTATACAAACAGGTTAAATCGGAAATGATTCTACGATCAGATAATTTTATTAAATTTAATGAACAAAGTACGTTATCGTAATTTAGGCATTCTCAAGGAATGCCCATTTTAAAATTTACATATCTTATATTTAGGATTATTTCAATCGAATGTGAATGAACCTCATAATTTGATGACCAAACCGTGGAATTGTATTCTATATGACTCCTTACTAGTGACACATATAATGTATTCTAAAGATTGTTACGTAACCTACCCTTTTTCAGGTCTTTGCTCCTAGCTTTGTGTAACTTAGCCATAACTGTAAGGTGCATTAGTTAGCCACCTATCACTACTGTTCTTGCTACTGGCTACATTTTACATTACCATAACCGTAGGGTGCAGTAGTAAACCACTTATCACTACTGTCCTTGCTACTGGCTTGTGTGAAATAGCAATAACTGTAGGGTGCATTAGCTAGCCACTAATCACTACTGTCCTTGTACTAGCTTTTTGTGACGTAGTAATAACTGTAAGGTGCATTACTGAGCAAATTATTACTACTCTCCTTGCTACTAGCTTTTTGTGAAGTAGTAATAACTGTAAGGTGCATTATTTAGCCTTCTATCGCAACTGTCCTTGCTTTTGGCTACATTTTACATTACCATAACCGTTGGGTGCAGTAGTAAACCACTTATCACTACTGTCCTTGCTACTGGCTTGTGTGACATAGCAATAACTTTAGGAAGGATTAGTTAGCCACTAATCACTACTGTCCTTGCTACTAGCTTTGTGTAACGTAGCCATAACTGTAAGGTGCATTAGTTAGCCACCTATCACTACTATCCTTGCTACTAGCTTTTTGTGAAGTAGTAATAACTGTAAGGTGCATTATTTAGCCTTCTATCGCAACTGTCCTTGCTTCTGGCTACATTTTACATTACCATAACCGTTGGGTGCAGTAGTAAACCACTTATCACTACTGTCCTTGCTACTGGCTTGTGTGAAATAGCAATAACTGTAGGAAGGATCAGTTAGCCACTAATCACTACTGTCCTTGCTACTAGCTTCGTGTGTCGTAGTCATAACTGTAATGTACATTAGTTAGCAACTTATCACTACTGTCCTTGCTTCGTGTGACATAGCCATAACTGTAGGAAGCATTAGTTAGCCGCCTATCACTACTGTCCTTGCTACTGGCTACATTTTACATTACCATAACCGTAGGGTGCAGTAGTAAACCACTTATCACTACTGTCCTTGCTACTGGCTTGTGTAAAATAGCGATAACTGTAGGAAGGATTAGTTAGCCACTAATCACTACTGTCCTTGCTACTGGCTACATTTTACATTACCATAACCGTAGGGTGCAGTAGTAAACCACTTATCACTACTGTCCTTGCTACTGGCTTGTGTAAAATAGCGATAACTGTAGGAAGGATTAGTTAGCCACTAATCACTACTGTCCTTGCTACTAGCTTCGTGTGTCGTAGTCATAACTGTAATGTGCATTAGTTAGCAACTTATCACTACTGTCCTTGCTTCGTGTGACATAGCCATAACTGTAGGAAGCATTAGTAAGCCGCCTATCACTACTGTCCTTGCTGCTGGCTTCGTGTGAGTTAGCTATAACTGTAGGGTGCATTAGACCCCCGGCACGCAGCGTGACGAGGTGTGACCCGGTATAGCAAACAGCACAGTTGTAATAATCCCCCATTTCCTCTTCCGATGTCGAATTATAACTGTCCTCTGACATTCGTCTCGCAGCGTCATGTCTCAGCAAACACTGCGAGGAGGTAAGATCATCGTGGAGTAGCGCGAATTAGCTAACTAACTAACTAACTAACTAACTGATGGCTTGTGAATGTTACTAAAATATTGCGTTAATGTTTTTTTTAATAAATTTGAAAAGGAATAAGCTATTTACCTAGACGCACATTGGGCTTTTACATACATGTAAAGAATATGGAAACATTTTTTTTTAAATTTTATATATTTACTCTTTTATACTGTAAGCTTTTGTACATATCTTTTACATTAGGTATATGAAATGTCCTCAATCTTTTACACAAAGGTTAGTAATAAACAATGGTTGCACAAAATAATTTCTAACGTTATGTACAATGGTCAATTTAAAATAGATAAAATAAAAAAAATGATAAAGTATATTGTAAACATTGAATTTGTTACATTTAAAATATCGATATCATTTGTATATTCCTTTGCTTAACTACGTAGGCGAGGAATTTTCGAATATTATAGTGATTTGGTTTTGGGGTATTATGCCGTGTTGCGCTATCTGCAGTGTCCATCATCAGGGCAGATGTGTAATCTTTTAGATATGTAGATATTATATATTATAGATATGTTTTTGTAAATTATGTATATTTTGCCGTGACTTTAGACTGTTTTACGCAACCTAGTAAACGTATGTTTGTGTATATTATGTATCTTTGGCCGTGACTTCAAACTGTTTTACGCCACCTAGTAAACGTATGTTTGGGTATATTATGTATCTTTTGCCGTAACTTCACACTGTTTTACGCAACCTAGTAAACGTATGATTGGGTATATTATGTATCTTTGGCCGTGACTTCAAACTGTTTTACGCCACCTAGTAAACGTATGTTTGGGTATATTATGTATATTTTGCCGTGACTTCAGATTGTTTTACGCAACCTAGTAACGTATGTTTGGGAATATTATGTATCATTTGCCGTGACTTCACCGATTTATGCAACCCAGTAATTTTTTTTTAATGTAATATGCGCAATGTTTCCCAAATTTAAATCGTTTAAGTATATTTTATCCCCCTCGGTCACTTTTAACTGTATCATACTTCGAATAAGAACTACCAACTTTGTCTTCATTTGAGTAAATTTGAGGGAGATAAGGTCCCATTAGCTCAGTGGCAGAGCGGTGTCCCGGCAAGACAAGGGTCCTGGGTTCGTGTCCTAGATGTGACCGTATCCTTTTCTGATTTTTCTGTTTCAGATTTTCGTTTAGAAATCGCTAATATTGTCTTCAATAATTAAATATTGCAATTTGAGGTTTTACTCACAGACATAGGAATTAATAGACGAGAAGATAATGGCGAGGGGTAAAATCAACTGTTGAAGAACGAAGGGAGTGAAGCTGACTGTGATTCGTCAATAAATCAATCTGACAGTAAATAGGCATCTCGCATTATAATATCACCATTTACTTCTTAAAAGTAAAATCTGCTTTTGAATGAATAGACATTTTTACATGGGAGCGCAAATTACTCGCCACGTTATGAACAAATTTGCGAAGTCCAAATTCGGCAAAAAAATTCGGTTCTATTTTCAGAGTCGAATATTTCGTTTAAGTATTTAGTTAAGACACTTTTATAAATGTTCATAATTTACTTACCAGCAACCAACCAGCTTTGTGTTTCGCGTCCAGACGTTTCTCGATGTGATAGTATATGTTTCTAAAACTGATCTATATTATACGATGTGAATATGCTTAAAATAAAGTAAAATAATGCTTATATATGGAATGTAATACGACAATTGGGTTTATTCTCTTTTTCACATCTATTTTTACAAGTTTTCATAGTACAAGTCAACATTTTGCCGTGTTATTTCGTAAAATGAACCGATGATGCCTCGACCATAGTTCGCACAAGAATGATGACGTCACGTTTTCAAATTTCACTTGAGGCCATACGCGAGCACAGCCGGCTCCAATGGAACCGGTATGGGGAGTGGGGATAATACGCTTTTAATCACTTAGGGCAGGTCTACTAATATTCATATGTCTATGGTTTTACTCAATAAAGTTATTCCGAAAAATAAATATATTTTATCTATTTATTCAAATATATTCTAAAGTTTAGAATTCTTATGCCTCCTTGCAATAAAACATAATATTCATAATTACACTATTAACTTTGCCAATCTTAGAATTAACATCGTAAAACTTTTTTAGTCTGCGTTGCACAGATTTCGAACCCAGATCCGTAAGTTTAAGACACCGTGACATATACACCAAACTACTATCATTATCAGCTTCATTTTAATAATTACGAAACATGACAGATTCAATGGGCAAACACGGAATTAAATATCGTTTTCACGGCCCTTGACCAATTGATGCTCGATTCGGAATTAGAGCAATGGAAATTAAACGGTAAATATGGAAGTGAAAAATGTACAGGTGTGGTGTGGATTATGAAATAATAAATACTTTGCAATAAAGCTGGGCATGATGAATACTAAGATAGTAATACTAATAGTTAAGTAGATGATTCTGTGTATTTGGGAAGTATTTTTATGAGAGATAAAAAGGCTTTTACGGATATTGAAAGAAGGATAAATACAGATAACTTTATTGAAGGAGGTTGCTGGCAAAAATAAGGGAAGCTCAGAGTAATAATAGATTCTTTCATTATCGCCCTGGTAAAAGATCACCATCACAATCGAAACGTTTCTTATAGGAGAAAAAATAATATTGCTAATTTATTAAAAATCTCTTCAAATTGTTGGTAATTCGGTTAAAATGGGATTGCAGGCATTATCGAATGATTTAAAAGTTTTCCTGATAAACGTTTAGTAGATTACGTGTTCATAAAAATCCGAATATTTTCGTATTTCGTTATGATATTTCAGGCGAGTAGTTAATGCTTATAATAATTTGTTATCCTTTGTGTTATGTATAAAAACCTTGTCTTATAAACATAAGTTTATCAATAAAAAAAATAATAATATTTGACAAGTCAAAATATTTCACAAACAAATGTAGATACAATATGTCTCGACGCCATCTAGTGGGAAATTCAGCACTCACAAAGCTTTTCGATGACATATTATCTTTGGCTCCGGCTAGTTGGGAACAGTTGGAATTCTTGCGCAGTACTTAGATTATAAATTAATTATCTTCACAAACGCCTTTATCCATAAACCTTTTGATTACTTTTTACAAAACGATAATTAATGCATTACTTCAAAAGCTACTTCAGAACGGTTTAAAATTGTTTTTAGGAGGTTTTTTCCCCTTCGTACTGTTACGTTATCTTTTTTTTTACTCCTGTCTCTATTGATAATACTGTGTGTAGTGATGGTGGGAAGAATAATAGGTATAGAGAAGAGAGGTAAAGGTGGTAATGATTGCAAAAGAAATTAAAACGGAACCCAACACGGAAAAGTTTGCTAAGTCAAGGTGAGCCTATTATGTCTCAAGTGACTGCGACGTATTTTACACACCTGGCAACCATCTGCATGCGAACTAATTAATATAACTAACTTTACTTATTAATTAATGTAACTAAATTATTAATTAAAATAACAGCTTATTAATTAATATAACTAACTTATTAATTAATATAACTAACTTATTAATTAATAAAATTAACTTAATTATTAATCATTATATCTAACTTTTTAATAAATATAATTAACACGCTACACAATATACTTACTTATTAGTTCATACAACTAACTTATTCATTATTATAATTAAATTGTTCATTAATATAACTATCTTATTAATTGGTTTAACTAACGTATTAATTATTAATACAACTTAACCTAACCTAACCTATCCCGGCCTATTCCATTAAAATGTTCGGCTTAGTGACTGTTTTGTTTTTTCAGGTTATCCTTACTAATTATCACTCTGGTATCCGCAGGATTTTATTTTATTTTATTTTTATTTTTTTATTTATTTCTATATATAATTTACAGTTTCACATAATTATTTATATTTATATATGATACATTTCAAACTTATAACTATAATATGTTGTGTGTAAGGTAGGTTTGAGAAGGTGATACTGTATGTGAGTAATATTGTATGTTTCGTGAACACCTCACTAGGAGAACCTGTGCTGAGGTGTTTACGTGGTTATGTATAGGTGTGACAAGTATTTATGTGTTGTTGAAGTTTTTATTTTTTATAAGTTTTAATTAATAATTTTTTTGGTTTTTTGTAAACTGAATATTCATAAAATTTTAATGGTTTTTGTAAATTGAATATTATTCATAATAAATATGTAAAAAAAATATATTAATTTATATATACATATATGTAAGTGCATATATTTGTATTGTAAGTATGAGTTAGACGGATATAATGAACCGCCACGTAACGCGCTTTGTATTGACCCACACTCCTTGTTGGTTCATATTAATACATTCTCTTCTATTGTTAATCTGACTCACATCTTTCACACTGCATAGCAACATCAGGATTGGTAACAGTACACAAATATGGACTGCTCTTTTATTCATTATTATATAGAAACTAAACTAGAGGCTAAGTAACAATCAGTATGTAAAAAAACAACTGGATTATGCCTTATACATATATTATGCAAAGAAGATTTATTAATTTGTCCAAAAAATCAGAATATCGGTGTTCAATAAGTATTCGTTTTGGGGCCGATATTATTTTTTTTCGATAAGATAATTCAATATTTTAGTAGCTTTCTCGGCAGTTATATTTTCACTTCATTTATCAGTTGATTTTCTCTCAATTGTGCTCAATTTGCTGTTATTCATGAACCATGTCTTCTCAAATTTCCTTAGGTATTCGGATCATCTTCCATTAAAAAATGTGTCTAACACCTGATGGAACAATTGTGTTTCTCATTTGGCGCAACAGATGGCAGCAGATTTCCTTGACGGAATTGACACGCGAAGTGATCTTCCTCTTGCACATTCCGCGTTGCCTGCATGGGTGAATAACCGCACGTGATGACAGCACATGAAATACTATACCCTTTCAATCTCTTATCCGTTATACTGCGGCTGGATGCGAATAGACAGGTCTCATAATTTGTGATGATATCTCTTTTGCTACTGCAATGTTACTTGATGATCTTGAGAGTTGAACACATCGATCAAAATAGAAAATCGTGTTGTTTTATATTTCATGTGATGCTAGAGTCTCACTGCTCGGAATCGTACTCCTGTAGCGTCCCTAATTCAGCAAATAAATATTACAGTACCTAATTTATTGAAAAAGTCCCTCTGATGCATTTGGTATGTAGTACCAAAAATCTTGTAAATTCACTGTAGGTTTCAAAGAATACGTCGAATATGTCATCTATCGTAGTCACCCTCCCCATGGGCGAATTCAGATACATATTTGAACGACTCGCTCAGCAATTTAACAGGTTGTGGCAACATTCCAGAGTGTGAGACTCCAGCACAAAAACGTTGATTTGTGCCAAATTATTTTCATATAATTTTTTTTTAATTTTTATTTTATACTATAAAAACAAACAGTATGAAAGAAATGATTTAGAGTGATGAAAAAATATACAGGAATTAGATATTTCACGTTGGGTACCTATGATATTTTTCCTTGTAATGTCTGCTAAGTGGTATGTATATTTCTTAGTTATCAGGTGACGTGTGTAGTATATAGGTGTGTGTGTGTGTAATGCATGTGTGTGTGTCTGCGCCTTGAACAGTTAATATTATTGACATGATGCCACGTTTGAATTTCGGCAGTGAATCCGAAAAAATGTCAATGTTTAGACAAATATTATTTAAAGTATAAATTGTTCAACTAGTTGACATGTACCCATCGTTGCTAGGGGTAATCCTTAGGAGATAGATAAATACTATTGCCTACTTTTCTGTAGGCCTTTTTAAGATATACAATTCCGAAGTACATTATTTTGATGTATCGTACAAGGTTAAGACAGCGCCAACAATGTAGTGCCCGAAAACATATTTTTACAACTTGATCATAAAATATCCTATTTTCTCTACTTTCTATAAATATAATGCATGTATCATATAAGTAAACCTTCAGAAAAAAATTCTATAAATGATAGTGAAAACCGTATCAAAAGCTGTCGCTTAGTTTAGAAGATCTAAGCGCACAAACAGACAGACGCGGATAGCGACTTTATTTTATATCATTTAGAGATCAGCTATGGTGGATTAAATTTAAATAAACACATTTCAACAAAGCAAAACATATTCGCGTTTCTGGTGAATGATATTTAGTCATACCTAGAATAAAATTGGATGGATATAGACACAGATCGTTCCATGGAGGTGCGAAAAAACGTAAGAATGGTTAGTGATTTTTTATGAGTGGATATTTAAAATTTTAATAAGGGAAGGGAAGGAAATAGGCAAGAGGAAGGTATGTAAGCACCTGAGTGCTTGGGTATTCAGATTTGGTTAGACTAAACTAAAATGGCTGGAGTCAATTGAAGTCTCATTGAGGTTCACGATATCGTCTATCATTCAGTCACTTATCATAACGATTGTAAAAGAATCTATCATCAGTAGACAGGTGAGTTCTTCCCGACATTCCCCTTCTCCATCTCCTTCGTCTCCCTAATTCATACTAGAGTGTTTAAATATCTACTTCAAAGTATCAAATCATTTCGCAGTCATCGCTTAATATCCACTTGGCGTCAAATTAGTGTCAATCTTGATGGGAAGTGATTGACAGATGTTAACAATGTGTGTTGTATTATTGACTCTCAAACATTTATAAAAGTTTGAAAATTTAAAAACAAAAACAGATTTTATTATTCTAGACGATCAATTAGTAACTTACCGAGTCATTTTAGTAATACGTTCATCAAAAATAATTAAAGTGAATCCCACGGAAATATCGATTTTCTAGGCCTGCTAGGGCAAAGTCGACTGAAGGTCCGTCCATTACGCCGGGCCGCGCGCCGAATATTGTTTTACACGACTTCAACACTTATGTCGTTCAGATTTCCACGTTATTTCAGAGATTTGATAGGGCATATTCAACCCCAGGTCTGTCCTATACACCAGGTCCGCGCGTCGCATATTTTTGTGCACGGCTGCTTCACTTACGCCGTTCAGATTCTGGTTGTACCTACTTTAGGGTATTTTCAGTCTTAAACCGATTTACTGAGAAAGTAATTTTGGTAAGCTCTGTAACTTCAAGTGCAAGTACCGATTTAAATCTTGGTACCGATTTTAATAGTTGGTAACATTGCCAAATTACAAACATCGCTTTGGTTTGATAAACTGTAAAAGTTAAAACTACTTATATTACTGAGTTTATTCGCGTTTTAGAACTAAGCATGTTGATATTGGCGTATAACCCGTTATCCAACACCATATTCTCAGGTCAAGTTTACTGTCAAAACGGGGCCTTGAAAAATTAGGGTAAATTTTATTAATATTTATTTTAGTGTTATTTGAAGAAAGCAGCTAGCACTAATACGCGATAAATTAAAATAATCATCGACTGATAGTTGTAAGGAAATGATTTCTGTTCTATTTGACTAAATCACATTATTTGTCTAACCGTGAAAATAACAGGAAATACCTAACGTTGAAAACGTTTTTAAATAATAATATTATTATATGCAGTTGACACAATCGTATACAACCTAGTTGTGGATACAATCAGTCGTGTTAAAAAACCGCTGCTCTAACTGGCTTAATTGGCTTATAATGGAGGTGAACTAACGAAGCTCTTAGAATTGAAAGAAATCGTACACAAAATGCATAGACTTCATTTATTTACCTAAGACACGATAATTTGATTCCGTTTCAGCTTGGAGTATCAAAAGTGCTTATTTTTGGCCGTGACTAAAGACCCTGTGAACTAATTAACTCTCTTTTAGTTGTATAAAGACTGACAATGTATTTTAAAGTTAAAATATCAATTTGGCATTGTTAATTTATTAGTATTTTTAACTTTTACCTAGCCGTTTGACGTTTAGGAATTTATAGACAGATGTCAGTGTTGCCAGCGTATATCAATTTAAGATTTATTGCATTATCCTAATAAAATAAATAATTATGCAGAGGCAGCTTCATACTTTAAAATTCACTGTGTGTACGGAGGCATCATAAGGATGCACTATTCCTGTATAAAGTAGTTAACAATAATATTCAATGCGCAGATTTGCTAAATAAGATTCCATTCAATGTACCTGCGCGTTCAACACGCTCTTCTGTCCTGTTCAGGGTGGATCAATGCAAAACGAACTCTTAGCGGAATTCTTGCCTGAACAGACTGTGCAATAATTACGATAGCGTATTATCCAAGGCGGATATTTTCAGTTCCGAACTTACCAAATTCAAGAGGTCCATTAAATAATATTTCTCTGATGGATTGTGAATAATGTTATGTCTCTATTGTTTATATTTATATTATGATTTGATTTAAATCTACAACCTCTCTCCATGGCTATAAATGTTTTGTTTTGTAAATTTTTCGTATTATATAATCATTTGTTTTGTATAAATTTTTGAATTCTTATCCTTTCTTACAAATTTAATTGACTTATTCCTTATTATGCTGTCTCAGTAGAAGTAAAGTCACAAGGAGGAAATCCACGATTGGTTTAATTTTGGCTTTATAATACTTGAATAATACTTGAACAAACTGAAATAAATGTAAACTGTCGATTTCCCAAAAATTCAACGCAACCGTGCTCGGGTAATCGATATAAAATCACAGATAGTTACGCCTATCGATCCGATATTGTAAAATTATAGAATTCACTTAACACCAAAGGTCCGCCCACCAAACGAAAGAAGAAAAATTTGAAAAGATAGAACGCGTTGAAGAATGCCGATATGTTGTTCCCGTTAACAAATAACATCAAAACATCGGCATACTTTATAAGTAAGTTATCCAATCAATCAGTCCTATATTTGGCTTGCTATGATTACTACAAATATGTAAGATAACCATATCTGTCTTTTTCTACGTTTGCCGGCTGTCGTTTTATAGATTTTTTTATATTGGGGGCTTGAAATCATTCAGGTAGTCAAGAAAAGTATGAATGTATGCTTGAACAGGAGATCTAAAAACTGTTATAACAGACATTATTAGATAGTTGTAATTTAAGATAAATAGCACGTGGAATAGCTATTTCTTCAACAAAAACAATAACATCATTCATAGTGTAAATGACAACTCCATCATTTTGTAAATATTTTTTCTTGGACGCGATGAATATCCAGTAACACCTGGGATATTAATTGAGATCAGCAACAGTATAATTTATAGCAAATTAATCCATATTATCAGGATAATAACATACATAGTACGAGTATATTTTGCTAAAAAGCAGTCACTTTGTAGTTTGAAATATTATTAAATAAAAATAAAACGCTTTGTTTAAAAACCACGAATTATTGTAAATTTTATTGAAACCGCCGATTTCGCTTCGTAGAAGCAGCTTCAAAGTTGATTCAAAATTTAACTAATCTTAAATTTTTATTTTAATATATTAAAAGTCGTTCGCGGTTTTCTCATTCGAGAGTGTAGAAAGGTCATCCCTCTAATCAAATCCTTGTACTGTAGTACTGCCCAATATTAAAATTGATTTTCCTTTCCTAAACACGCTCATTAAAGAACATAAATATATAATATTAAAATAAATACAGGAATCAATAAAAGCGTTTCCAATTATATCTTCTACGTGCGAACTGTATTTAAATTTCTCTAATAAACAATACAAAGTGTTAATCCCAACTGACCTCCCAGGTATGTATGGTACTGTATATTATCTGCCTGTACAGAATATAAATAAATAATAATATATATACATACATTCTAACGCAGCGTCGCGTTCATTGGTCAAATGCATTGTGCGTATAATTTTGTATTAGTGATCGACGAACTCGTGGAAGCAATCTCTTAGACATAAGTTGATAATAGTTTGCCTAATCTATAGTTAGTAAGATAGATCTCTGTAAAAATACTTAATACATCTGTTGGTTTAGTGAACAGACGCGACGGGTTCCCACCTGGGCTTCGTGGCTTCAGTTCCGCTACATTATTCCCTATTCAAGCAACATCTTTAGCTTATAATGATGGTAATATGGGAGTTTTAAAAATATTGTCAGACTATTCGTTACATAGTGGTAAGTTATTAACTAACTTTATTTAACAAATTATTTACTTCACTTTATTTAGTCACATAACTTAATGACTTAAGTTAGTCACTTAACTTAATAAATTTAGTTAGTTACAAAACATAGTAACCTTAATTAGTTACTTAACTTTAAAAACATATTTAATTAGTTATTAGAATTAGATAACTTAATAGCGTAAGTTAACTTAATAACTTAAGTTAGTAACTAAACTGTTAATTAAATTAGTGAAACTACAGTTATTTACTTAACTTTAATAACTAATTAATTAACTTAATAACGTAAGTTGGTTACATAACTTAATAACTTAAGATACTTGCATATCTTAATAATTGAAGTTAGTTACATGAATTAATAGCTAATGTTAGTTACATAACTAAATAACTTAAGTAAGTTACATAACTTAAGTTAGTTACGTAACTTTACTTAGTTACGTACCTTACATTAGTTGCGTAACTTAACTTAGTTAACTTAACTCGTAACTTAAGTAAGTTAATACTTGAAGTTAGTTACGTAACTTAAATTAGTTACGTGACTTAAGTTAGTTGCGTAAATTAATACTTGAATTTAGTTACTTAACCTAATGACATAAGTTTGTTCCTTAACTTTACTTAGTCACTTATGTTAGTTTGCTCTAGATTGTACAAAATCAGCGCTATAGATATAATCCATTTATGATCACAATCTGCTGATATCAAAATATAAATAATAATTTCCCGATGCAGTGAGGAATGCCAGTCAATGACTTCACATCATTTCTAATGATAATGATTTTCACATTAAAATTACGGCATTCTCAGATGATGTAATGAGGAACGTTGTCCGTTATACTCTGCGGCACTACAGGCGGCTGCATAAAAGTCTGAACGCCGAATATGCGGCTATTGTTGCATTTTATTGTGTACCCATTTCTAGAAATATTAATTACCAGCTCTGTCTTTTGAAATTCAACAATTTAAATCTAACCTTCTGTTTTGTAAATTTTAATAACTATGATATTTTTATTTAGTTATTTCCCGAAGATTATATTTATATTTCTATTCTGTTTTGCATAGATTCGTAAACATCACAAATATAAGGTTTTTTTCTATATTAAAGAAGATTACATTTTCACTTATTTAACTACAAACTTTCAGTTTTGTCGATTGACCATAAAAGTGATTTTTTTTAAACGTACATTCATTTTCATATTTGATTTTGTCTGGAAGGCAATTATATATGTTGCCCCTCTGGTAACCAATGGATTACTTGCCACAGTGAGTACTGTATGATGTTGGGGATCATCTTTGTGGATGCTGTATGGATGATCTTTTTAGGAAAAGGAAGGAGAGGATGTTCTGTGAAGGAAAAAGGTATGAGAGTCGGTAGGAATCTGGCGGTCAATGTGTCCAGAAATGACGGACGTATGGATCCATCCCTCCCACTGCGGTGCGAAATGATGGGTCGAGAGAGTTCGGCTGCATAGGTCAAAACATCTCCCTCAACCAGTCTCTCCGGATCCGGCCCGCCACGCAGTAGGTGGACAAATGCATCCGCCGCCAAGACTTAGACAAACCTCACCCCATGAACGCGAGAACCCCTGCTAAGTTCCACTATGAACCACTTGGGGTCACCTATGGCATGGATTTTATTTATCCAATAAATGGTTGCCGGGGCGGGGGTACCCATACCCGTCTCCCAAATACGTATTATGTGTTAAGTTTATCATCTAGGCTTATTATTATTATTAGTCAATTATTATGTACTCCTTATAAACAATAATGGCGCCACTCCCCAATTTCAAAACCAGAAATACTCTCGAATTCTCTGTAATTCTAAATCTATTACAATATGTAAAAATTATAATAAATAAAATTATAACTATTGAATACATTTTGAAAACGATAAAGGCTACTCGCATTTCCTAATCTTCATCTTCCCTATTTCGTTTACGTTCACGAAATTACATACATAATTTTACAATAAGAGGTGTTATTTTGATATTCAATCGTAAAAGATCAATGGTTTCGTCGCTTGTGTGGCACGTAGCGCCGTCTTGTTGAAAGTAAACGTTGTCCAGATCAATACCATCCAATTCCGGCCATAAAAAATCATTTATCATCTCTCGATAGCGCAATCCATTCACCGTAACTGTTGCTCCAGCCTCATTTTCGAAAAAGTAAGGTCCAATGACTCCGCCGGAAAATAAAACGCACCAAACAGTCACAAATTGAGAAAAGAGAGGTTTTCAACAATAACTCTTGGGTTTTCCGAGCCCCAGATGCGACAATTTTGCTTGTTGACGAAGCCACCGAGGTGGAAATGGGCCTCATCACTCAAGATGATTTGCATTTGATTCACTCAAGTGAATTTTAATAATTTCAATGCATTGTTGAAGCGTGTATCGTTCCATTTTTAATAATGGCGTAGTTTATACTTGTCAAATGGCAAAAAGTGACAGTTTCAAAAGTAACATCTACCGAAATAGCGGGCTATTCAAAATAACACTTTTTATTGTAAAAACCTGTATATATTATGAAAACTGTACCTACAAAGAGGACGGAAAAATATTACAATAAATCGTAACTTTTTATCATACACGTAATTTTTAAATTTTGTTTATGTAAATAAGTATAAGTTTACAAATTACTAATTTTAACATACATTTATTACAATAAATTGTGCCTAATATGGTACTAAAAATATTATTTGAATGTAAATTTTGTTGTAGGTTTTATAGTTTCCGTCATCGCATTTTAAATAGTTCAACCCTTTGATCAATAAACTGTTTTGCGTATTGGATTTGTCCTCTTTTGTAGTTCATTACATGTTATGTTTGTGGATTTCCTTGTTAACAGGTTGTTTTATTGTATAATGTGGCAAATTAAGTTATTTATAAAATGATCGAAAAAAACAAAAATTTATGCCTGAACATCCACAAAATAAAATAAAAGTCACTTTTTGGACATGTTTTTTCTTGCATAAATCAAAACAGGCGGATGGTGTTAAGCGGGAATTTAAACCTTATCGCCATCTACGTAAGGGTTTTTATTGATAGCGGCTCAATTTAAAATACTACACGACGTATTGCGTCGCCTTAAGATGATGTGCTGTCTCCCTCTCCTATCTTACCGATAAATTGACTGTAACTTTGTTATTTATTTAATATGTTTTTTTTTTTATAAAGGTTTTATATGAAGGTTGACGGTGAAGCGAAACCGGTTGGTTTTATATATTTAAAATATTTACAAGAAAGTGGTATTTTGTTCAAATTATTATATCATTATATAACTGTTATATCATTATACTCGTATAACTGTTTTAAAAAAACAAATTCCGTTTTTTTTTTGGTGTCCCCATTTTTATGCACATGAATGTAAATGATACATTTAAACTTCAAACTACACAAGCCTTGTAATTGTAACTACGTGTAATTATCACAGGCAGCTCCGACAGTAATGTGCTTCTCAAATACCAACAGGTGAAATGGCTCTGGGAACGCCATATAAAGCGTTCATATCTTTGGTCCATTCAACCGAAAGACTTCATGTAAATCTAGTTATTACCATTGAAATATCAGAGATTGCTAAGATGAAAACTGAGAAATTTGTGGGTCGGGTGTTGGTAGCGCCGCCCAGGGAACCATTTATTGGATAACCAACACCTCTGAGATTGGTGGCTGAGCAGGGGTGCCGGGTTCATGGGGGTGAGTTCTTGGCGGCGGATGCTTCTGTTCACCATTTGCTTGTCAGGTCGGATCTGGAGAGGCCGATCGAGAGAAACACTTTGATTTCTGAAGCAGGACTCTCTCGACCCATCGAGCCATCGTATTGTACAACATACACCCGGAGAATTCTAGAACTTGCAGGTAGACAGGCGAGCTTTCGTCGAAAGTTTAAAAGCACTTATCTGTACATGGAATCCTGATGTATGACACGTAAGAAATGTGGATATCCGCAGAGAATGAAAGGCTGATGTAAGCGTAGTGAGTAATATTAAGAAAGGGACCCTTAGATGGTTTGGACATGTAGAGTAAATGAACAAAGAAAGTAGTGAGGAAGTCGGGCAATTTCAGAATAATAGAAGAGTATGTATACTATATTATTTATTGTTTTTGTGTTTAATTCGTAGAACTCCATTTAATTTTTTTATAAATTTAATTTAGATTAAATTTGATAATATTATTATTAAGTTCTGCAAGTGTTTTAGTTTTTTATTATTGTGACAGCTGTTTCGGCTTACAAGGCCATTTTCAAACTGTGGTTAGTCCACATTGAGACGACGTTTTTATACTATTTCAAATGTAAATTTTGAAGGTGCATACATTGATTTATTACTGGTTACACCGATGACATGATCTATTGTTGGTTAAACCAATCTATGTTTTCCCCTCAGTAAATGGTAATGGGTTCTTTACTAATGACTTTATTGCTATGAATTATTTGGGTGCATTATACTGCTTGGGTTTTGTGAAAATACTAAGAAGTGGTGAGTAAATTATTTTCCGTACTTTATTAATTAGTGTTAAATTTGGGTCATTCGTTCGTTTATTAGCTTATAGTTTAGCTTATATTTAGCTTTATAGTTTAGCTTATATTTAGCTATTAGTTTATTATTATAACAATTAGAAATCAATAAACGAACGAATGACCCAAATTTAACACTAATTAATAAAGTACGGAAAATAATTTACTCACCACTTCTTAGTATTTTCACAAAACCCAAGCAGTATAATGCACCCAAATAATTCATAGCAATAAAGTCATTAGTAAAGAACCCATTACCATTTACTGAGGGGAAAACATAGATTGGTTTAACCAACAATAGATCATGTCATCGGTGTAACCAGTAATAAATCAATGTATGCACCTTCAAAATTTACATTTGAAATAGTATAAAAACGTCGTCTCAATGTGGACTAACCACAGTTTGAAAATGGCCTTGTAAGCCGAAACAGCTGTCACAATAATAAAAAACTAAAACACTTGCAGAACTTAATAATAATATTATCAAATTTAATCTAAATTAAATTTATAAAAAAAAAAAAAAAAAAAAAAAAAAAAAAAAAGAGTATGTATACGACGATGTATGAATGGCCAAAAGTGTGTGCCAAGACCGAGTTGTTTGGCGGTCCGTCCTCTCTGCCTACCCCTGCGGGGAAACGGCGTTCAATCAACAGGCAGTTAATTAGTTCATGAGGTCTTTTGTCAAAACTAATTTGATTAGTTAGTATCCTAATTAATCCTGCACCATATTTTAAGGGCGTTTATCACTTTGTCTTTCGCGGGCTATGAAAAGAAACCAAGTATATTCAGGGCTGTCATTTTTTGAATTATTTGCTTTATATAAACAAATTAAAGTTTAGTTCTATGTTAAGATAAATTAAATAAATAAAATATAACACGGTAGATAATCTAAATTGACACACTCCCTTGTAATACCCAATTCGAAAATAATAAATCTTAAGATTACGATTTTTAAAATATTTATATTGAGGGATCAGTAGGATTTATAGGTCCAGTAAGAAGTTCTACCGAGCCAAACCCTCTGATATGAAAATATCTGGAGTCGGTGAATTATTTTCCCATTTGATCTCTGGTGAGTTGACGTGTTGTTCTTGTATTGACTAGATGATTATTTGTGGAAAATGTGTGGAAGGGTTTAGTTTTTCCTGTGGAGAAGATTTAGCACGGACATAAAGTCCGAAAAATTAAGATTTAATCTTTCTATCGTAAAGTACGTTGTCTTTATAAACTACATATTTTTAAGGCCATCTCTAATCAGCTGTTTTATAAATTTGATTTGGGCTTGTTACCCACGAAATAAATAAGCACCGGTACCTTTTCCATCTATTACCAACATAATAACTTAGAGATAACAGTATTTCTGAGTAGACTACTAATTTATGACTGGTTTTCTCTAAGATCATGCTGTATCCAAAGAACGTACGTGGGTACATTCTAACGTGATTGTCCCTACAGCTGTACACTGCGAGCGTGATAGGAATGTTAATGATCATAACGTTAATCCGATGTAATAACGTACTTAAAACCAACGTAGAATCAAAATGATTTGCGATTGTGGGTCTGCAGTAAATTAATTTGTAATGTTGCATTTCCGTGATGTTTGTGTGCTTAGCCAACATAGAGATATTATAATAACAGAGTTGTCAGACTCAACAAACGGGAATTCAAAACGTATTTCAATTAGTTGTGGAGAGGTTTATTTTAACCTTTCCTCATCTGTGGTGTGCATTTACTACACATTGCTTCTAATAACTTTAATAACTCTATAAATATAATAAATTCTGGGTTCAGATTTTAGGTATTCCTCCGTTATACATTTATGCACTGAATTAAAAAATAATATTTTACATAGTTTTCAAATTCAATTAAAAATCAGAGATTTTTTTAAAAATCGGGAACAATACACCAATATAATCAACCGTGTGACACTGCTACTCGAAGAGTGTGCGAGGAAATGACACGCTATTTATGTCCCACTTTAGTTCACTATGCGGGAACATGAAAAATCCACACGTCCGCAGTTGTATTTTGATTTAGTCCATCGATACCTACGACCGCATAGCTGTGTGTGTGCGTCCAGCGCCCAACCAGTTGTGCCAGCCGGCAGCCAGTCGGTCGCGGGCCGTCGTTAGATACGGACTCCTCGCACATTTTTTTTAGCATCTGCCGATGGTTTGTTCATGATTTCAGCAACTAAATTACAATAATTATCACTTTTGATACAAAATATAATAAAAATAAGCGATTAGCTATGAATATTCATAATTGTCCGAAATTGAATCGCTTATTTTGAGATGTGTATTAACTACACAGCACCGGAACGCGTGGATTTTTTTAGCACAGTAAGGGAAAGATTAAGACGGATTGCGTATAGTGACAGTGAGTACTTCAGCCATGGGCCTATTGTACTATTTCCCCTTTTACATCAATGCTTTTGACAGAAACCCAGTCCCTTTGATCGAGTTCACGAGGGTTCTCATTGAATATTCGGCTGTTCCTCAATGGTCTTCCAAGGGGGTCTAGCAGGCGAGGTCCGTCCATACATGCTGTGGATTCTCCACATTCCTTGCATTTTAGTAAAAAGATTTGGACTTCTAGCAGTAAACAGCAATAATGCAATTTAAATTTTTAAATATTTCTACATCGACCTTTTTCTGTGTACGCACAACGAACAACACGATACAAACATGACGGCCGGCGTGGTCTAGTGGTATACGCTTTTGACTACAGATCCGAAGGTCGCGGGTTCGAACCCGGCGTGCGCAAATAAATTTTATTTGATTAATTTGTGTTATTTCACAATTAATTAATTAAAAATAATATATAGTATATTTGCGGCACGTTCCAGAGTGGAAGATACTCTCAGTATCGCCCTGGTGTAAGACCACCATTCAGAATTGAAACGTTGCTTGAAATGGCTTTAGCCGTGTTTGGTGACCAGATCTGAATAGCCAGGTACTTCCCCACCTTCCTCTTCCCCATCTCCCTCCCCTCCCCAATACCCTCAGCCTCACAACATACCCCAATTGGGGATGCCATAGTCTCACTGGCTCCAGACGGGAGCAGTTGGGACTCTTGTGCGGTAATACTGTAAAAAAAAAAAAAAAAAAAAAAAAAAAAAAAAAAAAAAAAAAAAAAAAAAAAAAAAAAAAAAAAAAAAAAAAAAAACAGCGTGGGCGAGTCTAAATACACATACATTCTCAAATACTGTGAAACGCGTAAAACACACATATACAAGCAATAATACTGCGGTGTGGAAGCGATCTGTAAACCGTATCCATTATGCTAGAACAAGGGTCTCCAAACTTTTCAGCCGGAGGGCCACATTGACTACTCCAGTGAGTTCGGAGGGCCAAAACCGTTTTAATTTCTAGACACCCATATTTTCTGTCCTAGGGAGGGGGGGGGGTAGAAAATAGAATTTTCAAGGATGAAAATATAGCTTTAGATAACGTAGCTTTAGAATCAAATAAAAAAATCCTCTTGATATATTCGCGCGATACTTGTGGACGCAATGTATTGGTGCCAAGTACCTCGCCAACGAGCATATTTATTTATTCGCACGAAAAAATTCGCGGAGTTTTCGCCCCTTCTGAGCAAGGTCTTAGCCATTAGCTGTCACGGGTCCTTGATGACACTGGTCATTAAATGTCGCGGGCCGGATGGAAGACACTGGCGGGCCGGATACGGCCCGCGGGCCGTAGTTTGGAGACCCCTGTGCTAGAACGTACGTTCTTTCCGCGCATGCGCACTGAGACCCACAAGCCAATATCTTCGTCAACTTTATACGATATTAATGACAGCATCCAACGAACAAAAACCGTCTTTAATGATCATATGTATAATGCACAAAATCGTTTATTCTATTACTAATTCATTGGATTGTTCTTAGTGCGTATGTATGCGCCAGCTGCTTTGACAGTTTGCTTTGAGCTTGAATACTGATATCGAATTATTATTGAATATTTTTAACCTGCGATTTACTTTTTAATCATAATTTAAATAAATACCCAAAATAATATGGAAACTTCGCCAACTTGTTCTAAATGATAATAGCGAATTGTGTAGTTGTATAATTGAATCATTAATGCGAAAAAGTTTTTTGTCTCGGCCATTTGCGGAAAAAAACTTATTCTGGATAATAGAAATATTTAGTTATGGAGCTTAATGGATTTATGGAGATAATTTTAGACGATATCTAATTACCGATTACTCGAGCATGGTCGCGTTGTTGATAACCAGACCGATATTGACAAGGCAAAAATTATAAATCGACATACGCTGGCAGCATTGAAGATATTTTCTATGAATTGATATTCCTAAATGTCGGACGGCTACTAAAATGTTAAAAATACTAGTAAATTTTTTTTTTTTTTTTTTTTTTTATTTATTTTTTTTTTTTTTATTTAACAATTTTTTATAAAAGATAATGTGTCCTTACTGGGGTACCCCGTTCTAAGGTCACATTGTACATGGTTATATGTTTGAAATATTATAAGTACATATGCTAAAATACTACATAGAAAATTAAAAAACAATATTTAGAGAAAAAATAAAACATAATACAAGCTTTAGTCTTTGTTGGGTTGCAAAATTATATCTATATTCTTCCTTCCCTTATCCATAATCCATTTCTTAATGTTTCTTTTGAAGTCAGTTATTTTTTTAATGTTTTTTATTTCAAAAGGGAGGACATTAAATAATTTTATAGAATAATACTGCATATTTCTTTGTCCAAAAGTTGTTTTAGTTGTAGGTTGGTGTAACATGTGTTGTAATGTGGATCTTGTGAGTCTGTCTGAGTTTGTCTGTGTAAAGTTGTCCTGGTTTTTGAATGCGTAAATTAGTATATCTTTTGCGTATAATTGTTTTGGTGTCATTACATTCAGGGTTTTAAAAACATAGTCGGTAGGAGTTCTGATGGGGATCCTAAGTATAATTTTTAGAATTGCCTTTTGTGTTACGAGGACTGGTTTTATAGTGGAATCGCATGAGCTTCCCCATCCGATAAGACCATATTGTAGTTGAGATTGGGCTAATGCGTAGTAGATTTGAATTAATTGTTCTTTATCTAAAATGTTTCTTATTGTTTTGAAGAAATAGGTAAGTTTTTTTAATTTGTTGCTCACATTTTCTATTTGGGAGTTCCAATTTAAGTTTTGATCAATAATTATCCCAAGGTATTTTATTGTTTGAATTTCAATCAATTTTGGGCAGTTGCAAGGAATTTCATGGTTCGCGGTTAAACAATTTTTATGAATTTTTATGTTTAGGTTTGAATTGACTTTATCTGTCTGTTTGTTGTAAATTTTGAATTTAATATATTTAGTTTTTGTATCATTTAATGTTAGTGAATTTGTATCAAGCCATTGTTTTACCTGATTCATCCCTTCTTCAGCTTTTACGAATACTGTCTCCCACGACTTTCCATGGAAGAGAAGAACTGTGTCGTCTGCGAAACTAATTACTGAGCCGTGACAGTTTAGATTACATAGATCATTTATATATATCAGGAATAAAATCGGCCCTAAGACACTGCCTTGTGGAACTCCGTATTGAATTGGTATTGGTTGACTTGATTCATTTTTAATCCTGACTAGTTGTGACCTTTCTGACATATAGCTTTGAATGAGATTCAGTTCACGACCTACGATTCCAATCTTTTTGAGTTTTTCTAGAAGATATGTATGATCAATTGTATCGAAAGCTTTACATAGATCTAAAAATATTCCGATACACTTATTACCATTATCGAGACTATGTTTTATACTTTTTACAATAGAGGCGATGGCATCGGAAGTTCCCATATTTTTTCTAAAGCCGTATTGATTTTCAGATAGTATGCGGTTTTTTTCAAGATATTGAGTGAGCTGTTTCTTAATAACTTTCTCTACTATTTTTGAAAGATTATTCAATATTGTTATCGGTCTATAGTTACTTATATCCGCTTTATTTCCGGCTTTAAAGATTGGTATAACAGAACCCAATTTAAGCGATGCAGGAAAGATACCATCCTTGATACATCTGTTCACAAGGTGGAGAAGTGGTTGGATTAGTTCATCTCTAGTTGATTTAATTATTCTCATTGAAATGCCATCTGATCCGGAAGTGAGTGTTGGTTTCAATGAATCTATAATGATTTTAATGTCATCTGCCGTAACTGTATTTAATTTAAAGGTGATATTATTAGTAAGTGCGTTGTTATTCTCATTAGCAGTACGAAGAGGTTTAATGATTTTTTTAGCTAAATTAGAACCGACATTGGAGAAATATTCATTTACAAATTGGACTATTTCCCTTGGATGTTCTTTCATATTTAATTTTTGATTTGGTGTATCCAGTTCGGAAATATCACTGTTTGTATTGTTGTTAGTATATGTCATCTCCCTAATAATTTTCCAGACAAGTTTAGGGTCGTTATTACAGTCTTGAATCTGACTTTTATAATAGTTACCTCTGGCATATTTCAGAAGTTTGGAACACATATTTCTATAATGTTTATAAAGATTTAGTAATGAAAGATCAAGTGGGTTTTTTTTAGTTTTCAAGTGTAATTTGTCTCTAATTCTTATACTTTTTAGAAGTCCTTGAGTAATCCAAGGTTTTTTTATTTTACGTTTGTGTGAAGTCTGTGTTGTGAATGATTCTGAACATTTATGAATATTTGTTTGAACAATGTTTGTAAATGAGTGCCAGCAATCTTGAAAATCTTTAATTTTAAGTAATTCTCCCCAATCTTCCGATTTTAGTAAATCCTTTAATTTGTTAACATTAATTCTTTTTTTAACAAGTGTGTTTTTAATATATGTTTGTGTATTTTGAAGTTGAATGGTGAGTAGTAGTGTAAAGTGGTCAGTAATATTGGATTGGTGAACGGCGGTACAGTATGGTTTATTTGTTTTTACCATGATGTGGTCAATACAGGAGGCAGATACAGTTTGAGCGTTTTCGTTATATCCTAATCTTGTTGGTACATTAACTGCACTGATCAGTCCATGATGCAGCAAAAGTAGTTGGTAGTCATCACACTGCGGGTGTTTCTGTCCTGTATTTAGTAGATTAATATTAATGTCCCCAATTAAGTACACGTTCCGAACATCTCGTAGTAGGGTTAGCTCATCATCCAGGGAATTAAGAAAGGGAGATATGTCTCTTGTTGACGGTGATCTGTATATCCCGAATATTGAGATGTCATTATTAATGTTTATCAGTAGACAGTTTGCGTCTCTGAGTTGAATTTCCTTTACAATTCCTTGGATCTCATTTTTAAGATAAATTATCACTCCGTCATTCTGACTTTTATGTTGCGTGGAGTTATATACCTTATATTTGTCCAGATGTTTTGGTGAATATGTTTCTTTTTTTATACGACATTCTGTGAGTATGATAATGTCGATTTCCTCATCAAGTTGCTCTAGCATCACTGTCAACTCTACGAAATTTTTGTTGATGCTTCTAATATTCTGGTGGAGTATTTTTAATGTTTTTGTTTTTTTGTTTTGTATGTAGTCATTAATTTCTCGTATTGTTGAAGTTGTGATGGTTTCGGGAGAAGGGTAATCGAATTCAATCTCCGTTAATGGATCCATTTTTGGTATAAGTGTTCAATATATTATAGATGGTTATGGAATTTATTGTTTGTTTACATTATTTTATTTTCGAGGTCGTAATGATTTTTTATTTCAAAAATTGGAGAGTCTTCGGATTTTCGTGCGAGTAATTTTCCATTTTTAAACCAAATGAATTTGAATTTTTTTTCTTTTGCCCTTATTTTAGTGTTCCATAGAAGATTTTTGTAGTATGGCGTCAGGGCTTCATTTACGTAAACCTTTTTATTGACATCTGCTAAAAGAAGGGAGA
Source organism: Hesperophylax consimilis (assembly GCF_061612785.1). Lineage (NCBI taxonomy): Eukaryota > Metazoa > Arthropoda > Insecta > Trichoptera > Limnephilidae > Hesperophylax > Hesperophylax consimilis. The sequence continues at coordinate 27,912,870 of NC_142854.1, forward strand.
CATTGTTATTTTTTCTGGCATTCATCATGGTTATTTTTTTTGTGTCATCTTTGAAGGTAAATATTAGACGTGGTGGTTTTATTTCAGTAGGTTTTATATATTTGTATTGGTCCACTGTTTCTAAATTAATTCCAAAGGCTGAGCTAATTCTGTTGGCTATTTCTTGTGGTGGCTCGTTCGGCGATACTCTGAATCCGTTGACTTCTACACAAGTTTTTAATTCCCTTTGTTCAGATTCAGATATTTTCGTTTCAAGAGCAACTATTCTTTTTTCTTTGTTTTCCAAATCTTCCATTATTTTTTGGTGTTGTTTCGGAAGGTCGAGAATTTTATTTAATTTTTCATTTATGTCATCATATCTATCGCTCACAAATTGAGTTGATTTTTTTAGATCGGTTAATTCCGTCTCTAATTTTGTAAACAATTGTGATTTCAACTCACCCAGTTTACGATCAATGTATTCGGTGAGCGAGTCCATGATTTTTTGAAGTTCAATGGCGGATCTTGTTGCTGACATGATGTTTGTAATGACACAATTAAATAATTCCAATAGATTGTGGAGTAATGCACTGTAATCACACTTAGATTTAGAAATTTTGCGCCTGTCACCTGGCAAGTAGGCAATATGGCTAACTTGTCGGTCAGCCTGGAAATAAGTATATACCTAGGTACTTTGCGTGTTGACAAAAACAATGACGCTTTGATACGCTTCGAAATTTAAATGTTTGTTATTTTTATTATTTTATCGATTTGAGCACTCTTTTTTGAATTATGTGTTCAACTGAAATGGTATGTCCACTAGGTACTTCACTGATATGAGTTAAATTGTTTTTTGTAGAATTATAAGATTGAACAATCACTCTGTTTTTTCACTGAATGTATATTTTTAAATGCAGATAATGCCGGAAGGTGATATTCTTTAGAAATAGAATTAAGCACAAAGTTTCACTTATGTGATGTATTCACTTTTTCAATTGACATTGTTGATTTTAAATATTCACTGAAATATAGATTGTCAGTCCTCATGTACTTTTGACACAAAGAGGGACTTAATTAGTTCATGGGGTCTCTATTCATAACTAACTACTTTTTTTTCTCCAGTTTGGAACGGAATCAATTTATCACGTCTTGAACGATGAATTAATTTAGCCAATGGAATTTGCATTCGATTTCTATCAATTCTAAGAACTTTGTTAGTTCTCCTCCATTCATTTATAAGCCAGTTATTTAGCGTAACGATACAATTTTTATCCAAAAAGTTATGCATATTTAAAGCTTATCCGAAACCTTGGAGGCCGCTAAAAGCATCGGCTTTTGTCTACCGACTGTAGGAAACATATTGTTACCGTGCTCGCAAATATCGCTAACTGACCATAGATGATGGATATAGGTTTTATCGATTTACCGTGGTAATCATAGACATATGAATATTAGTAGACCTGCCCTAAGTGATTAAAAGCGTATTATCCCCACTCCCCATACCGGTTCCATTGGAGCCGGCTGTACTCGCGTATGGCCTCAAGTGAAATTTGAAAACGTGACGTCATCATTCTTGTGCGAACTATGGTCGAGGCATCATCGGTTCATTTTACGAAATAACACGGCAAAATGTTGACTTGTACTATGAAAACTTGTAAAAATAGATGTGAAAAAGAGAATAAACCCAATTGTCGTATTACATTCCATATATAAGCATTATTTTACTTTATTTTAAGCATATTCACATCGTATAATATGAATCAGTTGTAACTATCACATCGAGAAACGTCTGGACGCGAAACACAAAGCTGGTTGGTTGCTGGGAAGTAAATTATGAACATTTATAAAAGTGTCTTAACTAAATACTTAAACGAAATATTCGACTCTGAAAATAGAACCGAATTTTTTTGCCGAATTTGGACTTCGCGAATTTGTTCATAACGTGGCGAGTAATTTGCGCTCCCATGTAAAAATGTCTATTCATTCAAAAGCAGATTTTACTTTTAAGAACTAAATGGTGATATTAAAATGCGAGATGCCTATATACTGTCAGATTGATTTATTGACGAATCACAGTCAGCTTTACCCCCTTCGTTCTTCAACAGTTGATTTTACCCCTCGCCATTATCTTCTCGTCTATTAATTCCTATGTCTGTGGTGGTAATTGAGCGTTAAGTCGAAGGTGGTAATACAAAATCATGTGTTTTTGGTTTAAAAATGTTATCGATTATAAATGTTTTAGATGTTTACATTACCTACATCACAACTTTGGCATTTGAAACAATCGAGTGTTTTTTTATAACTGCTTTGAAGTTCAAAATCTCCTACTTACAAAACTTTTTTCAGATATTGTTTTATTGTATAATGTGGCAAATTAAGTTCATTAGAAATTTATGGCAAAATATTTGTGCCTAAACGTGCGCGAAATAAAATAAAAGTGGCGATTGGGAATTTAAATCTTATCGCAATACTACATAAGGAGTGTTATTGTTGGCGGCCCGATTCCAAATGTTACACGATGTAGTTCATTCGCCTTAAGGCGAAGTTTAATGCAAAATTACTATTTTGATTAATCTTTATAACGAATTGGTGTACATTATGAATACCAAAAAATATACTTTGAATAAAGTAAAGGTTTTCCTACCGTTTCGCTTGAGTAGAATACAAATAAAAAAATAAATTACTTAATAAAAAATATTATTGTGAACTACTATAAAAAAAAATTTTTCAATAGAAATGTATGAACGCATAAAGGAATTAACTTAAAAATACAGTATTAAAGCAAAGATTATCTGTGATAGTTTCCCTTGATTAATTTTTTTGCTTTCTTATAAAAATATTTACAAAATAAATAAAAAATAGTTTTGTGCTTGAAATCGAAAGTTTCTAGACTCCGTTGTTTGTCAAGCGATTTTAATGCCTATTACCTACAATATAAGGTATATCTAGAATATACACATTTTGGCTTGTAGCTTCCTCTTAATATAATAAATAAATTCAACGCAAATCAATAACTAATTATCAATTTATACATAAAATTGCATATAATCGCAATTGGCACGCGTTTTAAACACCGTCTCAAAAACGTTCCGTTCCAGAAGCAACCAAATTACTTACCGTTACGTTTTATTTGTCGTTTTTTTGCACGGTATAATTTTGTACCGAAATAAATTCAGGGTCACGAAGTTGTGATTTACGACTACTGAAAAATTTTTTAAAAATGTATCACTTTGACCACTGAAGAAGCGAAATAATAGAAGTGTTTTAACCATCAAAAATATTAATTTCGGTTGTCTGTGACGTGCGTTAGATTTTCCTGATTTGAATAAAGTGTAATTTTCACAATTGTAATGGACGTTAAAAGAATAATTCAGAGAATAGATTAAGTAGGTACATTTCTTTAATGAGAAAATTATTATGTATTTATTTACCCCTCAAGCCTCTGGCATATTCTGTCAGAGAGTCCAAGTATTTCCGCCTTTTTTATGTGACACCAAGTGAGACAAATGCATCCCCAATGGAGGTTTGTTGTGAGACTGAAGGTAGTGGTGATTGGGGAGGGGAAGGAGATTGGGTCGAGGATGGTGGGGAAGTATTGGCTATTCAAATCTGGTCACCAAACATGGCCAAACCCATTTCAAGCAATTTTTCAATTCTGAATGTTGGTCTGCACCAGGAGAGTGTCTTTCGCTCTGGAACGTGCCGCAAATAAACTGTTTATTTTTTGAACTAGTTAACTGTGAAATAACATAAATTAGTCAAATATTTTATTTATTTATTTATTTATTTTTATTTATTTATTTAACGCCCAGAGGGCTTTTACATGGTTGGTAGTATAATTTTAATTTGACAAATACTTTCAAACATAAAAAATAAGAATAAAATTACATTTGATAAAAGCTATGTAACAAGTTATACAAACACAAGAAACAAAAACAGAAAATTACAGCTATTTGTTGGTTTACATGATGTGTTTAGGAGTACCTATTGTTGAAATAAATGTTTTAAATGATCCACAAAACTTGCCAAGTTGGTATTGAATATGTCAACATCACCCAAGTAATGATTTCCCATGGTGTGAAGTCGTTGTATCGGAGAGTGGGCAATGTAGTTACGCTTATGTGTGCTGCTGTAGAATATTGTATTTTGTCGTGTTGTTACTGTGGGTGTATGTATGTTTATAAGTTGCAGGAGTTCACAACAGTCGAATTTAGAGTTAAGTATTTTGAATAAGAACGTTAAATCGTTTATTTTACGTCTATCTTCTAATGTATGTATTTTTAGAGTATTTAATAAGAAATTGTATTTTAAGTCTTCGACAGGGATATTTAATTTTAAATTTATAAAACGTAGAATTTTTTTTTGTATTCGCTCAATGTTGTTAATGTGAATTGTATAAGATGGAGACCAAACTACTGAGTTATATTCAATTAGACTTCTTACTAGAGATACGTATAATAGTTTAATGGCTTGCAAAGAATTAAAGTTTTTAGTTGTTCTCAATACGAAGCCTAGTGTTTTCATACCTTTGTTCACAATTTGATGGATATGATTGGTGAAACTTAGTTTTTCGTCCAAAATAATTCCAAGATCTCTCATTTCCGTGACTCTTTCTAAAGCTATGTTATTGATGGAATATTCGAATAAAACAGGATTTTTGTTTCTGAAGAAAGTCAAGGTTTTGCACTTTACTACATTTAAAAATAAATTATTTTGAACGCACCAATCTCTAAACTATAAATATATATTATATAAATATAATTTACTATATATAAATATATATATAAATATAATTTACTTACGCACGCCGGGATTTGTACCCGGAGGATGGTGAAATTTATAAAAAAATTCCAAATCCTTTCATTTTATATTAACTCGACACATATTTTAGGATGCTGTGTCGAGGGTCTGTTTGAGGAAACGAGCGAGAGATATGCTATATTGTAGGAGAGAGAAAACACTGAGGCTGGCAAATCATTTCACAGCCGTAGAGGCGACTCCCTCTCATGTGACAATGTTAAACTATGTACGCGGGAGCGCGTTACACTGGTACAGATATGATTTTGCAGGGTCAGGGGTTTTTCCTTTTCAAGTATCTTAGGGCTCCAGACCAAAGGTGGCTGCCAAGTTCAACAGTAGGGTGTGCAGTTGTGTGCCATCTGTAGTATATGCAGGCCCTGTAAAGGTATGATTTGAGATTTTCACGGCCAAAAGTATTAAAGTGATTTGTTTTGGGTATTATGCCGTGTTGCGCTACATCCTTCTTTAGCTAAAATTTGTCCATCATCAGGGCGGATGTGTAATCTAAGTTTGTGGTGAAATATGTGCTTATGTATGAAGATGCGATACCGTGTTGCCAGCTCCACCCCACTAAGAGCTGACATTAATGTATAATTTTAAAGTATTTTTCTGCGTTTAGTTCTGGTGTAGCCGTCAATTACCGGATACCAAGAACTGCTGAGCTTAGCTCCATCGTCTCTATAAATATTTAAGGGATTTTTCATGAATTTCAATGGTAATCAGCCGTGCTCTGTATATTTTGGGTCTCCCCAGGATTTCAGGAACAAATCCAAAGTAATGCTCGGTTTCAATCAAATGCTCGGCAATTGCCGATTTGTCAGGGTGGTCGAGTTTACAAGCTCTGAAGTTTTCCGATATCCTTTTGGAGACTGTCCGTTCTGTCTGACCTACATAAACCTTGTCACATCCGGAACAGCTGAGTTTGTAAACTCCATCTGTTTCCAGAGGAAACATAGTTTTTGCAGGCCTTAGTCCTGTATTTTAGCTGTGGTTCCAAAGACATTCTTGATGCTTCCTTAGTATCTTGACGATTCTGTCTGTCACATTGTGAACATAAGGTAAGAAAGCGCAGCCTTTTGACTCTTGTTCAATTCTGTCTTCGTTTGGGGTAGATTTGGCTCTAATGATTTGCCTAATCTGTTTTGCGGGGTAACCGTTACGCTTTAGTACATCGGTTAACCTTATAAGTTCTGATTCAATTTTAGGTTATTCACATATTCTTGTTGCTCGGGTCACCAACGTGTGGATAAGTCCCCTCTTCTGTGCTGGGTGGTGATGCGATTCTGCGTGTAGTTACCGGTTCGTATGAGTTGGTTTTCTATACGCGGAATGCCCTAGGCTACCATCGTGTTTTCGCATCACCTCCACATCTAGAAAAGAAAGGATTTTATCTTGGTTTTCCAGCTCCACTGTAAACATAATTTTGCTGTGGAGTGAATGAAGATGGATAATTCCTGGACCACTTTAATACACTCCACAGCAAAATTAAGTTCACAATGAAGCTGGTATATGTCAAATGCATAAAATATCATACAACAGCGACAACAGATAAAAGGCGGTCTACATAAAATGTGGTCTACATAAAATGTGGTCCACATAAAATGTGGACTACATAAAATGTGGTGTACATAAAATGCGGTTAACGTAAAATGTAGTCTACATAAAATGTGACCTACATAAAATGCGGTCTACATAAAATGTGGTCTCCATAAAATGCGGTCTACATAAAATGTTGTCTACATAAAATGTGGTCTACATAAAATGCGGTTTACATAAAATGTGGTCTACATAAAATGTGGTCTACATAAAATGCGGTCTACATAAAATGTGGTCTACCTATTAAACGAAATTACCGATTAAACGAAAAAATACATAAATGAAAAAATATCTTTGTTTTAAACCACTTTATTACATTTATAGACGTCGACCGGTTTCGGTTGAACTCAACCTTCATCAGGACAGTACAGTACAAATATATTTGTACTGTCCTGATGAAGGTTGAGTTCAACCGAAACCGGTCGACGTCTATAAATGTAATAAAGTGGTTTAAAACAAAGATATTTTTTCATTTGTGTAATAATGTCAAGCCACAAAGTGTTTGCTTCCTTCGATAATTTAAAAAATACATATTTTAAATAGCATTATAAACACTATTCCTACCTCACCTTTTGACGTTTCAAATAAAAATAAGATAACTAAAAATTCACAAAATTTCATATTTTTTCTCAAATTGCGGTCGGAACCTTTGGTTCCAGAGACGTTTACGTTTTAATTGATTTGTGGTTAACTTCTGGGTTTGAAAGTAAAGCGTAGTTTTTCTCTTTCTAACACCGTTTATTTCATATTTTTCACTATGATAGTATAGAAAATGCAACGATTTTCTATGAGATCATTGAGCTATTCCAAAAAGCAAACAAATTGACTGAAAAGCTGTGTGTTAAAAAAAACTAAACAAATTAGGCTGAGGAGTTAAAAAAAAACGCTGCTGGAATTTGTTAGTACCCATTATTTGAAATGTTTCATTATTCATATTATTTTAAGTTTTGTCAATCAACAATTTTGTTATTAACCTCTGGTATGCCGGAGATGCATATCAGGTACGCAAGATTTTTACCTGTCGTGTACCGGAGTTGCCATAAGGCAACGGCATATGACATGATCTTTTCATGTGTTTTTATACTAATGCATATCGTTAGTATATCCAAAAGTTTAAGGGTCTTATGAGTGTTGCCGACTTTAATTTTCTCTCACATAAATGGATATAGATCACACTTCTAGGGACTTTATATTCATTGAATATGGCGTACAGCTAACCAATAAAATTAGCACAATTTAGCAACAGTATTGTTTGAAGCTTAATGGACGTTTAAAACTAATCGGTACGAATTATAGATAAATTATTGATTTTGCACGAGCGTTTCATTCACTTGCCGTGAAACAACAGGAGTGATTTTCATGGTAATCAAAGAACAAAAATATTAAGAAACATTTTTGAGATGAGAATTGTTTACATTAATGTATCGCTGCTGCAGGCCATTATCTTCCTGACATCATCTTCACGGGGTAAAATGGTATGATGTATCGAAAAATTAAATAAACCTGATTGCTGTAAGTTAAGCCGTTTTTTTCAATTATAATTTTTTTTATTATTTATTATATGCATCTATATAAAAAGGTTTACATACATATTATTGGTTTTGCCTATCTTACTAAGAAATCCTGTGTCGAGACAGACTAGTTAACAAATATTTTATAATATTAAAATAAATTACATTTTTCAATAAAATTAAATATTTGATAAAAAATTTCAGGTTGGTAGGTAGTGGTAACAATAATGAGATAGAGGATTATATTTGGGTGAGGTGACTAATTATTGCACGACCTTTTTCGATGATCCATTATTGTTTGATCAGGATTTTGTATTTGTTAATATTATTCGATTTTCTTGTTTCTCAGGTAGGTTTTTGTATATTTTAGACGCAATGTATTTGAAATTTCTTTTACCAAATGTTGTGTTTGTTTTAGGTGTTTGTATGAGTTATTTGGTTTTGTGGCTCGTGTTTACAATATTTTGGGTATTTTCATAAAATGTATGTGTTTTATTTTTAAAGAGAAAGTTAAGATAGTTTTTGTGTAAATTTGTGGAATATCCAATACATGGAATATGTAGAATATATCTTCAGTACTTGTTATTAAGGGAACTTTAAGAATAACTTTCATAATTAATTTTTGTGCCTTCGATAATGAATCTATAGCTGACAGTGTTGCACCTCCTCATGCGATTATTCCATACTCAATGATTTTGAAGAAGTAAATATGTTTTCTAATTTTATTCGTGATAAGTTTGTCAATGTGTATTCCACTTAAGATATTGATGCCTTCCAAAACTGCACTCTCTGCTTTTGCAAGTTTAGACACAAATATTTACCATAATACGAGCATTTGCCTAGTTAGGGTATTAATAAAAAAAAATATATAAATAAAATTTATAAATCATTTTCAAGGAAACTTAATTGCCACATTATAAAATAAAACAATAATCTAAAAGCGTTTCGGACAGCATTGCAGTGTCCATCATCAGGGCAGATGTGTTATTTGAGGTTGTTTTTTTTTTTTTTTTCATTTTCTTGATTCTTATATTCCATGAAGTGGTGAATCATTTAAATTTACTGAATTTAAAGTTAATGTTCTTTATACAAATAGAACGGCGTCATATGCGCCTCACAATTTTTACCTCATATGGGTTTATTCAAATATTACCTGGCTTTTATAGACTTAGAGGCCTTGTATTTTCTCGGTAGGGAAAAAATTTGTTACCTAAAAACCCTACTAAAATTGCATGTATCATCATCCAGCATCAGCACCAGCGGCGACCTACAGCGGCCATATACTACATACGTGTCTGTTTGTGTTGTGTTGGGAATGGGGAGGAAATTTCGGCTGCGCCCTTTTGTTGGAGTCCTTCCGCATTTGCCGTTGGGAGTAAGGAAAATCGCAGAAAACCTTACCCAGGAAGGAGCGGCCGAACGTCAACTTGAAACGTTTGCGGCCTTCAGTAACATCGGTATATGATGTCCTGCATTTTTGAGATGTGTGTGTGTGTGTCTGTTTTTATGTTAATATATACTTATGGGAAGATAGAAAATAAACATACATATACATACAAATTATAAAATATTATATAAATATATAAATAGATATATAAACATTATATATTTGGGAAGAAGGTCGGGAGTTTAGGAAATACCTACTGCTCGCTATTCGTCCGCGTCTAGTTCTGGTATGTGCCATATGTGGTCATGGTCCATGAGGATGTGTTTTGGTAGTCTATGTGTGTATCTGAATGTCAGGTCGCTCGGAGCATTGTATTGTCCTATGTCTCGTATTAGTTGATTTTTACTAAGTGTGAGTGATTTGTAAAAGCGTTCAGTCAGTCTGTATGTGAATTCGTATAGAGTTGGAATTTGTTCTCGTTCGTGTAATCTCTTCAAGTTTGTTCTGAGTCTCGTGTTGTATGTGATTTTAATGCAGAGATTTTGAAGTGTCTGTAGATTCTTGTGGTCTGTGTGTGAGATGCTGCTCCATACGGGAATCGCATAAGAGAGTACTGGACGAATGAGCGAGTAGTAGACGAGGAGTTTGGTTTTGGGAAGTAGCGGACTCCGTCTATTGAAAATTGGTTTCATCATGCCGATCGCTTGTCGCGTGCGCGTGTGCATCTTCGCTTGGTGAGATTTCCAGTTGAGGCGGGAGTCCATGGTCAGGCCCAGATATGTCACTTCATCTTTCCATTCTATGCTGTGTCCTCCCATTTCGATGTTAAAGTCAGGTGTTCTGTTTACACGTTTTCTCGTGAACATGATGGCTTCAGTTTTCGCCTCGTTCAGTTTCAGGCGCCATTTTTTGTAGTATTCTACGAGCGCGTCGAGCGCCCTCTGTAGGTAAATAGCGGCCATATTCGCTTTCAGCGAGGAAACGTATAGTTTGACGTCATCTGCGTAGATAGACAGATTGCATCTCTCGTCTCGGGGGATGTCGAAGGTAAACAGAATGAAGAGAAATGGTCCAAGTAAACTTCCTTGCGGCACGCCTTTTGGAATCTCACGCATTGAAGATAGCACGTTCCTTATGAACACTCTGAACGATCTATTCTTTAGGTATTCCTGTATCAGTCTCGTTAGGTATATGGGCGTGTTAGTGCGGTGCAGTTTATGCACGAGCCCGTCTATCCATACGGTGTCGAATGCCTTCTCTAGGTCGATGAGCGCAGCAGCGGTGAAGCGATGTTCGTTAAATTTTCTTGCGATGTATTCCGCTACTCTGGTGAGTTGATGGGTCGTGGAGTGCCTCTTTCTGAAGCCGAACTGCTCGTCTGGCAACGTTTTGTTGTCGTCGTGGTGCGGTACAAGCCTGTTGAGTATAATTTGTTCAAATACCTTGCTCAGCGTAGATAATAGGCTAATCGGCCGGTAACTTGTCGGCTGCGTTCTATCTTTATTCGGCTTTGCGAAAGGCAGCACGGTCGCCGATTTCCAAATCTGGGGGAAATGCCCGGTCATGAGGCAGGCATTGAACAATTTTGTTGTGTAGATGATGGCTTTTTGAGGGAGATGTTTGAGTAAAATGTTGTGAATTTGATCGCTTCCCGGCGCCTTGTTTGTTCTCAATCGCCTGATTGTGACAGCAATCTCGCTTGGCGTAGCAAAGTGAATATCTTCAGCGTTTGTCTGCTCCGCTTCCCTCAAGTCTCGTAGAGAGTCAGCTACGATCCGATCCGTAGCCGGGTCGGAAAGGCCGTCTGTAGCGGCGTAGGCTCTCTCGAATCCGTCGGCGAGTGTTTCAGCTTTTTCTTGTAGCGAAAGCGCCGTCCCGGGGCCGTTCAATTTCTGTAGCGGGGGGATTGTGAAGTCTTTATGTCGCAGCGCGCTTGCCATTTTCCATAGGGAATTATCCTTCGGCGTGAGTGATGCGACTTTTTTGTCCCAAAGTTCGCGCTTGAGTTCTGCGATTTCGGTCTTGATTTCCCTCTGCAGGCAGTTATACGCTGTCTTGAAATATTCGTCGCGTGTGCGGTGAAACATGCGTCGCAGGCGATTTTTCTCCTTGATGAGCGATAGAACGTACTCGGGAAGCTTGATCGTGTATGGGTGTATTTCTTTGAGAGGAATGTGTGTATCTTGTGCTGTTTGAAGAATCTCTGTGAGAGTGCTTGTAGCTGCGTCGATTTCTTGTGGCGAGCGCAGAGTTCCCGAAGTGAGATGAATTCGTTCGTTGACTTCTTTTTTGAATCCTTCCCAGTTCGCATCCTTGTAATTGCGCTGTTTTCTGGGGGTCCTTGAAGTTGTGCCGCCTATAGTAAAGCTCACGGGCAGGTGGTCCGAAGACAGTTCGTCTAGTGTGCGCAGTGGAGATATTGTCTTGACATTTTTCTCGAGTACTATGTCCAGTGTACTCGGATATCTAGATCGTTGCGAGTAGTACGTAGGTCTGTCGGGCGCCATTATCGAATAGGTATTTGTCTGCATGTGTGTAAAGAGCGTATTTCCATTCGCATTTCCTCTGTAGTTATTCCAATAGTTGTGTTTGGCGTTCAAGTCGCCTCCCATCACAACAATCGGTCCCAGATTGAGCAATTTATTGAGATCTTCTCTCACTAGGTTACGTTGGGTGCAGTATACGGAGATGATGGTGTGCGCTCTACCCTCTATGGTGACTTCGATAATCGTGGCTTCGGCGTACTTCAACTTCGGAGTGGGGATTCTTGTGGACGTCATAGATTGCCGAACGAATATTGCGGTTCCTCCGCCTGATCTTCCTTGTCGGTCGTCACGATAAATCTCGAAACCTTGCACTCTCAGCGGTACGCTTGGATTCAAGTGAGATTCTGATAGGAGAATAATGTCGGTGTGTAATTCGTTTGCCAAAGCGAGCAGTTCGTCTGTCTTGTTGCGCACGCTAAATGCGTTCCATACGAGGACTTTCACCGTCTCGGTATTAGGCATCGAGGGTGTCTAGGAGCTCAATCAGGATGACGAGCTTGTCTGCTCTTGTTGCGCAGCGGGCGAGCTGTGATTGCATCCTCAGGAGGCCTTGGAGCAGGGCCATCAAGTCCAGGTTGTCTTCTGAAGAGGTGGACGCGCGCGCGGGCTCCTGCTGCGGGCGGGGCTGGGGGCGTGGCTGTGGGGGCGGTGCGGTCTCGCGCTGCTCTTGGGCGGGGGCGGTGCCTCCGGCTACGTTGGCCCATGTGCGTCCATCCGTCCTCAGCTGAGGAGGTGGCCTGCTCGGGTTCTGTTCTGCCGGCGGTCGTTGGGCCCTTCTGGCAGGTCGCTGCTGTATTGAGGCGACGTACGCTACCCGCTTGGGGCAGCCTCTGTAGTTGGCGGGATGCGGGCCTGAGCAGTTGCAGCATGCGGCGGGCTCATCTCTTGTCTTCTTGGGGCATTCTGCCGAAGCATGCTCCAGTAAGCATTTTACGCACCTTGCTGTGTGCGAGCAGTTTCGGGACCCATGCCCGAAGTCTTGGCACCTGTAGCACTGGGTGCCGTGCTGTAAATGGTTGCTCCTGTGCTTCTGGAGGCGAATGCGGCAGTGGCACAGATATTTGACGGCCGCACGCAGCTGTCCCATGTTGACTTCCTTATTGAAGTGCGCTAAGTATAGGGGATACTCAATTGAGGCGGTCATCTTGACCACCTTCACTGCTGGGAATCCTTGTGATTCCAGATCTGCCTTTATTTCTTCCACTTCGACGAGCGGCAGGCCCTTGATGACGGCCTTTTTCATCTTTTCCGCTTCGGCCGTGAACGTGTGGAAGCCGCGAGCCTCCGCTCGCAGCCCGTTGGTAAGGGCGCGGTGGTCCTCCATCGTGCGCACGAAGATGTTAGCCGTGCCGCCCCTGTTGTACCTGAAAGTGAAGAGCTTACCAGCCCCCAGATGTCCTTGCACCGCAGCTGTGATCTGCGCGTGTGTCATGTTCCCCAGGGTCATCACAACCGGGGGAACGCGGTCTCTCCTGCCGGTACCTGCGGGAGAGAAAGATGTATTAGTATTGGCACGCTTTATAAGCGGCGCGCCAGCGCCTTCGCTTACCTCGGGCAACTCTTCAAAACGGTTGCCACACTGGAGCGGTTGTGGTCCCCGTGGGGACATGGGCCTCTTCACGGGGTTGGACGGCCTCGTCCAGCCTCCATCCTGGGGGGCAGCCGTCTCCATCGGCTGCTGCGGTCTCGGGGGCGCCACGTAGGCCGAAGCTGGGCCTATCGGGGGGCGCGTGGGGGCAGAACTGGGTCCTGCTGCCCAAGAGGGGCCTGCTGCGGGCTCCGTCATCTCGGTGGCGTCGGGCGTCGTGGGAGCCGTGGTGGTGGATGGTCTCCGGGTCCTTGGGTCCTCGGGGCGGGGCTGTGGTGCGGGGACCGTAAGGCGCACGGTCCCGGTCTTGGTGCGATGCGTAATTTGGTGAGCGCCGGGCGGTACCACGACCGGGGAGTCCTCGTGGTCAGCGGGGAGCATCCTCGTCGGGAACATCTTGACTTGTGGAAGTCGGTGCCTCCTCTTAAAAAGGGAGCACTTCTCGGGTGCTTGCGGGCGGTTTGTGGGGGCCAGCGTAAATCTGCGTAGTATTGAGTGTTTGCGCTAAAAAAGCTTTGCCTTAAAAAAGGCAGTTGGGGGCGCGAGCGCCTGCTCAGGGGGCCGGCGGGATTCCTCCGGCCGGCAAAAGTAGCGGGGCCTGGCTAAGTACACAAGCCAGACAAAAACGCTTCTGTGGTTGTGTCACAAACCACAGAAACCGATCTCCGATCTCCTATCTATCAATCTATCAATCTATTTGAGGTTGTGTTAAAATGTGAGCTTATGTATGAGGTTGTGATACCGTGTTGCCAGCTCCAACCCTCTGAGCTAACAATAACGTATCATTTTATATTTATGGAATTATAATTATAGCAATGCTGTCCGAAACGTTGGCTAAAGAAGGAGTTAGCGCAACACGGCATAACACCCCAAAAACAAATAACAAAAATACTTTTGGCCGTGAAAATCTTAAATCATATTTAATAATCTAAAAGGTAGTGGTAAGAAGAAGATTGTTAACTTCAAAGCAGTTTTCATAGATCTTATACATCATTTTTTTCTGGGCTTATAAAAATGCTTATTTTTACAAATGTGTTCTAGTCGCAGTATTTAATTAAAGCTTATAAACTATTTCATGTCAATTTCAAACCCCTTTTTTATGTCAATTCCCCGGGGACCATTTATTGGATAACCAACACCTATGCCATAAGTCACCAAAAGTAGTTGGCTACATTTGTTAATTTAGCAGGGGTGCCCGGGTACATCGGGTAAGGTGTGTTCAAGATACGCCTACCCACCAGCTGAGAGAGGCTGGTTTGTGAGAACCTTCGAGCTCACCAACTGGTCTCTCGACTCATCGTCTTGCGCCGCCGCGGAAGGGATGGATTCAAATGTCCGTCACTCCCGGACAAACTGACTCCCGGACAAACTGACTCCTGGACAAACTGACTCTTGGACAAACTGACTCCTGGACAAACTGACCCCTGAAGAAACTGACTCCTGGACAAACTGACTCCTGGACAAACTGACTCCCGGACAAACTGTCTCCTGGACAAACTGACTCCTGGACAAACTGACTCCTGGACAAACTGACTCCTGGACAAACTGACTCCTGGGCAAACTATCTCCTGCACAAACTGAGTCCTGGACAAACTGACTCCTGGACAAACTGACTCCTGGACAAACTGACTCCTTTACAAACTGACTCCTGGACAAACTGACTCCTGGACAAACTGACTCCTGGACAAACTGAATCCTGGACAAACTGACTCCTGGACAAACTGACTCCTGGACAAACTGACTCCTGGACAAACTGACTCCTAGATTCCTACTCACTCCTCGTACCTTTTACCTTCCCAGAACTTCGTCTCCATACTCTCCTTAAAAAAGACCATCCACACAGCATCCCACTTTTATGACTTTATATCAATTTTTAAAGGTGTGTCGAATTGTCATTGTGTTGGGTTGTGCAGTTACCGCAAATAACAGTGATTTTAAGACTGCAATTGCAGCATTTATTAAATATGATAACATTCCCCGTTTGCGTTCAATTTCGTTTATCTTGTGCGGAAATCGTTTAACACCGAACCATTTTACCGTTCCCCGTGAGATGGCCCCTCTTACCGTAAGACCAAAGCCTCAGGGGCGGACTGGTGTTGATTGTTGTTGGTGACTTTACCAACATCAAAAATTAAAAATATTATAAACTACCCAAAAGAGCCTCAAAAAGCCATCTGAACTACACGATTTTCAATAGTGTTACAAAATTCAACCTTCTTCCACAAGTACTGGCTCTTAACTGCTGTGAACTTTAAAACCAACCGCGCTAATAACGGAGCCAAATCCCGATTGGGTAAAACCGACATTTATTTTGTATATTAACTGCGGTAATGCCATCAAATTTCATAAATATGCGTATATGTCCTAGCGTGTATGCGCGAATGCCACCAAAGGTTGATAGAATGCATTGTCATTGACAACAATCCTATTCATTCATTCATTCCTGAACGCAGAAGTTAAATTCAAACAGATGTATTTAAAAATAACGTAATTTTTTTATTGTCCCATTAAAACAGTTTTACTCCAATATCAAAAGATAACAGACGTAGAACAAATAACGATATATTCAAATAAATTGTAAAAAATATAGTTACACAAATGAACCGCAGCAATAATAAATATATAAATATGCGTCATAAAACCAACTTTTTCAAAAACCTAAAACAAATACAATATTTGAGCAAAGAAACTTCAAATAGATTGAGACTAAAACGTACAATAAACTACCTTACAAAACAAGACAATTTAAAAATCAAAACAAATTCAGAATGTTGACTAGACATTGGATCATGAACAAAGACCGTGCAATAATAAGTCAACTCACACAAAACTAAATTCCTTCAGCACTTTTGTTCAGTTAAGGCGATGCACTACGTAGTAATGCAAAATCATGTGTTTTTGGTTTGAAAATTTGGTCGCCTAGAAATGTTTCAGATGCTTTAATTAAATACTGCGAGTAGAATACATATTTGCCTTTAAAATAATCGAGTATTTTTTCGATTTTTATTTTTATAAGCCCAGAAAAAAATAATGTATAAGGCGTATGAAAACTGATTTAAAGTTCAAAATCTCCTACTTGCGAACCCACTTTCGGTTATGATTTTATTGTATAATGTGGCAAATTAAGTTATTTATAAAATGATCGAAAAAAAAAATATTTATGCCTGAACATCCACAAAATAAAATTAAAGTCACTTTTGGGCCATGTTTTTTTCTGGCATAAATCAAAACAGGCGGATGGTGTTAAGCGGGAATTTAAACCTTATCGCCATCTACGTAATGTGTGTAATTGATAGCGGCTCGATTTAAAATATTACACGACGTAGTGCATCGCCTTAACATTTTTCTGTGTATTTCAAATGCGCTATTTACATCTTATTTTTTAATTGTTCGTAAAAAAATACTGTTTTAAAAACTAGATAAAATTATCTTAGCGGTGTATGCATTTAAAATAAACAGTACTACTTCTAAATATAAAATTTTAATATCAAACGTTACCTAAATGTTGTCAAAAACGATAACAACATTTTTACTTGATTTTTTATTCCAATCATGTAAAAATTGAGAGAACTCAATTTTTTCAATTAATTTCTCTCAATGTTTTGTTTGGAGAATTTGTAAGAAAACTTACCTTCACTTTTATCTCGTTCATATAATAAAAAAAAATAAGTTATGAAGTTTAACCGATTGTTACGATAGCGGTGCGAAATATGAATTATTCATTTAGGCTTATTTTAGGATTTTATTAATGGAATGCAGTATAAATACTTAATTATTTCTCTTTATAAATATGGACGTCCGGTCATATATGACCTTAAAATGCTGGAGAGGTTAAAAGTTCTCTAATCCCATTATTGTTGCCAACCTGATTTAATTTTGTCAAATATTTTTGGCTTCCAACCATCAACTAAATTGTCGATGCTTTCAACTTATCATAAAATGTACCTGTCGAATTTAGACCATGGTATTGTATGTGTATCCAGGCAATTCAAGACAGTAGCCTTAGTACTTTGGGAGACGGGTATCGGTACCGCCACCCAGGGAACCATTCATTGGATAATCAACATCTTTGCCATAGGTCACCCCAGGTTGCAAGCTATAGTGCTTAGCAGGGGTGCCCGGGTTCGTGGGGTGGGGATTTTATGGGTCTTGCGAATGCGTTTGCTAAGGCAAATGCTTGTGTTCCTGCGTGAATTGATAAAACACACGTTGCATGTTTTCAGGCCTATAACATATTAAATAATAAAACAAAACGTGTTTTTTTCTATCAAGAGAATTTCATATAATTAACGTTTCGGCATAACAAATTTACACATATTATCTTTATTTATTAATTCATATATACGCCTAAAAAGGCTTTTACATAAAAGTGATGCATGGTGCAGTGTACATAGAAGAATATCTGTATTATACAAGAAATACTGACAATAAACAGATGTAATCCATTTTAAAGTAGGTACAAAATACACAATGTAAAATTGTGATTACAAGTATAATGAGAAAATATTGAGAAATAATTAAAAAAAAAACTAAATATGAAGCAATATTAGTAAAAACGTTAGAGTAACATAAAGTAAAAAAGAAATTACAACAACACTACATATAAGACAAATCATTAAAACTAATTTACCAACTCTACTCTAATTTGTAGGATTCGACAAAGTGTTGGTATCATAGACATATGAATATTAGTAGACCTGCCCTAAGTGATTAAAAGCGTACTATCCCCACTCCCCATACCGGTTCCATTGGAGCCGGCTGGGCTCGCGTATGGCCTCAAGTGAAATTTGAAAACGTGAC
Organism: Hesperophylax consimilis; assembly: GCF_061612785.1. Classification (NCBI taxonomy): domain Eukaryota; kingdom Metazoa; phylum Arthropoda; class Insecta; order Trichoptera; family Limnephilidae; genus Hesperophylax; species Hesperophylax consimilis. The sequence goes on from NC_142854.1 coordinate 27,931,077, forward strand.
GTCATCATTCTTGTGCAAACTATGGTCGAGGCATCATCGGTTCATTTTACGAAATAACACGGCAAAATGTTGACTTGTGATATGAAAACTTGTAAAAATAGATGTGAAAAAGAGAATAAACCCAATTGTCGTAACTGAAAGTATTCTAGAATATGAATATACATATGTATTTTTTTTTAACAACAGAATAGTCAACACTATAATTTACTATAATTTTACATGTAAAAACATTATCATATTGGAATGTCCTAAAACGGGCAATCGCCTAGTTGGACATTTTAAGTTCATTAATTGTATTATGTAATATTTACAAAAAAACAATAAATAAATAAACATTCCATAAGTAAGCATTCTTTTACTTTATTTTAAGCTTATTCACACCGTATTATATGGATCAGTTTTAGAAACATATACTATCACATCACAATGTAGCGATTCTCAAGTGTGCTCATCGTTGTTTACTGGGGTAAGCAAATTATGAAACATTTGTAAAAGTGTCTTAACTAAATACTCTGAAACTAACTACGACTCTGCAAACAGAAGAAATTTACTTTGCCGAATTTGGACTTCGCAAATTAGTTCATAACGTGGCGAGTAATTTGCGCTCCCATGTAAAAATGTCTATTCATTCAAAAGCAGATTTTACTTTTAAGAACTAAATGGTGATATTATAATGCGAGATGCCTATTTACTGTCAGATTGATTTATTGACGAATCACAGTCAGCTTAACCCCCTTCGTTCTTCAACAGTTGATTTTACCCCTCGCCATTATCTTCTCGTCTATTAATTCCTATGTCTGTGGTTGGTATAGATTATGCTTAATTCTATATATGGAGTCAATAAATAAATCAATAGAACCCCCATACTTGTTGCCCAGATCATGCATCTTATTGGTCAGTGATTGTGTCTGATAGTTGGTAGAAGAATGTTATAGTTTGTCTTGTATTCCTAGTCGGCACATAGAAATAAAAATAACATATATTTTTTTGAAACTTTAAAACTTAAAGAGTTAACTAGAAACTTGTTAAAAATTGGTTATGCTCAACTGCAGTGATAATTTTCATATTGTTGATTTTTTTGCCGATCCGCTCCTGAAGTCATTACAATTATACAAGCAGAATCATTATGTGATCAAGAAAGATTTATAAAATCAGTTCCAAGTGTGAGACAGTACACAATGAAATTTCTCATGTCTAGAGTTAACAGAACATCGGGTTCGCACTCGGATAATTACCGATTGAAAAATTCCCACAGGTTCTAACGATCAGTCCAACACAATCGAAATTACGCAGAAAACTCTCAACTAACTGAACCTGTGTCAGAACTGCGGATGTAATAAATACTCCATGTTATTTCATGATCAAAGAAAATATATTACAGTTATAGAGACACATATATCAGAGAACGAAACAAAAAACAAATAATAACTTTTATGAAAATTGTGCCGTATAAACTCACCTTTAGAAACTTACAACCATTCGAATATTAAATTTTATTCATTGGTTTGCAGTTTGTCTGCGAAAACCCTTGTATTTTTCTTTGCGGTGAGTGTATTCAACCCTCAGGCCTCTGGCATATTGACCGTTGTAATATATTTAATTTTTGTACATATTATTTTTTTTTTTTACTTTGCTCTTAAATTTTGAATGTCGTTATTGAATTAGTCATTAGCTAATGTACACTGTCTGTCTATGCAGATAGAGTAACAATAGCGCGTGTTGCTTTTGCGTCCAACAGATGGCGCTGTAATAAAAATACATATTTTTACCTTTCACAGATGTCATCTATAATCTATATAATGCAAAGTTGTTGTGTCAAAATTTCAAAGCAATCAGTGAAGAACTTTTGGAGATTTATGATTTTGAAGAAACGGACATTTTTATTTACATAGATGATGTAAATATTCTTTACACTGTAAAATATGAATGTATATAGACTGTTTACAACGCAAATGTACTTGTAAATTCATGTATTTTGTATCTTAACCTGGCTTAATTTAATTATAATTATAAGTTATAAGTTATAAGTACATTAAAACTAGTGTATTACAACTTTAAAATTAATTATTAATTAAAGACTTCTCTGGTTCCATAATTTTATCGACAACTGTTTTTCGGAAAATTAAGGAAAAATGAAACCCTACTAGTTTTCAAACATTTCAGCTGCAAATTTCAAAGTATGTTATTATTATTAAAGTCCATGTAGATACTATGTATTATTATTAAATTGAAAAAAAAAGATTTTCTTCGAAAACTATTTATATATTATTATATTTTTAGGCTTATTTAGTTTTTATAAAGCCGAAAACAAGTTACAAAAGTAAATAACCAATTTTCAAAATCATTAAAGAGAAGAAATTAGGAATACCGCAGGGATCAGTCCTCGGACCTCTATTGTTCATAGTCTATATTAATGAAATTGTAAAAATATTATCAAAATACGAAGTACGACCATTTGCCGATGATATACTAAATACATATTTGGAGTTAACGATGAAAAGTCAATAAATATTTTAAACGATGAACTGAATAATATATCAAGATAGCTAAAAAATTAACTTATTTAATACAAAAAAGAAAAATAGTGTGATGATTGGACATACGAAGATATGCAGTGATAGCAAAATTGAATTTGATGGTGAAATTATTGAAACTCTTATTAATCTAACATTTAACAATAATAATGATTGGATTATTTGTAAAGTACCGTTTTCATGAGAAAATCACCTCAAAGGCGCAACAAGCATGCTAAATATACGCAAAAGAAAATTGGAAAGAAAACTTCTCTTTTGGAAAAAAAAATACAGAAAAACTACAATCACTTTATACAACTCCAGTACTGCTCCACATTTTAACTAATACTAAAAGATTATTTTTTATGTAATGACAAAGAACAAAATAAGTTGCAAAATCTCCAAAGCATAGTACTTAGGCGAAATAGATTTTCAAAAGTAACTAAATTGGCTAACAGCTAATCGGGAACAGATGCTGACGTTGAACACGGTGATATATATACATACAATGATAAACAACCTATCAACAAAATACTTTTCAAAGAAATTCATTACAACAATACCTATAATCGAGTGACAGCTGTGTTTTGATCTGCTCCCGAAATAAATAGTTAACAATCTGGTACAGCGAGTAAATTTCCCCGTGGATGTGTCAAATCCGATGAGAATTGTTAGTTTTACTAAGTCAGTGTTTGATTTGTCAGTGATGGACCAGTGAATAAATAATTATCAATAGTTTAAAATCGAAAAATTATCAGTACACCGCAAATCAACCAAAAGGGTAATAGAGGCAGTGTTTGACCCACAGAGTCAACCAAAATGGCAAATTCAGAAAAAAATCTGAGAAGCAAAGGACAATCGACAGCTGCTAACCTTTCATCTGAGCCCTACGTTTTAAACTTCGATAATCTCCTGGAGAAAATGGAGATGAAAATGGAAAAAAAATTGGAAGTATTTAAACAAGCAATAATAAAGAAAATAGATGACGAAAATCAAGAAACCAGAAACACAAGGGACTTCATCAGCCGTCAGTACGATGACATTCATCTTAAGATGGAGACCATTATCAAACTGGTTTCGGAAGTTGAATTAATGAGAAAGGAGCTAACGGAAAAAGACAGAATAATAAAGAGCCTGGAAGTCAGACTGGCAGAAGTGGAGCAAGTAACTCATGAAGACACCCTTGAATTTACTGGGATCGAAGTAAAAGAGGGTGAGCAGCCTGCAGAAATTATTAAACGGGTGGCCGCAGTCTCAGGAATCGAATTAAAAAGCGATGACATCCTCGACATCAAGAAAATTCCGGACCGACGACCTGGAGTCCCCCCAAAACTCCACGTCAGATTTACTAACCCCCAAAAAAGACGACAAATTCTACTGAACAAAAGGCAACTTAATACAATTACAACACAAGGAAACGGATTCCAGAAGATTTTTGTTGGTGAAATCCTTGGTCCCTATTTCAAAGATCTTCTGTGGAGGTCTAAAACAAAGGCAAAAGAAATGGGCTTCAAATATGTCTGGTACAAAGACTGTAAAATAATGATTAGGAAAAATGACGGCGACAGGCAAATACACTACATCAAACATTCGGATGATCTTAAAAAAATTGATTAATTTCTTTGATTGAGAGTTCAACTTTTACCGGTCATTCACTGGGTCGTTTCCCCCAATATTGGTAAGTCATATCTTGTATGCTTATTTTCGCACTGTAACAATAATGAACTCCTGCACTAGCAATAAAAGGTTGAAACCCCCAGTGATGGCCAGGGATTAGTGGAGCTCTCATTCAAGGGAACTAAACAATTCTTTTTTTGTTTATTATAAATTTTATAATGGCTATTAACTTTAATCGCGTACATGCAGAACATGGTGTTCAAATCAACCCTTTTACTACTTCAGATGCCAAAATTTGCAAATACCTTATAGCAGAGGTAAAAAACACTACAATTATGCACCAAAATATTAGGTCAATTAATAAAAACTTTAATGAACTCCAGATACAGCTTAACCACCTTAATATAGACTTCGATATAATTATTCTCACGGAATGTTGGTTGTCAAACATTTATACTCCAAAATTAATAAATCACTACTCTTCCTTCAATTCGACAAAACATGATAGCCAGAACGATGGAGTCGTCGTATACACAAAAAATGATCTTAACCCCATTGTAACGGAAATAGACATTACTGGCGCGAACTGTTTGCAAATAAAATACAATAATGACACTTGCATTCTAGCAATTTACCGCTCTCCTTCGAATCGTAATATCACACCATTTCTAAACAGTCTTAATAGCATATTATCCAATCTTTCCCATACTAAAAATTTGATAATTATGGGAGATTTAAATATCAACATACTCCCAAATAATCCACATCACCAATGTCACGACTACCTGAACATGTTAGAATTCCATGGATTAATTAGTACCATCAATACACCAACAAGAATAGTCAATGAATCAAGTTCATGTATTGATCACATAATGATCAAAACTAATAAACAAAACAAAAGCATCGTTTACAAATCAACAATTACAGATCATTACACAACAATCTTCACTTTGCAATCCGACACCACACAAAATAGACGAGATCAGTCTCTTATATACAATAATATTAACTTTGAAAATTTAAAAACCTCAATTAAAAATAAATCTTGGCAAGAGCTTTTCCAAATAAAAAACTCAGATGATGCATGGAGATATTTTGTTGACTTTTTGAAAAATGAATTAAGTAATAATACCACAACTTTGTCAAAAAAAATTCCAAACAAAATTAAACCCTTGAAATCATGGATAAGTCATTCAATCATCAACTGCATTCGCAGAAGAAATGCACTTCACAAAAAAGTGAAAGACAATCCTTACGACGTAATCTCATTAAACATCTATAAAAGATACAGAAATACGTGCGGGGAAGTCATTAGAAAGGCAAAAGAAATCTACTATGGAGACAAAATCAAAGGAAGCAATAACGATCCCAAAAAAATATGGCAAATTCTAAGAGAAGCCACAAATACTCAAAATGCCAAAGACAAACAGGACATACAAAAACTCTCCATTGATGGAAAAATTATTGACACATCAAAAAATCCTAAGGTCGTTGCGGATTACATCAATAATTTCTTTATTAATATTGGTTCAAATCTTGCTTCTCGTCTACCAAATTATGGGAATGTTCAACCTACTGAAACAGGACTTCAATACTCCAACAGAAGACTCAATTTCCAAACGGTGTCAGAAGAAGAGATTCTAAAAATTATCAATTCCCTAAAAAACACTTCTTCAGCCGGGGTTGATGGCATAACAACCAAGATCTTGAAAACGCTGTCTACGGAAATTGCATTGCCCCTTGAACATTTAATAAACCTTAGTATCACTCAGGGCCACTTCCCCTCAAATCTTAAACAAGGTATCGTTATTCCTATACTTAAAACAGGAAACAAGACTGATATAAATAATTACCGACCAATAACCCTACTAACAAGCCTATCAAAAGTATTTGAAAAAGTCATCAACTCACAGCTGGTAAGATTCCTCGTGAGCCATAAACTGATCTCAGAAAATCAATACGGGTTTCAAGAAAACAAGAGCACCTCGGACGCTATTGCCGCTGTCACAGATTTCATTGTAAAACACCTTGATAAAAGGAAAAAATGTATTTCTATCTTCTTAGATCTTTCCAAAGCCTTTGATACAATATCACACAATAAATTAATAAACAAACTTAAACAAATCGGTATTACGGGAAACGAACTTAACTTTTTTAAAAGTTACCTTAATGAGCGCAAGCAACAAGTTAAAATAAATAACATACTTAGCAACACTTGTTCATCTAACTACGGTATACCACAAGGTAGTATATTAGGTCCGTCTTTGTTCTTGTTGTATATTAACGACTTATGCAACATTAATATTCAGGGGAAAATCGTTAGTTTTGCCGATGACACCGTCTTACTGTTTGAAGCTGACACTTGGCTAGCTGTCTACAAAAAAGCTGAAACGGACATAAGCATGGTAAAAAAATGGTTGGATATAAACACGCTCACACTGAACACAGAGAAAACTAAATATGTCACACCTAGTATTAATATTACTGGTCAACCTCCTGATGATGCCTACATCAGAATACACTCGTGTTTGAATTCCGATGAATGCTGTCAGTGCCCCTACATTGTGCGCTCTACTCAGATGAAGTACCTCGGCCTCACCATTGATCCATATCTCAAATGGAACCTTCATACCCAAATAATTGCAAACAAAATTAGAAAAACCATGCACTTTTTTAGAATCATACGAAACTTTCTCGGCTTTCAAGACCTGAAAATGATTTATTTTGCAGTCTGCCAATCTATTATTGAGTATGGTATCATAGCATGGGGAGGCGGCACTTCATCTGCACTAGACCCAATCATAAAGGCTCAGAAAACAATTTTAAAAATAATTCTAAGGCTACCTATTATTACAGACTCGAATCTAATTTTTAATATTATGAATGTATTCGATGTTCGGCAGCTATATGCAAAAACCATTCTTACTCATCTATACTCAAATATAAATAATTACTACATAAAAAGTTCAAATACACGATGTACTCGAAGCAATAACAAAATCTTATTACAAATTCCGAAAACACATACTACGTTTGGTCAACGAAATTTTAAATACTTTGCGACAAGACTCTACAACATTCTTCCAGACAGCATAAAACAATGTGATTCACAAAAAAATTTCAAAGATAATGTAAAAATTTGGATTAAAAATAAGAATAGGGCCTTTACCGGTGCATTCACCCAAATTTGCAGTTATTGAAGTCACCACATTACCACCACATTATTGAGCGAATACTTCTTAATACAAGTATAGGTATGTTCAATGGTATTAGGAACTAACACAAATAATTCTGCCTCAACACAGGCTAGCCTAGTGAGGCGGTATTTGAGAAACCACAACTGTGCTTTTATTTTCTATTTACCTTCAAAATATTATGTTTGTATTAATAGTTCTTCATTTTGTTTAAATTTATAACCTTAAATATAAAAGTTACAAATTAATGTACACCATAATATGTATTTATAGTTGTAATGTGTAAACTTTCTTAAATAAAGATATTATTATTATTATTATTATTATTATTTATATAAGTACAACAAGGACATTATGCAAGAACGTGCAACGAAATTAGGCTACTAAGAAAAGACAACGCCAATACACAAAATAGTTTGCCGTACAAAAGAATACAATATTTCAATGCGCTGCCGAAAGCCATAAAGTCTGTACAAATTGAAAGATTAGATCTTAAATATACAAGTAGCTAAAATAAAAATATATATATATATATGTACATTAAAAATGTGTGTACTTTTACCTATGTAAAAATAATGGGAGTTGAAAAAATTTCAACCATGATTACAGCAATGTAAAGTTGCCCTCCATTCGTTGATGCCGGATCCGTTTGGAAGTTTTTTAGCACCTTTTTTCCGCAAGGTTGAATCGTAAGTAATTTAAACAGGTAGTTAGTTGATGACCGTTTTTGCTACTTTAGTAGACTTTAATGCTTTCCTACAGCAGCAGATCAAATAAAAATTAATAGGCTTAGCGGCCTTCTCGACTAACGGTTATTTTCATGTGGAGGTATTATGAGATAAATGATTTTCGAAGATCAAGTTATGTATTTTTATTGCTGAAGAAGATAATACTAATAAATATAAATGAAACATGAAACAGGACAAGACATGCAACTGGGAATCGAACTTAGGATTTCTGTCTTACCGGGACAGCGTCTTTAACCATCGACCATTGGGACCTAATTATTATACGTCATTTTTGTCGATCTAATGTTTCAAATTCAAAATTAACTATATTATCTAGAAACTAATTTTACAGACACTTTGTTTTTTAATCTTTACAAAGATCTAAAAAAATGGTTTGTTGCCTAGATAGGGTCACGGATAAACAAAATATGTTTGTTATTTATTTAAATATAATCAATAATTAGTGGCCTGTAATATCAATACAAATTGAAAATATCTCCCGAGTAAAAATAAATGCCGCCAACGGGAATCGAACCCGTGCCTTCTGATGTCCGGTGAGGTGCCCTGAAACCACTGAGCTTTGTCGGTTTATTTCCAACCCGCTAACTAATTCAATATGCACTAGTACCTCAATCAACAATTACTGCTTTTTATATTTTTTCCACCTGTAAACAACCAACTTTATTTTTGTAGGAAAGGCTTTGTTAGTGCTTAATTTCTCACTAGATGGCGCACAAGGGGCTGAAAATCGCCTTTCATAGACATAGAGACTTGAATTTTCAAGGGAATTTTTTTTGGCTAGAAATGGATTCTGCTGATCATTACTATGCTATAAAATTTCGTATGAAGCAATTGCGTGTAAAAATGAAGGAGTTATCATTTTTTTAAGAAAAATTTGTATGGCACTGACATTAAAAATGAGGCTATCTCTGGAATCATAAGGTTGGCCGTTCTATCCTTACACACAGATATACTACTATTTATTTGTAATTTTTTGACATACTTCATATTAATACGAAGTATGTCAAAAAAATAAAAATAAATAGTAGTATGTATATCTGTGTGTAAGGATAGAATGGCCAACCTTATGATTCCAGAGATAGCCTCATTTTTAATGTCAGTGCCATACAAAGTTTTCTTAAAAAAATGGTAACTCCTTCATTTGTACACGCAATTGCTTCGTACGAAATTTTATAGCATAGTAATGATCAGCAGAATCCATTTCTAGCAAAAAAAAATACCCTTGAAAATTCAAGTTTCTTTGTCTATGAAAGGCGATTTTCAGCCCACTGTGTGGCGTCGAGACATATTATATCTTCATTTATTGGTGAAATATTTTTTACTTGTCAAATATTATTATTTTTTATGATAAACTAATGTTTATAAGACAAGGTTTTATGCATAGCATAAAGAAGTCATTATTGCTTATAATTATTTGTTATAGTTTATCATTAAAAAATAATATTATTTATTTAAGTGATAATATATTAAAATGTTATATTGCGTGTAATGTTAAATGTTTGGAGAAAAGTTTTGATGTTGTGAATTCTAGTGTAGATACCTGTGAAGAGTAGAACATTTTAAAAGTGGAAATACTATTTTTGTATTATAAAAAATTATTTGTTTCACTTGATCATGCCATGTGTTCCTCGGGCGTCCTCGAATTCTTCCACCATTCACTTCTGTACACCAAAATGTTACTGTTAAAAAACTATATTACATTGACTCCGTATCTCATTGTGGTATAGAGATATAGCGTTAAGTATTCCTCGGGCGTCCTCGACTTTTTTTTACTATTCAACGCAATCTCTAAACACTCCTGGCACTAATAAGAACAATCTTTTATTTTTATTTACCGAAATCTATCATAGTGCCACATTCAAAATTAATCAGAATTACGAATGTACTTAGGTTAGGTTGTTACACAGAATTTGAACAATTCGCAAAATTTTAAATTCAAGTTTTGTTATTATTTCATCGTGGATCAGTTTTTTCAGAGTACTTGGAAAACAACAGATCTTGAATTTTAACTTTGAAGTATGATGAATATTTAAAATTTTGTTGAATCAACCAGTCCTCAGCAATTATCATTACGAATATTAACAGTGTTTCAATCTGAACCAAACGTCGTTAGGCATATTCGTAAAGTACGCTGACTCGTTATAAACGTGAGTGATTCTATGAAAATTTTCATAATACCACGTTGGTGTTCGTTAGTCTTAAATGGGACAGACAGACTCACAAAAACACATACAATAAACAAATTATCAATATATGTTTGCCTTACACGAGACTATCAATTTTGTCTTTGTTCTAATTCGTAGGCGCCAGGCGCCAGCCTATAGACACTGTGTGATTTAGAAAATGCCTTAAGCATTTATTTGTCCTTGTTTAAAATTTCTTCCACACTCGTGCGTGTTTTGATAAACGTTTCACGGACATAACTGCATGCTCTGAGTCACAGTTTCTTCTGGGAATTCCTAAGTTTGTTTTCTTAACCCTCCCGTAGCCAAGAGGAAACACTACGTTACCTAGCTCCTATAAACATTGACATTCAGTTACTTTACTAATACCAGCATTAAATTTTAGTTAATTCAGTAAACTTCCTATTACCTACATTAAAATTTAGTTTATTATTAATTTATTGACATCAGCATTACATTTTAGTCAAATCAGTTAACTTACTGATTACTAACATTAAATTTAAGTTAATTCTGTGAATTTACTGATTACGGGCATTAAATTTAAGTTAATTCTGTGAATTTACTGATTACGGGCATTAAATTTAAGTTAATTCAGTTAACTTACTGATTACCAGCATTAAATTTTAGTTAATTCAGTAAACTTACTGATTACCAGCATTAAATTTTAGTTAATTCAGTAAACTTACTGATTACCAGCATTAACTTTTAGTTAATTCAGTAAACTTACTGATTATCAGCATTAAATTTTAGTTAATTCAGTAAACTTAGTGATTACCAGCATTAAATTTTAGTTAATTCAGTAAACTTAATGATTACCAGCATTAAATTTTAGTTAATTCAGTAAACTTACTGATTACCAGCATTAAATTTTAGCAGTTTCGACATTTTATTAATTTGCTTGTGAGTCGAGAAAAACTCATTCTCGCAAGAAAGCACAAACATAATATTTTAATGCAAGATCTAGGCAAAAGGTTTTAAAGAGAACACGTTTCGATGTATGTGTACACACCGATAGTTTCAAAAACGGTTTTCCAACTAGTTTGAAAGAGTTGCCATCAGTCCCCTCTTACCCCGCATATGGTCTGCAGTGCCGTTGCGCATGTACCATGATGTAACACGCTTTTCGGCTGTTCGACATTTTCCAAAAATTAAAAAAATATGTCCTCAGCGTGTTCTAATTTAGATTACATTTGTAAACAAACATGAAATTTCGTATATTAAGAAGACAACCTCATTACAAAAACGGAGAAATTTGTATGACTGTTAAATATTATTCGAACGGTAAAGTTGGGGTATCACATTGGAAGCGCAAACTCAAGTTTTCAAGCTCGGGGACGGTAATGGTTAACATTCAAAATGATAACACGACATCTAGAGCAACGCCGGATCTCTCGGCAAACAGAATACAATTGAAAAATTGCATAACTGTTTTTATGGAGTTCTGGGAACCGGAAAATACGTATTTAAGTGGGATACATACAACGGCTTCTGGCATTATATTAATACTTATTGTATTCAAATTATTTCGACTGAATTCAGTAGATAAGAGCTCCCTGAGGCGTAGGTGTGGTGAATCATGACTGAAGAGATTCGAAAAGACAGTAATGCTGATATAACCGCAGTGACGGCCTCCTCGGAACCATTTATTGTATAACCAGCATCCTTGCCATAAGTCACCCCAAGTGTTTCGCTACGCTTGGAGAACTTAGCAATGGGTTCCCGGGTTCGTTGGGGTGAGGTTTGTCTAGGTTATGGGGGCGGATGCTTTTGTCAACCTACTGCGTGACGGGCCGGATCGGAGAGACTGGTTTGGGTCGACCCTTTGACTGCTCCAACTCGTTTCTATTGACCCCCCCCCAAAACTTTTTCCTTCCCAGAACTTCCCCTCCATCCTTCCGTTAAAAAGACCTTCCACACAGGTTCTTCATCTTCAAAGATGAAATAGACCCTGAGGGAAATTATTTTCATCGAGGCCTCCTAATGTAAAAATAAATGTTTCTTAAAATAATAATATTAATAATAAGGTGTTTATTCCGGTATGTGGGGAGATTAGTGCAGTCCCACACATTCCATATATAGATAAAACAAAATATATAATTTTTTTTAATTTTTTTTATTTAAAGAAAGCAAGACAAAAAAAATACATATATTTTTATTTTAGTAAATAATAAAAATAAAAATACAGAAAAAAATAGAAAAGTTCCAATAAACTACTTTTCAGTAGTTTGTCGATGGCAACTTTTCACATAAAAAATATTTAAAAAAGATAAAAACTTATTTTACTTAATGACAACAGTGATAACAATAAAAATAATTTGTTTTAAAAATATAAAAACATATACAATAATAATAATAATAATAATCAAAAACAAAAAGATAGAACAGAAAGAAAAAGAAAAGAAAACCGAATAAATTGAAAATAAAATAGAATAAAATTATAAAATAATAGAAAGTTGAAGCCTTTAGGGAGCCGTGACTATATTAGGCGCTAGTATTTTTCTCCAGTGTGCGTCAATGCTGGAGGATGGAGTGAGGCGGGCTTCCATAGTGAGGATATTTCCAGAGCTTCTTATCCTTTCCCTCATTCCTGCCACCCTGGATCTAATAAGGGCTGCATATCCGGGAACTCGCCCCTCCGTGAACATACGGGAAGCGCTGCAGTATCTGGGGAGACAAAAGATTGTGCGGAAGGCGTTGTTGTATTGGACCCGTAGTCTTTCTATACTACTTTTTTGTAGTTTGCCCATAATTCGCACGTGTACAACGTTGCGCAGAAGGAAAGGAAAAGCGTCCTTTTTACTGCGGTACTGCAAAGGCGAAATCTTCTACTGAGCATGTTTGCTTTAACGCTGAGAGCTCTCCTTTGTCTATCGATATCATCATCGTCCATCAGATTACTGGTGATTATGTGTCCAAGGTATTTAGTTCCTTCGGTCACCTTCAAGTTCACACCGTTCAGGGTAGCTGGAGGAATATTTTTCGGGCCTTGCCCATGTCTTATGACCAATAGAGCCGTTTTAGCTATGCTACAACTCGAGAGATTTTGCTTCGTGTTTTGTTAAATATACAACAATTCCTATTAATAATATTAGTGTTTTTTTAACATTTGCACGCTCCTTCAATCCTTCGTATTTATCCCTTTCAAACCATCCTCAGTAATTTTCTTCTTCTTTTTGAACGCTTAAAAGGGAGACTTAATAAATTTGTGTTATTTCGCTACAATATTTATTATTATTTTTTAATGATAAATTAATGTTTATAAGACAAGGTTTTATGCATAGCATAAAGGATAAAGGATTCACAACACATAAAGTCGAAAAATGGTGGATACAAAACGTAGGGAGATAATAAATAGAAAACATACTAAATAATTATAAGCAATAATGAGTCGCCTGAAATATCAATACAAATTGAAAATATCTCCCGAGTAAAAATAAATGCCGCCAACGGGAATTGAACCCGTGCCTTCTGATGTCCAGTGAGGTGATCTGAAACCACTGAGCTATGTCGGCTTATTTCCAAACCCGCCAACTAATTCAATATGATTGTACTAGTACCTCAATGAACAATTATTGCTTATTATATTTTTTCCACCTGTAAACAACCAACTTTATTTTTGTGGGAAAGGCTTTGTTAGTGCTAAATTTCTCACTAGATCGCGTCGAGATATATTGACATATATGGACACCGTTTTTGGGAAAATCACCTGAATTATTATTATTCAAAATATTGGTTTTTATTATGTACAAATAGATACAAAAAACATACTTATCTGGCAGAGAACTCCAGATAAACACACTTTTATTAAGCAGTTTACGACTTTGCACGCATAGGACACAAGCCATTGAAGATTAGACCATAAAAACACTGGACATTAATGTTTCATTTTCATTTTTTCTTTCCATTACTACTGATTTTATTTATTAGAAGATTATTGGAAAAAGTAGAGTTACATTATAGTTAGTTAGTTAAAAGTTATAGTTAAATACTTAGGTACGTAAATTTTAAGCTCAAAATTCCAATTGATTACATTAATTATGTCAGTTTGATAAATCAATTGCGTCTAATAACACTGTCTGACAGGAGAATTATTTCAGACCTGGTTGTGTTAAACATATTCATTGACAGTCCTGCCATCGTTGCCACTATTAAATTCCATTTGCCGACTAGGAATAAAAAACAAAATATAACATTCTTCTGCAATACATACACAACTAACTATCAGACACACTCACTAACCAATATGATGCATTATCTGGGCAACAAGTGAAGCTACTATGGATATATTTATTTACAATAATTTATTTAACATTATAAATTGAGTGTATCTTATACATTTGCTGATTCATTACTTACATATTTTTAACGGGGCCCATGTTTACGTCTTAAGAGGAAGCTACAAGCCAAAAATGTGTATATTCTTGGTATACCTTATATTGTAGGTAATAGGCATCAAAATCGCTTGACAAACGGAGTCTATGAACGTTCGATTTCAAGCACAAAACTGTTTTTTATTTATTTTGTAAATAATTTTATAAGAAGGCAAAAAAGTTAATCAAGTGAAACTGTCACAGATAATCTTAGATAGTACTGTATATTTAAAAGTTGTTTCCCTTACGCGTTCATACATTTGTATTGAAAAAAAATATTTTTTAATATTTTAAATTTATATTTTTAGTGAGTAATTTATTTTTTTATTTGTATTCTACTCAAGCGAAACGATAGGAAAACCTTCAATTTATCTGAAGCATATTATTTGTTATTCATAATATACACCAATTCGTTATAAAGATTAATCAAAATAGTGATTTAGCATTAAGCTTCGCCTTAATAATATAGTGTGAAGTCGCCTAAGTTGACAAAAGTCGACAAAACAGCACTGGAAGACATGACACGATCAGGTATTGATACAAATTTGAAAATAACTTTATAAATAATAACTGTACAAACAAAAAAAACGCAAAATTCAAATCGCACTATCCGGAGCACATAAAGTCGTACGGTAATATTGCGTAAGAAATGAAATATACGGCGACTAGCGGTTGATCGAATTAACTGGAATTATTATGCATTTCCTCCGAGGTCAAATTCACCGTCGTGAACTTAGGAACCATTAATGGGAACTTTTATTGGGAACCATCATTTGGAACTTATTCGTTGCCCACGCTAACGATGCCAAGCTATGTTATTTAGCAAGACTTGTGATTATTTTTATTATTTATTGGTTGAACTGCAAGATCAATTCTGAACTAGGTACTTTTTTCTATACTTATTATTTTTTTTTATTGTTGCGTTCTTTTATGAGAGTTCTCTACATTTATAAAATATGTAAGCTAACCTTTCATTATCTTGTTGATTATGCTTTCATTGGCCTTTTTTATGTGAATACCGTACAAGAATCCGTCTGGCGCCAGTGAGACTATGGCATCCCAAATTCGGGTATGTTGTGAGCCTGAAGGTAGTAGGGAGGGAAAGGAAATTAAGTAGAGGAAGGTTGGGGAGTTTAGATTCTAAATGGTAGTCTTTACTCTCAACGGCTACTGACGGTTGGGAGCAGTTGGGACTCTTATACAGTACCTACTCAAATGATTAATTAATAGGTACCACAAAAAACTCTTTTTATTTAACTATATTTTTTAATAATAAAGTTCGATGCAAAATTACAAAATTAAATTAATGAACGGAGGTGAATGACCGAAGCTCTTAGAATTGAGTGAAATCCGTTCGGGCTTGGAGAAACAAAAATTGTTATTGTGGCTAAAGACCTTATATATTCAATTTTTAGGGTAAAAAAGTATATTATGGGGTCTGCCAATGCATATTGAATTGAAGAATTTCCTGGATGGGACCCAGACGCGATGCCAACTCAGCCACTAACCGGTCAATTGAAGGCAAACCGGGAATATTTTAATTATATGATATTATTTTGTCTATGCCTAGGGGGTTAACTAAATCTTCTTATCTGACAGTATGCATAAAAACGGTATGGATCCATAAATTGTAAACGTTTACCGTTTTCGCGGTTATTAAGAATGGCCATTTAAATGTTGTAATTCAAAAGCATAGTAATAATGAAATGTTAGACATGTTCACAAGTTTTGCATAATTTGTATCGCAACAATTTGCTCAACAAAAATAGACCGTTACTGCGGCCGTGGATTATAGCGTAAAATTCTGACAAATATGCAGTTGAATATAATGTTTTTATTTTCTTATTATTTCTTGGGCATTAACTATGTAACAATTTCTAAACATTTTTATTTTATTGAGTTGATATGAATTGTTACTTATTAGCGAACTGAAAAAAAACTCGCCGTTTCCCCGCAAAAAGGTAAGCAGAGAGGATAAACTGGCACACAAGGATAACATTTAGCACTTATTTTGTGTGGAGTTTTAAAAAATGGTTAGGTTAGATGTTAGATTTTATTTATTTCATTTATCTTCTTTTTTTATTAAGAACCAATGGCCCTAATATAACATTAATTAATAAAGTAAGGAAAATTATTTATTCCCAGCTTCTAATTATGTTCACAAAACCTAAACAATATAACACATTTAAATAAATTAATAACTGCTACATCATTATTAAACAATTAAGATAAAATTAAAGTGGGGAAAACAGACTTCAAAATACCCCCACAGAATATGAAATCTATTGTCACAATTATTTTATCAGTAAATCGGTTAAACCGGAAGCATATCAGTTTAAATTGGGAGGGGTTAAAACAGAATCATATAAATAAGTCGTCTAAACGTGGTTAAAACCACAGTTTGAAAATGGCGTTGAAAGCCGAAACATCTGTAACAACAACAAAAACCAAAACATACATGGTTTTCCAATAAGAGGTGTTATTTTGATATTCAATCGTAAAAGATGAATAGTTTCGTTGCTTGTGTGGCACGTCGCGCCGTCTTGTTGAAAGTAAACGTTGTTCAGATCAATACCATCCAATTCCGGACATAAAAAATCATGAATAATCTCTCGATAGCGCAATCCATTCACCGTAACTGTTGAATGAACGAAAAAGTAAGGTTCAATGACGCCGGACCATAAACCGTACCAAACAGTCACACGTTGAGGATAGAGAGGCTTTTCAACAATAACTCTTGGGTTTTCCGAGCCCCAGATGCGACAATTTTGCTTGTTGACGAAGCCACCGAGGTGGAAATGGGCCTCATCACTCAAGATGATTTTTCGATGGAATTCTAATAATTAATAATATTGAATTTTAATAATTTCAATGCGTTATTAAAGCGTGTATCGTTCCATTTTTATTAATGGCGTAGTTTTTTCTTGTCAAATGTCAAAAAATACTGCTTCAAAAGTAACATCTACTGAAATAGTGGGCTATTCAAAATAACACCTCTTATTGGAAAACCCTGTACTTGCAGAGCTGAATAATTGTATTATTAAGTTTGATTTGATTAAAAAAAAAAAAAATTATTTGGAGTTCTACGTTTCGCCCACATAAAATTACAAAATGACTTGCCCCGCTCCGCTACTGCACCTTTCTTTACAAAAATAACTTAGCAATTTGTCATATTCCCGGTGCGTTTCGATGACACAACGGTTCATTGCGTGCCTTGGCCGGTGTAAGAAATGAGGTAATGCCCGAGTCTCGAGGAATGAGGTCAGTCGCGGCCGATCCACGCGGGCTTTTTGAGGTCACTGCCAAGGCACAAGGCACAAGGTACGCTGTAAGCGGTTCAAATGAGTGCGACAGGTGAAGTTTTAAAATTCCGTAATTATATAAAATATATTTTTTTTACATTAGCTCCATCTGGGAGGCCCTAAGAGAAATAATGGCACATGTTATCTTTGGAAACGGAAATAAAAGAGAGGTAGGAACAGGTATGAGGGGTGGGTAGGAATCAGTGCTTCCAGGAGTGACGATGATCTATTTCTACCACTTGGTGCAAGGCGATAGGTCCTGTGTCCTGAGTCCTGTTGAAGATGTCATGTCACCGCCATGGTGAGCATACCTATCCACCGCCAAGACCTAGACGAACTTCACCCCATGAACCCGAGCACCCCTTCTAAGTCGCCAAATGTAGCGAACCATTTGGGATGACCTATGCCAGATGTAACTAATACCCGGGTACCAGGTAGACGACTTCGAAATTGAAATAACTTTTACAATATCTTCTTATCATCGTGTGCAAGGTTTTTGTCAATGTTTCTGGCTTTCATTCTTCAACAGTATTCTAGGCCTTCAAATTATGGAGAGATGCGAATGATAGCCGAAGTCGGGGACGCCCGAGGAAGACATGGCACGATCAAGTGAATCAGATACTCGAGTCGGGCCATGTCAAGAGTCAGAATAAAAGAAGAGTATGTATGAGACGATGTATGAATGTGATTGAGGTAAGAAGTGTGTGCCAAGACCGAGTTGTTTGGCGGTCCATCCTCTGCGGAGAAACGGCGTAATGGTATGTTAGTTAGTTAGGGAAGATGAATTTATATATTAATTTGATCTAAATGACTAATTTCACAAATATATGGAGAAGATCGGAGTCTAGTTCAGCCATAGAAGAGATGAGATATTGAACGGAGGGAGAGCAATTTTAAATTAGTCTTGATAGAAGAGAATTTGTTGAGAAGAAGATATTTGTTTAGAGAGGGACAGCCAAGAAATATTTGATCTAAAGTTCCCACTTCTAGACCACAGAATGTACAATCTGGGGAGTCAAGTACGTGCATTTAAAATAGGTTGGAGGAAACAGAACAAGTCCAATTCTCATTCGAATAAGTGAGGATTTTTTTTTTAAATTGGGGAAATGTTAAAACATCGGATTTTATGGGATTTGTATAGAGCCATAGCAGGCTCACATGGATTGTGCTAGAAATGCACCAATACACGTTTGACACTGGAGATTGGACATGTAGATTTCTTTAATGTTTTGTTTGGTGTTATTGTATTGGAAAAAATACGTCCCTTTTGTTCACAAATCAGCAGTAACAACAACAACAACAATTTGCAAACTGACGTTTCTCGATGGCACTGACTTTATCACGTGACACAACAAAATCAGTAGCGCTAAGGTCTATACAGTCGACCTCGAATTTGATATGAAGGGTGTTTTTTTCACAATAATCTTAAATCGTGTCTGTCTGTTTGTGCGCTAGTTCTTCTAAACTACGCAGCAGATTTTGATAGAATTTTCACTATCATTTAGAGAATTTCTTCCGAAAGGTTTATACATATAATACATGTAAATTATTTATATAGAAAGTTGAGCAAAGTCGATGTTTTATACAAGTCGTAAAAAGTATGTTCCGGCGCCTTACATCGTTAACGCTGGCTAAACCTTATGAGATACATCGAAATAATGTACTACGGAATTGTATATCTTGAACAGGCCTACAGAAAAGTCCGTGGTGCTATTTGTCTACCTCCTAAGTAGTAACTACAAAAGACAAATAAAACACAACTGAAATAGATGGGTACGTATACTCGTGGGTATAAGATATTAATGGTGAAAAATACTACATCACCCAGGCTAGACAACGTTGCGTCCAAGAACCTAACGATGTAACGCCATAATTTGACCAAAAACAATATGAAATATGGCATAACTTAACGGGGTTTTCTGTTCAATCTCTCGGTACAGCGCTCCGTGGCCTCGTGGGAGTGTTTTCAGTGGGAGTGACTGTGGGGTCAATAGCTGGCCGGGTCAACTTTTGAGGTCAATTTCTCTCCCTAATAAGGGATCCAACCATAAATCTCTTTGTAGTATGACGTTAAACTCTTGAGTTGTTCTGAATTGGCGTCTAAATTGATTGGAGTAGCTAATAGAAATATTGCTATATTTTATTTAATTTTTTTTATTTTTTATATTAACTCCACACAGAAGGCCCTGAAGAAAATAATTTCCCTCAGGGCCTATGTCATCTTTGGGGATGCTGTGGAGGGTCTTTTTGTGGAGAGGAAGGAGTGAACATGGGTCTTGAAGAGTCCCATGTTGTAGGAGGGAGGAAACACAGAGGCCGGCAGTTCATTCCACAGCCGAGCTGTTGAACTTAACCTTTAACTATGGACGTGAAAAAAAAATCACACTCCCATCGACGTCGGGTCACACAGACCCCTTCATAAAATTCTTCTAATTTTCAAACCTGGACCAATCTGACTTTAGCAAGGAGTTTATATGTATAAAGTATTTATAAATAAAAGATCGAGTAATAAAAATAATCAACTTTTATTCATATTTTAATAATTATCTCCAAATTTAACAAACCTAGTCAGTTTTCAGTCTTAATTGACTTGAGATCATATTAAGGCTCCTTAATTATAGTAGGTATTACAAAAATCAAAACCAATAATGTTTCCTAGCTAATAAAAGAAACAGTAACAAAAAGTCATAAAAAAACTTCTGAAAGAAATAAAATAAAAATTCTCACAAGGATCAAACTTATGTAAAATTACTGGCACTCAGAACATAGAGGCTTGGAACACTGAAGACAAACTGGCTTCTTGCAGTTAATACAGGCATGGGTTGTCTTTCTAGAGAGCTTTGATGGGCAAAATCTACATCTTTTACGTTTTTAGGACCAACTTCTTCAGCTTGTATTGCCGCTGGGGGCACATCTGCACCTAATATTCGAGTAATTGTCAACCTCAATTCTCCAGGCAACTTTGTGCATAAAACTCGTCTTTGAGCATGTGGCAGGACTAGAGACCGCGCTAAAGTTTTCAAAAAATCACCTCTTTCTATTTTCTTTTCCTGTTCCTGATTGAACAAGACGTAGGCATTTACTCCACTTAAATCTAGAACAAATTAAAAAAGATTAAAATACTAAAATGTAAGAAAATTATAGTAGACGGGTCACATAGGCCCGAGTATATTTGTATGGAAATTAAAGTCAACGGGTCTCCCAGGCCCTGATCAAATTTTAAATGATTATTACTCACGTAATAAGTGCCGGATGACGTGACCTTCACCCTCCTTGGTCATAACTTAACTATAACTGAAGCTACTGAGACGCGCGGGGATGGCACGCTCGGGGAAGGTGTTTATTCCGAGAAATTGAAGAAGGGGTTGGGCCTCTGAGACACGACGTCCATAGTTAAAGGTTGAACGAATCGTAGAAGCGACCCGTTCTCATGTGAGTTATGCTATAGTCGAAATGGTGCGGTAATCGAAATCACGTTATAATCGAAATAAGATAATCGAAAGTGATAATCGAAAAGTGATAATCGAAATGTGATAATCGAAAAGTGATAATCGAAACGTGATGATCGATAAGCGATAATCGAAAAGTAATAATCGAAAAGTAATAATCGGAAAGTGATAATCGAAAAGTGATTATCGAAAATTGATAATCGAAAAGTTATATTCGAAAAGTGATTATCGAAAAGTGATAATCGAAAAGTGATAATCGAAAAGTGATAATCGAAAAGATGCGATAATCGAAACCAAGTGATAATTTAAATTAATATAAAATTCATTTTATTTTAATTTTATTGATAGATGATTTAGATAGTACATGTGGTTTTTGTGATATTTCACCCTCCATGCTAGGGATGACCCTGTGTTATGGTGGATAAATCGATAATCGAATAGTATAATGCTTTGATAATCGAAATGATTTTGTAATAGCAATAACGTGATAATCGAAATTAAATGAAATTATCATCTAATTTATGTGAAAATCGAAATGATTTGATAATTGAAATGATGTGATAAGCAAAATAAGTGATATTATAATTTATGTGATAATCGAAATGATCTGATAATAAAAGTAATGTGATAATAATCGACAGGGTGTGATTATATAAAAAAAACGTTATGTGATATTCGAAGTTATGTGATAAATTGATTGTCGAAATGACTTGATGATCGAAACGTAGTGAAAACCGAAAATTTGTGACATTCGAAATTATTTGATAATCGAAATGATTTGAAGATCGAAATAATGATCGGAATGAATAAATAATCGAAATAACACAATAATCGTGGAGATGAAATATTGTATATAATCGAAAATATGTAATAATTGAAATTATGTGCTTCGGCGACCGTTCACTAGCCCGATTAAGTTATTTTGCAGAAATAAAATTCGTAAACTGCTGAGTTTAAAATTTCTAGTGATTTACTGTTTTAAATAATAACATATGAAAAAAAAAAATGTCATAAGCTAACTAATACCCTTACAATATGTTTAAAAACTATTACTACCATAATTATAAGCTGAAAATTGTGTTTTTGCAGTGATGCAGAAATTAGCTAGTAAAGATTTGAACCAGCAATGCTTCCCAAAGATTGCATTCCGAACAAAAAGATGGTTGAACCCACCAAAAGAAACACATTATGCTTTGGCACGATTTTTTATATCACATAAAATACTCAGTAGCACGCCATCCTAACCGACAATATAAAAATAAAAGGTTTCCAGAGTAATAAATAGAAATAAACGTTTATTGGTACAGCGCATTACAACCATTAGACTATTGAGATCGAAATTAAACGACGCATCAAAAAAGCTAATGAAATTCTCTCTTCCAAGTATTATTCTTGCTACTGGTGATAAAAAATCAATAAAAACACTCGGCACGTACAACAGAAAACAAAAATTCAACTATTTAATATTCACGACGTCAAGCAATGCTGGTCAACTGACCTAATAATATATATTGCCGATCGATGTGTCGATTGTTGTGAAAATGACGATTCGGACGGTGAACATCACTAGTGGGTAAGTAGGGCGTGTTTTTGTTTATGATACATATTATTTTTGCGGTTCGTACTTACTCTGCTGTAAAACGCTGTTTATATCCAATTATTTTACAATGTTACGACGTGTGTTTGATGTTTTTTTTAATGAATTCACTATCCGGTGATCAGATGGAGAAAAAAGATCGTTGGGAAGTACCTGATTGTTCAGATCTGGTCACCAAACATAACGATAACGAAGTAATATTTGTAGAATAAACTTGAGGCGACATAAGATTCTAACAACGGGGGTTTGCTCGACGCTCACATTTTAATTATTTCCGATGAACGTATTACCAAAATCTCAAATGCTTCTAGAGGGATCCCTACAGATGTAAGCTATTTATATTTAAGATCAATAAAAACAGGACCATACCATTAAAATATTTTATATTAACTATAAAATTAACGGTAAGCACCAGATTTTATTTTTCTAGGCGACGTATTAGTAAGTTTCCGAGAGATCCCACTAGAAATATTTTTGATTTTAGTAATATGTTCATTAGAAATAATTAAAATATATCCCACGGAAAGATCGATTGTCTAGGCCTGGTAGGGCAAAGTCGACCGTACATCCGTTCATTAAGCAGGGCCGCGCGCCGAAATTGTTTTCACACGACTTCATCACTTACGCCGGTAAGATTCTCACTTTATTTTAGAGATTTAATAATAAATATTTAACAAGGGTTCTGCCAATCAAAACCTCCTAGATTACAGGATTTGTGATCTAGGAGGTTTTGGTCCAATACACCAGGAAGGCGTCACATATTTTGTGCATGGCTTCACTAACATCGTTAAGATTCTGGATTTATTTTAGAGTATTGTCTCGTCTTAAGTAGTTGTCGACGTTTGTTTATCGATGTCCTTAGCAAAACTGATGCTACTTAAGGCTCCGTAGTAAGCGTTTAAAAAGAAGAAGATGATGGTTTGAAAGGAAGTTTTGCAAATACAAATGTTATAGGGAGAGCGCTAATATTAAAAAAAATGAAAATAATGTAGATTTAATAAATCATGACTCGTTTAAAATAGAGCAACAATCTCTCGAAAAATGCCTTACGCTCTCACGCTGTGAATATTTTAATACCTATAACATGTACATAACAAAGCAAAATTGTTTTTCATAATTTTCGGAGCATACTTTTCGTTTTTTTTTCTACTTGGGGAATTTCATATAATTACCGTTTGGGCTCTGCAAATGCATAGATATTATCTTCCGAAATAGTATATATTTTGTAGGAACTTAAAAACTGAAAAGTGTTCAAGTGAAACATGTAATCAATCTGTAAAAATTTCGGAATGCGGGTACTTCGGAACACATCGATGAATAAAGTAACCAATGTCTTATCAAGTTTAAGAAGACCTACCCTCTAGCATGGTTAGCCACCTAGCTATGAGACGATGTATGAATGTAAATGAACCAAGATCGAGTTGTTTGACGGTCCGTCCTTTCTCTCTACCTCTGCGAGGAAACGGCGTGATGTTAAGTTAGATTTTAAATTTCTTCTCATTTTTCGCAGACGTCTTCAAATTTCAAAAATATATGTTGTTATTTATTAGCTGTTATATTTACTGCAGCTCATGTAGACAAACTAATCCAGAACTCGATAAACTAATGATATCTTATGCTACAATTGATGTTATTTTTTTTAATGATAAACTAATGTTTATAAGACAAAGTTTTTTTATGCATAGCACAAAGGATAACAAATTATTATAAGCAATAATTAGTCGCTTGAAATATCCATACAAATTGAAAAATCTCCCGAGTAAAAATAGATTCTCTTCGGCGGCATTTATTTTTAGTCGGGAGATGTTTTCAATTTGTATGGATATTTCAAGTGAATAATTATTGCTTATAATAATTTGTTACCATTGATGTGTTGAATTTAGTCATACGTATACATTTGCGAACAGAAACGCGAACAGAAACCGAGCCACGCACCATTTGAGGTTGCTTCGTTCCTTTCCCATAATTTGTATGTATCCGGGCCCTAGACAACAACTACTGTCCAATGTAACTGACGGTGACTGGATAAATCATCACAATGATAATTCATCACATCTTTAAAAAGCCATATAAAGTCATGGAAAGTGATGAAACAAAAACTTTACTAACTGGGTTAAGTAGGTTAGGTTAGGTTAAAAAAAATTTTTTTTTCATCGTTTCTAATGACTTTATATCACTTTTTAAAAGTGTGTGAATTGTCACTGTGTTGAGTTATCATGGAACCGTAACTGACATATAGAATGTCGAATGTTATTGTCGTTCTCGCGAATGTCGACTAAAAACCAATATTGTTGATGAAGACTTCTATCGAGTAGATGCCAAAAATGTTCTAGTTCATCGTCTCAAAAAAGACAAAAAGCAAACATTTCACATAATCATAAAACCAGGCCAAAGAAAATTAGTAGCTAAATATACAAAATAATATCATTGTAATACAACATAGTGTTGGACAAAGTAGCTGCGAAGTTACAAAACAAACTTCCACATAGTATCAAGCCCAGAAAATCTTGGGTAGCGATCTGCTTTGTAAGCAATTTCACCATGAGCGCTAGCAAAGATTTAGTTCGAATGTTTCTCGCCCTCTTTCAAAAAATTATATCTCCGAGTTTTAATATTGAGACATATAAAGTGCTTATATTGCTAGAAAGCCATTGAATGCACCTATATTTGATCGTTCATCGCATATTTTTAGGATTCATGAAAAAAATATTAAAAAATCGTTAAATTTATAAAGCGTTCTGCTTATTATTTACTTTACAATTGTCGAATGTAGTACTTAATTGAAGCAATATTATATATGATGATTTCTTTATATTGTCTATGGCCTAGTTGAAAAGCACTGTTATAAATTTAAATTATGATAGGAATGTTTTAATATGTAAACACGATCAATGATTTGTAAAACAATATATTTAAATATTTTCGGTTCATGGAATGTCAATAACAAATAAGTCAGAAGAGATGCGAGACATATTTTGATACAATGTGAAACTAAAAATTATTTATATGATTAATCGAAGATTTAAAGGCGCTGGAGTTCATGAAATAATTCTTATGAATGTTTTAAAATATCTCTTTAAATTCACACATTTTGGCCAGCGTGAGCTTGCGGGCGTTTGCAAATTGGTCAAAATGTGGCCAAATGAGGTCTAGAGGGGTAAACAGCGACGTTCGTTATAATCTACGTATTCATAGATGGCGTTAATTGAATTATTTTATCAAAATACGCCTTTTGAAAAGTTATGCTTTACAATATTAAAATGAATTATTTGCTTGCGCCCGTACAAAAACTCAATTCTTTCAAGAAAGGCATAAAATCACATTATCAGATTGAATCACCCATACAATATATTATTTGTGTGATGTCTGTATGAATGTGTGTAAGTGCAAATCCTACCGGCTGCGCCAAATATAATGCATGGAGTATTGTAGCGGGTGAAGGTCGTACACAATAATGATACTTGATCTTGTACTGGTATTTATTAGGGAGCTGCTTGTAACAAAAGAGGGACAATCCTAGTATGCATCGCCTTTTATACCATCTCGCAAGCATGCTATCTCGCTTGCACTTACACACATTCATACAGAAATCACAATTTGTATGCTTTTTTCAAAGAATTCAGATTTTATTCGGACAAAACTACTTATTCATATTCATATTATACAGGGTTTTACAATAAGAGGTGTTATTTTCAAGATCAATGGTTTCGTTGCTTGTTTGGCACGTATCGCCTTCTTGTTGAAAGTAAACGTTATCCAGATCAATAACATCCAATTTCGGCCATAAAAAATCATTAATCATCTCTCGATAGCGCAATCCATTCACCGTAACTGTTGCTCCAGCCTCATTTTCGAAAAAGTAAGGTCCAATGACTCCGCCGGACCATTAACCGCACCAAACAGTCACACGTTGAAGATAAAGAGGCTTTTTAACAATAATTCTTGGGTTTTCCGAGCCCCGGATGCGACAATTTTGCTTGTTGACGAAGTCACCGAGGTGGAAAGGGCCTCATCACTCAAGATGATTTGCATTTGATTCACTCAAGTGAATTTTAATAATTTCAATGCGTTGTTGATGCGTGTATCGTTCCATTTTTATTGGTGGCATAGTTATTATTTGTCAAATTTCAAAAAATGATAGCTTCAAAAGTAACATCTACTGAAATAGCGGGCTATTCAAAATAACACCTCTTATTGGAAAACCCAGTATATGTACGGACGCAAACAAATAGTTCTTCTTAATACTTTAAAGCATAACTTGCAAAAAGTGTACCTACTTTAATAAAAATAATTAAATTAACGTCATCTATGAATGCTTAAATTATAACGTATGTTACATTACGTATTACTCAGATTTCAGGCTAATAATGATTGCTTATTTATTTATTTTTGTTTATTGCAGAAACAAACAGTACATAATTACATAGATGACAATAGTTACAAAATTATAAAATTTAATACAATAATTGGTACCAATGACATGTCGCTGACATATATGCATATGAGGTATATTATACATTTTACGGTTAAGTTACATTTTGAAGTTAAGTTAAATTAGTGTGCTGGGGAAGGAGAGAGGTGTGTGTGAGTGTTTGTGTGTGTGTAATAATGTTATAATAATGTTGTCAAATAGTGTGGAGCCATTACGTGTTAAATTAATGAATAACCATAGACATATGAATATTAGTAGACCTGCTCTAAGTGATTAAAAGCGTATTATCCCCACTCCCCATACCGGTTCCATTGGAGCCGGCTGTGCT
This sequence comes from Hesperophylax consimilis, assembly GCF_061612785.1. Lineage (NCBI taxonomy): Eukaryota > Metazoa > Arthropoda > Insecta > Trichoptera > Limnephilidae > Hesperophylax > Hesperophylax consimilis. Next base: position 27,958,814 of record NC_142854.1, read on the forward strand.
CGCGTATGGCCTCAAGTGAAATTTGAAAACGTGACGTCATCATTCTTGTGCGAACTATGGTCGAGGCATCATCGGTTCATTTTACGAAATAACACGGCAAAATGTTGACTTGTACTATGAAAACTTGTAAAAATAGATGTGAAAAAGAGAATAAACCCAATTGTCGTATTACATTCCATATATAAGCATTATTTTACTTTATTTTAAGCATATTCACATCGTATAATATGAATCAGTTGTTACTATCACATCGAGAAACGTCTGGACGCGAAACACAAAGCTGGTTGGTTGCTGGGAAGTAAATTATGAACATTTATAAAAGTGTCTTAACTAAATACTTTGAAACGAACTACGACTCTGAATATAGAAGCTGCCTTACTTTGCCGAATTTGGACTTCGCAAATTTGTTCATAACGTGGCGAGTAATTTGCGCTCCCATGTAAAAATGTCTATTCATTCAAAAGCAGATTTTACTTTTAAGAAGTAAATGGTGATATTATAATGCGAGATGCCTATTTACTGTCAGATTGATTTATTGGCGAATCACAGTCAGCCTTACTCCCTTCGTTCTTCAACAGTTGATTTTACCCCTCGCCATTATCTTCTCGTCTATTAATTCCTATGTCTGTGTGAATAACCAAAGAAATAAGTAAACTAGTTTCACTGCGATCTGTGACTGAATTAGTGTCACCATTGTTGCACGAAGCTGACCGACTTGTGGTTATTATAGTTATTTATTATACATTTCCACTAGAATGTTACATTTCCGAGTCACCATAGCGGCTGATTGAACGTTATTTAGGTAATTGGTTGACTAGGGACGTTTTTTACAAATACATTATTGGCCGTAATAGGTTGTGCAGCGGTTATTTCGGAGATTGAACAGTTTTAAATGATTATTTGTGACCGCTCGATTTATTATCGAAATTTTGTAATGATTGGGTTCACTAACGGCCCTTCTAGCCTACCGGTAGTGATATTCACATCAATTAGTATTATGAGAGACATTAGTATTATGTATAAATCAATAAATGTATTACCGATTCGTGCCCTTATGTGGCAAAAAATTGTATTACAGCATATATCTGACAGTCCGTATAAAACAATGGTGGATCATGTACACAATACACGTTTCATACAAAATAAAGGAATGAAAGTACCTGTGTTTCAAAACAAATATGGTCAAAGAACTCTTGAATACACAATACCTTTAATTTTTAACAAATTGCCATATGAATTAAAAGAAAATTGCTCCATTAGTAAATTCTCTTTAATATTAAAATCATGGCTACTAAGGAGTAACCTCATGTATTAAGACTGTTTTTTCCCCACAACACTGTTTCTGTATTTTCAAATTTAAGGTATTACACAATTTTTTATTTATTTTTTTGGTTTTTTTGTAGAAATGTATGTATTACTACGCTAAAGCGTTGATGATTATTTTAATTTTATGTACTATACTATTATTATAGGTGCAACTAATCTCCTGCTGACAAGCTACTTGCAGTAGCTTAGCGGGTATAAATAATATTGTATGTAATCTTTATACAAATAAAAAAAAAATGTATCATGCAATATGTTGAGATTTTAAAAAAAAGTTACAAATCATCAATATATTGGAAATATGACTCAATCAATATCCCTGACATTGATCAAATTAGATGTCGATTTTGTAGAACAACTTTTTTTGATTTGAGCTTTCGTTTTCAAGTAAATCGCTTGAAAAGTTGTAAATTTTATGGTGTAACGTGAAAAAAATCGGTCGTTATGGGACTAATACCAACTGTTGAATGTCTTTTAAAATACTTCGAAGCTTAGACCTGGCTTCAACGTTTAAAAAAAAATTATGCCAAAAACAATGGAAAAAAGTTTTTAAAAATTCAGATCTATTTTTTTTTAAATTCTCTAGTCTCTTGACAACATCTCGTAAACAATGTAGTAGCTAAATTCATAATAATATGCACATATTCATCTAACTGTGTGTAAGACTTGTTGGAATGCATTTCGGTTTTGTGAAATTATTTTTTTTTTTTTAGATGTGAAATATTATTTATCGAAACTCGTTCCCCATCCTTATCATGCCATAAGTTTTCAATCTATCCCATCCCTAGTCGTGCGGAACAAATATGGCGGCGACCGAACCGGGCAAGAAGGTTGAATCTGGTTTACAAGAGACGCTGAGGGTTTTGCATATTTACTAGAGTCCCTTCGCGCTCCCAAGAAATGGAAATTATTTGAATATGGTTTAAGGTTTCAACTACCATAATATATATTATTTCCGCCGAGGTTTAAACTTTACACAAGCGCTGATAGCGTCCTTGTCGGAGCATTATTTATTATTTGCTGTTCAATTTATTCCCGATGCGAGATTAGCGCCATTCCCGTCTTGGCGGCCGAATATGTAAATAACAGAACCAAGATGGCCGACGGGAATATTTGTAATATTTGTAGAGGAAATGTAACCAATGTTATTAACCAGTTTCATTCGACACCAAATGGATTTTAAAAAATGAGATATCTGCGTAATGAAACAGCAAACTTATTTTCTCAGTATTCCCCTGGGAAAGACCATTCAGAATTGAACGAATTTCGAGATTTTGACGGGCAAAGTATTCGTGGGTATATTTTTTTCTTACTATCCGTTGGAATTTCACCTATCGCCTACAGTACGCGTAGAGCTATACAGTAAGGCGATGCACTACGTCGTATAATATTTTAAATTGAGCCGCTATCAATAACAACCCTTACGTTGATGGCGATAAGGTTTAAATTCCCGCTTAACACCATCCGCCTGTTTTGATTTATGCAAGAAAAAAACATGGCTAAAAAGTGCCTTTTATTTTATTTTGTGGATGTTCAGGCATAAATATTTAATTTCATTTTATAAATAAGTTAATTTTCCACATTATACAATAAAATCATAACCGAAAATGGGTTCATAAGTAGGAGATTTTGAACTTCAAAGCAGTTTTCATAAGCCTTATACATTATTTTTTTCTGGGCTTATAAAAAGACTTATCTAAAAATTGCTCAATAATTTCAAAGGCCAAGATGTATTCTACTCGCAGTATTTAATTAAAGCATCTGAAACATTTTTAGGCGACCAAATTTTCAAACCAAAAACACATGATTTTGCATTACTACGTATGGCATCACCTTAAGAGGAAGCTGCAAGCCGAAAATGTGTACTCGTATATTCTTGGTATACCTTATATTGTAGGTAATAGGAATTAAAATCGCTTGACAAACGGAGTCTAGAAACGTTCGATTTCAAGCACAAAACTGGTTTTTATTTATTTTGTAAATAATTTTATAAGAAACCAAAAAAGTTTATCAAGTGAAACCGTCACAGATAATCTTAGTTATGATACTGTATTTTTTTTAAGTTTTTTCCTTTACGCGTTCATACATTTCTATTGAAAAAAAACAATATTTTTGTAGTTTATATTTATATTTTTTATTGAGTAATTTATTTTTTGATTTTTATTCTACTCAAGCGAAACGATAGGAAAACCGTCTATTTATCTAAAGCATATTTTTTGTTATTCATAATGTACACCAATTCGTTATAAATATTAATCAAAATAGTGATTTGGCATTAAGCTTCGCCTTTAGAGGCGCTATTGCATATTAATATAAACAATATATTTTGCACTATGCCAATCAATAATAGAATATGGAATTATTGCTTGGGGAGGAGCAACAAACTCGGCTATCAATTACATAGAAACCGCACAGAAAACGATCTTAAAGGTAATACTAAAAAAACATAGACTGACTGATACAGACCAAATATTCAACAGCTGTGACGTACTAGATATACGCCAATTATACATTAAAACACCACTAAACTACATTTTTGAAAAAAAAAAAAATTGCAACATACACAAAATAACACTAACAGACCAGTTAGACAAGCGTACAAAAAAAACATAAAAACTCCGACAATAAATTCAAGCTTTGGACAAAGACACTACCAATACCATGCAATAAAAGCTTTCAACAGTTTAAAACTTGAAATTAAAATTGAGGAAAATAAAAATAAATTCACAAAATTACAAAATGGATTAAAGAACAAAAAGACAAAAAGACAAAAAAAAAAAAAAAAAAAAAAAAAGACAATATTACCAAAATTTCATAGCATAAAATAAAAATAAAACCTACACGTAAGACACAAAACCAATACAAACACACATCACTCACAAACACACAAGATTATTTTCAATGTACTTTTTTTAAATTTTTTATTTTAAATATATTATTATGTATTTTTAATTTTAAATGTATAATTTTTCTCATAAAATGTATTATGTAGTTTATATTTCATATTATAAAATGAAGGCCTCAGCACGGGCAAGCCACCCAGTGAGGCCTACATTACTGGAAAACTTGAATTGTAAAAAATATTGTACCTAATAAAAAAAATAAAAAATAAAAAAATCTATTCGAAACGTGTTCCACTTTTAGAACGCGATAAGCGGTGCGTGTAGAATGGATTCGGTAGTTTTAGTGAGAGCGTTGTGGTCAGTTGGAGGTAAAAAAAAATGTAACTTAATTTTTTGCATCATGTCTCATCTAAATAAAATGCATCAATGGCCGTAAGCCGGCTGACACTATTTTCGTAATAAATTACTTGTTTTTAACAAAATTATGTTTTTGTTAATTGTACCGTCTTTCCAGATATTTTTTTATATATTTATAAAAAAAAAATCTATCTTTTTTATGTGGTTTTCCCAGGACAGATAATTTTCCAGCTAAATAAGTGTCACGTCTAGATTTGCTGCAAGTAAGTATAGAACAATGACTTTTGAAAATCGGAATTATAACATTTTACAGGGAATAAGCATATTTTCGAGTAACGCAATGACAAGCTAGAATAATATAAAGATACGTTATTTCCATATAAAAATTAGATGGTCTAATTCCGCCCGCATGGCGTCGACCCAGAGCCCAGTTTATTGTTTTGGGTTAACATAAGTCATATTTATTCTTCTAGGTATATTTTCGTCCCTTCAAGAATAGCTGTGTAAACGTCAATGATCCTATGCAAACATCAGACTCAATGAATCAATATTGACTTCTTCGATAGATCAGTGATAAGTTTTAACCTACGCTAAGCACTGTTGATTATTGTTGTTTGTTTTTGAAATTATAACAAACCTGCGAGCTGAAGGAAAATAGCGACAATATATTTAGTAAAAAATCAACATTTTTAAAACATTCCAAGGTTACGCATAACACAAAAATAATTTAAAAATATCTTACTACAGACAGCCGAGGAATTGAACTCACGAACATTAGAACCAATACGAGATGCCAACTCATCCGCTGACCGTCCCGCATTTTTTTAAAGAGGAAACTACAATAAAAAATGTGTATATTCTTGGTATACCTTATATTGTAAGTAATAGGCATTAAAATCGCTTGACAAACGGAGTCTAGAAACGTTCAAGCAAAAAATGGTTTTTATTTATTTTGTAAATAATTTTATAAGAAAGCAAAAAAAATTATCAAGTGAAACGGTTCATACATTTCTATTGAAAAAATATTTTTTTTTGTTAGTTACATTTATATTTTTAATTCAGTTATTTATTTAATTATTTGTATTCTACTCAAGCGAAACGATAGGAAAACCTTCAATTTATCTAAATCATATTTTTTGGTATTCATTATGTGCACCAATTCGTTATAAAGATTAATCAAAATAGTGATTTAGAATTAAGCTTCGTACGAATACCTAACCTGACAATATATTAAAATCTCCTACTACCACCACAGTAAGCTGAAAATGTTGCTTGTGTTGTGATGGAGGACTTAGCCAGCCTAGGAATTGAACACACTACGACCGGGTGGGACCCAAACTCGATGTCAACTCAGCCACTGACCGGTCCGCGATTTACATTAGCAATTGATGTGATTGACGGAACTTCATCGAACCGTCAATATTTTTGCCCCAATTGCTTTTTGGACATCTAGGGAAACTGTACCTAAAGTGTGCGAATGCAATGATATACTTTTAACTGTAGTTTCTATAATTCGGACGATTGCAATATATCTAATACATTTAGAATTAAAACAAATTTCGTTCCGTGATGACAATGAATTCCAAAGGACTCGATAGATAGAGCAATTGAGCGACCAATTGTCAATCGCACAACGAAACCATCATGTCCATGAGACCAAACAAAATACCGATAATTCTCCCCAGAAAGCCTCAAATATCAATCGCTTCAATTGACTCTGTAATTTAAACGATCAATTAGCAATTGTCAATAGCATCAATAACATACGAGTACATTGATGTAACCACAGACAGTAAATTGATATTGATCGTCTCCTGGCACGGACCACCGATAAAGCCCTATGTCTTTACGATACTATTCGTCATCAATGGTAAGTTAGCGATATTTGCGAACACGGTCAGAATATGATTTCAATCGGTAGATAAAAGTCGCTGCTTTTAGCGTGCCCTCCAAGGTGACAAATATGCATACATTTTTGGATAATGTCGTTCGTTATGCAAAATAACTGGCTTATTAATGAATGGGGATGAACTAACAAAGCTATTAAAAGTGAAAGAAATAGTATACACGATTCGTAGACTTAATTAATTCATCCAATACGCGATCAATTGATTCCGTTCCTGCTTCGAGAAACAAAAGTTCTTAGTTATGACTTATGACTTCACGTACTAATTAACTTCTTTATTACTGTTAAAAAGTACACTTTTACGTAGTGTCTGACCTTTAGAAATGTCAATTCATAAGAAAATGCACCATTGTTGCCAGCGTATATCGAATTCTGATTTATTGCGTTATCAACATCGGTCTAGGTATCAACAGCGCGACCGTATTCGGGAATTCGGTATAACCTGAGAGCTTAAGAGCGCGCAGGAGCGCCGAGAAATTTTAACGATAGGTATTTGTAAAAATTATTTCTATTTCGTTCATCTCAGCGGAGACAGCAAAAGCGCTATCGGTGTATTGGTGAACCCCAATGCGTGTGTGTGCGTGGCTGCAGGTGTTCGAAGCACGAAACGTCGCGCCGCGCCCGATAGCGACTTCGCGTCAAATTATCGCGATCAGTTCTTATTATTTCATTTACTGTTATTCATTTATTCCAAAAATTAAGTAGGTGCCTAGGTACATATTCGTAATAAAATAGTGATGTCTACATTATTTAATATTGTATTGTACTTAACTTTATTATTATTATTACTTACTACAAATATGTACGTAGATACATTTATTTTGCCTCCGTAGTTGAGGGGTAAGGCTCTCGACTTCGAGTCCGGAGGTCTCGGATTCAAATCACGGCGTGCGCAAGTAAATTGATTTTAATTAATTTATGTTGTTTCACAATATTAAAAATAATATTCATTAAAAAGAATATTAATTAAATATAATATAAAATAATTGTCTGGAGAAATAATGATACACGCGGCGACTTAGTTACGGCCAAATCAGCTTACAGGGTTTTGTAATACTAGTCCAATTAAGTCGCCAATTGGGGAATCCACAGTCTCACTGGCTCCAGACGGGAGCAGTTCGGACTCTTGTGCGGTATTAACATACAAAAAGTCACGTCGCAACTCGCAACTAGAGCGCCTGCTGTTCGCTCATCACCTCAGTCACATCGCGACTTGTGCGTAGTTATATACATGTGACTGCCTGCTCCGAGCTCATCTTCTGCACACGCACAAGTAAATGAGACTTGTGGGTGCGTGTATACAGGTTGCTGCACACATAAAAAAGTCATGTCGCAACTCGCAACAAGAGCGCCTGCTGTTGACTCATCATCTCAGTCACATCGCAACTTGTGCGTAGGTATATACATGTGACTGCCTGCTCCGAGCTCATGCCATGGAAGCCCACATTATAGCAGAAGGGTTCTCGAGAAGCATGGAAATGCATGGATTGAAATTTAACAAACTAGTTGGTGATGGCGACTCCAGCATCATGAAAAAATAATGCAACAAATGCCATATGGTCCTAACCTTATAGTACAAAAAATAGAGTGCAAAAATCACTTACTCCGCAATTTTTGCAACAAAATGAAAGCACTTGGATAAAAAACCAACAACGCTAAAGGCTTTGTACCAGTTCATATAAGGAAAAAGGTTGAAGCAAACGTTTTACGCATGAGAAGAGCTGTAGTTGGAGCAGTAAATTACAGGAAAGAGCAAGAAAACACAGTACAAAGTGATAAAATAAAAAAAATTGAAAATGGACATAAAAAATACCGCAAATCATGTGTTTGGTGATCATAAAAATTGTGCATCGTACTATTGCAAGCCGGAGAAGTATACTGATGATCCAAATTTAGTAAGCGATCTTCGAGATTGTGGAATATGGACTGATATCCAACAATTCTTATTGTCTCTAATAGCAAATGCAGAAAGTCTTATTATTGACGTGACAAATAACACTGTGGAGCAATTCAACAACGTTATCGGCAACCCATTCAAGAATATAAAAGAAAATCCAAGGCCACAGTCCCGGCAAATACACGAAGCACTTTATAGAGAGAAAACGACGTTCGAAGGAGAATACACAAATGTGTCGAAAAAAAAAACTAAAGTATAATGAAAATACGACAGAAAAAAGAAAAAAAGTTACAGGGCCCGATGAAAATTATGGTCAATTGGAATTAGAACCAGATATGCCACCTGAAATATTTTAAACGAAAAAAGAGGAATTTCTCAAAGAATTATCTTCAACGAATAAGGAAGAGCTCGAACGGAATACGGTAGGCCAAAGCAATAACAATCTGTGGGCAATTGAAAGACGTAAGCGGATAACGGCGTCTAACTTTGGAAAAATATATAAGCTTCGGTAAAAAACTTCAGTTACGGGAGTATTAAACTCTTTACTGTACTCACAATTCAAAGGAACTATGGCCACAAATTATGGAAAAGAAAATGAAAGCCTAGCAATAGAGCAATTTAAAAAAAAAACAAGTTTGCAGGTATCCGCTTGTGGGCTATTTATCGATAAAACCAAAAACTTTTTAGCGGCAAGTCCGGATGGCCTTATCAGTGAGGATTCTATAATTGAAATTAAATGCCCTTATAGTGTAGCAAATATGTCACCAGAAGAGGGAATTGCACAAAAGATAATTGATTACTGTAAATTGGAAGACCATTCTTTAACATTAAAACGGAATCATAATTACTTCTACCAAGTACAAGGCCAGTTACATATTACTCGTCGTAATTATTGTTATTTTGTTGTGTGGAGTCCAAAAGGTTTGCTGTATGAAAAAATTGAGGGGGACGATGAAATCTGGCAAAAAATCGTTCCACTGTTAGAAAATTTCTACCACCAATGCCTTTTACCAGAAATAATTGACGGTCGCATACCAAGAAATTTACCGGCGAGGGAAAGGTCTGGACCATAAATTGTTTTAATTTCATTGTGTAGATGTTAAACAGTATTTTTTTTTACAATAAAGCGTTTAAAAACAAAAAATATTAGATCATTGAAGAAGATTGAAAATGTCAAGTGATGTAGGAGGTATTCCCAAAAGTGCATTTTTCTGTAATAATATAACGTATTAAAAAAGTTAAATAAAAACTAAACTAGTTATGTGTATGTACCTAATATGTAGCACAATAAACAATATGGTGCCTCTTATACATATATTTCAATATTCATTTGTATAATATGATATTATAATAACATTATCGATTCAACAACACGTGGTAGATGCATGTACCACTGAACATACGCTGTACCAGCATTCCATCAAACGATCAGTGGTGTATGTACTTACTTACCATCACACATTTTCTTGTAAAATATAATTTTAAAAAAAAATCTAGAACAATATATATAGTCAAATATAAAAGTTTTTTTTTGGTTCGGTAGTTGTATCTTAAAAAAAAGTGTCCTACAAAGGGATAATATTATGTTGAGTACAACCTTCAAAAGTTATCAAAAAATATTTTAATTAATTTTTGTGTTCCATATCCAACTCGGCAATACGGAACGGAATCATCTCGGGGTCTCTCTGTAACAGGTGTTTTTTTTTTCAATTTTTTTCGATTAATTTATTTGACGTAAACAAATTAAATTTGTCACAATATCTTTAGTAAATAAGCTCGGTAAGTATTGGCACACTCAAGATAAGTCACCAAACAGAAAAATAATTAAAAAAAAACATCGATAACTCGGGACATGACAACACTAGTGGACTAGTGTATCGATATAATTATTGAGAATGTCACATCACTTCGTTGACTGTATACGTATTCAACAAAACCCTCTCCGTCCCCCCTCACCCCCGAATACTGAGAGAAAGGGACACATGCACCTCAGCCTGATAATACCTAAATAAAATAGTCAAAATCGAGGTTTTGTAGTCCTCATTTTTCTACTCCAAAACTGAACCGATTTCCAAGATTTTTTTTACCAAATGTATTGAAAGAAAACATTCTATGTCTGTACGTTTTGCTTTTTTTAAAAATACATCGTCTTATTTGTATACTGAACGTTTGTTGATGGCGTTAAAAAAGGCAATTTTAACAATTTTTGAAGGGTTATAACTCCTATAAAAAGTAACTTATCAAAAAAATCAAAACGTACCGACACGCTTGCAGTCAATATTCATATTATGTAAAAAAAATATTTTCTCTAGTGTCAAAATCCAGAGAGGGAAATGAGGAATACGTTTGTATGGAAAAAACACCACCCGGTTTCCTCTTAAGGTTATGATGTTTGACAGAAATTAAAACGTAACATTTTCAAAAATTGGTCATTTAACGCAATTTTGTTGTTGTACTTTTTTTCATTTGAAAGGTAACCGCAACAAATTTATTATGATCTAAACTAAACTAACTATTGACAAAGTATTTGCTTTGAGGTGGCAACCGTTATAACATGATACAGTATTTATCTTGAAGAGCGTAAGTTGATGCGGTCCATCCGTCTTGTAGTTTAACTTGCGGTTATGTAATTCTGTGCATTGCGCGGGAACAGAGCTCATCGTGGCATTGTAACTTATTGAATGTCACGGTCGTGTTGCAATGCGGCGCCCTGTACTTAGCTAACTGCGGTGATGACTGCCGTCGAAGCAAAGTATGAGTAATACAGTAACGTGTGCTGAGAAAAATGCAGCACATGTTTTGAAAAGATTGGAAGAAAAAAGTGGCGGAAAAAAAACGAATGTGGTACCTACAGGCAAAAATACAGACCTGCAGACAAACAAAAGCATAAACTGACAAAAAAATATAGAAACAAGACCAGCTTAACATGCAGATATAAGAAATAAGACAAACAGCAGATAAAACAGCAAAGCTATGACAGATAAACAATAACATAAATAAAAAACGAGATAGGCTAGAAGATACAGATAAACAGACGAACAAACAAACAATGAAACAAACAGACACAGACAAACAAACTAATATATAAATAAAGACCAACAGATAAAATAATAAACTGACAAACGAACATAGAAACGAGGCAGACAGGCAAACAAAAAATCGTTTCAGAGACACAGGCAGATATAAATACAAGAAAACTGATGAAGAAACGAAGCAAAAGGCAAAGCGGTGACAGACAAACAATACGATAAAACAAAACGAAACAATATTGTCAAAACGATAATTGCAGTTTTTAAAAAATGTCTAATTACATTTTGTTTTCGTACTTGAACGTAAATCTTATACGTGGAAATTAACCCACTTATAGATAGACTCATTGTCGATGACAGTGCATTTTATTATCTTTTGGGGGCAATCATGTATACACACGCATTTCAAACATATACGCATGGCATTGCAGCCGTTAATACACTAAAAAATAGCCAGTCCTACCCAATCGGCATTTGACAAAAAAATCTTTTTATGTGTCAATTTTTTGTTCTAGAGTTAACAATATTCCCTCACCCTATACTACTATCATGGTGCAATGTACTTCTCTCTTGCACTTGTTTGTTGAGGTTGTTCTAATCCCGCTCTTCGGGAGACGTGACTGTTTGTCATTAGACGAGTTATGCGACAGCATTTTTTTGTCGTTTCCGCACAGGAGTCTATGCCTCTGGTTGCGGAGATGGCTTTTTTTACCGGAGATTAAGGAGTGATCCCGGGTCTTGAAGAAAGCATGTTCATAAAAATATTTCTCCAGCTACCTTGAATGGTGTGAACTTGAAGGTGACCGAAGGAACTAAATACATTGGACACATAATCACCAGTAATCTGATGGACGATGATGATATTGATAGACAAAGGAGAGCTCTCAGCGTTAAAGCAAACATGCTCAGTAGAAGATTTCGCCTTTGCAGTACCGCAGTAAAAAGGACGCTCTTCCTTTCCTTCTGCGCAACGTTGCACACGTAAGAACTATGGGAAAACTTCAAAAAGAGTAGTATAGAAATACTACGGGTCCAATACAACAACGCCTTCCGCACAATGTTTTGTCTCCCCAGATACTGCAGCGCTTCCCGTATGTTCACGGAGGGGCGAGTTCCCGGATATGCAGCCCTTATTAGATCCAGGGTGGCAGGAATGAGGGAAAGGATAAGAAGCTCTGGAAATATCCTCACTATGGAAGCCCGCCTCACTCCATCCTCCAGCATTGACGCACACTGGAGAAAAATACTAGCGCCTAATATAGTCACGGCTCCCTAAAGGCTTCAACTTTCTATTATTCTATTATTTTATCATTTTATTCTATTTTATTCTCAATTTATTCTGTTTTCTTTTTTTTGTTTTTCTGTTCTATCTTTTTGTTTTTGATTATATATTTTATTATATCTCTATATGGAATGTGTGGGACTGCACTAACCTCCCCACATACCGGAATAAACACTTTATTTTATAACTTCCGATTTAGTTGTCCGGGTTAAATCTTCCACAAAGGAAAAACTTAACCCTTCCACTCACTTTTCCACAAATGATCATCTAGTCAATCAACATTATGTAAGTGCATTATATAAGAAAAATAAATACAAAACAATACAAGAACAACACGTCAACTCACCAGAGATCAAATGGGAAAATAATTCACCGACTCCAGATATTTTCATATCAGAGGGTTTGGCTCGGTAGACCTCCTAACAGGGCCTATAAATCCTACTGATCCCTCAACATAAATATTTAAAAAATCTTTTGTTATCCTACATGTATTCAAAATGACCGACTTTTGCATCTTTGTATATAATTTTTTTGATAGATCTAATACGCCAAAATTTTTAATTAGAGAGCTAGGTATAATGCGAGTAGCCGAAATAACGAATGGTAATATTTTTATAGTTTGAGAATGCCAAATTCTTTTTTTTTATTCTTATTTATTATTATTATTATTATTATTAATTTAAACAGTATGAGAGTGATGCATCTTAGACAGCTCTTTCATTGCACACAACACTTGCTTTATCCACATTCATTCAATTTTTTTAACTGTTTCGGAAAAGAGTCATCTTTTGAATCGACACCGGGTGTTTTATCAGGGGTGAACAGGTTCATCAGGTGAGGTGTGTTCAAGATGCGCCTGCCCACAAACTGCGTGGCGTGCCAGATCGGGAGAGCCTGGTTTAGGCAGACTCTTTGACCTTTCCAACTGGTCTCTCGACTCATCACCTTGCGCCGCAGTGAGAAGAATATATTCATATCTCCGTCACTTCTGGATTCACTGATCCCTAGATTCCTACCTAACCCTCATACCTTTCACCTTCCCAGAACTCCTTCTTTTCATTAAAAAATACCTTCCACACAACATCCCAAAACTTTACATAGTCACTGAAGGAAATTATTTTACTGACGACCTTGAGGGGTTATTGTAAAAAAAAATAGAAAATGGGGAAGAACTGAACATGATTTTGAATTGTAATTTTTCTTCTTTGGAAGGTTCCACAAATATACGAGGTAGGTACTGGAATTATTAATTTGATATTATTTTTGAAATGTGATAAGCATATAAGAAATGGGCGCGTTTCGGGTTCCAAAAGTCAGACCATTCTTTGCTTAAATTTTCAATACAGAAGTCATGTCATTCTGAAAATTTCATTTCGATCAAGCAGTGCAATAGAGACAGATCGCTTGCTAAATGACCGAAAGGTACTAATTCAGTAGCTACATTTAAATCCTTTCAAATCTACATGAAAGGAATTTCTATTCAATGGAAATAATACCTTTTTTCTGTTTTTTATATATGAAACCATACAAGTTTCCCAACCGACAGTGAAAATATAGCATTCAAAATTGAGGTGTGTTGTGATGCTGAATATGCTGGGGAGGGGAGTGAGATAGGGGAGATGAAGGTGGGGAAGTACCTCGCTATTCAGATCTGGTCACCAAATACGGCAATAGCCATTTCAAGCAACGTTAAAGTTCTGAATAGTGATCTTGCATCAGGGCGATACTGAGAGTATCATCCACTTTGAAACGTGCCGCAAATATGCAAAATATTATTTTTAGTTAGTATTTTGCGAAATAACACAAAATTAAATCAAATTAATTAACAGGATTTTTACTCGCGACCTCCGGATTGCTAGTCGAGAGCCTTACCCCTCGAACACGAAGGCCGTTAATAAAATATCTGTTTATCTTGTATGTTATATAAATACGATTGTCTGTGGCGGGCGGACGCCGGGTTTACGGCGTTTGATTTTTATACTAATCTACAGTTTTTTTCCAAGTTTGATGATATTTTGCGCACTTGACATTTAAAACAAGACGAAGGTCTATGTCTGATTTCGAATTCTTGGGGACTTCAACTAGTCTTAAATTTAAATTTGAAAATTAAGATTTATTAAATGAATCCTCTTACACACACAACGAAATATGGAATAGAATCTGTTAACTATATTGCCTACACACTCTATAACTCTCTTCCAGATATGTATACAAACAGCCAGCATAATCCAAAAATTCAAAGTAAGGGCTTAAAAGAATATTTTTGAAGAACATATTTAAACGAAAATACGTAATTCTTGTTGTGTTGTACTTTGTTTTGTTTCTTTCTCTCTTATTTTGTAACCCCTGTATTTATAATCGAGCATAATCTATTTTTACCAATGTATTAGTAAGTAAGATCCTTCTTCTGTATTCTTCCCTTGGATTTGTGCTTATGTGTATATTATCCCTGTGTGTTTCCTTGTTTTGTTTCTTCTTGTCTGTTCTACTTAACCTCTCTTTTTGTATTTGTGTACTGTTTTGTATGTGAAACTTATAATTTTGATATCAAAATACCAATGTAAAGTTTTACCTATTAACTCCCATCTTTGTATTGTAAATTCCTCTCGTCCTACAATGAGTTTTGTAACTAATCATGATTAGTTAAGATTTAAAATTAGAAAAGATTTAAACTACAACCTCTTTCGCATTTCTAACTATATTGCACACTGGTTCATCCTAGACACGAGGGACCATATGTAGATGTTCCACACTGTTAGGAAAAATGCACTGCAAAAACAGCGTACAACAGGCAACATACTTTCAGATTTTAATTGATCATTTTTGCACCTAAGCCCAGATTTATAATTTCTGAATACCTACATTAATCTATGATGAACGTCTGTCTGGATGTGTCTAGGATGAACGAAGTATGTGTGAAGAATATGTTAATGATGAATATAAGTAAGTCTAAAGTAATGGTGTTTGAAAGAGAGAGTACGACAACAGTGTGCAATATAATTGTGAATGAGGAATACTTGGAGCAGGTGGATGAATTTGTGTATTTAGGAAGTATGTTCTAGAGAGATGGGAAGGCTGACAGAGATATTGAAAAAAGGGTAAATGCAAAAAATAACAAAAAATTGTCCAAGGAAGCGGAGATAGCAGTCCACAATGGAGTGCTGATACCTACCGTGATGTATGGCAGTTGAAAGACTCAATGCTATAGCTATAAGATGCCTGAGGCGTATGTGTGATAAAACCGTGTATGATCGTGTGATAAATGTTGAGATCTGCAAAGAATGCAAGACTGATGAAAGCATAATGAGTAAGATTAAGAAAAGGTGGCTTAGATGGTTTGGGCATCTAGAGCAAATGAACGTAGAAAGCAGTGCAAGGAGAATATATTAAGCAAATTTAAATTGAAGAGTATGTATGAGACGATGTATAAATGTGAATGAGCAAGGAGTGTGTGCCAAAATCGAGTTGTTGGCTGTCCATCCTCTCTGCCTACCCCTGTAAAGAAGTGGCGTGATGGTTAGTTAGTTTAGTTATAATAATGGTTTATTATAATTACTCCATTTAAAATGCACACAATTTTCTCGTGAATTACTTTACAAGAACTGCATCAAATGTCAATTACTCGTAATATAAAATATTACAAAATCTTATAAAAAACCCCAGTTTAAAGTATGATGACAACCTATCCAGGATCCATGTGGATCTTATATACGGTATCCGGAAACTTGCAGTAAAAGCTTGCAACTTGGAATCTACATGACATAATATTGAGTCAATTTTGTAGTAGGTATAACGATTTCAGCTTTCGTTTTCTGTAATATCCTTGATAGTAGTGTTTCAGCTACTTGTAGATGGCACTAGATTATTCTATTAGGTTACCCATAAATGGCGTTAGCTGTCGAGATTAATAGGGTCATAAAAAGGTGAGAACTTTAGGTCAAGGCCCAGATTATTCCAACAGCCTGCTAACTAAGATATCAGAACCATTGTCAATCTATCACAATAAAAGTCCAAGTGTTTTGTTGAAGCCGGAGTTTTATTGAATAGGAGATCTTTTAGTGGTAGCTAATATAAGCCGTTTAATGTCTTTTAACCTTTCAGTACTTTCAACACTCTTGTTCTGTTTGCAATGTTTTCTGTGTATTTCAAATGCGTTATATACTCGTACATCCTATTTTTGTAATTTTCTGTAAAAACAATTACTATTTTAGAAACTGGATAAAATTATCTTTCCGATATATGCAGTTGAGATATAAACTACTATTTCTAAGTAATAACATTTTGATATCAATGTAAAAGTGTTGACAAAAATGCCACCCATATTTACTTAATGTTTTACTGAAATCTTAGAAAAATTGAGAGAACTCGGTATTTCGAAAACACATTCCATATTTTATTTTTTTATAATATTGATTACATTTTATGATTTTGACTGTCCAACTAGGAAGGATTCCCCTTTCAGGACAGTCAAATTTACAGGTTTCAAGTTATCCTAGACGAATACAGGATTTAAGACGAGCTAAAATAAGTATGTTAAAACGAAGATACATAAAAAGATACATAAAAAAGATACATAAAGATACGTTCCTGATTTCAAATTACATTTTTTAGTATCATTTCGGAATCAGTCCTGCCTAGATCCAACAACCATTTTGTCACTCTTGGACCAAAGGATAACAATTCACACAGTTTCAGCTGTGAAGGGATTTTATTATGTTTGGGGAATTTGTAAGAAAACTGTAACTTCACTTTTATCTCGTTCATATAATAAAAATAAGAAATAATTTTTAAAGTTATACCACAAGTACAAATAAAAAATATTAATTATTAATTTTGGCTATTCTTAAGATTGTTTTAAATGGATTCCAATATAAATATTTGTGGCGGTTCCATGATATTTCATCAAAATAACAATTAAACACACCTTTAATTTAGAGTAATGAAACCTATTGTACCTAGTTTTTGTTTTATCACTTTTCATGACTTTATGTCACTTTTTGTTTGTGTGTTGAACTGTTATTTTGATGAGATACCCGGTCACCATTTGTGGCATACAGGAAAGAATAATAATTTCTCTTTCTAAAGTAAAAAAATACGTATTTCTTACGATAGAAAAAGAGATAAAAATACTTTTATAAAATGTTGACGCCCGGTCATATATGACCCCAAAACGCTAAAGGTGTTAAACTCGTCGACGTGGCGTTCAAGCTGCAATTTTTTTTATCCTTTACTGTAAAAATTTAAATACTTAGATCGATAAATAAAAGTTTTTTTTTTCTGTATTGAGTCGCCAGTACTCGATTGTACCACTAGTTTCCGTACACCGTATGTATTATGATCTTATGCAACTCTGCAAGGAACACCGTTTATGGTTTATGGAAGGGCATTTCCTCTTCTTGTACAAAGCGTACTGACTTAGAAGGCCGGTTTTTAAATGAAACATGGTTGCCACAAAAAAAATTTCGTTTCATTAATTTTTTTACCTCATTGATCTTACATTAATATAGAACTAACGTTTGGGATGGCGAATATTAGTTACATAAATGACTGCAATTAACACAACGTTTTATCAAGTATTTAGTTGACTTGATCGTGCCACACCTTTCTCGGACGTCCTTGACTTTGACTACCATTCAAATTCATATAATATTTATTAATATTCTCATCACACATTTTTCTTCGTTCATTTTTTTTCTCACCACGATCACGAAGAAAGTAATATAAAAAGGCGTAAACGTTTGTCCAATGTATCGACTTTATCAACTGTTACTCCACATATACTCCATTGTCTATTATTACGCCATCCCAATGTATTTATATGAATTACTTTTTCTCTGTTTGTTCCCTGTAGACTCAAAAACTATTGAACCGATTTGGCTGAAAATTACAAAGTTTGTTCTTATTAGTGTCAGGAGTGTTTAGAGAGTGGTTTGATTCCCGAGGAAGACTTAATGCGCAGTTTAATGCCAAATCACTATTTTGATTAATCTTTATAACGAATTGGTGTACATTATGAATAACAAAAAATATTCTTTAGATAGATTGAAGATTTTACTATCGTTTCGCTTGACTAGAATACAAATAACTAAATAAATTACTCAATAAAAAATATAAATGTAAACTATTAAAAAATTTTTTTTTTCAAAAGTAATGTATGAACGCATAAAGGAAACAACTTTTAAAAAATACAGTATTATAGCTAAGATTATTTGTGACAGTTTCACTTGATTAACTTTTTTGCTTTCTTATAAAATTATTTACAAAATAATTAAAAAACAGTTTTTAGATTGAAATCGAACGTTTTTAGACTCCGTTTGTCAAGCGATTTTAATGCCTATTACCTACAATTAAGGTATACCAAGAATATACACATTTTTCGCTTGTAGCTTCCTCTTAACGCATTATCTCTGCACTGAATGAGATACGGTAAAAGTCGAAATAATGTAGTTTGTTTATTGTAAAAACGTGGTATACAGAAGTATATGGTTGAAGTCGGGGACGTCGGATGAAGGCAAGATCAAGTGTAACAAAAACTTTTCGATTCTTTAGAATAATATTATTTCCGCCTTAAAAATAGACCCAGTTGTCAGGTACAGTATAATACTTATTGTTTTGAGACATTAAACAAACATTACGACACAAACAATACATATTACTTTGTTTTTAAATGTACAGCATGAATAACAAATATAATTTTTCCCACCCCTGCTGCATCTACGAGCACAATAATACTATTCCGAGCAGGCCAGGAATTCTGTACAGACTGTACTGTACACTATATTGTGCACTTTACAGTGTAGGGGACAGTGGGGCAATAGCGAACAGCGGGAAACTCCTAACGATTGAGTTTAAGATGATTCCCAAACGCCACACACATACCAAGTTAGCAACTGAACCTTACAAAGTCGAGGTAGGAACCGTTAAAAATGTAATTCTTAAAGTGTTTCCGGAATGTGGGTAGTTTTGTGCAATCCCACACATCCCATAAAGCATATACAATAATTTTACAATAATAAGAACCAAAAATAGACGTTAAGCTTTAGTTTGACGGGGCCAACAACTATGTGCAGTGTTCTGCGATGCTTGAGTCTAGATTTTTGTCCTCTCCCTTAAACTTGCTACTCGGACTCATATGAGGGCTGTAAAACCTGGTGCCCTTCCGTAAGAATTTCGGAAGCGCTGCATTATCTGGGGAGGCCAAACATCATGCTGTAGGCGTTGCTATACTACACGCGTAGCCTTTCTATTCAACTTTATAGTTGGCTCAAAGCTCGCATGTTTAAAGTGATGTACAAAACATTGCCACGATCTTTCTGATATTGTGCTGTGTTACACCAACAATTGTGCTGACCGTTACACCACTAACTATTGTAAGAACGGCAGAATACATTCATTGTTTGGACTGTATCTGCCTGCTACGACGGAGAGTGTTCTCTGCTCGTGTCAGGTTTAGACATGATAGGAGAGAACTGATATTGCCGACTGACACTGTTTTATATTGCACACGTGTTTGCTTTCAGATTGTGACAAGTGTTTGTCGGTACCTATAGGTGCATTTATAACTACCTGTAAAGCTTGAAGCGTACTCGTTTCACCAAATTATCGATCAAATCATCTGAAAGATTATAAACTAATAATTGAATCCATGAGATTTTCAAGGCAAAAAGTTTTCTTTTATCGTGATTAATTATTATTTCTCTTTCTTTAGCCAATGTTATGGAGAAAGATACAGTGTCCATCAGCATGGCAGATATTTGATTTGATCGATTTCTGCGAAAGTAAGAAATCAAATAAACTATATCTCATTGATATGAGCTACTCGTATGTTAAAGCCCAACTGGGCGTAAAATCTAGTAAATTGGTTTTTATTCAATTCTGAATACTAGTAATACGAATAATACAATTCGTGAGGTAGGTATGGATACCATCGTCCCTAGAACAATTTATTGAATAACCAACACCCCTGCCATAGGTCACCCTGAGTGGTTTGCTACGTTTAGTGACTTAGCAAGGATGCCCGGAATTATGGGGTTATGTTTTATGTGTAGGTCTTTGTGGCGGATGCCTCTCCCGGATCGGGAGAGACTGGTTAAAGGAGACCTTTTGACTTCTCTGGCCGGACTCTCGTGATCCATCGCCTTGTACCATGCATTTTTATGCATTTTTCATTCTCAGAAATTCCTCTCCTTCGTTTTCCTAAAAAAACCCTTCATACAGCATCCCAAAGATGTATATACCCTTAAGCGTTTGCCTCTACCCCACTCTGCCCTACATTGTATAGTGGTGTGTTGTATTTGTACAGTACGCATCCAGTTGAATGGCCTCCATTCGCCTGGCCGAGGACGGACACCCGCTAGAGCTAGGCTCAGATTTACGAGTATCTCTTCTCATTCCTGTTCTTTTCTGCGCTAATAGAGGGATTTATATGGTAAAGAGCTAATGCATATTATATTGTTGAGACTGCGGAATGTAACAGACTTACCCTGATTCAAAAGATACTTCATTACATCTTCAATTTGGGGGATGGTATGTGTACCGCCACCCCGAGAACCAATCATTGGATAACAAACACTTCTGCCATAGTTCACCCCAAGTGGCACGCTACATCCGCTGACTTAGAAAGGATGCCAGGGTTCATGGGGTGAGTTTTGTCCAGGTTTTGGCGCTGGATGCGTCTGAGAGGCTGGTTGAGGAGACCCTCTGACATCTCCAGCCGGACTCTCTCAGAGGGATGAATTCATACGTTACTTCTGGACTTGCTGACCTTTCCCAGAACTTCTTCTCCTTCCTTTACTTAAAAACACCCCCCTCACAGCAACCTCAAAGATGATATTACAGGTTCCCAGGGAATTTATTTTACTTATGACCTCCTATGTACAGTTAATGTAAAAAAATCTCAGTATCCCCATGGTGAAAGATCACAATTGAGAATCGACACGTTTCGTTGCTTGAAATTACTTTCGTTGTGTTTAGTGACTTGATCCGCTATATATATATATATTCCCCAATCTTAGCAAACGTATTTCAATTTTAGAGCACAGACGTCAGATTGGAATGCTGTCCTTTTTCTACCGGCATTTCAATTGAAGTTGCTCTGAGGAAGATTGAGAAA
The DNA here is from genome assembly GCF_061612785.1 of Hesperophylax consimilis. Classification (NCBI taxonomy): domain Eukaryota; kingdom Metazoa; phylum Arthropoda; class Insecta; order Trichoptera; family Limnephilidae; genus Hesperophylax; species Hesperophylax consimilis. The sequence continues at coordinate 27,980,563 of NC_142854.1, forward strand.
AAATGGTTAAATAAAAAACTTGCTTCCTTGACTCAGCTCGGCTGTGATACGATTCCGTAACTCCTACAACATGAGTATTCTTATTTTCCTCATTAAAACCCTCAATACAGCATCCCCAAAGATGATATTATAGCCCCTGAGGGAAATTATTCACCTAAGGACCTTCCACGTGTAGTTAATGTAATAAATATGTGTATCGCATTGTTGAAATATCACCGTTAAGAATTGACATGTTGCGTTGCTTGAAATGGCTTAAGTCGTATTTTGGTGACCAGATCTAAGTAGCTTATTTTGTGTCTCTGAGTTTTTCTCACAAACTCTCATTAATAAAACTCATGCTAAAACATCTTATAAAACTCATGTTTAAACATCTTATAAAACTCATGTTTAAACATCTTATAAAACTCATGCTTAAACATCTTATAAAACTCATGATTAAACATCTTGGGAAGACTTAACTAGTTGGCGGTTAGAATAATCTTAACCCCGACCTAGAGACGTTCTCTCCTTATTTAGTGTCCAAGAAGTCTTGATAGCCAACGCCATCTATGGGTAAGCTATCTATTTTTTTTAATGGGAATACCGAACAAGATTCCCAAATAATCCCAATAGTCTGGATCCAGAACGGCTATGGAATCCCCAAATGGGGTATTTTGTGAGTCTGAAGATAGTGGGGAGGAAACGAGCGGGACAGTACCTGGCTAATCAGAACTGGTCACCAAACACACCTTAAGCCAAAGTTTCAATTCTGAATGGTGCTTTCACACCATTACATATTATTTTTTAATTAATAAATCAAATTTACTTGAGCACGCCTTGATTTGAATCCAAGACTTTCGGCTTGCTAGTCGAGAGCCTTACCCCTCAACCACGGAGGCCGTCTAATCTAATAGACTAATCTAGTGCCATCTATGGGTGAGCTCATACACTAATATCTAGGATATTACAGATAGGTAATTTCTAACCTATCTCTTCCCCATCTTCTTCTCCTCCTACTTTCTTAAGGCGAAGCTTAATGCAAAATCACTATTTTGATTAATCTTTATAACGAATTGGTGTACATTATGAATACCAAAAAATATACTTTAGATAAATTGAAGGTTTTCCTATCGTTTCGCTTGAGTAGAATACAAATAAAATAATACATTACTAAATAAAAAATATGAATGTAAGCTACTAAAAAAAATATTTTTTCAATAGAAATGTGTGAACGCGTAAAGGAAACAACTTTTAAAAAATACAGTATTATAGCTAAAATTATCTGTGACAGTTTCACTTGAGTAACTTTTATGCTTTCTTATAAAATTATTTACAAAATAAATAAAAACAGTTTTGTGATTGAATCTAGACTCCGTTTGTTAAGCGATTTGAATGCCTACAATATAAGGTATACCAAGAATATACACATTTTTGGCTTGTAGCTCTCAAAACAAACACCATTTAGAGATGGCAAATTCCAATAAGCTCAGGTGAGCGCGGACTGTTTTTCAGAAGGTAGAATTTTTTTGTTGTTTAAAATAATGTTATTTTTTCTCAGTGATAATAATTTACGCCGTTACATTTTACGCTAACATACTTTACCACATTGCAAATATGCGTAAAATTAGTTGTGAAGTCATAACAGACGTAATGGGCTTTAAAAATAAAACAAACATCGTTATCTGTGTATTTTCAACGGTACTCTTGGCTCCATATACGGGTGGACTTTTCAAAAAGGATAGATTTGCAATAACACAATGTGCAGAAATATTGCGTGGTATTGATTTAACTTGTGTTGATAAATATATCTTTTGTAAACAATATACTTCGATAGATTACAATGTAATGGTTGCCTTTTTATGTAATTCTTTAGCATTTAACAATTTCGAGACATTTTGTGATTAAGTTGCCGACTTCAAAGAATAAAATCGAAAGAGTAAAATAAATACTAACTTGGTTTCAACTTGAGTAATAACTAGCTAACGTTTACCTGGCGTTGCTTGACTTTTCTCTACTTTTTATAAATATAATACACATGCTTTATATATACAAACATTCTGGAAGAAATTTTCTAAGTGATTGTGAAAATCCTATCAAAATCCGTTTCGTGGTTTAGAAGAAATAAGTGCAAACATAACAAAAAAGACAGACGCTTTTATTTAAAGATTAACTAGCTGGCGCGTACCCGGCGTTGATTGGATTTTCTCTACTTTCTATAGACATAATAAACATTTATTGTACAAATAAACCTTTCGGAAGAAATTTTCCAAATGATTGTGAAAACACTATCAAACTCCGCTGAATAGTTTAAAAGAACTAAGAGCACAAACACACAGACGCGGATAGTGACTTTGTTTTGTACTATTTACAGATTTAAATTACGATAATATATGATATACATAAACTATAAACAACCTATGTACAGTAAACGGTTTTTTTATCAGTTGTGCAAAATTTAAATGACGTTTATTAGTAAGGGGTAGATGTAAAATGATTATATTAAGACATTAGTATGCATCCCTTTAAAAATCATAAATAAAATAAATATTCATTAAGGTTCTGACTTACTTAAGGCGATGCACTACGTCGTGTAATATTTTAAATTGAGCCGCTATCAACAACAACCCTTACGTAGATGGCGACAATTATTAAATTCCCGCGCCTGTTTTGATTGATGCAAGAAAAAAACATGGCCAAAAAGGGCCTTTTATTTATTTTGTGGATGTTCAGGCATAAATATTTAATTTTTTTCCGATCATTTTATAGATAACTTAATTTTCCACATTATGCAATAAAATCATAACCGAAAATGGGTTCGTAAGTAGGAGATTTTGAACTTTAAAGCAGTTTTCAGAGGCATTGTACATTATTTTTTTCTGGGCTTATAAAAAGACTTATCTAAAAAATAATCGATTGGGAAAAGACCAAGATGTATTCTACTCGCAGTATTTAATTAAAGCAACTGGAGAATTTCTAGGCGACCAAATTTTGAAACCAAAAACACATGATTTTGCATTACTACGTATGACATCGCCTTAAGACAGGTTGTTTAGGAGAATTTGAACAATTCATCAAATTTCAACGTTCATTTACGGGTTCTGTGAAAGTTCTTTTCAAGTTCTGTTATTATATCAATATAGGCTAGTTGCTTGACAGAACTAAATTCATAACAGAAATTGAAAAAATCTTTCACAGAACTTGAAAATTTCAATAATTGTTCAAATTCTCCAAAACAACCCGTCTTTAAATAATCGTAATTGCTGTTTTCATCGCATCCGACTTTTCATAAACCTATGAGAACTACTCGATCCAAAATTCTGTTGATATGTTGCAACTAGCTGAAGTCCCCGGCGATGCCCGGGCTTTATACAGAGTTTTTTTAAATCACGTGATTGTGTATCACGTGACATCTGTAGACAAAATGGGGTGTGGGTGGTTTTTCGAAATCTCATGTAGACAGTAACCTTACTCCTGTTTTGAAGGTCAAGCGTGCAAAATGTCAGATTGAATTCAGTCGGTAATCGATGATGGTAGAAGTTGGGGACGCATGAGGACGACATGGCACGATCAAGTGAATCAATACTTGAGTCCGACCATGTCAAGAGTCAGAATAACAAAAAAGTTTGATTATTGAAGACAATATTAGCGATTTCTAAACGAAAATCTGAAACAGAAAAATCAGAAAAGGATACGGTCACATCTAGGACACGAACCCAGGACCCTTGTCTTTCCGGGACACTGCTCTACCACTGAGCTAATGGGACCCTATCCCCCTCGGTCACTTTTAACTGTATCATAATGCGAATAAGAACTACCAACATTGTCTTCATTTTTTTCACCGCTGGGTTTGTGTTCTAGATGTGACCGTATGCTTTTCTGATTTTTTTGTTTCAGAATTTCGTTTAGAAATCGCTAATATTGTCTTCAATAATTAAATATTACAATTTGAGGTTTTACTCAATAAAGTTATTCCGAAAAATAAAGAAAAAAGTTTGTACGATTCTATTAAAAAGACAAATAACTTAGTTTAAATCACTTTATTTATATATTCACAATTTACATGTTTCGCTAACAAAGTTCACTTCATCAGGAGTAAATGCACACTAATGATATACATTAAATTTCGATCATGTTTAGAGAGGGGTTGGTAGAGGAAGAGATAGAGAGAGAGGAGAATTTTTATTTGAATTAATAATTATAATGTCATTAGAGGGCAAAGTTTATTTGAATTAGGAATTATAATGTCACTAGAAGGCAAATTTTATTTGAATTAGGAATGGTAATGTCATAAGAAGAGAAAGTTTATTTGAATTAGGAATGGTAATGTCATTAGAAGAGAAAGTTTATTTGAATTAGGAATGGTAATGTCATTAGAAGGCAAAGTTTATTTGAATTAGGAATGGTAATGTCATAAGAAGAGAAAGTTTATTTGAATTAGGAATTATAATGTCACTAGAAGGCAAAGTTTATTTGAATTAGGAATGGTAATGTCATAAGAAGAGAAAGTTTATTTGAATTAGGAATGGTAACGTCATTAGAAGAGAAAGTTTATTTGAATTAGGAATGGTAATGTCATTAGAAGAGAAAGTTTATTTGAATTAGGAATGGTAATGTCATTAGAAGAGAAATTTTATTTGAATTAGGAATTAGGAATTATAATGTCATTAGGAGGCAAAGAGAGGTTAATTAGGAATATATTTAAAGGAGGGTTTATAAAAAAAGCTTATTAATTACTAGTTGTACTACGCCACGCGTTGCTATGGCTCGGTCTGTCCGTGCAGATAGAAAAACAATAGCGCATATTGCTTTTATGTCCAATAGATTTAAAAAATGCACGTTTTCAAATGTCACAGATGATATCTATATAATATAGGTATATATAAAAAGACACGCGTATTGGAATGCAACGTAGTGTCAAAATTTTAAAGCAATGAGTGAAGAATTTTCGGAGATTTAAGATTTTGAACAAACGAACATTAACATTTTTATTTACATATATTATTTTTTTAAAGAAGATGTCTGCATTGATATTAACATTTGACTGATAATAACAAATCTGTGATGTCTTAAAACTCGTGTGAAATATTTCTAACCCCGTGTTTAATTCGAAAGTGATCAGTTAAAAAGTTATTTTTTCAAAATTGCTTTTGGACTTCTACAGTCATATAGAATCACCTCCCGAAGTTTTCGCACATTACCCCAGGACACCTTGAATGAATAGTGCAATTTTCGGCACGTTCCAGAGTGGCAGATACTCTCAGTATCGCCCTAGTGACCACCATGCTTTTGAAGTGGCTTTAGCCATATTTAGTGGCCAGATCTGTAGTCAGGTATATCTCTACCTTCCTCACCCCATCTCCTTCCCTTACCCAATACCTTAAATGTCACAAAATACCCCGATTGGGGATGCCATAGTCTCACTGGGTCCGTAAGGTAAGGTGGACAGCAACTAGGACTCTGGTTCCTAAAAAAAAATTAAAATATATTTTTTTTATCTTTTTATTATGAGTTTCGTTTTTCTTAAGGCGATGCACTACGTAGTAATTTAAAATCACGTGTTTTTGGTTTGAAAATTTGGTCGCTTAGAAATGTTTCAGATGCTTTAATTAAATACTGCGAATAGAATAGATGTATGTTTTAGATAAGTCTTGTTATAAGCCCAGAAAAAAATAATGTATAGGCATAAGAAAACAATGTGGCAAATTAAGTTATTTATAAAATGATCCAAAAACATTTAAATATTTGTGCCTGATCATCCACAAAATAAAATAAAAGGCACTTTTTGGCCATGTTTTTTTCTTCCATAAATCAAAACAGATGGATGGTGTGAAGCGGGAATTTAAGCATTATCGCCGTCTACGTAAGGTGTGTTATTGATATCGGCTCGATTCAAAATATTACACGACGTAGTGCATCGCCTTAAGAATATGTGCATCATTTTAATCCTAACGTGAAGAAAGAACACCACTGGCTTATAAATATAATTATTATGGTTGTTCAACCGTCTTTTTTCTGCAATGTTGACAGTGATATGTACATCATAAATAAGCCCCTAGAATTCACGCATGATAAATCAAGATAACACCTTTCAACTGTTACCTCCTGTGTCTCCCCAGTCGCTGCATTTGCCCATTCTTTGTCTTTCTCCGTTCCACAGAAAGTCGACAATAAAATGTCGAAACCATTAAAAGACCAATCACATTCTGCGTGCTAGTCAGTCATAGATACCATCGGCTGATGCTAGTAACTGTGAATAATAATATATGATGTGACTATCACAAAACTACCTGCAACAATACACAAATAGCTGTTACATGTTAGCGTTAGATAGTCTACGAATCAGAGGCGAACTGGCAATACAGAAAATAATGTAGGTATGACAAATGATTCAATTCCATTTAATACAATCCAATGCAGTTCGATCCAGCTCGATACAGTTGCATACAGTTCGATCCAGTTTGATCCAGTTCGACCCAATCTGACAGTTTGATCCGGTTCAATCGTGTTAGATTGAATATATAATTCGATCGAATTGGATCCAGTACGTTCCAGTTCGATCCAGTTCAGTCCAATGCATCAAATTCAATCAATTTTTATCCAATTAAATCCATTTCCAGATCCAATTCGTTCCACTTAAGTTCCACAAAAACACCTAAAGGGCGCTTCAAAACATATTTATTTAGTTTATAACTTATCACTTACAACTTTAAGAGAGATTTATTACTAGTAACTTATTTAATTCGATCCAGTTCGATCCAGTTCGATCCAATTCGACTCACTTTAAGAAAATCACCTCATATAAAACTTATCACTTAGACTTGTGTTAAATTGCGAGAGTCATTCGTGGTGCGTCTTTAGAAATAAAAGATCACATTTCGTACTGATAATTTACAGATAAGATGTATCACAAGTGACTTATTTAGTTAGGAACTAATTACCGAGAAGCGAAACCGGTCGGTTCTTAAATTAATAAATATCGTGGTTTTAAAACAAAAAAGTATTTTATTTTATTAAATATGTCAAACCACAAAGTGATTGCTTTCTACAATAATATTAAATTGGCGAGTACGGCCGAAAAAGCAAAAATGTATAAAAACTTTTCAATCAAGTATAAAGTGATGTGTATTAATATATACTTTTTCAAACAGTGCATAAAAATGAAAGTGTTTCCTAACTATTTAAATGCGCAGTTCAAAAGCGCCAAAAATCAATCATTAATTCCTCAATCTTCCATGTATAAAGCTAAATTGGCGTGGTTGAAAGAGGATCTAAAATGTGAATACAAACGACGTAATAATATCAAACTTAATTTAAAACTATTACATACTGAACTAGTGTATGAGTTGCACCCAGTCGAATGGGACTTATTTGACGACAAAGTGAGATACGTAGTGTCAGTTAAATCTTTTAATAAACTTAATGCAGTAAATAAAAAACTCAAGAACTTGTGCCGTATAAATAATCCAGATATTAATATTAGTAACCCGGAGTCGGTCCATACATTTTTTGACCGTGTACAGAACCTGTCTTCTGTACATTTTCTTCCTGAGGAGATATCCCTATTGGCAAAGGGATTAAAATATAACCTTAAATACTCGAATAATAATTTTAATGCGGCAATAGAAGAGGTAGCAGTGGATATAGACACAGCTCTATGTGGTAAACCGAAAAAAATCTGTTACAAAAGTGCTGAAACTTTACAAAAAATAATACCTAAATTTAAACCTAACCCAAATCCTGAGTTGACTATAGTGAAGAATATTCGTGCCAAACTAACAGATGAAGATTTGATCCTCACGAAAGCGGACAAGGGGAATACAGTGATCATACTCCCTCGAAATGAATATAATTCTAAAGTGGCGGACTTCATTGACAGTGACAATTTCGCAATACTTGCGAAAGACCCAACCAATAAGTTCCAAGAAAATGTGAAACAAACACTTCAAGCATGTAAAACTAAAATATTCAAAGATGAATCATATCACAAAGTTAAATTTTTAACTAAAAATCCCAAAACTCCTAAATTATATGGGTTCCTTAAAATACACAAGAATAATTGCCCCGTCAGGCCAGTAGTTTCATGTTGTAACGCCCCAAATTTTAAAATATCATCCGTTATTACTAATGTGTTTCAAAATACCAATGTTTTTTCACCTAAACATACCCTTAAAAACTCTTTTTCATTAGTAGAAGAATTGAAAGATATGATTCTCCCTAGTAATTCTACACTAATTTCTTTTGACGTTGTACATTTGTTCCCCAATGTTCCCATAGAAGAGAGTAAATGTTTAATTTCTGATTTATTAAATAGTTCCGATCTCTCTATAGATTTTATAAAAGATTTAACTTCCTTGTTTAATATATGCCTGAATCAAAATTATTTTCAATTTAATAATGTTATATATCAGCAACGTGACGGCCTAGCTATGGGGAGCCCTACCAGTCCTCTGATTGCTGATATATTCATGGATAACTTAGAAAATAAAATTTTATCTAGTACCTCACATCTTATTAAAAATGTCTTGTACTGGAAAAGATACGTTGATGATGTTTTGTGTATATGGACAGGGACTAAGCGTCAACTGAATTCCTTCCTCAAACTTATAAACTCTTTTCATAATAAGATTAAATTCACATTAGAAATAGGCATAAATTCAACCTTAAATTTTTTAGACCTTACCTTATCGATCGTTAATAACAGAATTAATTTTAACATTTTTCGTAAACCCTCCTATACTGACGTTGTCATACACAGCACCTCCAATCACCCTATTTCACATAAGCACTCCGCATTCCATTCAATGGTCCATCGTTTAGTCACAATTCCAATGTCCGATAGTAATTTTGATAGTGAACTAAAACTAATTAAAAACATAGCAGTAAATAATGGCTATGAATCAAATTTTATAGATTTAATCTTAAATAAAAAGCTAAAACAAATAGCCATTAATCGCTTCCTCTTTGCTAGTCCTTGTCCTCAAATCAATGATAATAATATTAATTATCAATGGCGGCGAATTTTATTTATTAATCACTTTTCTACCTTAAGTGTAAAAAACCTTCCTTCTGAAGTCAAACCGGCCTTTTATACTAATAACAATATAGGTAAATTTCTAATTAATTCTAAAGATAAGGACGATAAATTAAGTCATTCGGGGATTTATAAATTAAATTGCAATAATTGTTCGGCTTTCTATATCGGTAAGACATCACGTAATGTTAATATTAGGATAAAGGAGCATCTTCGTTGCCTCAATAATAACGGGTTTTCCGAATTCGCAAATCATTTGATCAATAAAGATCATACATTCTGTCATAGCACCGGTGCTAACATCTTACATAAAAACGGGCATGGTAACAGACTAAACAACTTAGAGGCACTAGAAATTAAAAAAGCTGTAAAAACCAAGTCAGATACTTAATAATCAATTAGACATATCAAGTAGTCCAATATTAGGTCTGTTTCCAATAAACCCATAAAAAAATCCCAGTTCTCCTTACCTCCTTACCACCATGCCAGTTGATGCTTTGTTTCTCCCGATTTATTGATATAACCCATTAGTCTACATAATTATCTAGCGGTTTTTCCATTACTTGTGCACTTATGTTAATGTATTTTATGACCGTCTTTGTGTTGCTTATATTTGTATCATGTTGTCTCCCTCTATATTTTGTTATATATATGCACACATTATGTACTTCTTGTTTAGTATTAATTTGTACCCTGATGATGCTTAAGTAAAGCGAAACCGGTCGGTTCTTAAATTAATAAATATCGTGGTTTTAAAACAAAAAAGTATTTTATTTTATTAATTACCGAGACTTGTAACTAGTGACTTACTTGCCTTTAGCTTATTTTTTTATATATCTGATTACACTACAGTTACATTATAGTTCATCTCTGACTAATAGGCAAAATACCTGGTTTTTTTTCTTTAATCAAATATTAAAAATATCTTTTTTGGCACAAAGGAAAAAATTTCACGCTTTTGTGCTAAATTTTCAAGGAGGTGTGAATTTCGCTAATTGGTGAAATGTCCATTTTAAAACACTGTTTTTCAAAATGTATAATATATTTCACACATCCTAGAATATTTTTTTCACCAAATGAAGTATATTACAGTCATAAATTAATCTTTATACAAAACATTTTCGATAGGTTGGCGACCTCTGATGCAGAGCTGCAAAATCCTAGAGGTTGGTTAACCTGTTACAATGTACTTCCTTTACACTGGAAACATGAAATCTTTACGTTGGTAACTGTAATGTGCATAAGCGATCGGAAGCGAGTACCGCTGACTTTGAATGTTAACCCATAGAGCAATTTTCGGAGATATTTCTCCCAGACATCAAACACTGACAGATTATTTTTGGCAGATATTTCTCCCAGCGTGATTAAAATTAACACGCATAACTTTTTTTACAATAATAATCTAATTTCAATTTTAAACCTAGTTGCACCATCTCTTGAGATGTCTAGTAACAAATTTACAAGTTATTTCGGACTAGAGCTTGAACCTTTATCCCCATGAACTGGCTTTTAAACCACGGCGAACTTTTAAAATGTTTTTTTAAACCTAAAAAAATGGTTTGACTGAGGATTGAACATTCCTCCCTCGGGAATGGAGTCAAACGCGCTAACCACCTTGCCAAATCCCGATCGGTTGGGACCGAAATATATTTCGCATATTAAATGCTGTAATTTCATCCAATTCCAGATAAATGTATGTATATTCGCGTGTGGTGATGAATATATTGTCATTAACAACGAGTCTGTCGAGTTTCAGTTAAAATGAGAACACAGCGTACAGAAGCTTACTATAAACGCTCCAGGAAAAAAAAATATCAAACAATTGTTTTTCACGGCTTTCGTCTTGGTAGTGGTAATTACAGTTTGCACAATAAAAAATCGATTTGTAAGGAAATTTAAAAACTGTAAAAAAATCTTATTCAATTTTTTATCTGCTTTTAGAGGCAGTATTTTATGTTGAAATACGATCGAATTAGAAAATGTATGTGGAATCGAATGTAATGCATAGATATTTCCCGCGTAATCAACATTTTGACAATTCCTTAAGCCTCAGCATTCTGAATTTCTACCGATTTATAAAATATTTCTCTTAAGTTTTTAAGTTCCTTAAAATTTTTTTTCGTTGTTTTTAAAGTTTTATCTTGACCCCACATTGTTTTCCTCAGGCCCTATGTCATCTTTTGGAATGCTGTGTGGATGGACTTTAAAGGAAAAGAAGGAGAGGAAGTAAAAATACATAAGGTTTGTATACCAATCTAGGGTTCAGTGTATCCAGGAGTGACGGATATATGAATATATCACTCTCACTGCCGCGCAAGGCGATGGGTCGAGAGACCAGTTGGAGAGGTCAAAGGGTCTCCATAAATCAGCCTCTCCCGATCTGGCACCCCACGCAGCTGGTGGGCAGACGCATTCTGAACACACCTCACCCGATGATCCCGGGCATCCCTGCTAAATCACAAATTGTAACGAAGCACTTGGGGTATAGCAGAGGTGTTGGTTATCCAATAAATGGTTCCCGGGGCGGCGGTTCCCAAACCAGCTTCCCGAATTGAAGATAATATCTATAAATTTGTAGAGCCGAAACTATAATTATATGAAATTCCCTCAATAGAAAAAATCGCAAAGTACGAGTATGCTCCGAAAATTATCAAAAACACATTTTGTTCGTATATTTAATATGAAGAAAAAAAAATACAGTGTATCTTTAAATTCAACTTAAACATTTGCCTAGAGTTTTCTGCACTATTTTCAACGAATGGTGTTCTAGAAAATATTTTCACAATTTTCTTTTTATGTAAATAAGATTTATGTAATTTCCAATAAGAGGTGTTATTTTAATATTCAATCGTAAAAAATCAATGGTTTCGTTGCTGTTGTAGTACGTAGCACCGTCTTGTTGAAAGTGAACGTTGTCCAGATCAATACCATCCAATTCCAGCCATAAAAAAATCATTAATCATCTCTCGATGGCGCAATCCATTCACCGTAACTGTTGCTCCAGCCTCATTTTCGAAAATTAAGATCCAATGACTCCGCCGGACCATAAACCGCATCAAGCAGTCACACGTTGAGGATAGAGAGGCTTTTCAACAATAACTCTTGGGTTTTGCGAGCCCCAGATGCGACAATGTTGCTTGTTGACGAAGCCACTGAGGTGCCTCATCACTCAAGATGATTTGCATTTGATTCACTCAAGTGAATTTTAATAATTTTTATTGCGTTGTTGAAGCGTGTATCGTTCCATTTTTTATTAATGGCGTAGTTTCTACTTGTCAAATGTTAAAAAATGACAGCTTTCAAAGTAACATCTACCGAAATAGCGGGCTATTCAAAATAACACCTCTTATTGGAAAACCCTGCATATCTAACATTCGTATTTACTATATATCTCAATTTCAAACCATTTTCTTCTTATTATTGAACGCTTACCAAGGAGAAATATATTTCAAAATGTTAGAAGCTCCAGGAGGAGTCATTTCGATATCGCAATATAATCCATTTACGTGGGTTTTAAAGATGACCATCGTGTTGCGATAATTAAAATATAGATTTACCTCTATCTTGGACGGTTAGCGCGTGCCAATTGTGACCACGCGTTATTTATTTATCTAGGTCTAGCAAACATGTTCAAGGAAAAAGGAATATTTCTTCTTTCCCATTCCTCAGACTCGCAACTGCTCCCTATCGCCTGGAACCAGAGGGACTATGGCATCATTGGTATCGCCCATAATTGGCGTTTGTTTTGAGGCTGAAAGTTATGGGAAGGGTAAGGAGACGTGGAAGAGGAAGGTGGGGAAGTATCTACCTGGCTATTCAGATCTAGTCGCCGAATCTAAAGCTATTTCAAGCAACGTTTCAATTCTGAATGCTAGCTTATTCACCAAGGCGATACTAATAGTATTTTTACATATAATATTTGTGACAAGGTGTGTGTGCATCACTTTACTTACATCGCATCTATGGTCTTGGTGTGTGGGACCTTTAAGTACCTACACATTGTCATTTTGCTATTGGTCAAATTGACAGCCCTGGAATTCTGACTTGGAGAGTTGCCAAACCTGAAGGAGCAAGGATCTGTAATTTGCATTGGAAGGAGTCGCGATTCTTTGATCACCAGCCCAGAGCAGCGGGCATTCCTCTTGGCTGAGGTTCGACAAACACATTCGCCAATTTTTGTGAGCATCAGCTTTGCATATGGAGCATTGACCATTGGATTGATGGAATCGGATGGCGTCTGCCGATCCTCATTGGTTAAGAGTGACCCTTTTGGAGACCAGCAGCGTGAGGCTGTTTTGCATTGGAATACAAGATTATTTTTTGGATAAATTATAAACTGGGAGTTACTGTGAAGAACCGGAATTTACTACTTCGCATCAAGAACGAACTATTATCACACCTTCATTTTATCTATGCAAGCCCTGCGCCAGACAGATTATATAGTAGGATGCTAGTTAATTTCTTTTTTATTATGTCTTTTTTGTGGTAATACATTTTTAGTTTTCTTAAATATTTTTTTTATTTCTAGATAATAAACCCATCCTTACTTTTATTTGTTGCCACTTAATCCCACGGTAACAGTATATTTCATTTTATAAACCATTATTTTTTTTTTATTTTAACTGAATTAATTTCGAAACAACACAAATTAATTATGGCTTCAGGATTCGTTGCCGATTATATTTTTGTAATAGATAATAGTCAGATATACTACTCGGTGATATACAATAATTAATATCATTCTATGATGTTATATCATCAATCGGTTACATTCATCAAGTCATAATTTCACTAAGTCACATTCCATTAAGTGATCATTTCATTAAGTCACGTCGTTTTGATTAGGTCGCTTTTTATTAAATCATAGTTTTACACACACACATCCTTCGCCACATTTTATTATGTCGTTTTCATTAAGTTACATTATATGTTGTCGTTTCCATTAAGTTACATTCCATTTAGTCATATTTTCACTAAGCCACATTTTAATATGTCATAGTTTCATTATCAGTGAAATTGTATTATGTCGTTTTCATTAAGTCACATCGTATATTGTCGTTTTCATTAAGGCCCCGTAGTAAGCGTTCAAAGATGGTTTGAAAGGGAGATGTGTAAATACTAATGTTAGAGGGAGCGCGCTAATATTAAAAAACGATAATAATTGCGAAATGGTGAAAATATTTAATAAAACACGACTCGTTTGAAATAGATAAAAAAAACTCTCGATAAATGCTTCAGTTGCATTTAAAGATACACTGTGAATTTTTACAGGCCTATAACAAATTAAATAACAGAACAAAATGTTCTTTTAATAATTTTTGGAGCTTACTTTGCGATTTTTTTAAGTCGAGGGAATTTCACATAAATAACGTTTCGGCATAACAAACGTATAGATTATCTTCAAAAATAATATATATTTGTTTTAGAACTTATAAACTTAAATAATAAACGAGAAACTTGGCTTAAGTCACATTGTATTAAGTCGTAAGATGTATAATGATGTCATTTTGATTGTCACATATAAATTAATGAGCGAACTATTGATAAATTCTTATATTTACAGCATACTCTTTGAGATATTACGCCAACTGTCGAAAATAAGCAATTATTGGCACCGAAAATCAGTGACCCGTGTTCAACACAATACTAGCCCGTTACTACAAAGATCATATAATTAAGGATGCAGACAACAACAACACCAATAAGAGTTAAGAATGGAAGCGACTTTAAAAACAGAATGGTAAGGTCTTTAGTTCCAGTTCTAGTGGATTTAAAAAAATTGTGATTTTATACGCCTATTATTTAAATAAAACCATGTGGAAAATTTTGAAAAACTGTCAGAAGAATCAAAGCTGGCAGTCCACGAGATCCTTGAGGCATATGTATAATAAAACATTCTCAAACAATGCAAGACTGATGCAAGCGTAATAAGAAAAGGATGATTTGGGCATGTAGAGCGAAGACACCAGCTGTGAAAACAGCGGTGCAGCTATAAAACGGCTATGCACCAATATATTATGGAGAAGATCCATGAAAGGTCATGGAAGCAGTTTAAATATTTTGTGACATATGTCAAAATATATTTGCTGAACTGTCTGTAAGTGACGTTGAAAATGTCGATGGTAAATGCGCATTTGAGTCGCTCTGTTGATTGGCGAGTTCTGATAGGCAGAAGTCCTCACTTTTGGAGTATAATAAGTGCATAGGATCTCCCATGAGTATAGGTACTTGTTAAGGACATATAAGTTAACCTCTTTTAATATAAGTGTAGTTTTAGTGATTAGTTTTAAAAACGGTGTTGAAATCGAGCATTCCTGTTGAGTATAAGGATGGATATCGGAATGGATTAGTACGTTTATTCTCTCATACACTTTATCTGTAGGTACTTGATACTAAGTAAGTTACAGTTATTGATCTCACGTAGGAAGATCTCAGACGAAAGCAGGAAGGTATAATACAGTCTGTAGGTGAATCAATCAGAAATTAAATTAGTATTGTTCATGTTCTGTTCTGTTAGGCGAGCATTCCAGGCCAAACAACGGCTCTTAGAAATACACATTTTGTAGCTTTAACAGTGCTTTATTGTGATCATCTGTCTAGAGCAGTGGTCCCAACGGAGTGGTATTGCCCCCCCTGGGGGCGTTGATAAGACCTAGTGGGGCGGTGGTGGCACCGAAGGCAAATGGGGGCGGTGAAATGAAATTCGTACACTCTTATCTTGCAATCTTGCATTTAACAGTTCAATTAGCCATTGAAGAAGAAGTTAACGAAACATGAAACAGAACAAGACAAAGAAAAATCAAAAGATAACAGGATCTCTTCTACCGGGACAGGCGTCTTAACCACTTTACCATTGGGACCAATTTAGGTCTTGTCTACCTCAAATTCCAAATTAACAATATAATCTTGCAACTATTTATTCCATATTTTGACAACTATTTTTTAAATGATCACAAAGATAGACGTATCAGATTTTAATTTGTATGGGATAAATTTTGACATCCCTTTCACACCCGCATTATTGTTTTCACATACATAAAATATGTAATGCTTGATAATACGCCAGAAAATTACTTAAAAAATTTTGGTATTTAATTTTTTAGAAATTATTCTATGTTAATTTGGATTAACATTGGATGTCAGAGGGTATTTTTTAATAGTAAAGTTAAATAAACATAACAAAAAAGTAATAAAAATAACTGTTTCATGTCAAAAATGCACATTTACAATGTAGTGATAATCTCTAAGGTACAAACAAATAACATTTTTAACTAAAATTCATTCAGAAATAAAGAAATAATCTAGGATAATAAATCTTTAAAAATTCGCCATACTAGTCGAAAACATGTCCGTTACTACCAGTGTTCATTTGAATGAACATTAAAATTCATTTACAATATTCTGGCAAATGACTGTGAACAGTGAATTGAACTGATGTTATTATTATAGAACACATCTTAATGCGTTCAAATATTTGTAATTCGAGTAGAAAATATTAATATCTCACCTTCAATTAAGTAATCAATAACGGCAGAAATTCAATGAAACTAACAATCAGCAGATGTCCTAATATTTATTGTTGTTGTGGCGGGAATAAGGATTTTAACCGAGCGGAAAAAATAGGCATCACAGAAAAGATTACAAGCTATAAAAAACAAGAACATGGCTTTTCTAAATCGTTACCGTTACGGTAAAAAAATCACAAAGTTCATGTTAATTTGAATTAACACTGGGTATGAAAGGGTTAAAAAATTACTAAAAAATGTAATCTGATAAATATTTTTCGCGAACGCTTAGTTGTATCTTCGCTTTGTTTTTAGTTTAAATATTTAATTGTAATATTAGATAAAATATAACAATATTACATTTTAGATCATTATTGGTTATGTATACCTTATTAGAAAAGAGAAGTTCTTGTGACTGACAAGGGAGCCACGATTTTTACATAAGTTTTATGTTATAATTATATTTTCGCATAGAATATAGATTTTTCAATGTAATGTTTAATTTATGTTTTACATTACTTATTTTCTTTCAAATTTTAAATTTTACCCAATTTATTTTAATTTTTCTTATATTTGCCATTACTTTATTTCCTACTCAATTTGATTATCATATTATTCAATAAGATAGTGTTACTATTGTGTGATTGTGTTACTATTATGTATTTTGTAATGTAACTGTTATGTAATTGTAATTGTGTTCAGGTATGATCATTTGAGAAGATTATCTGTGACAGTTTCACTTGATTAACTTGTTTGCTTTCTTATAAAATTTATTAACAAAATAAATTTTTAAAAAAACAGTTTTGTGCTTGAAAGTGAACGTTTCTAAGATCAGTTTTTCAAGCGATTTGAATGCCTATTATCTACAATAAAAGGTATTCCAAGAATATACACATTTTTGGCTTGTAGCTTCCTCTTAAACGAAGTAATAAGCTAACATGACTAACCTAATCATTTCTGTAAATTTTGCTGGGTTTTACCAGTATTATATTTGTCATAATGTTACAGTAAACCCGTCAAATTCGGATGCTTACCCCATAACTAAAGTATTTTTTAAACCTTGCATTTCGAATTTCTAACCATTTATAACATATTTCTCTTGAACACTTAGGATGGGTTATTTCATAGAATTTGAACAATTCATCAAATTTCAAAGTTGATTTTCAAGTTTTATGAAAATTATGTCCAAGTTCTGTTATTACATCATTATTGGCCGTTAGTTTCACAAAACTGAAATGATAAAATAATTTGAATAGAACCTTCACAAAACTTGAAAATGAACTTTTAAATTTGATGAATTGTTGAAATTCTGTGAAATAACATGTCCTTAAAGTTTTACAGTTCCTAAAAAAACATAATATGTTGTTTTTGAAGATAATATCCACACATTTGTATATCCTAAGAGTTAATTATATGAAATTCTAAATAAATAATATTCTCCGAAAATTATTAGAAACTCATTTTGTTTTGTTATTTAACATGTTGTAGGTACGAAAAAAACACAGTGTATCTTTGAATGCAACTTAGGCATTTGTGTTTTATTAAATTATTATAAACAATAATCATTCGCCTTAAATATCCATACAAATTGAACTCCCTAGTAAAAATAAATGCTGCCGACGGGAATTGAACCCGCAGTTTTCTGATTGCCGTTCTTGTATTATAAACATTAGTATATCATTAAAAAATAATAATATTCGACAAGTCAAAATATTTCACCAACAAATGTAGATATAATATGCCTCAACGCCATCTAGTGGGAAATTCAGCAATTACAAAGCATTTCCTACAAAAATTAAGTTTGTTTACAGGTGAACAAAATGTAATAAGTAGACATCGGATTATATGCATTTGCATATTTGCATATGCAAATGCATTTAACTCTCTAATTACGACGTTAATGCATATTTCAGCCGTTTTTCCCAAATCGTGCATATTTCGTTTAATAGCGGGAGGTATCATCTACGTATAGGGAGCGATATATAGTGAATTTGATAGTTGGAAAACTAACAAAGGAGCCCTCTATTCCCCACTTGGTTCCCTGTAAAATCCTAGAAAAAACAAATCATTCAACTGTTGCTCGTTTCATAAATGATTCCATAAGATCTTTGTTTCCCGATTGTTTGTGGATAAAAAAAACTGCATGTTTGTTTCTGATGCTGCGCCATACATGGTGAAAGCTGGCCAAGCCTTTTTATCCAAATTTACTACACATTACCTGCTTAGCTCACGAGTTTCATCGCCTTGCAGAAGAGATACGGCAAGAGTATGGGAATGTTAATAAATTGATCTATATTAATCTCCGTCGCGTGTGCAGTCTTATAAAGAGCAATTGCCAAATCCAGCATTGCCGCCAGAACCCATAATTACTCGATGGGGTACTTGGCTAAAGGCAGTATTATTCTATGCTGAAAATTTTGAGGTCGTAAAACAAGTAGTTGGGCAATTTGACAGTTCTGAGGCCATTGCAATTCATTCAAGTAAGCTAGCATTTGAAGACGCATCCATTAAACAGAATATCGCCCTCATCTCAACACATTTCCACAAGTTACCAGATACCATAAAAAAATTGGAAACAAAAAACCTTCCTCTAATTAAAGCAATAGAAATACTGGAAACAATGATCGAACTCGCCAACGCCCTTCCTAATTCAATATCTTTTGCTTAAAAACCCGAGTCTTGAAGATATGAAGAACATTAATGCCTACATCAACGGCACAGGTCATAACCCTGCCTAAACAGATATCTCCAGAAATGGCCCCAATTTTAAATTTTGTCCAATGGCGTCAGTTGACGTAGAGAGGTCGTTTTCGGCGTACAAATTAATACTGGGTGACAACGTCACAAATTTGAGCTCGAAAATTTGTAAAAATACTTAGTTGTATATTGACACAGAAACTATGCATAATTTTAAGAATATTTCGCTGTTTTTGTACGGTCTTTAATTAAAATATAAATGGTTTTTTGATTTTGCATTGTGCATATTTTGGGCAAATCAAGAGTTTTTAGTGTATATTTCAGCCTTTTTTAGTGCATATTTGCATGCATATTTTGACACTTTGTTAGTACATATAATCCGATGTCTAGTAATAAGCAATACTTGTCGAATGAAATACTAGTACATATTGAATTATTTGGTGGGTTTGGAATAAGCCAAAATAGCTTAGTGGTTTAGAACAGCTGACCAGCAAAGAATGCGGCTTCGATTCCCGTCAGCGGTATTAATTTTTACTCTGGAGATATTTTTATAATTAGTTATTATTCTTTTTTTGCATAAAAACCTTGTTTTATTAAATATTTTCACAATTTTCGTTAAATTATTATCGTTTTTTTTTTAATTAGAGCACTCCTTCCAGCATTCGTACTTGTCTAAGTCTCTTTCAAATCATCTATCTCTTCTTTTTGAACGCTTACTACGGAACCTTTACCTAAAATGCCAGATAAGTAAGATTAGCCATCACTTGTGGGCATATTATGATATCATTTTGTTAGTGGGTAAAGCGTGTTATTTGTCCTACTTTAACGAACGTCTCGAGAATCCGTTATGTATGGAGTCACAGGTTATTTCCAAGCCTTTGATAATGTAAGAGCATCAAAGTGTTCCTCAACTGTAGAAAGATTAATATAATAAATATTACAATATTTTTACCAACTAGCTGATGTGTACCCAGCGTTGCTCGATTTATCTCTTCTTTATATGTATTATATACATAGACATATGAATATTAGTAGACCTGCCCTAAGTGATTAAAGGCGTATTATCCCCACTCCCCATACCGGTTCCATTGGAGCCGGCTGTGCTCGCGTATGACCTCAAGTGAAATTTGAAAATGTGACGTCATCATTCTTGTGCGAACTATGGTCGAGGCATCATCGGTTCATTTTACGAAATAACACGGCAAAATAGTGGCTTGTGATATGAAAACTTGTAAAAATAGATTTGAAAAGGAGAATAAACCCAATTGTCGTATTACATTCCATATATAAGCATTATTTTACTTTATTTTAAGCATATTCACATCGTATAATATAGATCAGTTGTAGAAACATATACTATCACATCGAGAAACGTCTGGACGCGAAACACAAAGCTGGTTGGTTGCTGGGAAGTAAATTATGAACATTTATAAAAGTGTCTTAACTAAATACTTAAACGAAATATTCGACTCTGAAAATAGAATCGAATGTCATCATTCATCACGTGACGTCATCATTCTTGTGCGAACTATGGTCGAGGCATCATCGGTTCATTTTACGAAATAACACGGCAAAATGTTGAC
The DNA here is from genome assembly GCF_061612785.1 of Hesperophylax consimilis. NCBI lineage: Eukaryota > Metazoa > Arthropoda > Insecta > Trichoptera > Limnephilidae > Hesperophylax > Hesperophylax consimilis. Next base: position 28,001,358 of record NC_142854.1, read on the forward strand.
TTGTACTATGAAAACTTGTAAAAATAGATTTGAAAAAGAGAATAAACCCAATTGTCGTATTACATTCCATATAAAAGCATTATTTTACTTTATTTTAAGCATATTCACATCGTATAATATAGATCAGTTTTAGAAACATATACTATCACATCGAGAAACGTCTGGACGCGAAACACAAAGCTGGTTGGTTGCTGGGAAGTAAATTATGAACATTTATAAAAGTGTCTTAACTAAATACTTAAACGAAATATTCGACTCTGAAAATAGAACCGAATTTTTTTGCCGAATTTGGACTTCGCAAATTTGTTCATAACGTGGCGAGTAATTTGCGCTCCCATGTAAAAATGTCTATTCATTCAAAAGCAGATTTTACTTTTAAGAAGTAAATGGTGATATTATAATGCGAGATGCCTATTTACTGTCAGATTGATTTATTGACGAATCACAGTCAGCCTTACTCCCTTCGTTCTTCAACAGTTGATTTTACCCCTCGCCATTATCTTCTCGTCTATTAATTCCTATGTCTGTGATTATATATATATAAATCTTTCGGAAGTAAATCTCTCAATTATGGTTAAAACCCTATCAAACTCCGTTGCATAGTTTAGTAGAACTAGAACTAGCAATTTACTAAAAGTTTATGAGAAAACATTTACTGTAATTTTAGTCCATTATGATCTGGGATGTTCCGGGATGTTCCCGAAAGTTCCAATCTATTCCCAAACATTCCACAACATTCCAGAATGTTCCGGGATGTTCTGGAATGTTGTGGATTGCTCTCGAATACTCTTAAATGTTCTGGACTGTTCTAGAAATTTCTAGAGGGCGAAACTTCCAGCCCTTATATATTCAAAAGCACGCCCTTCAGGTAAAAACGGGAACCTTCTTATTGGATGGGGGATAGAGGGCTACCACACCATATAACTCCCTTGATCGTACCACTTACTTTTATAATGTATATTGATCTATTTATTCACACCTTGAAGAAGTTTACAAGTATAAATTGCTATAGGTTAGTTTTTCAGGAGTACAATAATAAGTATATAGTTCATAATATAACGGAATATGAACTATATATATGCAGGTACAATACAAGTTAGTTTAGAGAGTTCTGTTGTACAAAGGAGTTCAATAATTGTATATAATAAAAAGAATACAAAATGGGTACTTAAGGTAATATGAAAGTAGTTACAGGGCAATATGTAGTGTTTATATTTATAAAAAGTAAACACAAAAAGTTTGTTGTAAAGAATGCTAATATATAATAATAATAATAAGCCTTTTATTCTGAATTTCTGTTAGGTATATTAATATTAGAAATGTTTTGTTTGTTATAATATATCCCGAAGCTCAGTTTGCCTCTTGGCATAGGCCTCCTCTAACAATTTCCATTGGGACCTGTCACGCGCTACTCTTCTCCATTGATGTCCGGCCGTGAGTTTTAGGTCGTCTTCCCATCTCATGTGTTGACGTCCTCTACTTCTCTTGCCATCTCTGGGATACCAGTCAGTGACATTTTTACACCATTTCTCTTGTGGGCCTCGGATCATATGACCTGTCCATCTCAATTTTTGTTGGTTTATTCGGGTAACTATATCAGCAACATTAGTTATCTCCCCTATTTTGCTACATCTCACTCTGTCCTGTTTTCTTATTCCTGTCAAACTTCTCTCCATGGCTCTCTGGCAGCGTTCCAACTTTTGTCTGTGGCGTTTGGTGAGTGCCCAAGTTTCGCATCCATTGGTGATGACTGGAATTATACACGTGTTGAAAACTTTCCTTTTTATTTGCATACTTAGTTCGTTGGATTTCAAGACTTCTTTCAAAGACCAGTATTTTTTCCATCCATTTGCTACTCTTCGCTCGATTTCTTGCTTTAAAGAATGTTGATTGTTGATTAATTTTCTTGCTTGATTTAAAGAATGCTAATATTTAACAAACCTTTTTAACTCAGATTGGGTGTTTCACAAAAAATTTTCAATATTTTTAATCCAGTTCGACTCTAAACTTTGAGATTATCTGCCAAAGATTTTTGAAGTGCCCACAGATATTCGAAGAATATCCCATTGATGTCAAAATAAACATTACTTGACGTTTTAATTCTATGGCATTGTCGAACGTTAGCACGTCTCTTCGCCAGCAATACTGACAATACTTTTCATTGAATATCTTCAAGAAATGCATTGGTTACCATGCATATTTATATGAACAAAGAAAGCTTGAGTTGTTCTTTCAACTCTGGTCAATATCCAAACATTGGCATACTTATTTGGATGTATTCATGTATTAAATGCTATACGTTATAGTAATTTATTGTTTCTAGATGTAATCACATCATTTTTTGGGAAGTAAGAGCTTCATAGATGCACGGCTGCACGCACATACGTCCTTGAAATTACCTCCAGGAAAAATACGGCTACTTCTAAATACGACAACAGTGATAATATTTTTTTTGTCTGTGTATTATGTGAAATATTTAGAGTCACCTGTTGTAATTTTATTTATTTTTATTATTTTATTTAACGGCAATATAAAGTAAAGTAAAAAAGATACAATATTAAGTAGCATAAAGATATAAAGTGATGTAGTTTGTTCTCAGTCCTCCTCACTAGGTATTCCTGTTCCGAGGCGGACTGTAGTTTGTTGTATTTGTGTTGATCATGATTTTCTCATCTTCTAATATGTTGGTTCCCACAAAATATAAAATAAATTAAGCAAAAAGTATTTATGTTTGTTGTCTGTAGGTTGCGTTGGGGTTACTTCATAAATTTAATGATTTCCTCATCTTCATGTTTAGTTAGCCATAATTTGATGTCTTTTTTAAACTTTTCTACATCCATGGTGTTTTTAATTTCAAAAGGAAGGGCATGTCATAATTTTTTAGCATGGAAATTATATAGAATCTTTGTTTTTGAAATAGTATGTATTAAAATAAAATATCTTAAGTTAGGTTATCTCAGGTCTTGAGTTAGCCGGGGGAGGATGTTGGGAAGTGAGAGCTTCATAGATGCATGCACAGATGGCAGTGCATAGAGCTTGCGTGGAAGTCCGCAAGATGGAGCCAGTGGCCAGTAGTCGCCAGGGCCAGTGGGAAGGCTCCCAGAGAAACTTACTGTTCCAGATTCCAATTAGCCAGCTTCTAGTTATGTTGACTATCGAGTCACCTTTATAATACGCGGAGTATTAATAAATCCCTGATTAATCTAAAAGAACCAATTATTTATAAACTCCTTCCAAGACGAGTTGGAGACCTGTTTGTACGAACACAGCAGCTTCAAAATTATTGTTGCTGATAGTGATATTGAAATAAGGGCAAATGTAGGTAACTCCATTATGGAGGACTGAACGAGGTTGGCGCTTACTAAAAAGTGTTGATAAAAACGAAGCTAGCAGTCCACAATGCAGGATATCAACCTACCCTAATGTATGGCAGTGAAGCATGGAACTAGCAGAAGAAGGATGAAAGTAGACTTAATGCTGTAGAAATGAGATCTTTGAGGCGTATGTGTGTGGAGAAATGCGGAGATCCGCGAATTATTTAAAATATTAATCCCTCACAGAAGGCACTGAGGAAAATAAATTCAATAAAGATATTTAATTTTTATTGGAACAACTTTTCTATTTAATAACATTTTTACGTAATACCCATCAATGTAATAAATTTTTTTATTTTTTATAGTGAATACCTCACAAGAGTCCCAACTGCTCCCGTCTGAAATTTTTTTATTATTTTTTTTATAGTGAATACCTCACAAGAGTCCCAACTGCTCCCGTCCGTAATGAAATTACAAACGAAAATATTTCTGTGTTGTTATGATTACACATTTAATATCTCATTATTGATATCGCCAATGAATGTATAATTCATAGAAGTGTGACCTACGCCGATTTGAAAGAAGGTTGATGTCGTCAACTGAGCCCACAGACAAGCCAATTATTTATTTATTTAAATACAAACTGCATGACATGTTCCATTAACATAAATATAAAAATATAGTTAAAAAGTACAAGGTATAAAATATACTGCATAAAGTGTAAAGTAATAAGTATAATTTACGGTGTAAAGTGTGAGATTAAATATAAAGTTGAGTTAAGTATAAAGAATAAATTATAAAAACAAGTACAAAAGGTAAGAAAAAAGATTTGTTAATAATGACTTAGAAGAATTATGTGTCAACTATGTCAAACATAAATGATTATTAATTATCAAAGTAACGAAAGTGTAAACAATAATGTATACTCAATTACTTATCTTTTGATTCTTGCATTCGTAAAATAATTTTTATATGTATCTTTTAAATAGTAAGTATATTTACCATCTACTAAAGACAAAAAATATGTAACTTTTTATTTACGACAAATTTATGCTATTTACATATTTAACATACCCTTTTGTTTGAAACAACACAAGAGTTCCAACTGCTACTAACCATCTGAAGCCAGTGATACTATGGCATCCCCAATTGGGATATTTTGTGAGGTTGAAGGAAGGAGATGAAAAGAGGACGGTGGGGAAGTACCTCGCTATTCAGATCTGGTCACCAAACACGGCCAACGCCATTTCAAGCAATGTTTGAATTCTGAATGGTGGTCTTACACCAGGGCGATACTAGAGTACTCTAGTATACATAAAGTTTATATTTCCATTGTCCTGAAAAAGGTTGAGTGCAACTAAAACCGGTGGCCCTATATAACTCAAACAAAGTGGTTCAAAACAAAGTTAATTTTTTTTACATTTATATAATATCATGCCACAAAGTGGTTGTTTTCTTCTATAATTTCATTTAATTCCAACGAAAACTTAAATAAATAAAAAAATATGTATTTATTTTATTTTATAGAAACAAACAGTACATTGGTTACATTGATAAATTACCAGATTTTAAATATTTCATGGTACCTGTTGTAATGGACCTGTTTGGGGTATAAGAACGTAAAGAATTTTTTTTCATAAATTAAAATACGTTCAGAGAATAGGGAGAAACGAACAGACTATGGACATCTTTGGGACATACTAGAAGCTTTATTATAGAAACCTACGTCGGTAATAGGCGTTAACCACGTAATAATTGAAAAGGGGCGCGTTAGGTTTCAACGAATCAGACCATTCCCAAAATCAATTAAATAATTTTTCGCCAATCACGGAGACTAAGGGCGGTCTAAGACACGATACACTCGAGGTTGATTTACTGTTGAGTTAACCTTGGGATCCGGTCTCACGACGCGTGCAAAGGCACTTGGGAATCGACGATAAATTTGCATTCTAAGGCAGAAACGAAGCGATACCCAACCATCGATAACGAAAAAAGGGGGTGACGGTTTGGTGAAAGAAGAGGGTGTTTTGAAATGTTTTGGTCCAGAAGACATATTACGAGGCGATCCTCATAGAGAGGATTGTTTACGTTCGCTGGAATTCTGAGTGCTGTTTCAAGTGGCGATAGTGAACACAAATTTTAACTTAAGATAGGACGTTTGGCCGAAATTGCCTAATTATATTAACACGGGGGAGATGCAAGTTGGGTAATTAAGAAAAGACATAAAAGTTAATGGGTCACGAAGTCTTTGATTAACGATCAAAATTTTACGACCTTTTTTGCGCGTAAACAAAGTTACGATGATAATATATTGAAATTCCTAGATGAAGCGAGAAAAGAGTATATGGGTTGGGCTAAAACTAGACGCAAAAAACTGTAAAAACAGGGATGTACTGGGCGTAGATCACCGAAAAGAAAGGACCGGGAATCGAAAAGAAACCCGAAAGGTAGTTTAGCTCATGATGGAAGGGGTTTCAACGACTCGGGTAGTGGACAGCGATGGGTTACGAAAGATTACCAGAAGAAATGCGGCGGATATCACGAAAAGAGTCAAAACAGGTAGGCGAAATTACAAAAACGTGTCGGATCAAATTTTGGAACGAATGCCTACGTATGTCATCACCGAGGGGAAGGTATATGTGTCCTGGGATCACCCACGGATCATGTAGACACCAATCAAATGCTAGAAGGCAGCACACAAGGAAGGATACTGTATTGCGCAAGCGCTGGACATAATGGGTGAAAAGCTTCCGTTAGTTGGGATAATTTATCGATTATATTATCGATATCAATAGCGAATTTCTCGGAAAGATTTCAAAAACAACGATATAGAAATGAGCTACACCTAGTCTATAGGTCGGAAATCAACCAATATTACGGACACAACTCGTGTACGAGAAAAAATAATCAAATAATTTTGCGCAATAGTCTACATCGCCGGATATCAATTACGGGAGGGCGCCCGAAGGTCAGGCCACCGAGTACGCGCCTGTACCCGCCTCGGCAGGTTGGTAGGTGTTTACCTCAAATCGGAAGGCGGGAACCTAAAAACCTGAAACGGGGTTATGCAATTCTAAACTTAACGGGGAGTGAAACCTCGAATTCATAAAGACGAAAGTCGCACAAATTTTAAGTCGATTTATTCGAAAAAAACATTATTAAATAGCGTTGTTTGGAGGAAATCGGGGCTTTTTCATTTTAACTTGGTTGTCGGTCTTTGAGATCTTTTACGTCGCGACAGCTTTTGGTGTGCTATTTTTAAACTAAACTGATAGAGTTTTAAATGTAGTGAAGTTGTGTATTTAGAAAATCAAGGTTAAACGAAGTTAGAGTGGTTTTAATATTAATTGGAATAATTGAAGTGTTTTAAAATTTAATTAGATTCAACCAAAAAAAAGGGTAGACTCATAGTTAGACAATACTAAATTCACGGGTTGGAGTCTTTTCGTGAATTTTGAGATATTTCGTCACAAAATCGCCGGGGACCTTTAAGGAAGTATACGCGTCGCGCTACGAGGAGTACCACTTGGGGCTTCTACTCATACCTACAGTTCCTGGACGTGGATTAATGTACATGTCGTCGATATCCCGACTGGACTAGTAATATTACGATTTTGGGTAAGTGACCTTGCATGAATATATATTTCCAGAACGTTAAAATTGCGACGAAGATGGGGCTGCAACCAGCAGCTCGGACAGGGCTGCGATACTGATAAGATAGTATCACATTTAGAACTGTTTGCTTGCTTCTAACAGCTGTGTTTAGCACGAGACCAATGACCTACTTATTTGTAAGCAGTTAGTGTCGACGCACGACCCAAAAGGAAGAAAAGGGACCCCCATAAATCACTTGACGTCCGTGTCTGACGACAAAAGTCGTACATTCTACCGAGTTGGCAGCCGCGCAGAGGCACCACAAATCAACATGGAAGCGACTAGCTGCAACCAACTCATGCTCAAAACAAATAAAAAAATAAAATTAATAATATTTGTATAACCTTATATGTTCACTAACAAATTCCCAAATACCTTTGGCCTCGGCTTAGGACTCGCCGTCGGAGTATGTTGTCCGTAAGCTGTCTTGGGAAAGCACACAACTTCCTCGGCTCAGAAGATTTTCTACTTTCCTCATCACGCGATTTCGGGGCGTCAACGTTGTATGGAGAATCACGAAGAGTTCGGAAGGTCATCCCTTTTCGCGGAGCCGGGTCGGGTGATAGGACACGAGAGGCAGTATGAAAATTAATGTCAAGTTGGAATGTTTGGGCCTTGGTTCGCTGCGAAGGCGTTTAATTGAACGGGTTCCAAGTCTTTCAAAATCGCGTGGAGGGGACGTCGGCGTGATGAACGAGGGTTCAAAATCGGAGGACGAACACATACTAAAGCGGGGTTTACCCGGAGGTTGATGCAACTCGACTGGAAATCCCTCGAGATCCTTTGCAGCAGCCTTCGTGAGGTGAATAGTAGGCCTGGCGGCTAGTGGACGTTGAAAGCCCCACCAGAACAAACCTACTTGAAACATGCACGCGTTTAGCATCATGACAAGGGACGCAATGAAATCCCCCTTTTACAGTCAGTAACGTAGTCCGTCGGAGGAAGCGGGGCGGGGTGATTTGGGATATTCCAACAGGTGCATTACCTCTCCCTCTGACGTGAGCGGTCCGGAGGTGTCAGGGCGACTATAAGAAGAAGTTAGACCAGACCTCGGGGAAAGCCAGACACGTATTGGTTCTTGGGGTTTTGCATTTGGAAGAATAGCGACCATTTCATTTGGGGCAGTGAGGTGCCGACCCAGTTTGCAAAAAACCCTTTTTCTCGTCATTCAATCCGTTCCCACCTCCTTTTCTCTTGTTTCCACTTCCATCCGCAACATCCAAAGTTTACTAACCACAGCTAAATCCATCTATCTAGTTTCAGTACACCATTACAGAGGTCGACGAGGGAGTCCCAGCACTTATGCGGAAACAACACCCTATTCAACGAAGGGTTTAATAGCGCGTACACAAAGGGGGGGGGTACGGTTCTATGTCACAATCTAGAATTTATAAACACGGGGACATTAGATAAGGACGGGGATACAAGGAAATTGTAGGGATATGATAGAAACTGTTAGGTCAATTAGTAATAGGGTCCAGTATTCGAAAGTTAGGTGAGACACGTACTCGTTTCTTGTAGAACTCGCTGAGGGTCGTTGGACGTCTTCCCCACACTTTGGCTAAAAAGAACCGAGAGTTACCATGGAAAGGAGACATTAAATACCTACCACCTCATAACGGTGGGCTTCGAATTAACAAACCACACAACGTGAAGTTAAGGGATTTATTGTAGATCAACCCCAAAGCGAAGGCCTTATTTTACTGTGTGCAATATCACAGGGGCGGGGGATATTCAGAGTTAGCTAGGCTCAGCACGATATCATTTTGCAAAAGCGAAACTGAACGCTGGAGAGAAAGAGGTATAAAAGCCTCATTCAAGCGAGTTAGGACAATTAGGAGGTCGAGTCAACACACTGTGAAATGTTTCCATGTAATGTGTGGTATGTATATTCTTTTTTTTTTCTTTCCTTTATTCGTAAAATGGTTTACATGGTTTCGACGTTTCGGTTTTCGACTACCACACTAGACAAATGTCCGTATTATGGTAGTCGTATGATTCTGTCATCAAAGTGTGACCTGTGTTGTGATGTGTGTGAATTTGTGAATGTGTGTGTGTGTGTGTGTATGTATGCGCATTGAACAGTTTATGATTTATTTTTATTACAATTTACAACATGATGTCACTTTAAATTTTGGCAGTGACTTCGAATAAATAAATAACACAACAAAAAATATAATATAACAGAAAAAATATAACATAACAGAACAAAATAAAACATAAAATTATATATATAAATGTGATGTAGATTCATCAATTTTCCGTTTGTACAACGAATTTCGTAGAGTGGGATCTGTGGGATTCTTTTTATGAAAATCTATAGTTTTATTCCGAAATTAATGATTTCTCACAATTGATATTCAGAATTTATAGACTTGATGAAATTTTGCACACTTGATGTTCAAAATAGGAGGAAAATTACTGTTTATATCTGATTTTGAAATACTACTGTTAAATATTAATATAAATATAATAATACATAATATCAGCAGAGAAAAGGTAGTTATATTTATATGTTTGAGATGAAATCTAAAACTTATAAAGTATGTATTGAAGATGTCAGCAATTAACCTATAATCATGCGATTCATTTCCGAAGAAGAAAATTGAGCCCACTTCATGAATTACACACTTCTATGTATTCATATTTACTGTGGATGTCGCAATCTTAGCTAACGGGTTTCGCGCTCGCCCGACCGTCGACATAATTCGGGTTCCGCTAGTTAGTTCCCAGTTCTGTGGCCTTACGCACCGGAACATAATCTTCTTCTCGCCTCTCTAGACGGAATAATGTTCTATGGTCACTGGGCACAGACGTGTCGGCTAAATATTGTGACATTTCGCTATGATGAATACGGAAATTTGTTTATTTATCGTTTTGTCTTGGGAAATTATTGAGAAAGATCTTGGGAAACCGTTCCTGGCGATCGTGACAGTGAAATTGAATAGATAATTTAATATTGCTTTGTACGTAAGTTTGTGCAATGATAATGATAATAAAAAAAATTGTCAATTATGCCAACAGAGTGTAATGTCACCACGGACAACAAAATAATGCCAGTAGGGGAGACCGGGGCTAGTTGACCCACTTTTAACTTTTAAGGCGAAGCTTAATACTAAATCAGTATCTTGATTAATCTTTATAACGAATTGGTGTACATTATGAATACTAAATGTGTTTTAGATAAATTGAAGGTTTTTCTATCGTTTCGTTTGAGTAGAATACAAATAAAATAATAAATTACTCAATAAAAAATATAAATGTAAACTACTAAAAAAAAAATTTTTTCAATTGAAATGTATGAACGCGTAAAGGAAACTACTTTTAAAAAATACAGTATTATAACTTAGATTATCTGTGGCAGTTTCGCTTGATTTACTTTTTTGATTTCTTATAAAATTATTTACAAAATAAAATAAATTGAAACCAGTTTTTTGCTTGAAATCGAACGTTTCTAGACTCCGTTTTTTCAAGCGATTGTAATGCCTATTATCTACAATATAAGATTTACCAAGAATATACACATTTTTGGTTTGTAGCTTCCAAAAAATATATATAACTAAGCTTTTTAACCATGGACTGTCAATCACTCATTAAAAAATTTAAACTGTTAATCACTTATAATAAGAAATTAAAAATATTAAATACATACTCAGAAAAATAAAAATTTGACAGAAATCACTTCTCCTTAGGAAATCAACTCTGAAATAAAAAAAAACCTTGTAGTAAACTTTTTATAATACGTTATCAGAAATATAAATAGCAAGATTTTTAGTAACATCTCAAAAAAACACACAGAAAATATAAACTGAACGCTTCAACATATTAATAAAGAAATAATCAACTCAATAATACATTTTCTGTAAATGATGTAACATATATTATGTAAATTATGTAACATGTTTTCAGTAAGAGATGAAAATTTTTTTCTGTAAGTGATATAACTTTTTTCTGTAAATGATGTTATATTTTTTATCTGTAAATATGTTAAAAAAAATTGTATATATGTAACATATTTTCTGTAAATGATATAACATATTTTCTGTATTTTTTTATGAATAGTAATTAAGTTTACAAGTTTGACGAAAACGAAATCAAAATTCTAAAAGATGTTGAAAAAGAAGATAATATTAAATAATCTAACTGAAATATGAAACAGAACAAGTCACAGAAAAATAAAAAGTCTCAAATGGAAATCTAACCCAGGATCTCTGTCCTATCGGGACAACGTCTTTATCCTCTCAACCATTCGGACGTAATTAATTATTCAGAATTAACGATGTTAGGTATCTTGCAACTAATTTTGTTCCATGATTCCCAATTGAGACCGTTATATTTTCATGTTTCGTTCAGATTTATTAGCTTCAATGATGTATTAAATTGATGGGATGAACTTACAAAACTTAAACAAAAGTTGTTCAAATAAAAAATCAAATCGATGTAATTAAAAATTTAACTGAAACATTTCAGATTTGAGTCCAGAATTCTCGGTGCATCGAGAAACAAGGTTCAAGTTGTAGGAGAAATCGCACGACTGATTCTGAAACCGCAAACTTCGTCTGTACCATGAAACAATGCAGCAGAATGCATTATTTCTGCAGAGAAGATGTGGTTGCAACTTACCATTCCATCAATAGCCATTTCGCAAACATTACCATGGAGCTAGGAAGGTGTGCAACATCTTTTTATGTGATTAAAGTTTTTTTTCTAGGGCCCCAAAATGCCTGAAACGACATGCAGCGCAGCCTAGAATGTTCTAGACTTGCAGTACTTTGAAAATGAAAGATAAATGTTGTGTTGTGTCACAGCTTTTATTTTGAGTCAGTAGAGTTGCGCAGTTGGGAGATAACTCTGGACCGATGAATACCTAACAGTACTAACACATCTCCCTTGAGATTATTTTAATAATACAAATCATCCGTTTACTGGTTTTGTCAAAATATTAACTCGCCCTGCAAATAAGAAAAGTTTCTTGATTTTAACAGATCGGCCGTGGAACAATTGTCGGCCTCAGAGTTTTCCTTCCTTCTACAACATGGTTCTCTTTACACAGCATCCCCGAACATGACTAGATGGAGTTAATGTAAAAATATCATTATTTTAATGTCCAGTTTGGTAGGTATCCTCAGTGATCCTCGCCTTGGTGATAGATTTACTACTATTTGATTACAGCATAAGAGTCTCAACTGCTCCTGAATTTACGGGGCCAGTAGAATGGAATCTTTGATTGGGGTTTGTTGTGAGGTTTAACGGAGTGGGGAAGGGCTGGAGATGTAGTTGAAGAAGGTTGAAAACTAAGTGTATATATTTATAGCTGGAACAAACACTAAATCCATTTCAAGGAACATGTCGATTCTTCGATTGCTGTCCTTCACCATGGTGATAATGGAAGTAGGTATACGCCATTTGGAATGTGGTGGAAATATAGTAAGTTTGATAAAATCGTTTTATTTACAAAATTTCACTTGCAGTCACTTGTAGTCACCTATGATCTGGTGCCCCAAAATAATTTTAAAATCATGACTCAATGCTGTGCAGAAATGGGTGGCCCTTTGGAAGACTACATTTTAGATAACACGCGTCATGTAGAAATGCCATACTTGTTCTACTGGTAAGAAATTAGCATCATAGTCGGGAAACAAAACAATATATTATTTCTTATCCAAAAGTATCATAAAATCGTTGACAGCCCTGTTTTACTAAAGCCAAATTGCGATACTTGCCCAGCTATTCCAAGTAGAATTAATTTTGAAGGCAACAATAAACTCACTACTATTTACTCTATATTAATATTTTGCTAGATTATACATGTGAAAAAGTCACCTTTTTATACATATTATTTTCTGTTCAAATAAAATATTCTCTGTTATTATAACATTCTAGGCTTTAATAGAATTTACTTTATATTAATTACTATTCATTATCATAAACACCTCATACCTCGATTTATGTCAGGTTTTATACAAACCTAGTTTTCATTCAACTATTTCTACACTAGTGGATATTTCTTTTAATTATGTATTGTTTAACTGCACTTATATTAACAACTGTATCACTTGCAACAATATTTTTGTGTACACATTACTTACTCTGTAATCACTCTGGTGATGCTCTGGCTTATAAATAGCACAGACCATCAGGGAATATTTTAATTTCCTATGAAAAAAAATGGATTTATTATTGAATTCACTCTGCAGGATAAGACAACTTATAAACCAGCCACCAAAATACATATAAACAGAAAGACTCGCCAGAAAATAGCACTTGCAATAGCACTAGCAATCGGCAGCAAAACGGCAGATCAGCACAATAATATATTTGCATTCGCGCTAGGAGATTATAATATGTCAACCAGCTCTCAAGAGAGTAGAATTATTAATAATGATGAATTAGCACATTTGCAATTCCACACGTACTGTCACATTATTGTGACAAAAAAAATATTTTAATCATTTTTGTCTTAAATAGACCTCTTTTGACAAATGATACAATCCGGATGAATCCATCTGATCAATGCAAAGGTGACTGTAATTCGTTTTCACTCACCTGCAGAGCAAAATCTATCCAAAGCTGACCAGAGATGTCTCTTTCGTCCATTACTTTCAATTTTTAATTTTAAAATTTAATTAAAACCAATTTCAAGTCGATTGCTTATCCACACTCTATTGTATCACTCTATTGTAAAAGCCATTTTATGACGTTTAAATAAATAAAAAAACTTAGAAGATAAATACATTTTTATTGTATTGTTAAATAAATCCGCTGTTGGCCGACTCCTGGATCAGTGAAGAAGAAAACAGGAAAGCACAGAGATAGATTTCTCGCCTATCGGTTTCAAGGTTAGGGTTCAACACCCGTAAATCACAGAGTTGCTGTGTGGTCCAGCGAAAAAGACGCTGACTTCAAATCTGTAGACTACAGTTATTCTTTTCCGATAGAGCACTCTTCTAGTAATTATCTGTTCATTGGCTGATACATACTCACGCATCCATTATTCATTTATTTATTTACTGGCTTACATGAACCCGGGGTTGCTCAGGGATTTATAAATGGTTTGAGGTTCTAAATTCTAGTGTACCTGGAAAACTTTTAGGCGAAGCTTAGTGCTAAATCACTATTTTGCATAATCTTTATAACAAATTGGTAAACATTATATCTAAAAATATGCATTAGATAAATTGAAGGTTTTCCTATGTTTTCGCCTGAGTAGAATAAAAATAAAATAATAAATTACTCCATAAAAAATATAAATGTAAACTACTAAAAAAATAAATTTGCACCAATATATTACGGAGATTATCACATATTTGAGGTACATGTAAGTATAAAAGGTCATTGGGCAGTTTTACTATTTGGTGATAGTTGTTGAATTGTCGATAAGGATGGTTTTTTTCGAGATCCTTCTTTTGTTTTGATGGTCAAATTTTCAAAATTATTACAGATTTGCATCAAAAACAAAGCAACGCAGTTGGCTACAGACACTCTTCTTTGTTTATATAAATATTAAATCTTAAATTTCCCTCTCCTTCTGTTCTACCATTCCATCCCTCCAAGTACTTCCAAGGATCTCTTGCTCTACCGATCAGTGTGCATTGCTTCATCGGCGCGGTAACAGTGTTCGTCGTAGCAATAACGTAAGTATTTACTTGTAAGTATTAGTGTGATTCTCTCAGTCGACGATAATATGTAATTTTATGTGGAATAAACATCAGTCACGGAAAAATACGGAACCTATTGAAAGGTTTCATGAAACAGCTGACAAGAGAACTTTTGACCGGTCAGTGGTTGAGTGGGCATAGCGCTTGGGTCTCACCCGAGCGTCGCGTGTTCGATTCCTCGGCTGGCTAAGTCCTCCATCACAACACAAGCAACATTTTCGGCTTTCTGTGGTGGTAGTAGGAGATTTTCAAACATTGTTGGGTTATTCGTAACCTGGGAATGTTTGTCTTTCTTTTAAAAAATTAAAAAATTAATTAAAAATTTGTTTTATCTCAATTAAAACATAGAGTCGGTCAAGACAAACCTCCACCACCCCAACCAGAAGCAGTAAAATATAACGAACCTGCTGTGACTGACAAGATAAACTGTTTGGCATGCCCATTAAGGTGGAGTGAATTTTTTTTCTTGAGAATTTCGAAATCGGCATAGTTGGGAAAGATGCTCCTTATATTAACAATTACAACAAAAATGATAAAAAAAATATATTCACAATACCTGGACATCGCCAAAACTTTATATTTTATCATGTTCACGATTTTACCTAAGTATTTATAGCTCATATAAGCGAAATAAAACATACAAAAAATTTGTATTTTACCATTTATTTTACAGATTATAAATTCGTAGATTGTTAGAATGGAACAAATATTGGAAATAAACAATGTACATATATTATTTACTGCATTGAAAAACTTGAAAATCACGAAAGTTACTATGAACCATAAGGTGTCGTGACTCTAACCTTGTTTTTAAATCCATCTCGCCTCAAGGGTCCACAAACAACGGCTGAGGCTTCTGTTACGATTTTCACACATCTTTCTGTAGCTTGAGTGTGGCTAGGAAAATTCTTTATCATTGGTAGTATGACATCGTCAATTATCGTGTGATCGGTAATGGCTTGTAAAATTGTCTCGTCACTTACAAATTTCGTTAGTGGTGGCTCGGTTATATTTTCCCACTTTATAACATCAATATAATCATCTGCTGAAAAATCAAAAACAGGCACTTTGAAGGTACGAATAAAGTCTGATTTCATTTCATTTGCCGAGCTTTCAATATTCTTCTCAACGCCAACTCTCTTACGTATTTTCGGTTGTCGTTTAACATGGCTAACAATATATGTTCGTGATGCCCAAAAAAGCCATTACGCTGGATTACTGGATCAATAATATATTTTAAATCACTGGACAAATACTGTGGAAGCACTATTGTTTCGTGTAAATGCCTTGCACCGGAAATACATAATGGTTTGGTCTTAATGTTGAACCACATAGGTGCGTAAACTGTTTATACAAATGTCGTTAAAGTTACCATATTTTTTATGGTTTTAGGGTAGAAATGTAAAGCCGAAGAATCCGATTCGCTGTAGTGAGCCACCTGGATTGTACAATTTTACCGGGATTTGTTTTTGATAAATTTTCATTGCAGAATCCGGAGTCAATAGTTTTACACATTTTCAATAGATACAGCTGATCTGTTCTTAAATCCTGTGTATTCGTCATACTTAGTAATGAACATTGAATGATTTTAAATTTCACGACAGGAAGTTGTTCACACTTATTTAAAGATTTACCAATAATTCCAGTGAAACTTTGCGGTCCAGTCGTGGTTCCGTCGATGTTCTCAAAGAGATGTCGCAAAATGAGTTCGTTTGCATGTAATTGACAGACAATCCACTGTAAAGGCCGTTTGAGATGTGATTCAAGGCGCCGAATAACACCTCCTTTGTACCCCGTATTAACTGCAGTTCCGTCGCATCAAATTGCAACAATTTTTTCCAAAGCAATATCATTCGAAGACAGTAATGAAATAATTCCATTAATTATTGTTTCAGATTTTCCGGTTTTTAATGAAATGTGTCCCATGTACTCGCTACCTGGTTCTTTTACTAAACTAAAGTGTTATTCAGTTATTATTTTTCGCCGGCTGTCTTCCATGCTTAAAGTTTTGTCTTTCCGTCATAAACCAAATTGATTGGAATCGATTACTAACGGCTTACTAGTAAGGGCAGTTTTTTTCTTCATTCGAGCTCGACGAATTTTACTCCTATCCACAACGCGAGATGTATCGTTCTGTGAAATTAAGACAACATCTTGTAATACAGCGGAAACAATTGCAACTCCCGCTCGATCTGAAATACAATATCTGTCTAATGTTCTGGCCACAACAGGGAAGTCTTTCACCTCATGGTGAGAATTATTTGGTTGTGCTTCACTTTGCATTATTTCTTAAGGAATTGAAGACGAAGCACATTTTTTGAGAGTCTAAAGTTTAAACTACAAGAATGAATAGCGTCAGTTAATTTGTTTTTGCACTCAAACTCAATTTGTTACTTAATTTGTTTTTGCACTCAAACTCATCATGATGACGTTTCCTTGTCAATAAATTCATGTTTTTTTTGTAGCATCTCGGTCCAGACCTCCTATCATCATTTTTCGATCCGTTCGCTGATCCAGTAGGAATGTTTGTTCTTTGATATGAATTTTTAGCTTCTTTTCACACGAACATGAGTCAAAAGATGTGCATCTGCATGTCCCTATATCAAAAAGAAACGGAGTTTTTTCTAACGGATCGGAAACTTCGCCAAGATGATACGCGATACACTTCACTCTGTTTGATACGCGTTTGGGGTAGAAGGATTCGTTGCTGTGTGGGAATAGTTTAACTGTTCCTTCAGTCCTACTTTATAATTATATTATAAAATAATAATGTAATTATATCATAGGTAATAAATAAACACTCAATTTTTTTTTCATAATTATAAGCATTTTTAAGAATCTGGAGAACATTATTGGCGTTTTCAGTGTTTTTATCAAAAATTCAAAGTGGTGGCGATGTCGTATTTATAAATAAATATTTTTTATTTAAGATATGTACATAACGGAGCACCAATCCCGCGTATGCCGAATTCTATATTACGAAAAAAAAAATTCTCCTTACTAGACCGCTCCACCTTATTGCCCATATCAACTCAAGAGACGCACGCGTTTTGCCTGTTGGTCAAGTAAGAAACCTATATGGATGGGTTGTAGCAATATGACATGTAACCGCTGTTTGCTAAAATTCACCTAATGCACTAAAATCTGCAAGATTTTTATAATATTTTTTACTGAAATTTTGATCGTTTTTTTCACGAAGGTTGTCATTGGATATGTTGCTGTCTTCTGGTTCCACAATGTGTGTTCCCAGATCTCATCTCTCCTCTCCAATCCCCCTTGGTTCCCCGAAGGCCCCACAAGGGAAGAGAGCCCCATCTCTCCTCTCCATTGCCCTTTGGGTCCGTGAAAGCCACACAACGGAAGAGTTCACGGAGGTGGCCTCATCTCTCCTCTCCACTCCTCCTTGGTTCCCTAAAGATCCCGCGAGGGAAGAGGATCTCATCTCCCTTTCCACTCCTCCTTGGTTCCCCGAAGGCCCCATGGGGGAAGAATCTACTCCCCCTTGGTTCCCTGAAGGCCTCACGAGGGAAGAGGCTTTCGTCTCTACTCTCTACCCAATACCCATCCTTGGTTACTTAAAAGCCCCACTATGGAAGAGGACTTCGTCTCTCCTCTCCACTCCTCCTCGGTTCCCCAAAGGCCCCATGATAGAAGAGGGTTTCGTACTACTTTCGTACCTACTCACCCACGTCAAAAGTTAAAGGTTAAATATATACATAAAGAAAGGCAAATGTGAATTTTAGAAAAAGTCGGGGACGCCCGACGAAGACATAATCAAGTGAATCAGATACTTGAGTCGGGCCATGACAAGAGTCAGACTAATAGAAGAGTATGTATGAGACGATGTGTGAATGTGAATGAGGCAAGGAGTGTGTGCCAAGACCAAGTTGTTTAGCGGTTCGTCCTCTCTGTTGGGAAACAGCGTGATGGTTAGTTAGTTAGTTATGTTTATATAAATTGTGGTACAAATGCCGATGCGGCCCATTATACACGAGTCAGTTTACTGAATCGAGTTACAATGGTAAACAAAATGACTAACTCTCAATGCCCGTGAGAAGTAGTTGAGATGTACAAAGGTGTAAACAAAAAGTAAGATATTGAAGATTGAAGGAAGAATTAAATAGACACAAACACTAATGTACTATACTAACTCATCATACCTATTTAGGTATGATGACCGCCACCGATGTCAACTCGACCACCGGTCGGTGGCCGAGTTGACATCGCGCTTGGGTCCCACTCAGGCGTAGTGTGTTCAATTCCTCGGCCGGCTAAGTCCTCCATCACAACACAAGCAACATTTTCAGCTTTCTGTGGTGGTAGTAGGAGATTTTCAAATATAGTCGGGTTATTCGTAACTCGAGAATGTTTGTCTTTGTTAAAAAAAAATTAAATTATTTTTGTGATTTTTTGGATCAATACAAATATTGATTTTCATAAATTTAAAATTAAGAAAAAAAACACCCAAATTTACATCGAAAATTTTTACCATATCTCTAAATATTATAAAACAACATTTTTGCGCTTAGTTCTTCTAAACTCTGCAATGGAGTTTGATAGGGTTTTCACTATCATGTAGAGAATTTCTTCCTTAGGGTTTATGTATATAATACATGAACATTATATTTAATGCCGCTGAACCAAAACCAAAAAAAAAACCACTGCCGATTACACACGGAGTTCCACAAGGAAGCATACTAGGGCCCGTTCTTTTCATAATTTACATAAATGAACTTTGCAGCATGGAAATAGATGGAGAAATAATTAGTTACGCAGACGACACAGTTTTATTATTTAAATCTAAGGATTGGAATAAGGTTTATAACATAGCGAATCTAGGAATCACGCAAGTGAAAAAATGGTTGGACTCAAATACACTCACACTAAACATATCGAAAACAAAATTCACAACGTACAGCATAACTAACACAGGACAGCCAAAAAACAATACAAACACCATAAAAATACACGAATGCATAAACACCAACATCTGCGATTGCCCCCCTCTAGAAAAAACAGAACAAATAAAGTATCTAGGAATCCTAATTGACCATAATCTTAGATGGACACATCACATCAAACAAATCACAAATAGACTCCTCAGAACAATACACATTTTCCTAAACATAAGAAACATATATAAAATAAAACAATATATTATGCACTATGCCAATCAATAATAGAATATGGAATAATTGCTTGGGGAGGAGCAACAAACGCAGCTATCGCTCAAATAGAAATCGCACAGAAAACGATATTAAAAGTAATACTCAAAAAACATAAACTAACCGACACAGACCAAATATTTAAAAGCTGTGACGTACTTGATATACGCCAATTATATGTTAAAACACTACTAAACTACATTTTCGACCAAAAAAACAAACCCCAACAAACACAAAATATCACTAATAGACCGGTCAGACAAGCGTACAAAGAAAACATAAAAACTCCGACGGTAAACACTACCTTTGGACAAAGACACCATAAATACCACGCTATTAAAGCATTCAACAGTCTTCCACTTGAAACAAAAATTGAGGAAAATAAAAATAAATTCAAACACAAAATAAAAAAATGGATTAAAGAACAAAAAGACAATATTACCAAAATACTATAACATAAAAGAATAAAACATATACACGCAACACAAAAAAAAATATATAAAACACGCAATACGCACAAACACATATATCATTATAAATGCCGATTTACATTCTCTTTTGATATTTTTCTTTTAGTGTTATAATTATATTTTAATTTTTAATCTTTATTTTTTATTTTAAATTTATCTTTATTTTAATGTTGTTTTTCTTTTATATTTTTTAAATGTATAAATTCTAAAATTATAAAATGGGGGCCTCAGCACGGGTAAACAACCCAGTGAGGCCAACATTACTAAATTGAAATATGAAATATTGTAAAAAAAATGTATCAACAATAAAAATAAAAATAAAAAAAAAAAATGCACAATCTATCATCAAACCTTTACTAAAAGCCCAAAAAATTGTAATACGTGTCATTAACAAGCGACCGACAAGATACCCCTCCACTTGACTCCTCATAGAGTATAAGGTCTTAAACATACGACAAATCCACCTAAAATTTTTGCTAATACATTTCCTGTTCAAATATAAAAACAAAACTCTTTTACAACACAACTACACAACCAGAACAATAACCAACGGTCACTACAAAGTACCTTCACTACATACCACGTCAGCTCAAAGAAAAATTTTCTTCCTAGCTCCTAAAATCTTTAACCTTATCCCTGAAAACCTAAAATCCGCGAGTAAACCCCATTCCTTTAAAAAACAAATTACGAAATGAATCCTTACACACGGAATACATTACAACTACAATACCCATTCATTCTACACTCTATCAATTTAATCACCTTTCAGACAAAACAAAATATATCTTTATTCCCTAACTTACCGGTATAGTATGTACATTACAGTTATTGCTGAATAAACTCCATAAATTCGGTATAGGTGGTTCACTATATAAGTGGTTTAATAGTTACTTGACCGACAGATTACTGGCTGTTAAAATTGATGGCACATTTTCATACAAATTCACTGCTACGAGTGGTGTTCCCCAGGGATCACACTTAGGACCAATCCTGTTTTTATTATTTGTCAATGATGTATTGTATATTTTCAATGATGTTCAAGTGTTAATGTTTGCAGACGACCTGAAAATATTCAAAGCAATCAGAAACATTAACGATTGCCATATATTGTCAAATAACTTGTCAAGATTAATTATATGGTGTCGTGATAACCGCTTGCAACTTAACATAAGCAAATGTCAAATTATGAGGTTTCATCGAATAAAGTATCCAATATTTTTTGATTATTCCATTAACAACATGTCGTTAGTATCTGTCTCGGAAATTAATGACTTAGGTATTTGGTTTGACACGAAACTTAACTTTATCAAGCATATTGAAATAATAACCAATAAAGCTTTGAAAATGTTGGGATTTATTTTAAGGGTATCTAGTGATTTCAATAATGTAAATACTGTAAAAACATTATATATGTCACTAGTAAGGAGTCATGTAGAATACAATTCCACGGTTTGGTCCCCAAATTATGAGGTTCATTCACATGCGATTGAAAGAATCCAAAATAAATTTTTAAGATATGTAAATTTCAAAATGGGCATTCCTAGAGAAAACCTAAATTACGATAACTTACTTTGTTCATTAAATTTAATAAAATTATCTGATCGCAGAATTATTTCCGATTTAACCTTGTGTTGACTCGACCTCCTAATTGTCCTAACTCGCTTGAATGAGGTTTTTATACCTCTTTATCCCCAGCGTTCAGTTCGCTTTTGCAAAATGATATCGTGCTGAGCCTAGCTAACTCTGAACATCCCCCGCCCCTGCGATATTGGACACAGTAAAATAAGGCCTTCGCTTTGGGGATGATCTACAATAAATCCCTTAACTTCACGTTGTGTGATTTGTTAATTCGAAGCCCCCCCGCTATGGGGTGGTAGGTATTTAATGTCTCCTTTCTGTGGTAACTCCCGGTTCTTTTTAGCCAAAGTGTGGGGAAAACGTCCATCGACCCTCAGCGAGTTCTACAAGGAACGAGTACGTGTCTCACCTAACTTTCGGATACTGGACCCTATTACTAATCGACCTAACAGTTTCTATCATATCTTTACAATTGCCTTGTATCCCCGCCATTTCTAACGTCCCCGTGTTTATAAATTCTAGATTGTGACATAGAACCGTACCCCTCCCCCCCCCTCTTGTGTACGGGCTATTAAACCCTTCGTTGAATAGTGTGTTGTTTCCGCATAAGTACCGGGACTCTCTCGTCGACCTCTGTAACGATGTACTAAAACTAGATAAATGGATTTAGCTGTGGTTAGTAAACTTTGGGTGTTGCGGATGGAAGTGGAAACGTGAGAAAAGGAGATGGGAACGGATTAAATGACGAGAAAAAAAAGGTTTTTTTTTGCAAACTGGGTCGGCACCTCACTGCCCCAAATGAAATGGTCGCTATTCTTCCAAATGCAAAACCCCAAGAACCAATACGTGTCTGGCTTTCCCCGAGGTCTGGTCTAACTTCTTCTTATAGTCGCCTTGACACCTCCGGACCGCTCACGTCAGAGGGAGAGGTAATGCACCTGTTGGAATATCCCAAATCACCCCGCCCCGCTTCCTCCAACGGACTACTTTACTGACTGTAAAAGGGGAATTTTTCATTGCGTCCCTTGTCATGATGCTAAACGCGTGCATGTTTCAAATAGGTTTGTTCTGGTGAGGCTTTCAACGTCCACTAGCCGCCAGGCCTACTATCCACCTCACGAAGGTTGCTGCAAAGGATCTCGAGGGTTTTCCAGTCGAGTTGCATCAACCTCCGGGTAAACCCCGCTTTAGTATGTGTTCGTCCTCCGATTTTGAACCCTCGTTCATCACGCCGACGTCCCCTCCACGCGATTTTGAAAGACTTGGAGCCCGTTCAATTAAACGCCTTCGCAGCGAACCAAGGCCCAAACATTCCAACTTGACATTAATTTTCATACTGCCTTCTCGTGTCCTCTCATCCGACCCGGCTCCGCGAAAAGGGATGACCTCCCGAACTCTTCGTGATTCTCCATACAACGTTGACGCCCCGAAATCGCGTGACGAGGAAAGTAGAAAAACTTCTGAGCTGAGGAAGTTGTGTGCTTTCTCAAGACAGCTTACGAACAACATACTCCAACGGTGAGTTCTAAGCCGAGGCCAAAGGTATTCGGGAATTTGTTAGTGAACATATAAGGTTATACAAATATTATTAATTTGATTTTTTTATTTGTTTTGAGCATGAGTTGGTTGCAGCTAGTCGCTTCCATGTTGATTTGAGGTGCCTCTGCGCGGCTGCCAACTCGGTAGAATGTACGACTTTTGTCGTCAGGCACGGACGTCGAGTGATTTATGGGGTCCCTTTTCTTCCTTTTGGGTCGTGTGTCGCCACTAACTGCTTACAAATAAGTAGGTCATTGGCCTCGTGCTAAACACAGCTGTTAGAAGCAAGCAAACAGTTCTAAATGTGATACTATTTTATCAGTTGCAGCCCCATCTTCGTCGCAATTTTAACGTTCTGGAAATATATATTCATGCAAGATCACTCACCCAAAATCGTTATATTACCAGTCCAGTCGGGATATCGACGACATGTACATTAATCCACGTCCAGGGGCTGTAGGTAGGATGTAGAAGCCCCTAAGCCGTTAAGGGTTCGTATTAAATTCGAAATCGATTATCTATGTCACCCGTCTACTCGCCGGTAGAAACTATAACCATATTGGATCTAATTTTCTAGCTAAAATTTCTACTTTCATACGCCGCCCCGTAGATAGCACATAAATTACCGAATACTAGATTTCGGAATGTTTAAGCGGATCATTTCTTTCAATAGAATATCTCTTACTCCCTAACCGTAAGTTGATAGTTGACATGCATAGGTATTTGTTGGCCTCCACTGTACCTAGTCTAGATATCTCTCCCTATCGACTATTTTAGAGTATCTAAGTAAGTATTTGCCGAGATCTACCCAAAACCCCCTTCCCCTCCCTAGAACCTTTCATATATTATCTGCCACGTTCACTTCGATTTTTTTCACTCAATTCTTATATCGTGTAGACCGTTAAAACCTCCCCGTGTTCGCAAGGAAAACACTGTCTATACCCCCAATTCAAATGAGCAATTTACCCTACGTTTTATATATTGGAAATTAATTATTATTAATTTTGACCAGAAGGTCCACATGTGATTTACGAATGATGTATTTAGCTCTTATTAAATTCTATTCTCCGAGTAAATTCATTCGCCGCGTTTCTACACGATTTTTATTATTATTTCTTTTTGATCAATGTACGCTGTCTCTTCAATTTCACAATAAATTTAGAACTTTGACTTAGCCGTTTTCGTCTGGTCATTTGATAATTATTATGGTTCTCTATTTTTTTCTCCTCTAATGGCACACGCGTTATTATTAAACATTACCGCAGTCGAGTTTCATCGTTTTATATTAGTCTGAACCAAGAGACTCCAACCCGTGAATTTAGTATCGTCTAATTATGAGTTTACCCTTTTTTTTGGTTGAATCTAATTAAATTTTAAAACACTTCAATTATTTCAATTAATATTAAAACCACAACTTCACTATATTTAAAACTCTATCAGTTTAGTTTAAAGATAGCACACCAAACTGTCGCGACGTTAAGTTCTCGAAGCCCGACTCCAACCAAGTTAAAACGAAAAAGCCCTGATTCCCTCCAAACAACGCTATTTAATAATGTTTTTTCGAATAAATCGACTTAAAATTTGTGCGACTTTCGCCTTTATGAATTCAAGGTTTCACTTCCCGTTAAGTTTAGAATTGCATAACCCCGTTTCAGGATTTTTGGCCCCCGCCTGCCGAGTTGAGGTAGACACCTACCCCTCTGCCGAGACGGGTACAGGCGTGTACTCGGTGACCTGACTTCCGGGCGCCCTCCCGTAAATGATTTTCGGCGATGTAGATTATTGCGCAAAATTATTTGATTATTTTTTCTCGTACGCGTGTTGTGTCCGTAATATTGGTTGATTTCCGGCCTATAGACTAGGTGTAGCTCATTTCTATATCGTTGTTTTCGAAATCTTTCCGAGAAATTCGCTATTGATATCGATAATATAATCGATAAATTATCCCAACTAACGGAAGCTTTTCACCTATTATGTCCAGCGCTTGCGCAATCCAGTATCCTTCCTTGTGTGCTGCCTTCTAGCATTTGATTGGTGTCTACACGATCCGTGGGTGATCCCAGGACACATATACCTTCCTCTCGGTGATGACATACGTAGGCATTCGTTCCAAAATTTGATTCGACACGTTTTTTGTAATTTCGCCTACCTGTTTTGACTCTTTTCGTGATATCCGCCGCATATCTTCTGGTAATTTTTCGTAACCCATCGCTGTCCACTACCCGAGTCGGTGACACCTCTTCCATCATGAGCTAAACTACCTTTCGGGTTTCTTTTCGATTCCTGGTCCTTCCTTTTCGGTGATCTACGCCCAGTACATCCCTGTTTTTACAGTTTTTTTGCGTCTAGTTTTAGCCCAACCCATATACCCTTTTCTCGCTTCATCCAGGAATTTCAATATATTATCCTCGTAACTTTGTTTACGCGCAAAAAAAGGTCGTAAAATTTTGATCGTTAATCAAAGACTTCGTGACCCATTAACTTTTATGTCTTTTCTTTTTTACCCCACTTGCATCTCCCCCGTGTTAATATAATTAGGCAATTTCGGCCAAACATCCCATCTTAAGTTAAAATTCGTGTCCATTGTCAACACTTGAAATAGCACTCAGAACCTCAGCGATCGTAAACAATTCTCTCTATGAGGATCACCTCGTAATATGTCTTCTGGACCAAAACATTCTAAAAAACCATCTTCTTTCGCCAAACCGTCACCCCCCTGTTTCGTTATCGACGGTTGGGTATCGCTTCGTTTCTACCTTAGAATGCAAATTTATCGTCGTTCTCCAAGTGCCCTTACACGCATCGTGAGACCGGATCCCAAGGTTAGCTCAACAGTAAATCAACCTAGAGTGTTTCGTGTCTTTAGACCGCCCTTAGTCTCCGTGATTGGCGAAAAATTATTTAATTGATTTTGGGAATGATCTGATTCGTTGAGCTCCATCACGCCTCTTTTCAATTATTACGTGGTTAACACCTATTACCGACGTAGGTTTCTATAATAAAGCTTCTAGTATGTCCCAGAGATGTCCATAGTCTGTTCGTTTCTCCCTATTCTCTGAACGTATTTTAATTTATGAAAAAAAAAATTCTTTACGTTCCTTTACCCCAAACAGGTCCATTACAACCTGTTTGTATAAAATCATTAATTCAATGTTTGATACCCCTGATTTATTATATGTAATCTCTTTTCATACTCCAAGCAGGTCGGTTTCAAGACAGTACCTACCATATTATTGTAGCAATTCTATGTCAACGTCCCAATATCATACTCCTATGCGACGGATTCAACAGCTAGGAAACAAATACTCAGATGTTGTTGATATATTTAGTACATCAATTTCAATATATAAGCATACCCTATTGAAGTTTTTTTTTTCATCGAGTAGTGGAATATTTGAATAAAGGTATTTAATTTGATTTGACTAACATATAATAATTTTGTCAACTGAAATAGAAAAAAATATTTTGGATTTTTTATATGTTGTGCCTGCATTCTGTGTAGATCAAATCAAGTTGAGTGATATTTTGACTTTATATTTATTTTTCTGCAATTGTTTTAATAGTCGTTTCCTGCACTATTTTCATGTATAATTTCGTAAATATTTTTTATATATATGTATGTAAAAGCCTTAATAGGCGTGAAATAAATAAATAAATAAATAAATAATTAATTAGTGCTATCTGTAAAGGTACCTACTAATAATTTCTCAAATTTTTCATCTTCTTATAATTCTCTAACTTCTCCATCCTCTTCTTGTAATCCAAACTAGCTAATTAACTTTTTCTTTTTTATATTATAGTAATGTATAGATTCTATGTCCGCAAACTGTAAAATTCACCCGCCATAACACATGGTCATCCCTAGCATGGAGGGTGAAATATCACAATAAATCACACGTCTAAATCATGTATCAATAAAATAAAATGAAAGTTGAGAAAAGTCAAGAAACGTCTCTATTTACGTCTGTCTGTTGTGCGCTTAGTTCTTCTAAACTACGCAACGGATTTTGATAGGGTTTTCAATATCATTTCAGAGAATTTCTTCTGAAAGGTTTATATATTTGCAGAAAGTAGAGAAAAGTCAATTTTTATCCTAGAATTGACAATCTCAAAAGCTTACTGCAGATCATACACGGCACTGAACAACGCTGGGAACATGTCAGCTAGTGTTTTATAATTCCAGCATTTACTGAAATGGTTATGCAAACATTGAAAACAATTTGGTTAGGTTAGGTTTAAAAAAAACGTTATTTAAACGCGCAATTTAATTTTAGGCGAGAAAAACAAATATTTGGTTTTGTGTTTTAGAGCATATGTTTTTATGTGAATGCCGCACAAGAATCCCAACCGTCTGGAGCCAGTGAGACTATGGCATCCCCAATTGGGGTATGTTGTGAGAGAAAGGTGGGGGAGTCCCTGACTATTCAAATCTGGTAACCAAAGACGGCTAAAGCCATTTCAACGATTCAATTCTGAATGGTGGTCTTACACCAGGGCGATACTGAGCATCATTAACTAATCAAGTAAAAAACAATAACTTTGTGTACATTTTCAATCATAGATTAAAGAATATATCACAAAAAGTGCCTTTTGGGCGTGTTTCTTGATCCAAATATAAGTCCAATCTGGGTCTATATTTCCACACAAAACTGTATTTCACAGAATTACATTACTCAATTCAAATGGGTTGGTGATATACAGCTTCAAGCAAGTGAAAGAGAGACATAGTGCCAAATGATCCAGTACCAAATGGTATCAAGTCTGTGGCACATTTGATTCCATTCAAAGAATTTAATGAATTGATTTTGTTTTATGTACATCCTGTCTTCTTATGGTTATTACACAGAGAAAATGAGTATTGCTGATTCATTAAAATCCTGTTAAAAACGGGATTCCTAATAATAAAGTTTTAATACATTCATAATATATCGGAACACATTTTTAAACAACTGCATCTGAAAAAGAATATTTCGTTGAAAAAATCATTTTTTTTTAGATCTCTTCAATCGTGTCCAAAACTATGTTTCAAGCTGGAGCCAACCATACATAACTACAAAATTTCATTTAAATCGGTTGTCCAGTTTCGGAGATTAGCCTGCACAAACACATTGACCCTTGATTTTTATATATTAAGAAGATATTATATAGATGTCACCTATGACAAGTAAAAACATATTTTTTTAAAAAACAGCGCCATCTATTGGACAAACAAGATTTTTTTTAAACAGCTCCATCTGTTGGACGTAAAAGAAACACGCGCTATTGTTTCTCTGCTTGCACAAACAGTCTACATCTAGTTTTCTTAGAAATTTAATTTCTTACTTTTATCTTGTTAGAGGTAGATACAGTCAAAAGGAGGAAATATAAACTGTCAATTTTAACAAATTGTTCTTACGAAATAATTTCTTGCTTCGCAATAATTAATATTATTACCTATTTAGGTACAATAAAACATATTTAAATAATACATATTGTACTAACTAAATTTATGTTTGAAATAAACAATGCCAAACACAATCCCAGAGTCCCAGTAGGACAAGTTGGTTTTCTTTTTGTTATCTTTCAAAATAATAAATAAATAATAATTGGTTGGTTTTTTATATTTTTTTATTTATTTCTATTTATTATGTACATATATATTAGTATCGTTGACACATATACTGTGCCTGTCTCACTGGGTATATCCTTTGTCGAGACAGGCTAGTTAACAAATATTTAATTTTGACAATAGTTACATTTTGCTGACGTGTACCCAGCGTTCCTCATTGTTACGAACGATTTGGAGTAACATTTTGTGGTAGTGAAGTATTTATTTATTTATTTATTTAACGCCCAGAGGGCTTTTACATGGTTGGTAGTATAATTTTAATTTGATAAAAGCTATGTAACAAGTTATACAAACACAAGAAACAAAAACAGAAAATTACAGCTATTTGTTTGTTTACATGATGTGTTTAGGAGTATTGTTGAAATAAATGTTTTAAATGATCCACAAAACTTGCCAAGTTGGTATTGAATATGTCAACATCACCCAAGTAATGATTTCCCATGGTGTGAAGTCGTTGTATCGGAGAGTGGGCAATGTAGTTACGCTTATGTGTGCTTCTGTAGAATATTGTATTTTGTCGTGTTGTTACTGTGGGTGTATGTATGTTTATAAGTTGCAGGAGTTCACAACAGTCGAATTTAGAAATTTAATTATGGTATAAACATCGACATTCTCTACTTTCTATAAATATTCTATGCCTGTATTACATATCTAAACCTTCCGGAAGAAATTCTCTAAATGATAGTGAAAACCATATCAAAATGTGTTGCGCAGTTTAAAAGAACTAAGCCCAGAAACAGACAGACGCGAAGAGAGACTTTGTTTTTTATACTATTTATATTAAGATTTCGATAGGCACATTTTTTGATAATTAATCAGGATTGTATTGGTAACAATAATAGGATAAGAATTTATTATTTATGGAACAAACTCGAAACTACTTAGAAAAGCAAACAGATTCATTTTCTGTTGTATGCTGATGATGCGGTGCTAATAGTATGGATGATCTACAGTCTCTCGTGTCTATGATGAACGAAGTATGTATGAAGAATGAGTTAATGATGAATGTAAGTAAGTCTAAAGTAATGGTGTTTGAAAGAGAGAGTACGAAAACAGTGTGCAATATAGTTGTGAATGAGGAATACTTGGAGCAGGTGGATGAGTTTGTGTATTTAGGAAGTATGTTTACGAGAGATGGGAAGGCTGACAGAGATATTGAAAGAAGATTAAATGCAGGTAACTCCATTAATAGAGGACTGAACGCAGTTGGCGCTAACAAAAAATTGTCCAAAGAAGCGAAGTTAGCAGTCCACAACGGAGTGCTGGTACCTACCCTGATGTATGGAAGTGAGGCATGGAACTGGCAAAGAAAGGATGAAAGTAGATTAAATGCTGTTGAAATGAGATCCCTGAGGCTTATGTGTGGTAAAACCATGTTTGATCGTGTGAGGAATGTGTAGATCCGCAAAGAGTGCAAGGCTGATGTAAGCGTAATGAGTAAGATTAAGAAAGGGACGCTGAGATGGTTTGGGCATGTAGAGCGAATGAGCGAAGAAAGGAGTTTAAGGAGAATATACGATGCAAATGTGAATGGTAGCAGAAGTGGGGTACGCCAGAGGAAGACATGGCACGATCAAGTGAATCAGATACTTGAGTCGGGCCATGTCAAGAGTCAGAATAATAGAAGAGTATGTATGATACGATATATGAATGTGAATGAGGCAAGAAGTGTGTGGTGTGACCGAGTTGTTTGGCGGTCCGTCCTCTCTGCCTATCCCTGCGGGGAAACGGCGTGATGGTTAGTTAATTACACAGCACTTGTAATATCTTATATGAAAATCTCCTAGAAGCGATTTTAGAACTACAATCAGACTTCAACGAACTGCCTAGATGAACAAATGATATTATATTGTAAACACAACATTATTTGTGTTCATTACATCACCTAGTTTAGAAATGTGGAATACACCAACTTTCAATTGTACATATGAAAAATTTAAAAACTCTTGCCAATGTGAAATAATTGATTGTGTTGACGAATACTTATTATTGTTGACAGTGAATTTAAATAGGATATTCAAGTGACTAAAATGTGTAATAAACTACGAGCTATAAGCGAATAGTTTCTGTAAGTTAAAATTTACTTGCTCCATGGCACAATTAAACTTATATATTTTTCCTTGGTGGAATGTATCCTTAGATACGGAAAACGAACATAGCGAAATACAAGCAATACAGTCTTTACCACGTTGTGACCCGAGGGACATTAAATTAAAACATAATGCAATATGATGCCCACCTCACTTCTGAACATCGTGGAGGACAAAACCTAAATACCACTGACATCTGTTGGATAAATTTATAAGCCACTAGAGCCATCTATGTCTCATAGCTCGAACCATCACACTAAATTGAAAACTTTATTCATCTAACTTCAAAAATAGGTTTGCGTCTATGCTAATTCTAAATTAAAATTATTCAAACTTATACACAGTGTTGAGAGATGTTCTTAATTTACTACGGAGTAAAAAAAGTGAATAAAATTCCGGAATCCAGTGGCTTTTGTTGCGTTTTTTTTTCAAAACCAAGCAAAAACAAATCTCTTTCACATGTCGTGATTGTCACTTAAATTGACTTTTCATGTTTTTAGTCGAACAAAAATGTCACCGGATTCCAAAATTTCATTTAAATTTTAGCTCCAAATAATGTCAGGAATCTCTGGATTAAATAAGTCAAGTAAGACCTTTAACACAATATATATTTAAATATCTCTTAGTTAGTAACAAGCTACAAAATGAGCCATCTATGTCTTGGACTTAAAACTATCACATAAATAACAGCGTTATTACGTTGTGCTATTATCTACTACATCTTTCCTACATAGAGGACAAGTCGAATGTTTTTCTAGCCACAGATTCAAGCAATGATTATGAAATTCGTGAGCACAAGGTAACTTCTTAACAACATCCCCACCGACGAACTTGGTCAAACAGATCGAACATTGTTGATCAGGAGACTCCACACAAACGCTACAATGATTGCACTTCTTCACAGCCATAGTCCAGTTGGTCCAGCATGACATCTGACACACCGGACAAGTCTTGTATCTCTGGAGATGACGGAGAATGCATTGCTCGTGGAAATGGTGACCGCAATCGTTGGAAAGGACTGTGCATCCACATTTGAAAGATTTTGAACACAGCAGACATAGTATACTCCATTTCGGGATGGGAGTTTTGCAAACTGGACATTTCTTGAGTGTGGGAAGCCATCGATTGAGACAGTGGGTATGCGCCATGTGTCCACACGCAGTATGAGTGATTAAGGGAAGCAGGCTGTTGGAAAAGGTCAAGCGACAGAAGGCGCAAGTTCCAGCATTGCTGTTAGAGGGTCCCGCCTGCGCTGATCCGAGTGAGACGTACATGTCCAAGGAACCCTGCAAATTACAAAACAAATATGTTAGACATAAGATTAATAAGGTAAGGATATACACGTACGCAACGAATGCAATACTAGTCCAACGTGCACACTTGTCCTAAGCATATTTGTAACTTACGTCATAACGTCTTATTCAGAGATGTGCAAAATGGGTACCCAAAACCATTTAAAATGCAAAATGGAAATGGGTCAAAACTTTTCCATTTGAAAATGCAAAATGCAAAATGGTTTTTAGAAAAGCATTTCAAATGCAAAATACCTATTTTCAAAATGCGTTGAAAATGCAAAATGGTTTCTCAGGTTAAACAATTAAAATAATTATAGATTTTTAAACAATTTTGTCATTTAATAATGGACATCAATGTAGAACAAACATATTACATGATGGTAAATCCAAAAACATCACGACTGCAGATTATGAAACCACAAAAAATTTGCAGGGGACTAATGTTGCCAACGTAAAAACATAGAAACTGCTATCTAACATTTAATATTACACGCATGGCTCCATGTTCAGTATTTTTTGTAATGGTATCACTCAATTGCCAGGGCTCCTACCAGGGAGCAACATGACAAATGTAAATTATCTCTCATATCGAGGTTGAGGACCGACTGATATTTGGGACTTATGAAAAAAAATGAGCGGAGATAGTAGGAAGAATGTTGCAAAAAAGCATTTAAAATAGAAAATGCATTGAGAAAAGCATTTAAAATGCATAATGGTTTTTAGAAAAGCATTTAAAATGCAAAATGGAAAATACCCATTTTGCATTTCCATTTGAAATGGATTTATTTGAAATAAAGCACATCTCGGGTCTTAGTAGATCTATTGGTTGTTCATCTCCCATTTTAACATCAAAACGTACATCAAACCTAAAAAAAAACATAAGTTTACACAAGACAATTCTGTTTACATTGATTATTTTCGGTTCGAGAAAGAATTTTGATTTTTTAAATATGAACTGCCCCAGAAAAAAAGGAAAAAATAGCTTGGTTTGTACATACGAGCACAGCCACATTACGCTGTATTTGTTTCTTCAGTGATGTTTCTTCGGTTTGTTTCTTCAGTGATGCTTTATACTCAAATATAAAATTTAAAAATTTATGATAGTAGTGGCCCTAAGATTGGCACTTGGAGCACGCCGAAAAACAGAAAATTTCTGGTGAAAGATTTAAAAGACATGGCGATGGATAGTTAATTATCTATTCAAAAACAGTTGTCAAAGTTACAAAATAAAATGACATCACCTGTCATCGATGACGCATCCTTAATTCCAAGAAATAGAATAAACGATGCTGTTAATATAACTTTGTTACCAATTTTGTACAATAATATCACGACAATAATTAGCTAAGAATATTACAAACCTGGCTAATAATATATCAAGTAAGGGAAACTTGAGAATTAAAATATCACCAAATAACTCAACATCAATACAGCAACAATAATTGCAACAGGCAAAAAAATAATTCCTACTTTGTAAAGGAAATTGCTAATGTAGGTTTACCAGATTAAGGTTTGTTATCAATAATTTATTTGAGTAAATAGATAAACATAGGTACAGTATCGAACTGATAGATTTAAAAAAAAAAAAAAGATTTTGTGATAGTAATATTGTTAGTAGATAAAAAGCACTTCTTAAAACACATAAACGGTGTTTCAGTTTCACATTGAATAAAGACTGTATAGTTTTTACTATAAAAAATGTCTTTAACTGGCTACGAAAGAACTGGCAAAGCCGCATTTTGTACAGATATTATTTTTCAATTGACTGTTACCGACCGCGTGAATTTAACAAGAATTCAACGAAAGGGACATTTTTGTGAATCCAAAGTGTGAATTATTTTTATTTTATAAACGAAGTGGCAATTTTTTTGCAGATTCCCTAAATAAAAGGAATGTATTTTCAAAAATTTTCGAGTTAAAATGTATGCAGTCTTTTTGTCACCTTTTTTCATGATAGATATTACAATACATCAATTCATAAATATTAAAGTATATTTTAATACGAAAATCTAAAAGGTAATTTTATCTTGTTCTTAAAAATGGAATTTTCTTTTACGGTATTTTCAAAAAGAAGAAATATGTAGCACAATATAAAATATTTCAAGTTTATACAACAGATAAACAACCTTCCTTGGCTGTATAAGAAATGTACTCGTATATATCTTTCCATGAACCGCCATGGCTGTCAAATGTGAGTTTATATAAGTAAGGATTTTACATACACTGTTGTTTATCACGTTTATTAGTAAGGCTGTTAAATAATAAATACCTCAGAACAGCTGGTCGACTATAATAATATAAAAGTATTGTTTGGCATCCCAATGGAGTGAGGTCTTCCTTCCGTCATTCTTTCCTTGATGAATCTGTACAATCTGTCGATTGTTCCTCATTAGTAGATTCCTCGTTGCTAAATATCGTGATTTCTCGATGAACCAGGCTCCTGTGATTATTGATCAATCTTCTTCTGCTATCGGTTAACCAGCGTCCTGCATAGTGGGCAAGTTGTATGATCCTGGAGCCATGATCTCAAACATGCAACGTGGAACTCATGTTGACACAGCAACTTCTTCGTCTCTTCAGCAAAGTTTATATTCTCCAAGCAAATGGAGCACTGGATTCCCGTCCAATAGTAGGTTTTCTCACATTTTGGACACATTGGTTGAGGTGTCAACTGCTGGCCCGAGCACTCGAGATGGCAATCATGACCACAGGCTAAAACATGGATTGTCTCCCAACCTCGAAAATTCTCTAAACAAAAAACGCATTCTTTCGTTACATCTGCCCAGTCTAAGTGGTGTTTGCAGATTGGACACTGCTTGGAATCTGGCAAATGAATATCCATGCAATGTGTATGAAGGTTGTGCCCACAAATGGTCAATGATATAGCTTGATCGCTTGCATCAAATCTTTGTTCGCAGTATTTGCAAATTGCTTCGTCTTTTCTTGATTTTTCTAATTTCTCTTCTGTATTTACTTCTGATTCTGAATTTTCTTGTTGCAGATCTTCTGTTTGTGTTTCTACTCTTCTTACAGAATCCTCCGTGCTTGTATGTTCTACTGAGTTTGTCTCCTGTGCCTTTGGTGTTTCTTTTTTTTTGGGAGGCGTCACCTTCCTTACAAAAGGTTCTCTAGGCACTTTCGAATACTTTTGTCTTCTCCAATCGTAGTCCTCGTCATCCGACTCAGAAAGATAATTTTGAACTTGGACCATGCCTCTTATAAAGCTTCTGGTAAAATCTCCTAGTCTGTATCCCTCTTCGGATGATTCTTCTAAACTAGAATCTTCCTCGTCACTTCTTCTGATAAAAGAACTCCCTGCTTTGGGTGAATTTTCACTGCAGTGTGGACACTCAATGAGTAAACCTAACGTGCCATTACTTATTTTTGTATCTTGGCAATGTTCACAAACATAAGAACCACCTATGTCATGGTTATAACTTGAACTGCTGGACGAATCAGACGAACGTCTGCCGAACATCTTGCTGTCACCTGAAATGAAGAAAGTAAATATGTATTAAGAATTATTTTTAGCAAAAAGATTTGGTACTTTTACCTACTTGGGCACAAACAAAAATAAACTAAACAAAACTACAGTAGAGCTGAAAAATCGTCTTCCAACTGTAAACAGCTGATGCGTCCATTCATGTAACAAACAACCAATATAAATAAAACAAAATAACAGTTTTTGAATGCACAAAACATCCAGAACTGTAAACCGCACTTGCAGACAAATTTACAGTTAGATGAAATGCAAAACGAGAAAAAGTCGAGCTAAAACTGGACTTCGATACGTTTTGTCTAAAAAGATGTTTATATTTTAAACATAAATATGTTTATAATATATATAAAAATAAAAATTGGATACGTTTATCTGAGATTCTATCTAGATATCTAGGTTTCAAACCCATTATTTATAACTTTGTTCGGTCCTGTTAATTTATATACGTACATTGATAAGATAAGCTTTAAAGATAATCAATTGGTTCGTATTCGTATAGTGTGTGATATTATTCAGGAATCATCATTAAAAACAATTTAATATTCAGAAAGCTTACCGATTTAAATATACTTTAAATAAAATGGGTGTTATTGCCATTGAAAATTTGAGCACACACTGCACTTTGAAACTGGCAGAATATCAACTACTCGTAACTCACTCAAACGGTATAAAACGTTGTATTTGGTCGTACATTCACGGGGCAACTGGCTAATTTTAGATAGATTGTTTGTTTATTTCGATAAGAAATCAGATAGGGAGTTAGAAAAAGGTTTTAGATTTTTTCATGTATGATCGTAGAGTCTGTCAACAAATTAATAGTCGACACAAAATGGAGGGAGTTGATTTTGTTTATGGTTTTAAATGACAACACCAAAATTGTTGAAAGGAAAATAAAACGCTTCTTACTAAAAAAATAATTATAATCCAAGTGACTATGGAGATGACTCTACAGTAGAAATTTAATATTCGACCAGATCTGAATAGCGAGTTATTTTCCCACCTTCCTCTTCCTCGTCTCCTGCCCCTCTCCACTGTCCACTGTTATGTTAACTTTTGTTATATTTTGACAGGCTTAAAATTAAATTGTAAAAATTATTGAAGTGAAACTTCTTTACGCGCGTCATGCATTTTCGAGGACCGGAGTAAAACCGACTCATGACCGTCACGAAAAACCGTGATCATTTGGTGGTGGGGGTACGGGACCCCCACCACCGCTCACCGTTCACTGTCGCTCTCTCACCGTAGTCGCTTACTGAGGTGAGGGAGCCACTGACGAACGTTCTCTCTCTCTCTTCTCTCTTTTCCTCTCTCTCTAGCCAACGACGCCACGCCAGGCATCAGCTGCTTGCTTCGTGTATTAATTTTAATATTGTTGTGTAGGTATGTAATATTAAATAATTGTAAATAGTATTGCATAACTATAAATAAATTGAAAAATTTTGGAATTGTACTTATATCGAAATTCATTCATGTATAAGAAAATATTAAACAGAGAAAATCTATGCTTCGTCGTTGAATTATTTGACCTATAATCTTCAAACTAACGTAAGACAGAAAAAAAGAGAGAATGAAATGAAAAGACAGAGAGAAGAATACTAAAAGTTTCACTTCCGTCGTGCGTAGGCTTGCCACACACTGTATTTTTTCAAAAACAAAAAGATTACTTAAAACTGTTATGTAAACTGTTATATTAACTGTTATTTTTTCTGTTTTGTTTGTTTACTGTTATGTTAACTTATATTTTAACTATTATATTAACTGCTATGTGAACCGCCATGTTTGCTGTTATGAGATCTGAGCTTTTAGCCTTACTATTCTTTTCTATAAGAATAAGGAGGTGGGCGTGGCGGTTTTAAAGTTAAATGTTGTAAATATTTAGTGTCCGCGCAGTGGTGGGGGTAAGATATTTCTGCGGAGATAGCTTGCGAGTCTATCTCTTATACAATCTCTTGGTTCATTGTCCTGTCCTCCAAAGGATAATGTTCACACTAGGATAATGGGTCCGGAGCTGGCACAGTATTGTACTGTCCTCGTGTAATCCTTGCATAAGAGATAACTTAAAAATAACACAAGCTTTTGTGTGTTTTTAGTCCTTTACCAGTTCATTTTAATTTTTTTTTTTAAATATTATTTCCAAATGGAAGGAGAATTTCCCTCAGGGTGTTTGTCTTCTTTGGGGATAGTGTGTGGAGGGTCTTTTTAAGGAAAAGATGTTCCGGGAAGGAAAAAGGTAAAAAAGATGCCTATTAATATGGGAGTCAGTGTGTCTAGAAGTGACGCAAGTATGAATCCATTCCTCCCTCTGCGATGCATGGCGATGGGTCGAGAGAGTCCTGCAGGTCTAAAGGTTTCAACCAGTCTCGCTTGGTCCGGCCCGCCACACAGCGTAGGTGGACGTATCCGCCACCAAGACCTAAAAAAACCTCACCCCATGAACCAGGGCACCCCTGCTAAGTCATCAAACGTAGCGAACCACTTGCAGTGAACTATGACACCGAGGTTCAGAAGAATTCATTGATTTTTTTAAATCTAATGTTGATATAAAACGAAACCTTTCTTAAAAGAATTGAATGTTTATTTGGACAAAACTATTTATTTATCATAATTCCGTGTGGAAGCTCTGTTTCGATATAATCCTTATTTACTTACTGCGCATGTACTTATTTACTTCTAAAATAACTTTATGTTATTATTATATACTTATTAATATCTACTTATTATTATTATTATGTACTTATTACTATGTACTTAATTCTCTTATAAAATTTATGTATTTACTTTTATTATTTTTTATTGTTTAACTTATAACATTGTACATTAATTTAGGTAATAATAGGTAATAGTGAAAAACATATGTTATTGAATTTCTACTCCAATGAAGAGTGCTAGCTCTTGAGCTTGGCGTAGGAGTTATTTCACAATTATTTCATGTTTATATCAGTAATTAACATAAATGCAGTACAATAAATATAAACTTAAAATAGGATTGTGACGTTAATTTTGGTTGTAACATGAATTGAAGTTATTACATTTGAAAGGTGATATTAATTTTTTTTAAATATAAATTTGACCTTTTTTTAATAAAATAAAATCTGGTATTTTTTTCACTTCTTCGGGAAGACTATTAAAATATCTTATGCCTTTGTAAATGTAATTATTGTGCATTTGTTGTGTTGAAAATAGAGGAATTTGGATGTTAAAATTATGCCTTAAGGATGAGTTAAATTTAAGTTTTTTTATTACAGTTTCTTTATATATTTGTAATATTGAATCTTTTTTATAGAGGTCTTCAATTTTTGGTACTTCGAAAATTTTGAACAATGATGCTGAAGAGAATGTTGGTTGTTTTTTCAAAATTACTTTAATTATTAGTTTTTGTACCACTTTTACAGAGCTTAAAATTTTTTCATATGCACCTCCCCACCCAATGACTCCATACTGAAGTAATGATTGGACTAGTGCGTAATAGACTTTTTTCAGGTTGTTTAGCTTGAGAACATTTCTTAATCTAATGAATATATATATTTACGTTACTTTAATTATTATCTATCTAATTGATTTACTTACTTATTTTTTATTTAATATTATTTACTTACCTATTATTTACCTATTTTTATTTAGTTATTTTATTTTATGTTATACTTTATTATTCATACTATCCATGTTGTAATTGTTAGTATGGTTACCCTATGTATGGACGCAAACAAATAATTCATTCTAATATTTTAAAGCATTACTTCCAAAAAGCGTATTTTAATAAAATGGTCAAATTAGCACCATCTATGAACGCATGGATTATGAAGTACGTTACTCTTTTCCACCTCAAGTGTTCTTAAGGTTAAACGCAACGCTCGTTGTGTTCAGAGATGGCGTTAATTAATTAATTTTGTTTAAATACGCTTTTGCAAGGTATTGCTTTACAGTATTAACCCTTTTGCTGCCCGAATGTAAACACAAGATAGATACTCTCACGCCAAGGGTTTTTAGAATTTTTTATATTGCGTCATTATTTATTATCCTCAGCACTTAGAGATTGTAAATTATTACCAAAACAAAAAAAAACTTGTTCACGTTACACTCTTGAAAAGTCTAAGCAAGATATCTTTATGAATTGATGCATTATTTGACGAATAAAAACTATCTATGAAACATCAACAAACTTCGACCCGCCGCCATTATCAAATCAGTAATCTCACCAACACATACAGACATACTATAGTAATATCAGTACTCACGTCTCTGAAGTGGGACCACTGCGACGGCTCACCATTTCACACGATTCACTTGTGATAATATTATTGTTTTAAACTTCATTATTTATTCAACTTTTGTTTACAGTTTCTTATCGTATTATTTATGTTTATAGTTTTTATTCGAATGGTAGACTTAAAAACAGGTATGGCTTGGATTGTTTTGATGTTGCCGGTATTGGCTCAGACGTAATGGTGTGTCATGATGAGACGAATGAGGAGTTGAGTCGAGTTGAGTATTTTTGAGGTGTTTTGCGATTAATATTCTTATCACACATAACTGATAATCGGAGAAGCTCATACCTGAATTTTTATGCTGTTGTGTACAGTAAAAGAATTTAACAGATATAAGATAGAGACAATATTCCCTTATTTGGTCATCAGACAAGTCGCGTCGAGCCATGATGGAGGGTTACACAAAAAAAAATATTAGGAAAAACGACAAATTAACACAATAATTAGTTTCTAAACACAGATAATTAAAAGAAAATGTATATGATTATTTTTTCACTCGAAAGGCGGATATAACAACTTATTTCATTTAAAATAACAAAACATGTTGATTAACACAAAACTTATTTGCACTAAAAATATGAGTAGTTAATAAAAACAATTTGTTAAAATAATAACGTTAGAACCACGATTCGTTGCAGATTCTAAGTATTCGCGAACCGTCGAGATAAGAAGGAACCACGTGATGAACTAACACAACTACGCGCGCGCGGGGAATTCAAACACTGAGAGGGGAAATATTGTAGTCTCCAGTTTGACGAGGTCTTTCATAATATAAACAAAATCATTTGTCACATCTGTGTAGAGATGTCGCTAGATAAAGGTTCAAATTATTTTTTAAGCCCGAGTTTTGCGCCATCTATACAGAAAGTTCCGAGATATCGCAAGATGAAATTAAAATCACGTATGATTGCGCGCGGCAGCGAGGGCCCGGAATCTTGAATCAAACATAGATGCGCACGGCAGCCTCCGGGTTAAGACAAATTATTTGTTTGCGCCCTCATATACGCAATATGAATATGAATAAATAGTTTTGTCCATATAAAAACTCAATTCTATCGAGAAAGGCATACAAATACAATATTGGATTGAATCATCGGTAAAATATTGTATTTGTGTGCCTTTCTCGAAAGAATTAAGTCTTTAAACGAACAAAACTATTGATTCATATTCATATTGCGTATATACGGGCGCAAACAAATGATTTGTCTTAATATTGTAAAGCAATACCTTGCAAAAGCGTATTTAAACAAAATTAATTAATTAACGCCATCTGTGAACACGTAGAATACAACGAGCGTTGCGTTTAACCTTAAGACTTAACTGTGATAGTTTGAGCTGTAAAGCTTAGACAGCTTTACCAGTAGTTTTAAATAGTTCCGACAGATGTCACTAGTAAATGCTATATATATATATATATATATATATATATATATATATATATATATATATATATATATATTTATCCCCTCTCGTACTATGTTGATCTCGCGCGACGGTACGCCAGGTATATGTTGATCCGTTTGCATTTGTTGATCCACCCCGGATATGTTGATCCACTACCCAAGCTGGCATACATATGTAAATCCCTACAGATCAACTTGTGTCATCGAGATTTTGCTGTAAGCCACGCCCATTTTTCGGTCGCATATACATTTTACACGATTTATTTTGTTGATCTATATATTTCTGACAAACTTGACCGCTTGCATGTGTTGTAACTTGTAACCGCCAATTTCGCGCGCGTTGTGGTACTTTTTAGATTCCGTTAGAACATCCATATTCTATGAAAATGACTCTGTACTTAAAGAGGATAGACTGCCTCACGCGTATTTATATTGAAATGGAACTTTCAAAAACGTCAAATCCATGCTTAAAAAATCTTTTGAACTTGATTAAACAAAAATGTAATTTTAATGCATCATTTACTACGTTTCGTGACTTAGCAGGGGTGCCCGGGTTCATGGGGTGAGATTTGTCTAAGTCATTTTAAAAGAGAAATTTTGAACATTGATTGAATAAAATTTTATTTTAATGTATCTTTTACCATCTCTCCCGACGTAAGTTTCTTGTAATGATTAAGTTGAAACAAAGCGTAATATCCATAATATGTGCCTATTAAAATTGCGGTGATTAGATTGGTGAGAATTTAATTTTTCAAATTTTAAATTGAAATTGCTGAAAAATTTATTCCAATTTGTTTTTTACTAAACATGGCTAAAGTCATTTCAAGCACCGATTCCAACCAACGATGTTTTAGTATATGTTCGTCAATCAACAGGAGCCATAATGTCTGTACATCAGAGCCCTCGAGAATTATTACAATTATGTGTACCGCCGCCCCGGGAGCCATTTATTAGATAACCAATACACCTACCATTAGTCACCGCCAACGATTTAGCGAGATAGTTGTTTATTTTTTGTATTTTTTTACATCGTCTCCACACAGGAGGCCCTAAGGAAAATCGTAACCCTCAAGGCCTATGTCATCTTTGTGAATGCTGTGTTGGGGGTATTTTGAAAGAAAGGAAGGTCAGTGAGTTCTGGGAAGGAAATAGGTATGGATGGGTGGGTAGTATTCTGGGGGTCAGTGTGTTCGAGTGATAAACATAAGATTCCAACTCTCCTACTGCGTTGCAAGGCGATGCGTTGAAATAGGATTAATCGATCCGGCCCACCACGCATTTGGTAGGCAAGCGCATCCGCCGCCAAGAACCGAACAAACCTCACCCCATAAACCCGGGCACTCCTGCTAAGTCACCAAACATATCAAACTACTTGAGGTGGCTCTCGACTAGCAATCCGTAGGTCGCGGGTCCAAATAAATTTTATTAAAATTATTTTGCACTATTTTACAATTAGTGTTTGGTTATATCTGAATAGCCAGGTACTCTCCCACCTTCCTCCTCGTCATCTCCTTTGAGGTCTCCTTTGAGGATGCCATAGTCTCACTGGCTCCAGACGGAAGTTTTTGTAAGTCTCCATATTCAAATTCGGCGGTATGATTTTTTTATGTGACACCTCTCACTAGAGCGCCCCTGTCTTTACACGTTAAATACATAGAAACTATGTCGCCAACCGGTTGGGCAGCGTTATGAGGCGGGTTAAGGTAGGGGCTGTAGGAATGAATTTATTAATGCGGGTCTTAAAGAGGCCCGGATTATATTGATAGCTCGTTCCACATGCGAGCCGACTTACGATAAAACGAGTCGGAGAAACGACCCGTTCATATATGTATAGATAACATCAACTTAACTGTGAACGTGTATTCCGCTCGGTCCGTCGAGTATCAAGCACGTGCACGGTGCACCGGGGATCAATGCTGCTAGCTCCTTTTAACAGGCTCTAATAAAATATCTGTAGAATAGACACAGCATACGCACATTTCGTCATACATGATTTTATCGCACATATGCCTCAGGGATCTCATTTCTACAGTATTCTGTCTACTTTCAGCCTTCTTCTGCCAATTCCATGCCTCATTTCCATATATTAGGGTAGGTACCAGCACTCCATTGTGGACTGCTAGCTTCGCTTCTTTGGACAGTTTTTAGTTAGCTCCAACCGCGTCCAATCATCCATTAATTACCCATCATAACCAAGAACCCGGCCTCCCCTACTAAGTCACGAAGCGTAATCAGGAGAGATGGTAAAAGATACAAGTTCAAAATTTTCTACATAACATTATTCCTTTTGCCGCCATTTTGGATTTTTATGGTCGAAAGGTATCCCTCAACCAGTTTCTTTCGATCCGGCCCGCCACGCAGTAGATGGGCAAACGCATCCGCCGCCAGGACTTAGACAAACCTCACCCTATGAACCCGTGTACCCCTGCTAAGTTATGATTTTTTTATGGATTTGTTTTTGCGAAATTTTCGTTTCAATCTAAATACGCATACATTTCTTATAAACAATTCAAGAAACACACGTCATTTTTATTTGAAACGGTACCATCTCACAGTCATTTCATGCGATATTCGACTCTAGAGACTAATACTTTGAGTTCAATATCACAAAAGATTACGGAATCACATAAAACCTTGTGATGAACAGTCCACCGATTGCCCCCTTGATTGGTTCATTTAGTAAAACCATATATAGGGACACAGATCAACTTTGTCTAATAACTTCTTACCTGGATCAACATACTACGGGAATAGATCAATATATATGAGATCAACAAAATCT
This sequence comes from Hesperophylax consimilis, assembly GCF_061612785.1. Lineage (NCBI taxonomy): Eukaryota > Metazoa > Arthropoda > Insecta > Trichoptera > Limnephilidae > Hesperophylax > Hesperophylax consimilis. The sequence continues at coordinate 28,045,678 of NC_142854.1, forward strand.
TTTGAACTTGATTAAACAAAAATGTAACTTTAATGCATCATTTACTACGTTTCGTGACTTAGCAGGGGTGCCCGGGTTCATGGGGTGAGATTTGTCTAAGTCATTTTATAAGAGAAATTTTGAACATTGATTGAATAAAATTTTATTTTAATGTATCTTTTACCATCTCTCCCGACGTAAGTTTCTTGTAATGATTAAGTTGAAACAAAGCGTAATATCCATAATATGTGCCTATTAAAATTGCGGTGATTAGATTGGTGAGAATTTAATTTTTCAAATTTTAAATTGAAATTGCTGAAAAATTTATTCCAATTTGTTTTTTACTAAACATGGCTAAAGTCATTTCAAGCACCGATTCCAACCAACGATGTTTTAGTATATGTTCGTCAATCAACAGGAGCCATAATGTCTGTACATCAGAGCCCTCGAGAATTATTACAATTATGTGTACCGCCGCCCCGGGAGCCAATATATTAGATAACCAATACACCTACCATTAGTCACCGCCAACGTTTTAGCGAGATAGTTGTTTATTTTTTGTATTTTTTTACATCGTCTCCACACAGGAGGCCCTAAGGAAAATCGTAACCCTCAAGGCCTATGTCATCTTTGTGAATGCTGTGTTGGGGGTATTTTGAAAGAAAGGAAGGTCAGTGAGTTCTGGGAAGGAAATAGGTATGGATGGGTGGGTAGTATTCTGGGGGTCAGTGTGTTCGAGTGATAAACATAAGATTCCAACTCTCCTACTGCGTTGCAAGGCGATGCGTTGAAATAGGATTAATCGATCCGGCCCACCACGCATTTGGTAGGCAAGCGCATCCGCCGCCAAGAACCGAACAAACCTCACCCCATAAACCCGGGCACTCCTGCTAAGTCACCAAACATATCAAACTACTTGAGGTGGCTCTCGACTAGCAATCCGTAGGTCGCGGGTCCAAATAAATTTTATTAAAATTATTTTGCACTATTTTACAATTAGTGTTTGGTTATATCTGAATAGCCAGGTACTCTCCCACCTTCCTCCTCGTCATCTCCTTTGAGGTCTCCTTTGAGGATGCCATAGTCTCACTGGCTCCAGACGGAAGTTTTTGTAAGTCTCCATATTCAAATTCGGCGGTATGATTTTTTTATGTGACACCTCTCACTAGAGCGCCCCTGTCTTTACACGTTAAATACATAGAAACTATGTCGCCAACCGGTTGGGCAGCGTTATGAGGCGGGTTAAGGTAGGGGCTGTAGGAATGAATTTATTAATGCGGGTCTTAAAGAGGCCCGGATTATATTGATAGCTCGTTCCACATGCGAGCCGACTTACGATAAAACGAGTCGGAGAAACGACCCGTTCATATATGTATAGATAACATCAACTTAACTGTGAACGTGTATTCCGCTCGGTCCGTCGAGTATCAAGCACGTGCACGGTGCACCGGGGATCAATGCTGCTAGCTCCTTTTAACAGGCTCTAATAAAATATCTGTAGAATAGACACAGCATACGCACATTTCGTCATACATGATTTTATCGCACATATGCCTCAGGGATCTCATTTCTACAGTATTCTGTCTACTTTCAGCCTTCTTCTGCCAATTCCATGCCTCATTTCCATATATTAGGGTAGGTACCAGCACTCCATTGTGGACTGCTAGCTTCGCTTCTTTGGACAGTTTTTAGTTAGCTCCAACCGCGTCCAATCATCCATTAATTACCCATCATAACCAAGAACCCGGCCTCCCCTACTAAGTCACGAAGCGTAATCAGGAGAGATGGTAAAAGATACAAGTTCAAAATTTTCTACATAACATTATTCCTTTTGCCGCCATTTTGGATTTTTATGGTCGAAAGGTATCCCTCAACCAGTTTCTTTCGATCCGGCCCGCCACGCAGTAGATGGGCAAACGCATCCGCCGCCAGGACTTAGACAAACCTCACCCTATGAACCCGTGTACCCCTGCTAAGTTATGATTTTTTTATGGATTTGTTTTTGCGAAATTTTCGTTTCAATCTAAATACGCATACATTTCTTATAAACAATTCAAGAAACACACGTCATTTTTATTTGAAACGGTACCATCTCACAGTCATTTCATGCGATATTCGACTCTAGAGACTAATACTTTGAGTTCAATATCACAAAAGATTACGGAATCACATAAAACCTTGTGATGAACAGTCCACCGATTGCCCCCTTGATTGGTTCATTTAGTAAAACCATATATAGGGACACAGATCAACTTTGTCTAATAACTTCTTACCTGGATCAACATACTACGGGAATAGATCAATATATATGAGATCAACAAAATCTTTTGAACTTGATTAAACAAAAATGTAACTTTAATGCATCATTTACTACGTTTCGTGACTTAGCAGGGGTGCCCGGGTTCATGGGGTGAGATTTGTCTAAGTCATTTTATAAGAGAAATTTTGAACATTGATTGAATAAAATTTTATTTTAATGTATCTTTTACCATCTCTCCCGACGTAAGTTTCTTGTAATGATTAAGTTGAAACAAAGCGTAATATCCATAATATGTGCCTATTAAAATTGCGGTGATTAGATTGGTGAGAATTTAATTTTTCAAATTTTAAATTGAAATTGCTGAAAAATTTATTCCAATTTGTTTTTTACTAAACATGGCTAAAGTCATTTCAAGCACCGATTCCAACCAACGATGTTTTAGTATATGTTCGTCAATCAACAGGAGCCATAATGTCTGTACATCAGAGCCCTCGAGAATTATTACAATTATGTGTACCGCCGCCCCGGGAGCCAATATATTAGATAACCAATACACCTACCATTAGTCACCGCCAACGTTTTAGCGAGATAGTTGTTTATTTTTTGTATTTTTTTACATCGTCTCCACACAGGAGGCCCTAAGGAAAATCGTAACCCTCAAGGCCTATGTCATCTTTGTGAATGCTGTGTTGGGGGTATTTTGAAAGAAAGGAAGGTCAGTGAGTTCTGGGAAGGAAATAGGTATGGATGGGTGGGTAGTATTCTGGGGGTCAGTGTGTTCGAGTGATAAACATAAGATTCCAACTCTCCTACTGCGTTGCAAGGCGATGCGTTGAAATAGGATTAATCGATCCGGCCCACCACGCATTTGGTAGGCAAGCGCATCCGCCGCCAAGAACCGAACAAACCTCACCCCATAAACCCGGGCACTCCTGCTAAGTCACCAAACATATCAAACTACTTGAGGTGGCTCTCGACTAGCAATCCGTAGGTCGCGGGTCCAAATAAATTTTATTAAAATTATTTTGCACTATTTTACAATTAGTGTTTGGTTATATCTGAATAGCCAGGTACTCTCCCACCTTCCTCCTCGTCATCTCCTTTGAGGTCTCCTTTGAGGATGCCATAGTCTCACTGGCTCCAGACGGAAGTTTTTGTAAGTCTCCATATTCAAATTCGGCGGTATGATTTTTTTATGTGACACCTCTCACTAGAGCGCCCCTGTCTTTACACGTTAAATACATAGAAACTATGTCGCTAACCGGTTGGGCAGCGTTATGAGGCGGGTTAAGGTAGGGGCTGTAGGAATGAATTTATTAATGCGGGTCTTAAAGAGGCCCGGATTATATTGATAGCTCGTTCCACATGCGAGCCGACTTACGATAAAACGAGTCGGAGAAACGACCCGTTCATATATGTATAGATAACATCAACTTAACTGTGAACGTGTATTCCGCTCGGTCCGTCGAGTATCAAGCACGTGCACGGTGCACCGGGGATCAATGCTGCTAGCTCCTTTTAACAGGCTCTAATAAAATATCTGTAGAATAGACACAGCATACGCACATTTCGTCATACATGATTTTATCGCACATATGCCTCAGGGATCTCATTTCTACAGTATTCTGTCTACTTTCAGCCTTCTTCTGCCAATTCCATGCCTCATTTCCATATATTAGGGTAGGTACCAGCACTCCATTGTGGACTGCTAGCTTCGCTTCTTTGGACAGTTTTTAGTTAGCTCCAACCGCGTCCAATCATCCATTAATTACCCATTATAACCAAGAACCCGGCCTCCCCTACTAAGTCACGAAGCGTTATCAGGAGAGATGGTAAAAGATGCAAGTTCAAAATTTCCCATATAACATTATGCCTTTTGCCGTCATTTTGGATTTTGATGGTCAAAAGGTATCCCTCAACCAGTCTCTTTCGATCCGGCCCGCCAGGCAGTAGGTATTTTTTATGGATTTGATTTTTGCGAAAGTTTCGTTTCAATCTAAATACGCATACATTTCTTATAAACAATTCAAGCAACATATATTAGGGTAGGTACCAGCACTCCATTGTGGACTTTTGGAGGAGGCCCACCACTTCCCCGCCCTGTTTTAGGTACTGATGGAACCCCTTCAGAGCTCTCGCAAGGACGCTAATTTTTTTGAAAAAACGAGTCTACATTTAAAATTTCAAAACAAGACCTCCAAAATGTCCATGCATACGATGTTATTCGCAGTATGCAAGTGCTGTGTTTTAATAATTTTAGTAAGTTCTATTCTACTTGGTTAATATAATAAAAACACATTTACAAAATGTCAACAATAGGTAGAGAAGAATTAAAATAATACACAGCCACCTACAAAAAGAACAAAAAAGAAAAATGGTAAAGTATGCGCCTCTTTCTGTGGTGAACGGGGTTTCGATACCCACTAACAGGCAGACCTAGGGAGAGAAAGCTGGGCGTTGGATTGGCTTCACGAGAATCAGGTTCCGCGCCCCTAAGCCAGGAAACCGGTTGTGCCTCGACGAGAAGTGTGAGTTGGGGTTGTGGACTGCTAGCTTCGCTTCTTTGGACAGTTTTTAGTTAGCTCCAACCGCGTCCAATCATCCATTAATTACCCATTATAACCAAGAACCCGGCCTCCCCTACTAAGTCACGAAGCGTAATCAGGAGAGATGGTAAAAGATACAGGTTCAAAATTTCCTACATAACATTATTCCTTTTGCCGCCATTTTGGATTTTTATGGTCGAAAGGTATCCCTCAACCAGTTTATTTCGATCCGGCCCGCCACGCAGTAGATGGGAAAACGCATCCGCCGCCAGGACCTAGACAAACCTCACCCTATGAACCCGTGTACCCCTGCTAAGTTATGATTTTTTTATGGATTTGTTTTTGCGAAATTTTCGTTTCGATCTAAATACGCATACATTTCTTATAAACAATTCAAGCAACACACGTCATTTTGATTTGAAACGGTACCATTTCACAGTCATTTCATGCGATATTCGACTCTAGAGACTAATACTTTGAGTTCAATATCACAAAAGATTACGGAATCACATAAAACCTTGTGATGAACAGTCCACCGATTGCCCCTTGATTGGTTCATTTAGTAAAACCATATATAGGGACACAGATCAACTTTGTCTAATAACTTCTTACCTGGATCAACATACTACGGGAATAGATCAATATATATGAGATCAACATAAGTTTGCCAATTTGGGTAGATCAACATAAATTATGCATCCGATTTCCATACAAATTTTGAAAATTTTATTAACAGTATATCAAATGGTTTTTCTGGCAAACTGGCAACATTGATAATTATTGTACCACTGTTGTCAATTCATTCAGATGTATTCCATAATAGCCAAGTTATATGGTGTTAAAGGTGGATCAACTTAGTCTAACAACTTCTTACTGGATCAACATAATACGGGAAGAGGACAATATATATATATACACCGCCTATTTGGCGACCAGCATGGGAAAATATGCATTTAAAGTGGCGACCACCGACATTTGGCGACCGATATACGGTTGCCACTTTGTTTTCTCAAAATTTTTACACAGTTCAATAATAGATGTCGTTACAAGCATCTCAGCGAAATTAGTCCTGGTCGCCAAATTGGGCTGGGGGTGCACGTTTTCGAATATTTAAGTTCCGGAGTCTGTCGCCAGGCAGCTTGGCGCTAGGTGATATACACAGCCACGTATTCCGCATTTCATTCCTGGCCTTTAGTGGCGACTGGGTATGACGAATTCTTAATTTCACAACAAGCCTTTAGTGGCGACTGGGTACGACGTATTCCGCATTTCATATCTAGCCTAAAGTGGCGACCTTTCATAACTAGACTAAAATGGCGACCGTGTTCGACGTATTCTGCGTTTTATTCCTAGCCGTTAGTGGCGACTGGAAACGACGTATTCTGCATTTCATATCTAGCCTGTTGTGGTGACCGTGAAGGGTACGTTTTTTTGCATTTCATAGCTAGTGGCGACAGGAAACAATGTTGCCGGTTCGTTTCAACTCGCGGTGGCTGGTTATTTGCGACGTTGCAGCACATGTTTTGCCAGTGGTCCCGAATGTCTTACTATTTCAAATGTATCTATTTTCAATTTAATACCGAGTATTGACGTCTGTACGTTTTAGAGTTTATTTGGCGACCAACCATTTGAATGTCTTGTTTACATACAGTATTGATTACTGTCGATACAATGAAAGCAACTCGTTCTAAATAGAAGTTAAAAAGCACAAATAGAAATTTAGAAGGTGGGTATGGGTAGCACTTCCCTGGAAACCATTTAATGACACAACACCCCTGACATAGGCCACACCAAGTGGTTGGCTACGTTTCGTGATTTAGCAGGTGTGTCTGTTTTCATGGGGTAATGTTTGCCCGGGTCTGGGTGGTGGGTGCGATGACTGTTTACAACCGGTTACCGCGGTCAGGGCCGCTTGGTAATGCCGGGGCCTGAGCCTCAGACTGACGACTGAGGGTGTGCTGCCTCATCAACTAGTTGGGCAACTGTTGTGCCGGTTCGTAACCGAAACGGACCCAGCAACAGCGTTCGGGGACATTTGGGGTGACCTCTCCAGCCGGATTCTCTCGGCTCATCGCCTTGCGCCGCAATGGGTGGGTTGGGTTCATACCAATCATCACTACTGTCCACTATAATCCCTAGTTTACTACACACCCCTCATACCCTTTTCTTCCCAGACCTTCCTTTCCCTTCATAACATTGCAGAAAAATGTACAAATAAGAAAACAATTAACTGGTAAACATTAAACAAACAACCATAAGGAACTCCAGTCCATTATTTTTATATTTTATTATTAAATTACAGCATTTTAATTCTATGGTATCATCTTCTTTGTATTCAATTTATTAAAATAAAAAAATAAAAAAAAAAACTAATTTCAATTTCTCTACAAAGTCTCACATGGCGTCTCCAATAATACTAAACAATAGGTACGCATGTACCTAACAACTGTCTTTACAATACAATCACCTTTCTGAATGCTTCTGGTAATACTGGCAAGTATCTCAGATTTAAAGTAAAATACAAAATGATCATACAAACAAAAATAAATAAAACCGTTACATCGACAAGTTGGCGGATAACAAAATTCTTATTATTAATTCATAAATATAAATAGCATACTAGGGTTGTACTGCAATTATTTGTCATAAATTCACAAGTAATAAACTAGTTTTTTCGATCTTTTTATAGTTTTTTTAAAATCAAAATCGCATTCCAGGTTGTACTCCTAAGGGTAAGGCTCATTAACAATTTATTAGTATGTAATTTTATTTGAATAAATGTTAAAAATATAAAAATTGATTATTTTTTCGGTATGGAACGCATTGTTGTATTTTACATTGTTTTATATGGGAAAAATTATTTCGCAGCGAGTGTTTCACATAACGAGTAAGATTCTGGAACGAATTAGTCTCGTTATGAAAGGTTCCACTGTACTTATATAACCACCCTTTACAAAATAGTTTTATTTTTATTTATTTACTTATTAATTGACGCCTTGAAGGCTTTTACATGAATACACGTTTACAAGGATACTTTATCAGGATCACAATATTAAGTGTATATAATTTAGTACATAACACTTGTTTAATTTACATATAAATGACATGGAACGTAATATTAGTCATTCTTGTTTCTTATTTTACGCGGATGACATGAAATTATATAAATGCATTGACTCCGTAAATGACTGCAACCAGTTACAAGATGACATTAACAAAATTGAACAATATTGCGAAAACAATCAACTATTTCTAAACCTAAGCAAATTTTTTTTTTTTTTTTATAGTGAATACCTCACAAGAGTCCCAACTGCTCCCGTCTGGAGCCAGTGAGACTATGGCATCCCCAATTGGGGGATGTTGTGAGGCTGAAGGTAAGTGGGGAAGGGAAAGAGGAAGGTGGGGAAGTACCTGGCTATTCAGATCTAGTCACTAAACACGGCTAAAGCCATTTGGAGCAACGTTTCAATTCTGAATGGTGGTCTTACACCAGGGCGATACTGGTAGTATCTTCCACTCTGGAACGTGCCGCAAATATACTATATATTATTTTAATTAATTAATTGTGAAATAACACAAATTAATCAAATAAAATTTATTTGCGCACGCCGGGTTCGAACCCGCGACCTTCGGAATGGCAGTCCAATGCGTTACCACTGGACTATGCCGGCCGTCACAAAATGTAATGTCCAATTAATTATACTTACAAATTAAACCTTGTACCATTACAATGGGTAGAAACAATCAGATCTCTTGGACTAATACTACATTCTAAAATTTTATTTAAGGATCATATTGAAAATATTTTAGAAAAAGCTTATAAACAAATGGTCTTTATTATAAGCATAGCAAAGCCTTTCCCGTAGCACACACCCTAATTATGTTATATGTCATATGTAAGGTCACAACTTGAGTTCGCCGCAGTCATTTGGAATCCTCAATATCAAACATATGTATATTGATCGTATCGAAAATATCCAAAACAAATTTATAAAACACCTATCGTATCGCTTTAGTGATCATCGGTTTGACCCTATCGCTTTATATAAACGCATAAAAATCTATGATGCTTTATTCTTATACAAAATCGTGAACTGTCTTGTTCGTTCATCATATCTGTTAGAAAAGATTGCATTTCGTTGCCCCAAACAAAACACCAGATCGAACGATTTATTTAGAATATCTCACTGTAAATCCAAATACGCGCAAAACTCTATAATAGGACGTATGTGTGAAACTTCTAATACCTTACGAGATTTTCAACTTGAAATCAAATAAATTGCAACTCACTAAATTAATAATTAATAACTAAAAATACTTTTACTTTTGGGAAAATTATACTATTATGTGGAGGGAACTTTACTTCGTGTGGAGTCGAAGATACTATCTTTCAGGAAGGATCATGAAAATTTAAACAACTTGTTTAATTGGTGTACCTATATGCAATAAACTGGCACTTAACATTAGTAAATGTCAAATAATAAGATTTTATAAAATAAAGAAACCGACAATTTATGAATACAATCTTGACAAAATTATATTAAACTCAGTAGAAACAATAAATGATCTAGGTATTTAACACTACGCTACACTACACTATTTAACGCTAGTGAGAAGCATTTTGGAATATAACACTACGATTTGGGCTCCACATTACAATATCCATATTCAAGCTATTGAAAAAGTCCAGCATAGATACCTTAGGTATATTAATTTTAAATTAGGTATTCCAAGAGAATCCGTGGACTATAATTTTTTATTGAACTGGACTAATCTCGTAAATTTATCAGATCGCAGAAAAATCTGTGATCTATTAATATTATATAAAATAATTCACTCGGTCCTGGATACCCCTGATTTAATAGAACTAATACGATTTCATTGCCCTGGTCGCGCTAACAATAGACTGACTTTACCGTTCTACTATAATAACACACATACATTATCACATTATTACTCACCAATCAGTCGATTACACATTTTGGGAAATGAACATGCCAACATCGGCGACATTTATTTCTTAAAATTAGCGCAATACAAACATGCACTCAAAACTTATTTTTCCATAATGTAACGTTATATACGCAATATGGACATGTTGAAATGAAATGATGATATTTCTCATTGTTCTTTTTTTGTTATTTTTGGTTGTGATACACAAAATAATTGTATGTTATTTTTAAGTTTAAAACTACTATAATGTAATAATATTATTTTCTTACTTTGTACTCTATTATATGTTTATTTATAAAAGGCAGTATAGCCGTTTATGTATTTAAAATAAAATAAAATAAAATGTGTTCAGTGATGAAATCAAAAGTTCCTCGCACATTTAATAATTAATAAATTAACTGATTCGTTTGTCTTCCGTAGTTTGTTTTATTATTTTCAATTAGTACCTATAACCATGCGAAAACTGTATCTTTAATAATATTATGTACTTCTTTAACATTTCATGGAATTTAATTGGTCTATAACATATTCATGTTTATTGTTATATTTCACTGTACGACTATAAGTTTCCTAAATAAATTTAAATAAAAAACAATTTAAAAAAAATAAGTTGAAAATAAAAAGTAGGTACAATATAAGTGGGTACAGAGTAAAACAGAAATAATAATATAAAAGATATTGAACATGACGTTAGCAATGTAAATATTTTTTTCGGAAGATGCAAATTTAATTTTATTATGGTTCGGACGGTGATATAGCGGGTGGGTCTTCAACACTTCTAATTTTAAGCTGCCATATAATGTTGGAGATTTATTGCTTTTCCTACTTGAGATAGACAATAGATAAGGGTTTCAGTGAGTAGTTTACCTAACACTTAAAAATAAGTCCTAAAAATGATATTTACAATGCAACATTTTAGAATTTCATAATATAGTTGTAAGACACCGTGTTTATAAATATACCATGCCAAAAATATTACTGTACTTTACAATATAAGGCTATGACATTATTTGTGAACATGTGAGGATATAATAAATGTTTTTATGCTACTTTTAAAAAAGAAATGACGCATAAATATAATTCTTATGACAAAAACTATTTGGAATAGGAATTGTCGCATTCCGGAAAAAACAGATACCTAACTGAGTTTTGCAAATATTTTTGTATTTATTATTGTGACGGCTGTTTCGGGGTTCAAGTACTTATAAAATTTCAGCTACGCCACACGAAGGCAACTTATTTATATGATTTTATTTACCCCTTCAGTATTCTTATTTGTATGATGTTTTGGTGTTTTATTAACACACTTTGATCGGGTTATTTTTTCGCCGGCAGACCGCTGAAAATGGGCGAAAATAAAGGTCCCGTGCGAATTTCTTTAATTTGTTTTAAATCGCTATATCTTCGAAAATAATGGAAATATTTTAATAAAATTTTCTACATACTAACTCAGCATACCCAAGCTATAAAATTTCTAGCCGAAAACCAAGTATTATTTCTAATGCAACTTAATAAATCGAAAACAAAATCATTGTTGGGTCATTAGGGTTCAATTTTTAAAGTATAAACTAGGTTTCAATTTTATAAAATTACAAATTATTATATTTTCACCAAGCCCAAATCATTATAAAAACAAAAACAATTGCCACATCACTAGTATCGTCAGAGTAACACATTATTACCCATTCAAATACCACGTGTGCAATTGCCACCCAAAAAACCATCGGAACATGCTAATAATATTGGTTATTTTTTAAAATGAAATTTAAAATAATCTCCTCGGAACACAACCGTAGGACAATTTGCTTTTTAAAAACTGCTATGCACTTGTAAATATTTATTATGGTCCGCCTTACTGTGTTCGCCGATACCTGCTTTTGTTAGATGCGCCAGACACTCGGTAGTTGAGTGGGTGCGGAACCGAGATAGAGAGATTTGTTTCGAGTTCCAGGGACATAAAAACTCTCGTTCCAGGAATTGAACTATTATAATAACAGAATATGTTATCTAAATTACTTATTTCATTGTACTTCAAACGCAATACCTATCAAGTGTCAGGTGTTAATAATATAGGTCATTTTAGTTGAAATATCGATGTACACAAAAGACTGCAAGATAAATACTAAAAAAAGACTTGCATTACAATTTGATAATTACGTACGTATAGTTGGAACCTTTACAGAGAGATTGGTTTATAATATTCATATAAAAACATCGGATAATTTCTTCTTTTCTGCCATTGAAATGAGGCGGGCGCAGAAGGTAGAAATACACTTCCGACGTTAAGCATCAATCGACCGAACGCGAACGGGAAGAACTACCCTTCCCGATTAAAGTGTGTTAAGCTAGCTTGGAATGGCTTTAGCTGTGTTTGGTGACCAGAACTGAATATCCTGGTACTTCCCCACCTTCCTCTTCCTCGTCTCATTCCCCTCACCTACCTTCAGTCTCACAACATTCCCCAATTGGGGATAGGCCATAGTCTCACTGACTCCAGACGGGAGCGATTGAGACTCTTGTGTGGTATTCAATTAAAAAATGTACTAATAGACGTAAAAAGTAGAAGAACAAAATAATATAACTGGAAGTGGGTGTACAAGCGTCCTGAGGGGTTTTACATGTAGGTAGTACAATATTAACATCACAGAAAGTTTTAAAACAAAGTAAAGTTAGTAATAATAAAAATAAAACTATATTAGATAAACAAATACAACAAAAAAAATTAAAATAACACAGCAAACAGAGAGGTTATTAATTTTCTTTTGAATTAACTTAATGTTTATAAGGTAAGGTTTATGCATAGCACAAAGGATTGCAAATTATTATAAGCAATAATTATTGTAAGGCTGCGGTTACACTTGGAATTTTTTTTACCGTAAGTGAGTTAAGGCAAAATTATCTATCGAAACGTCACCTATAAAGTGACATGCTGCCAATGGGACTCGAACCCACGGCCTTCTGATTACCGGTCAGCAGCTCTACTTCTGAGCTATGGCGGCTTATTTAATACCCGCCAAATTAGTCAATGTGTACTTAGTGTTCTGCAAGCAAAATTATTGCTTATTAATTTTTTTCTTACCTGAAAAAACCAACTTCATTTTTGTAGGTAAAGGAATTATAAGTGCTTAATTCTCCCACTTAAGGGCGTCGAGATATATGTCTTGATTAATTGACTAATTTGGTGGGTATTAAATAAGCCGCCATAGTTCAGTGGTAGAGCTGCCGACCGGTAATCAGAAGGCCGTGGGTTCGAGTCCCATTGGTGACATGTATTTTTTCTCGGGAGCTTTTTCAATTTGTAAGTTTTTTCTCTTACAATAATATTGCTTATAATAATTTGTAACCGAGAGGTTTACAAAAATCTTCTTTAATCATGGTTATTATCGGTTAAACTTGATTAATCTTAGTTTATCTTGGTTTATCTAAGTCAATCTTGGTTAATGTTTTGGTAGTCTTAGTTAATAGTAGCCTCCATACTCAAAAACTAAATACAAAAAACAAATATTAATATAAGTACACTGATGCTCGAACTCTGAATTTTGTAAAATAAATGGTTAAGCAACCTAACTTTTACTATTGTCTAATTACCTTGTCATAGTTACCTAAGATTATTTTTGAGAAATAGTTCTTTGCTAATTAGCGCCATGCACTAGTCACCAAACCTGCTGGAGTGTTATTTATTTATGCGACAATTTGTGTTTCCATTTTTAATTTTGTACCTATTCATGTATGGGATTTCAGCACTGTGCAATGCCGCGTACAGTTCAGACTTAATGAATCCACCCATAAGCGACACTTTGAACTTAAACTCTTGTCTCTAACTGCTCAAGGAAAACCTCCCTCTGCGGGTGTAAAACACTCAGCCAACCTCCAATCATACAGATGAGGTTAAGGAAATATCCGAAGAAAGAGTTGACTTTAATTAGGTAGGTAGGCAGCTGGGCAGGTAGGTACATTGAAAAAAATTGAAAAAATCGTCATACATATCTTGCAATACTTAGTTTTAATAAAGTAGTGCGTATCTCTATTTGATAGCCTATTACTCTTGGAATTATTTGACATTTACGTGCCTGAAAACTTGAGCAGTAGGTAGTCGTCATCATGACACGAATTGTTCAAGATACCAAACTGCAGAATAGATTTTCAAGCATAGCATAGCATGACAATATGAATTTTTCTATTGAATAATATTGTAAAAACAGTATATATATTTAATTACTCTAAATAACCTCAAAACTTGGTTCGTATACCTACCTGTATTCCCTAATGTGTTTATTGTTCTACATGAGAAATATTTTACGCATGCAAATTGCATTGTGTATATATCTACTGATTAATCTATTGATCAATACATTATTTTAGTAATTGTGGAATGATTTGCCGGCCTCTGTTTTTCCTCCCTCATGCATCATGGGTCTCTTTAATACCCATGTACAGTCTTTCCTCTCCTCAAAAAGACATGTTCAGGCCCAGAAGTAAATTATATTCCTCAGGGCCTCAATGTAAAAAATGGGTTTAAGTAAAGTAAACATTTTTTTCCTGCAATAAGTTATATCTTAGGCCCTTGAAGTGGTTTTTCACAAACACTCTACAAATAATCAAAATATTTTTTTTACTAGGTAGGTAGTTCCTACGTGCTTAAGTGTGAACAGTGTACACTAAGGACGGGTTGTTTCGGAGAATTTGAACAATTCATCAAATTTCAACGTTCATTTTCGGGTTCTGTGAAAGTCCTATTCAAGTTCTGTTACTATATGATTGTAGGCTAGTTGCTTGACAAAACTGAAATAAAAACAGAACTTGAAAAAATCTTTCACAGAACTTGAAAATGAGCGTTGAAATTTGATGAATTATTCAAATTCTCCGAAACAACCGGTCCTAAGAGTGCATAATAATAATTGGATAATATTTAGAGCATCGTATTTTGAAAAATCACCTCATGGGCGCTGAAACTATGGTATGGTGATACTATGGCATATCCTTACAACGACACCCTTCGAGGATTTTCAGGATTAGCATAACTGATGAATTAGCAAGTAACCTTCCCCAGGACTTGTTGAAATTACAACTAGCTTATGGCAGGATTATTCGTTTATTATATCTTAAAATATCACGTGACATTAATATTTTTTCAAAGACAGATCATTTATTTCATCTTATGTTGTTTTTTTTAAATGCCACACAATAAAGTCTTTTACAAATTTAGGTACGTTTTTATAGGTAAGTTGTGCAAAGTAGTATGACAAGTTTAAAGTACATAATATAATAATAACTGTGTAAAAAAAGTACATAAAAAATAAAATATGATACGTAAAAGATAGATATAATAGTACAATATTCTTTAATTGGCAAGTTGAAATCTGGGTAGCCGGTAGAGTCTACGAAGATTCATGTTATTTATGATGATAGAGAAATTATTATAAGCATTCCAGCTATTCTTTGAACACGTAGTCTCAGTGATTTTCATATATTATTATGAAAAAGTGTTATTACACATAAAATAAATAAAACAATTTGTTGAGCACGAGACCACAAAAAAATTAAAGAAAAGCTAATAATCATGCGACAGATATAAATATATTAGGAAGATGGCCAACTATATAACAGATGGATAACTTTTTTTCAAAATAAATGCAAAAGATATTATTATTTGTCAGCATAATTCACATCGAATGACGTTATATGATAATAACAGGATATTATTGTAGTACTTATATTATGTAATCATTACATTTATCTTAATAACCTATGGCTTGTCATTGAAGTAAAATCATGTATTATTTCATAGTGCTTTCACACAAACAAAAGTATTGAAATCCGTAAGTCTAAACTTAAACTTTAGGTTGCACAGTTTACACCCGCGCTGTGCAAGCGGGTTCCTTTCAGAGCATCGGACCATCATAATATGATTATTTGCCGGAAATTAAAACAAAAATTATGTCCTAAATGAAAAGAAAAATGATTATTGACATTAGATGTAATATGGACGATGGTCCCTTTACTTAATCAATTGTTTATGAAATTACTAACTCAACTCTTTTTCTCGTTAGAATGGTAGAATAGAGTCATAAAATAGGTACATAATATTCGTGATAATTACTAATATCAATGAACGAAATCGTTTTATCTAAAATCAGAAAAAATTGCAATCGCCCAACAAACATTTGGTAGGGCGCTAATGTCAGATGTTGTTAGCTTTGACGAAACCGATTCCAATAAATATAAGGGGGATCAATCAAATTAATAATAATATGACCAGTACGTGATAATTTTATCCAACTCAGTTCTATCTAAACAATAACTTGTTTATTTACGGTGATAAGTTTATTGTTCGCCAAACAAGTTGAGAAAATGATTAGTTTACTAATGCGGATTTTGTGTTGTTTAGATATATAGAGAGATTATCTTGCCTTTATCGCGAGATTAATTTTAAAAGGGTTCCCAGATTTTAAAATAAAATTTTGAAACATTTTTATATTAGATCAGCCGGGCTTTACACACAATTTTTAGAATTCGGATGTAGGTAGTAATTTTTATTTTATTCTTATCGTCAAGTATGCAAAATTTCATCAACATCGGAATAAAACTGTAGATTTGTATAAAAAGCCAAACCAAACATCTTTATATATTATGCATGTAGATGGATATATAGGCCCTGTCCCAATCTTTTTGTTTTTGTCGGATGTTTTGAAAACATTTTGTCGCTGGAGACCTGACTTGAGATGACCGCCGCTAACTATGAAATTTGGCAAAATTTCGTTGTTGTTTCTAAGCATAGAAAAATAATTACTTTTCTACCAACCTTACGGTTTCACTGTCAGTGAATTCAATTCATTTGGCTAATACCATTTGTTCCCACCCAGTCAAGGCCTGGCTGGTTTCATTGGCTGGCTAAGTCCTCCATCACTGAATAAGCAACCAACATCTGCCGCTTATCTTATCATCTTTCTTTTAAGAAATAAACCTTTTCGCAATTGTCGTCCATCGTAGAAAGGCAGCTACTAAGTCAGAATACTTATTGGTGACAAACATAACGCTAGAGCCAAAGCGGTTCGTTAAAATACAAGCCAAAATCGATAGTCAATTTTGACAGACGTGAAGGGAGATAATTACGTTATTTTCTGTTATTTCTAATATAAAATGTATCATAAAATCGTCCATCATTTTGAATTTTCGGAATGCTATTCTTTTAAAATTAAATTTGCATCATTCTAGACAAGCAAATTAAATTAATGTATTATGTCGTCAAATTAACCTTTGTTTGTATGGACTCGTCTTTTCAATGACAGCGTATCGTTATATACATAGGATATACACCGGTGCCAAATCAAGACCAAATTAAAAGGATTCTGAAAGCATCGGAATATAAACGTATGGCATACGGGAATATACGGAAGTCGTTAAATGTTCGTAATGAACGGACGCCTTATTAAAAACGTAATGTACTGTGATATTCGTAAGATATATGCGGTTACCAAAAGGGCAGCAATATGAGAGGGTGTCCAAAAGACTCTAAAATGTATGTACCTTGCAAAAATATGAATACCCTTAAAACACGATTTATGGCAAATTCTGTTACGATCACTTTATTCTATAACTATATATAAGTGAACATTCACAGCGTTTTTGTTTCTAAACCTACCATAAGCGGTGGTAGTCAAAAGGATGCGAAGTGAAAGGTCGCCACATCGGTAGCGGGATTTATATATATATATATATATATATATATATATATATATATATATATATTGTCCTCTTCCCGTATTATGTTGATCCAGTAAGAAGTTGTTAGACTAAGTTGATCCACCTTAAACACCATATAACTTGGCTATTATGGAATACATCTGAACGAATTGACAACAGTGGTACAATAATTATCAATGTTGCCAGTTTGCCAGAAAAACCATTTGATATACTGTTAGTAAAATTTTCAAAATTTGTATGGAAATCGGATGCATAATTTATGTTGATCTACCCAAATTGGCATACTTATGTTGATCTCATATATATTGATCTATTCCCGTAGTATTTTGATATACCCAAATTGTCATACTTATGTATGTTGATCTCATATATATTGATCTATTCCCGTAGTATGTTGATCCAGGTAAGAAGTTATTAGACAAAGTTGATCTGTGTCCCTATATATGGTTTTACTAAATGAACCAATCAAGGGGCAATCGGTGGACTGTTCATCACAAGGTTTTATGTGATTCCGTAATCTTTTGTGATATTGAACTCAAAGTATTAGTCTCTAGAGTCGAATATCGCATGAAATGACTGTGAAATGGTACCGTTTCAAATCAAAATGACGTGTGTTGCTTGAATTGTTTATAAGAAATGTATGCGTATTTAGATCTAAACGAAAATTTCGCAAAAACAAATCCATAAAAAAATCATAACTTAGCAGGGGTACACGGGTTCATAGGGTGAGGTTTGTCTAGGTCCTGGCGGCGGATGCGTTTTCCCATCTACTGCGTGGCGGGCCGGATCGAAATAAACTGGTTGAGGGATACCTTTCGACCATAAAAATCCAAAATGGCGGCAAAAGGAATAATGTTATGTAGGAAATTTTGAACCTGTATCTTTTACCATCTCTCCTCATTACGCTTCGTGACTTAGTAGGGGAGGCCGGGTTCTTGGTTATAATGGGTAATTAATGGATGATTGGACGCGGTTGGAGCTAACTAAAAACTGTCCAAAGAAGCGAAGCTAGCAGTCCACAATGGAGTGCTGGTACCTACCCTAATATATGTTGCTTGAATTGTTTATAAGAAATGTATGCGTATTTAGATTGAAACGAAACTTTCGCAAAAATCAAATCCATAAAAAATACCTACTGCGTGGCGGGCCGGATCGAAAGAGACTGGTTGAGGGATACCTTTTGACCATCAAAATCCAAAATGGCAGCAAAAGGCATAATGTTATATGGGAAATTTTGAACTTGCATCTATTACCATCTCTCCTGATTACGCTTCGTGACTTAGTAGGGGTGGCCGGGTTCTTGGTTATAGTGGGTAATTAATGGATGATTGGACGAGGTTGGAGCTAACAAAAAACTGTCCAAAGAAGCGAAGCTAGCAGTCCACAATGGAGTGCTGGTACCTACCCTAATATACGGAAGTGAGGCATGGAACTGGCAGAAGAAGGCTGAAAGTAGACTGAATACTGTAGAAATGAGATCCCTGAGGCATATGTACGGTAAAATCATGTATGACAAAATGTGCGTATGCTGTGTCTATTCTACAGATATTTTATTAGAGCCTGTTAAAAGGAGCTAGCAGCATTGATCCCCGGTGCACCGTGCACGTGCTTGATACTCGACGGACCGAGCGGAATACACGTTCACAGTTAAGTTGATGTTATCTATACATATATATATATATATTATCTATACCTCCTCTAGAAAAAACAGAACAAATAAAGTATCTAGGAATCGTAATTGACCATAACCTTAGATGGATACCTCACATCAAACATATCACAAATAAACTTCTCAAAACAATCCACATTTTCCTTAACATAAGAAACATATATAAAATAAAACAATTGAAAACAATATATTTTGCACTCTGCCAATCAATAATAGAATATGGAATTATTGCTTGGGGAGGAGCAACAAACTCGGTTATCAATTACATAGAAACCGCACATAAAACGATCTTAAAGGTAATACTAAAAAAACATAGACTGACCGATACAGACCAAATATTCAACAGCTGTGACGTACTAGATATACGCCAATTATACGTTAAAACACTACTAAACTACATTTTTAACAAAAAAAATAAATTTCAACATACACAAAATAACACTAACCGACCAGTTAGACAAGCGTACAAAGAAAACATTAAAACTCCAACAGTAAATTCAACATTTGGACAAAGACACTACCAATACCATGCTATAAAAGCTTTCAACAGTCTAAAAATTGAAATTAAAATTGAGGAAAATAAAAATAAATTCACACACAAAATTACAAAATGGATTAAACAACAAAAAAGACAATATTACCAAAATGTCATAGCATAAAATAAAAATAAAACCTACACGTAACACACAAAACCAACATAAACACACATCACTCACAAACACACAAGA